>NC_045426.1:419913442-420652817 GCF_902635505.1 Sarcophilus harrisii
CTCTCCTTTTCCCATTTTTCTTCTAGCTCTCTTCTGAGAGCCTTTTTAATTTCTTCTATGAGCTTCATCTGTGCTGAGGAACAGATGATCTACTCCTTTGGGGATTCACCTGGAGAAAGTCTGTTTTTAGTCTCCTCAGGGTTTAGAGTCAGCTCTCTATCTGTATAGAAACTGTCAATGGTTAAGGTCCGTTTCAATTTTTTGCTCATTTTGTCAGAGAAGAATCAAAGACAAACTAGCAAAGAAACAAAGAAAAAAAGAACCAAAAGTGATCTGCTTTCTTTTTTGGATTGTGTGGTGTTACTGAGCTTTCTCTACAGACTGTGGGGGGTAGGAGCAAGGCCCTAAAAGGACAGCAATGACTGTGCTGTGCCTGCGCTCTGAGACTCAGACAGTGTGCTGAGACACTGTGGGTGAGGGGTGGCCAGGTCCTGAGAGACTTGACTCAGAACCATTATTATTATAATATTATTATTATATTCACATAGTTTATCTCTTACAAGTTTCCAATTATTTAGGCTTATCTCTTCTTCCTCTAAGAACCAAGGGGATGTACATTCTAATGTATCCAGGAATCCATTAATCTGCTCCCAAGTCATAAATAAGCCCTGTCTCTTTATCAGTCTGAGTATGCTTCCTGCAGATCTCCTGCAGAGTCCCATCAGGTTGCTTCCTGGCTAATTGATTGTGTAATCCCCTTTTCCTATCAGGTTGCTTCCTGGCTGATTGGTCATGTCTGGGTACTGGACTTCTAAGCACTCTCTGGGTGTAGCATCGGTTGCCATTATGCCCCAAGTATTTTTTGTCTTGGGCCCTAATTCTGGGACCCTATCCCATTTCCCTGAATCAGTCTACATTCTGATGCCCAAAGGATGCCTCTGTTGCATTTTGGACATGGGGTTTTGGGTCTTATTCTTCCACCTTGTTTTCTCACTCTGTCTCTATGCCAACACTGAGCTTTCAGATGGCCCAGTTTATCACATTGAAAGCATTGATGAGTCTCTTTGGAAGTCCCTTGCCAAAAGGGACCCTGTCTTCCCATGTTTGGATTTTGGGAAATCTGTATCATAGCCTGGCTATAAAAGGCATTTGTGCCCACTGTAGCACAGCATCTTATCATCTTCTCTAAAGGAACATCCTTGCACAGTCCTAGTATAATTCTTCTGCAAACCTCATTAGCATTTTCTTTAGAAAGTTGTCTTATCATAATGTCTGTTGCTGCATTTTTACCATTAGTTCGTACAACAGCTGTTTGCAGATGTCTCACAAAATCAGCAAAGAGTTCATTTGGCCCTTTGTAAAGGCTTCACCATTATCATTTTTATTGGGGAGAGAAGTCTATGCTTTAATAGCAGCAGCAACAGTTTGCTCCTATGCTGGTAAGGGGTAATTAATCTGTACTGAAATTTCTGCATAAGAACCTACACCTGTTAGTTAATCACAGGTGATTGGAGGATTAACTCCACTATGACTATTCCGTTGGGCTTGTATCCTTCAGAGCTCACTATATTCAGAAAGCCACAACAGGTTTTGTCCAGGTTCTAAGCATGTCCTTGCTATAGATTTCCAGTCCCTAGGAGTTAAGATATCATACGCCAAATTGTGTAATAACATCTTAACATAAGTTGATGTAGCTCCATAAAGAGTGCAAGCCTTTTTCAGGTCCTTGAGGATTTCTATATCAAAAGGAGCGTATCTTCTACATTCTTGACCTGAAGAGTTAAACTGTTGAATCACAGGATACATTTCCAGTTTCAAATCACCTAAATTCTGCTCTTCTTTTATGGTTTTAAGTACTGCCTTTTGCAATCTAGTCATAGGAGGGGGTGATTTTTTTGTGGGGAGGTATTGGTGATATCTCTGTCCCTCCCACTACTCCTCACCTCTCCATCCGGGAAGGTGATGTTGATGGGGGCATGTCAAGAACCAGTTCTGGTTTAGGTGGGGTTGAATCTGCTGTGTGAAAGCAAGAATCACCATGCCCTTCACCATGCCCTTCATCCTCACAACACCCCATGCCCTCTGGAGATATCACTTTTAATCCCTCCTTTGTCCTCCTCATTTTCCTCATACTTCTTCATCTGGCTGTTCTGAAAACTTTTCTTTTTTCTATAACTCGCAGGATTTTTTTAAGGCCAATTGTATTATATTGTATATATATATATATATATATATATATATATATATATACACACACATATATATATATATATATATACACATATATATACATATATATACATACATACATACATATATATATATATATATATATACATACATATATATATATATATATATATATATATATATATATACATATATATATATATATATATATAGTGTTTCTTTGGAAATTGACTCAGAACCATTATTATTATAATATTCACATAATTTATCTCCTACAAGTTTCCAATTATTTAGGCTTATATCTTCTTCCTCTAAGAACCAAGGGGATGTACATTCTAATGTATCCAGGAATCCATTAATCTGCTCCCAAGTCATAAATAAGCCCTGTCTCTTTTTCAGTCTGAGTATGCTTCCTACAGATCTCCTTTGGGGTGGGGTTGGGGTGCAGGTAGGGCTGGAGTTGGAGAAGAATCTTTTCCCAATATCTGCCTCATTGAAGCTAGAAAAGGTTACTAGTTTAGCCCTTACAGAGTAAGTTCCCTGTTTGTCTATTAAAATACTCACCCTATTTCCTGGTCACCTGGAGACTTCTTCAGTGAAGTTAGGGTCCTCAGGCCCCACGCTTGGGCGCCAAATGAGACCACCATGTTAGCACCCTGAATATCTTAGAATCAGCAGGCGTCAGAATAAGCAAAATTCTTTAGTCTTTATTTTTGGTCTTTAGGGGTAGAAGTGAAGGGGATGGAAGCAGGATCTCTACAACCTCTTTCTTTCTTGTCTACCAACACTGTGACTCTGGCTAGTCTTACTCCACCCCCTAGTCCCTCCTAAAATTCTCTGTATACACCAACTATCTAGCCAGCACAGCATAGTGGGAAGGGCCATTCCCCAAGCACATGCCCATAGAGTATTGTCCAATTGGTAATTAACCCTAAGTGCTTGAACTGACCTCAGTGTAACGACTCAAGAGTTTCAGCCCTCTACTAGAAAGAACACAAGAAAGCAAGAGACAGGGAAAGAGAGTAAGTAGGAAAGTGCAACTCTCTCTTCCAAAATCTAAAATATTTACATTATTTGGATTTTTGACAAAGATATATGTGAAAGAGTCAAATACAGTAATCTCACAAAGGCACTGTAAATGAGCAACACATGAAACAAATGAGAGAATTCAAAACACAAGCTAGGTGAATTCAAAACATAATCTGGATCTAGAAACTGAAGCAACCAGAAATTTCTTCTAGAAATCTTCATCATTCTTTTTTTTTTTTTTTTTTTTAATAGCCTTTTATTTACAGGATATATACATGGGTAACTTTACAGCATTAACAATTTCAAACCTCTTGTTCCAATTTTTCACCTCTTACCCCCCCCCTCCCTAAATGGCAGGATGACCAGTAGATGTTAAATATATTAAAATATAACTTAGATACATAATAAGTATACATGACCAAAACATTATTTTGCTGTACAAAAGAATCAGACTCTGAATTATTGTACAATTAGCTTGTGAAGAAATCAAAAATGCAGGTGTGCATAAATATAGGGATTAGAATTCAATGTAATGGTTTAGTCATCTCCTAGAGTTCTTTTCTGGGTATAGCTAGTTCAGTTCATTACTGCTCCATTAGAAATGATTTGGTTGATCGCGTTGCTGAGGATGGCCTGATCCATCAGAACTGGTCATCATATAGTATTGTTGTTGAAGTATATAATGATCTCCTGGTCCTGCTCATTTCACTCATCATCAGTTCGTGTAAGTCTCTCAGGCCTTTCTGAAATCATCCTGTTGGTCATTTCTTACAGAACAGTAATATTCCATAATTTTTCATATACCACAATTTATTCAGCCATTCTCCAACTGATGGACATCCATTCAGTTTCAGTTTCTAGCCACTACAAAAGGGCTGCCACAAACATTCGTGCACATACAGGTCCCTTTCCTTCTTTATAATCTCTTTGGGATATAATCCCAGTAGTAACACTGCTGGATCAAAGGGTATGCACAGTTTGATAACTTTTTGAGCATAGTTCCAAACTACTCTCCAAAATGGTTGGATTCGTTCACAACTCCACCGACAATGAATCAATGTCCCAGTTTTCCCACATCCCTCAACAATCATCATTATTTTTCCTGTCATCTTAGCCAATCTGACAGGTGTGTAGTGGTATCTTAGAGTTGTCTTAATTTGCATTTCGCTGATTAATAATGACTTGGAGCATCTTTTCATATGACTAGAAATAGTTTCAATTTCTTCATCTGAGAATTGTCTGTTCATATCCTTTGACCATTTTTCAATTGGAGAATGGCTTGATTTTTTATAAATTAGAGTTAATTCTTTATATATTTTGGAAATGAGGCCTTTATCAGAACCTTTGACTGTAAAAATATTTTCCCAGTTTATTGCTTCCCTTCAATCTTGTCTGCATTAGTTTTGTTTGTACAAAAACTTTTCAGTTTGGTATAATCGAAATTTTCTATTTTGTGATCAGTAATGATCTCTAGTTCTGCTTTGGTCATAAAGACCTTCCCCTTCCACAGGTCTGAGGGTAAACTATCCTATGTTCCTCTAATTTATTAATAATTTCATTCTTTATGCCTAGGTCATGAACCCATTTTGACCTTATCTTGGTGTACGGCGTTAAGTATGGATCAATGCCTAGTTTCTGCCATAATAGTTTCCAATTTTCCCAGTAATTTTTATCAAACAGTAAGTTCTTATCCCAAAAGCTGGGATCTGTGGGTTTGTCAAAGACTAGGTTGCTATATTTGTTGACTGTTTTATCCCTTGAACCCAATCTATTCCACTGATCAACTAATCTATTCCTTAGCCAATACCAAATAGTTTTGGTAACTGCTGCTCTATAATATAATTTTAGATCTGGTACAGTTAAGCCACCATCATTTGATTTTTTTTTCATTAATTCCCTTGAAATTCTTTAACTTTTGTTTTTCCATATGAACTTTGTTGTTATTTTTCTAGGTCATTAAAATAGTTTTGGGAGTCTGATTGGTATAGCGCTAAATAAATAGATTAGTTTAGGTAATATTTTCATCTTTATTATATTTGCTCGCCCTATCCAAGAGCATTTAATATTTTTCCAATTGGTTAGATCAGACTTAATTTGTGTGAAAAGTGGTCTGTAATTTTGCTCATAAAGTTTCTGATTTTCCCTTGGCAGATAGATTCCTAAAAATTTTATATTATCAGTAGTTACTTTAAATGGAATTTCTCTTTGTAACTCTGACTGTTGGATTTTGTTAGTGATATATAAGAATGCTGATGACTTATGTGGGTTTATTTATAACCAGCAACTTTGCTAAAGTTGTGGATTATTTCTAATAACTTTTAGCAAGTCTCTGGATTCTCTAAGTATCCATCATGTCATCGCAAAGAGTGATAATTTGGCTTCCTCATTGCCTATTCTTATTCCTTTAATCTCTTTCTCAGCTCTTATTGCTATAGCTAGCGTTTCTAATACAATAATAAATAGTAACGGTGATAGTGGGCAACCTTGTTTCACTCAGATCTTATTGGGAATGGTTGCAGTTTGTCTCCATTACATATGATGCTTACTGATGGTTTAAATAGATGCTGCTGATTATTTTAAGAAAAGTCCATTTATTCCTATACTCTCAAGTGTTTTAATAGGAATGGATGTTGGATTTTATCAAATGCTTTTTCTGCATCTATTGAGATGACCATATGGTTTTTTTAATTTGGTTATTAACATGGCCATTATATTGATAGTTTTCCTAATATTGAACCAGCCCTGCATTCTGGTATAAATCCTACTTGATCATAGTGTATTATCTTGGAGATGATTTTCTGTAGTCTTTTGCTAATATCCTATTTCAGATTTTAGCATCAATATTCATTAGGAGATTGGTCTATAATTTTTCTTTCTCTGTTTTCAGCCTACCTGGTTTAGGTATCAGTACCATGTCTGTGTCATAGAAGGAATTTGGTAGAACTCCTTCATTCCCTATTTTATCAAATAATTTATATAGCATTAGGACAATTGTTCTTTAAATGTTTGGTAAAATTCACATGTAAATCCATCTGGTCCTGGGATTTTTCTTAGGGGAGTTGTTTAATTGCCTGTTCTATTTCTTTTTCTGAAATGGGACTATTCAAACAATTCTTCTTCCTCTGTTAGTCTAGGAAGTCTGTATTTTTGGAGGTAGTCATCCATTTCACTTAGGTTATCAAATTTATTGGCATAAAGTTGAGCAAAATAACTCCTTATTATTTCTCTAATTTCCTCTTCATTGGTGGAAAGTTCTCCTTTTCATTTTAAGACTACTAATTTCATTTTCCTCCCTCCTTTTCTAATCAGATTTACCAAGGCTTATCTATTTTATTGGCTTTTCATAGAACCAACTCTTAGTTTTATTAATTAGTTCAATAGTGTTTTACTTTCAATATTTTAATTTCTCCTTTTAATTTTAAATTTCAATTTAGTATTTGATTGGGGGTTTTTAATTTGGTGTTTTTTTAGTTTTTTTAGTTGCAAGCCCAATTCATTAATCTTTTCTTTCTCTGTTTTATTCAAGTAAGCCTCAAAGGATATAAAATTCCCTCTTATTATCGCTTTGGCTGCATCCCACAAATTTTGGTATGATGTCTCATCATTGTCATTATCTTGAGTGAAATTATTAATTGTATCTATAATTTGCTGCTTCACCAATCATTTTTAAGATGAGATTGTTTAGTTTCAATTACTTTTGGTCTATTTCCCCTAACTTTTTGTTGAATGTAGTTTTATTGCATCATGATCTGAAAAGAAAGCATTTACTATTTCTGCTTTCTTGCATTTAATTTTGAGGTCTTTATGTCCTAATATATGGTCAATTTTGAATAGGTTCCATGAACTGCAGAGAAAAAGTATATTCCCTTCTATCTCATTCAATTTTCTCCAAAGATCCAATATACCTAATTTTTCTAATATTCTATTTACTTCTTTAATTTCTTTCTTATTTGTTTTGTGGTTTGATTTGTCTAATTCTGAGAATTGCAAGGTTGAGATCTCCTACTATTACAGTTTTGTTGTCTATTTCTTCTTGCAACTCTCTTAACTTCTCCTTTAGGAAGTTGAGTGCCATACCACTTGGTGCATATATGTTTAATATTGTTATTGCTTTGTTGTTTATGCTACCCTTTAGCAGGATGTAGTTACCTTCCTTATCTCTTTTAATTAGATCAATTTTTACTTTTGCTTGATCTGAGATAAGGATGGCTACCCTGCTTTTTGACTTCACCTGAAGCATAATAGATTTTGCTCAGCCTTTTACTTTTACTCTATATGTATCCCCTGCTTTAAATGTGTTTCTTGTAAACAACATATTGTAGGGTTCTGACTTTGATCCAGTCTGCTATCTGTCTCCTCTTTATGGGGAGTTCATCCCATTACATTTACGGTTAGAATTACTAAATCTGTATTTCCTGCCATCCTAATAACCCCAGATTGTGCTTTACTTATTCTTGCCTCCCCCAACTGTCTTTCCCCCTTTTAAACTTATGTACCCCTCTTGTATCACGATACTTATCCTCTTTATAATCCTCCCTCCCCTTTGAGGTCTTTCCCCTTCCTTCCCTTATTACTCTTTTTCTTTTCCCTTTTCCTCTCCCCGTTTTAATGAGGCAGAGAGAATTTACTCTAAAACAAATGACAATTATTTTTCTTTGAGCCAACTCTGATGAGAGTAAGATTCACACAATGTTCTCCCCTCTCTAAATTCCCTCAGATATGATAAGTTTCCTTAGCCTCTTTGTGAGATGTGGTTTCCCTCTTTTTATCCCTCCTTCCCACCTTGTTCTGCCATCATCCCTTTTCCATATCTACTTCCCTTTTTATGTTATATCAGTAAAATCAAATTATACATGTATTCTTTTGTATATCCACAACAGAAATACAATTCTCAAGAGTTATTTTACCTTTCTGCATCTCTTAAGTTCTATTCTTGGAGATCAAATTTATTGTTTAGTTCTGGTTTTCTTCAGAAACAAATGGAATTCATTTGTTTCATTAAATATCCATCTTCTTCCCTGGAAGAAAATGCTCAACTTAGCTGGGTAGTTTATTCTTGGCTGCATCTCAAGTTCTTGTGCCTTTCGGAATATCATATTCCAGGCCCTTCTTTCCTTTAATGTAGAGCAGCCAGATCTTGGGTGATCCTTATTGTGGCACCTCGGTATTTAAATGGTTTTGGCTGCTTGTAAAATTTTTTCCTTAATCTGATAGTTCTGAAATTTTGCCACAATATTCCTTAGGGTTTTTATTTTAGGGTTTCTTTCAGAGGTGTTCGATGAATTCTTTCAATGCCTATTTTACCTTCTGATTCTATTACATCTGGGCAGTTCTCTTTGATGATTTCTTGTAAAATAGTGTCTAGGCTCTTTTTTTCATCATAGTTTTCAGAAAGACCAATATCCTCAGATTATCTCTCCTAGATCTATTTTCCAAGTCTGTCGTTTTGCAAGTAGAAAATTCGTGGTTTTTCAGTTTGTCATTTTTTGTTTTGCTTGACTGATTCTTGCTGTCTCAATGAATCATTAGTTTCAATTTGTTCAGTTCTAATTTTTAAAGAAATTATTTTCTTCAATAGCTTTTTACTTCTTTCTGTATATGTCCAATTGAGGTTTTGAATGTATTGTTTTGGTCTGTGGAATTTTTCCATTTCACTAATTTTTTTTTTTAGTGAATTATTTTCTTTTCAATTCACAGATCCTACTTTCTTGCGTGTTCTTTGTCTTTTCCAATTCACGGATCCTACTTTCTCGCGTGTTCTTTGTCTTTTCCAATTCACAAATCCTACTTTCTAGTGAGTTCTTTATTTTTTCCAATTCACAATTCTTACTTTCCTGGGATTTTTTATTTTTTCCAATTCACCAATTTTGTTTCCCTGCACTTCCTGGGATTTTTTTAACTTTTCCAATTTGTATTTCAGGAAGTTGTTGCTCTCTTGTAAGGCTTCTCTTTCCTTTCCCCATTTATCTTCTAACTCTCTTTTGAGACTTTAATAGTCTCTTCTTAGAAGCATTATGTAAAGGAGGACAGTCTGATGCATTTTGCTGTTTGAGGTCTCTTCAGGTTTGCTGACCTGCTCTTTTTCTGCATAGAAGCTGTTGATCGTTCTTTTCATCTTTTTATTCATGTATTAAAGCCTTTAGGGTGGGTCTCCTAGGCAAGGGGTTACCAGCTTCCTCTGCAGAGCAGGGAGGATGTAAACCGATTTCCGGCTCCGAGGTATGGGAGTGCTCTGGGTGAGAGTTTTCCCTTCCCCCAACAGGAAGTGGATTCAGCACTGGCGGAGCTTTCAAACTGCTGAGTGGATTATCGATTGCCCTAGGCTAGAGACTAAGTGGTGAAAGTGTCACTGCCCCAGGCCGGAGCCTCTTGTGGGACTGTGAGTATTAGCAGCTGACCACAGAATGCAGACAGCCACAAACTCTGCCCAGCGTCTCTGCCTGATGCAAATTGGCCCTGGAAAAGCTCTATGGCCAAATGAGCTCCCCACTGTTCAGATTGGAGGCTAACCGGCTGCGTCCTCCTGCCGTGCAGGATCACAACTGCCCCAAGGAAAAGCCCTGTACTGCGGGTTGGGGCTGCGCGCTTGTGCTGAGATCTGTGCCTTCACCCTCCATTTGAGACTCTCCTCGGAACCTAATTTCTCTCCCGTCTGTGCCGATCTCCCCCCTGGCCCCAGAACCAACCTTTGTTGGCGAGACTGCAGATTTTCTTCGGCCAGTGAGTTGTTCTACTTCTTATCTTTACGAATTGTAGCAGTCAAGACTATTTTTGAGGCTCGATATAATATTGATAAAGAGGGTAAGAGAAGAGCTTAGAAAGTCACGTGTGTCTTCTCCGCCATCTTGGCTCCGCCCCCCGAAATCTTCATCATTCTTGAACAGCTGCTATATATTAGTAAATTAGATATAGATATAGATATATAGATATAGATATAGTGGAACATCTCAAGAAAATATAATAATGAATGCAGGAGGAATTGTGGGAAAAATGTGATACTAATACATTGTTAATGGAGTTGTAAGCTGATCCAAACATTCTGGAGAGCAATTTGGAACTATGTCCAAAGGCCTTCAAACTGTACATACTCTTCAATTCAGCAGTATCTTTACTGGGCCTGTATCCCAACGAGATCATAAAAAAGGAAAAAAGACCTATATGTGTAAAAATATTTGTAGAGGCTTTTTTGAAATGGCAAGGAACTGGAAGCTGAATGGATGCCCATCAGTTGTAGAATGGCCTAACAATTTATGATATATGAATATTTTGAAATATTATTATTCTACAAGAAACCCTCAGTAGGATGATTTCAAAGTAGTGTGGAGAGACTTACATGAACTGATGCTGAGTGAAGTGAATAGAACAACAGCAAGATTATAAGATAATCAGTTCTGATGAATGTGGTTCTTTTTAACTGTGATCTGATTCAGTACAGTTCCAATAGTCTTGTGATGACGAAA
Source organism: Sarcophilus harrisii (assembly GCF_902635505.1). NCBI lineage: Eukaryota > Metazoa > Chordata > Mammalia > Dasyuromorphia > Dasyuridae > Sarcophilus > Sarcophilus harrisii. Next base: position 419,924,062 of record NC_045426.1, read on the forward strand.
GCCATCTGCATCCAGATAGAGTACTATGGAGATTGAATGTGGATTATAACATCGTATTTTCACTTTTTTATTATTGTTTGTTTGCATTTTTTCTTTCTCATTTTTTTCTTTTTTGACTTAATTTGTCTTGTGCAGCATGATAATTATGGAAATATGTATAGCAAAATTGTACACACTTTTAACATATTTTAGATTACTTACTGTCTAGGGGAGGGAGTCAGGGGAAAGGATGGAAAAAGCTTTGGACCAAGGTTTTACAAGGTTGAATGTTGAAAATAATCTATACCTATGTTTTGAAAATAAAATGTTTAATTCAAAAAAAAGAAAATTTAATGGAAAGAAACAGAAAGATAAAAGACATTTAAAATAACTACAAAAATTCAAATTACCTGGAAGTTTCCCTGCCATTTTGTACATGATAACTATATGATTACAATTACAAATGTTAATAAAACAAATAAATACAGGAATTCAATAAATTTAATTTGTCAATGATTCTAGATAAGAAATAGGAAATTTGATCAGTGCAAGGGATTAGATATACAATATGCAAAAACAAAGGAGTAGCAATTGATAAAATAAAGGTCTTAATTAGGGGGGGTGATATCTCATTATTCAGCATAATCTTTTGGGAAAAGTGAAAAGAATTATGTAAAAGAAGTAAACAAAGGACTAGTTTTTTTTATAAATCTGATACCTTAAAAATCTTACACCATATACCAAGATTCTCTTATACAATATATCAAGATATGGTATACCATATACCAAGAGTCAATAATGTACTGACTCATGATTCACCAATAAAGCATCCTAAGAAATAAATTACCTATATCTTTAAGGATAGGAAATTAATATATGACCAAACAAGAGATAGATGGGAGCATGGCAGGTGTACTCAACAATTGTGATTAAATAAAATTTGAAAATTTTGATTAAGCAAAACTGATGCAGCTAAAATAATAAAATAGATGAATAAAAGGAAAATATTTTCAGCAACATTTTCTGATAAAGGTTTCAATTTTAATCTATATAGGGAATTGATTTAAACTGATGAATAAATATAATCTGTAATTCATGAGTGACCAAAGAACATGATTAGGTATTTTAAAGGAGAAAAGTAATCCAAGTTACCTACAATCATAAAACCTCTAAATCATTAATAATTAAAGCATACAATTAAAAACATTTAAATGCATCATCAGATTATCATCAGATTGGCAAAAATGGAGGAAGAGGAAGTAAATGACAGATCCTGGAGAAACAATAGTACATTAATGCATTATTGATGGAGTTTGGCTAATTGTGAAGCCATTCTGGAAATCAACAACTTTAAAACTTTGCCTACTCTGTAACATTGTGATACAGTTACTAAATCCATAAGCTAAGGGGTTAAAGAAAAAACAAAAGGATACATACATGTAAATTTTATTCCACTTTTGGTGGTACTAAAGAATTGGAAACTGAGGAGATACACATCAAAAGGAAAATATATGAATACATTTTAGTATATTTGTGAGATTGAATAACATTGTGCTATAAAAATGATAAAAAAGCAGTTTCAAAGAAAGAAAGAAAGAATTGTATGGATTTGTATATAAAATAAAGTAAGTTAAACCAGTTGAACAAAGTGTACAATAATATTATAAAAACAAACAATTTTTAAAAGACTTAACTCTGGTTAACATTATCACTAACCATGATTCCAAAGAATATCTAATGAAGTATGCTGTCCACCTCCAGACAGAAATGTGATGGACTCAAAATGCAAATTGAGGCATAAAATTTTAAGGGGAAGTAATGCAGGATTTATTTTACTTGATTATAGATATTTGCAATAGATTTTGTTTTTCTTGCTTTCTCATTTAGGCAGGGCAGGAAGAGAAATAAAGAAGAAAATTTAAAGCTAAAAATTAAAATTTGATTTAAAAGTAAAATAAAATACCCTTGCAATATGTTTGTAGGTGAAAATGTATATATATATATATATATATATATATATACACACATGTAACATATATACATCTATATATATATATATACACACATATAGATGTGTATGTAAAAATGAGACTTTATTTTGTCTCAAAAAAGCTTACATTATATAAAAAGATAAGCATGTTTACATATCTTTTTATATAATGTAATCTATCCACATAGTATATGTGCATATGTATGCACATAGCAAATATAAAATAATAGGGGGGAAGACACTAATATATGTTCAGAGAAAGATAAAAAAATATTTGATTGAAGAAATAATGTTTAAAGGAAAGGAGATTCTAAGCTTTAAAGAAGATTTTACAATGGTCCATAGTCTTTTATTTAGGTATATATGAATGTTCCCACGTCTATATCTTAACCACAAGAGTGACACAAGATATTATTTTGTGTCTTACTGACATTCACATATTCTGAATCAATCACAGTCTTGTGATGTACTATTCTAGTAACGTTATCACAAGTAGAAATTAGATTTCTTGGGAGTGAATTGTTTTTATTGACCTCATTCTGAGTCATAGTCATTACCATTTTCCTTTCTAAATTCTCAGAACACATCTATTAAATAATTCACTCTCTAGTTTTCCAGGAATTGTTTTTGAACTCATTATCTTATTAAGTTAAAAATTCACATTCATTTCCATTTAGAAAATTCAGGTATTTTCCCTCTTCTGGGACTACTTCACTTCCTACTGAACCTTTATGATTTTTTTTTAAATCTTATAGCAAGTAGCTTAATATTTGCAAGTACTTTAAAAAACATAATATGAAAGGATGCAGTTCATATGGATATAATGTCATTACCGAGGGAGCATCACGAGTTATTATGACATCTATTTGTCTTTTTTTTTTTCAATTTTTTCTCTAAAGATTAATTTCTTATTTTCTTAACTAGATGATTATTCTCCTTTACAAAGATCATAGAAACAAAATAAGAGATGAACAATTTTGTGGGTTCTTTATAATCCATCACTATTATCTCATCTCATCCCATCCCATCAAAGATTTAGCCTCTCTTTTAACTTTCTTTTGGCCCAAATAAAAAAAAAAAGTAGAATGATTTTTGTTGCTGTTAGCTATTATTGTAAGTATCAAATATTATGGAATTCAGTGCAGCTGAATTAAATAAATATTGGAAACCTATTCTATATATGATAGTGTACTTGTCATGGGAGATATGAAAATAAAAAGATGTCCACATGTTAAGGATTATGAAACATATGAAAAATATTTTATTAAAAGTATTATTGTTTTTTTTTTTTTCCCTGAGGAAATTGAAGTTAAGGCCCTCAGAGTCACACATCTAGGAAGTATTAAGTGTCTGAGACCAGATTTGAACTTAGGTCCTCCTGACATTCAGGCTGGTGTTCAATGCACTGTATCACCTAGCTGCTCCCAAAGTATTATCTTCTATTGCTTTGTTAAAATAGTCAATTTCATTTTACCAGTTTGCAATGATAGCTTTGATCCCTCCTAGCTTTTTTTGTTTCTAAACACTAAAATTCATCCTGCAAACACTATGCTAAAATTTCTGCTGTATCATTGCTTTAGAGTATGGTTCATATTAATTGTATGTGATACATATACTAATAGGACTAATTATTATTTTTCTTCTTTTATGTTTAATGTTGTCTGAACTATTACATAGGTGTATAAAATTCCTTCAATGTGCCTGAAGAATAATATTAAGAAATAAGTTCATATTCTGCAGACTTAATGAAAGCCTTTTGAATGCAATTCTAACTGCAAACAGGATTATGAGGTTCATATTTACTTTTTTCTCATGGAGAAACTACATTTATTCTGTATTATGTACTGGACACTAAAACATTTCATCTCACGTAGTTTCAAGAGAATATTTTCTAATATAATATTTGTTAAATTGTTGATATAAACATTTTATACATCAAAGTTTTGCATATGTTAATGAAATATTAAATTTTTCTGTTAGCACATTCTGGTTTTAGGATAGTTTATTTTTTGGATTCCTAAAAAAAATATTTGATGTCTATATAGAGTTTTCTAAAAGACTTACACAAATTTTAATGTTTTATCACTTCAGAAATCTAAATGCCACACATTCTAAAAATATTAATTATATAAATTGCAAAACAATTATATTTTTATTAAAATTCTGCATAATCATCATTTTGTACTTCTACATTACTTAGTTAATATTCAGATTTTGTAAAAACTGTTTTAATTTGCTTCACAGTGATTATATATAATTTATAATAGTAAGCTGAAGAGCATACAAAAAACAATTTTGATGCATACAAAGAAGTCTTGGTATGACCTCACTAAAAAAATAGCAGTATATCAAGTTACCAAGGTAGTCAAGCAACTAAAATTTTATTTAAATGGTATTCTAATATTATTGGGGGGGGAGATACATATTTAAGAGTAAGTTTAATGTGTGTGTGTGTGTGTGTGTGTGTGTGTATGTGTGTATTTGTGCATGCACACACGTGCATGTGTATGTGTCATTATTTTGGGTGATGTAGACCCTAGTTTTATATTTAAGACTATGTAAGTAATTACTAATGGTTTGATTTGATTCTTTCTTTACATTTAAAATCCACATTTAGTTGTATTTAGAAGTTCTATATAAAAAAAAAAATAAATTTAAGAATACATCTATATCACTCATGGTCTCTCTGAAAAGGTTTCATTTCTCTTTTTCATTTATTCATTTATTTTTAACATTATTGTATTGTAATTATTGTAAAGAATGAATAATTATCTCTATGTACATTAAATATTTGGAATTCTCATTATACTTGAGTATATTTTTTATATTTTCAATTCAACAGTGAATCAGTAAGCATCTCTTAAGCAACTACTTTATGTCAAGTGCTATTTGAAACTGAGAATATAAAGACAGAATGAAACAAATCACATTCTTAAAGTGTTTATTTGTTCCCTGAGGATTATAGCAAACACATATTTCTCTAAAAACAGAATGATTATGAAGAGAATAATTATAAAAAAATACAACCTAGCTGAGTACATTTGTAGAAATACACTTTGTATAGATTGTAGAATTGTGTATTTTTCTACAAAAGTGTATATTTCTACAAATGTAATCCTCCTGAAGAAAGTTATTACTTTTTGATCTTGGTCAAATCATCTAAACTCTCTGTGCCTCATTATCTTATTATAAATGACAATAATAATAGTACTTCTCTTGTGTGCTATTATGATAATCAAATAAATTAATTTTCAAAAGATTTTTAACAAAAGATTTAAAACACCCAAATTTTCACATCTGGCATAAGAACTATTTGACAAAAATTGCTGGGAAAATTGGAAAGTAATGTCAGAAACTCAGCATAGACCTATATTTCATATTCCATACCAAAATAAGGTCAAAATGGGTATGTGATTTAGGTATAAAGGGCGATACCATAAACAAATTAGGAGAACAGGGATAATTCGACTATCATACTGTATGAGAAGGGAAGGATTTATGACCAAAGAAGAATTAGAGAACATTATAGAAGGGAAAATATACAACTGGATTACACTGAATGTAAAAGTTTTTGCACAAACAAAACCAATATAAAAAAAAAATTAAAAGGGAAGTATAAAGGTGGATTTTTTTTTTAAATACAGTGTTAAAATATAAAAAGAAGTGTCAAATTTATAAGAATACAAGTCATTCCCCAATTGATGAATGGTCAAATAATACTAATAGACAGCTTTCAGATGATAAACCTAAAACCATTTATATTCATATAAATTAAAGCCCTAAATCACTATTTATTAGAAAGATGTAAATTAAAACATCTTTGAGGTATCCCATCTCACACTTCTCAGAATTGCTAAGATGACAGGAAAAGATAATGATAAATGTTGAAGGAGATGTGGGAAAACTATGCCTTGTTGGTGGAGTTGTGAAGTGATACAACCACTCTGGAGAACAAACTGGATCTATGTCCAAAGTGCTATCAAACTGTTTACCTTTTGACCCAGCACTGCCACTACTTGGTCTGTATGTCAAGGAAATCATCAAGAATTCACATGAACAAAAATGTTTGTAGCTAAGAATTGGAAAATGAGTAAATGTCCATCAATTGGAGAATGGTTAAATAAGTTTTGGTATATGAATATAATGAACTATTACTGTTTTGTAAAAAATGATGAACAAGCTGATTTTAGAAAGGCCTGGAATGATTTACATGAACTAATGCTGAGTAAAACAAGCAGTACCAGGAATACATTGTACACAATTACAGTAAGAATGTATGATGATCAACTATGAAAGACTTGATTCTTCTCACCGCTTCAGTGATTCAAAACAATGCCAATAGACATTGGATAGAAAATGTCATCTGTATTCCAGAAAAAGAACACACACTATGTTGTAATGCTGAAGAAACTGAGCAAGACAGAGGTTAGAAACCAATTTAATAGTTTATTAAATGAAGAGATATACTTGGACCAAATGGATCTTGGTCTCAGGGCTAGACAAGACTATCATCTCAAAGAATCCAGCCCTAAGTATCAGAAAACAAGCTTTTTTATAGGATAACAAAAACAATGACATAATGGAGTATGGTGTTCTTGTTCTTTAAAATATAAGATGGTTCTCTCTGGGAGCAGGTTTCTTGTGGAGGTTTTCTGGTGGCAGCCTTAGTTTCAGTTACAATCAATAATTACTCCAAAGTATAGCCAGCTGATAAAATGCAAACATTTATTTTCTCCTTCCAAGTCTTGTCTCTTTCTTTGGACCCGGTTAGCTCAGAGGCCTATCTCTCTGCTTGATTCCAAGAGCAACCTCCAAATGTCTCCAGATCCAAAGGTTTGTCCTTCAGCCTCCAGCTAGCACCAAGGTGGAAGATGCAATGAATCTCTCTTGCCTCAGAGAGAGGGCTTGTGGGCTTCCTCCCAGAGTGCTCCTCGCCGACCCCAGTCAATGTTTGAAGTAAGTCTCTTGAAGCTCTAAGCTCTAAGAGCTTCCTCTATATATATGATCCCCCAAAGGTTAACTCCTCCTCTGAGAGAATGGGATTATGGGTTATCTCCCAAGAGTGCTCTTTGCCCCTAAAAACTTCAAGGGAGGTATGAATTCAGATATCTCATACTAATCCCTGAAATCTACCAAATGTGTGAACTCCAGTGATTACAGGTGTGAACACAAGCATTGTTTCTCAGTTCCACTTAGTACCTTGTTTCAAGTTAAGTTGACACTAGGATTCCAACAATGGGGGAGGTACCTGGATGGGGATAACCTAATAAGGGGAGGCACTTGGGATGACACAATGGAGGAAGGTACTGGAGAGGTTACTAATATTCTAATGACATTTAAAATGGATAAACCTTTATCTTGTCAAACATTAAGAAGGAATGATTATAACCTAAAGATATAAACCTTTATCTCATCAACCATTTAAGAGGGAATGATTATAGCCTGGGGTTTTTTTTCAGATTCACTCTCAAAAGTTCTAATTTTAAGAGTTGTAATGGTAACAATTTAGAGTTTTTTCTTCCCTGTTTTTACATTACATCCTTACATACTGCAAATTCAACTGGCATAAATTCCATTTAGTTTCTTAAGATCCACTACTAAAACCAAAAAGAAAGTCTGTTTTTTTGAAACACAATATTTTTTTCAAGAAACACTATATTCTCTAATTAGCCATAAAAGAGATAAATCTTATTCTAAACCCTCTAATCTCTCCTTTAAAATTGATATATATTATTAAGTAATTCCCTGGCACTGAAGAAATGCAAATATAACATCTCCACAGGCCTTTGGATTAGTCCTTTTGCTGTTAGTACTTATAGAACCAGAGATCCTCAGTTTTCTGCAACACTTTCTACCCAATCTAATTACCACCCACCCACCACCATAAGGTACATAGTTGTTTTAATTACTTGTAAAGGCAGAGATTTCTAAGTGAACTTTTTGTTCTGAATTCCCCCTTGCCCCATTTTCTTCTGGGACTTTCTCAATTTTTCTCAAAAACTCTGCTTATGTGTTGTTGCGATTTGCATTTAAAGAATAGGTGTCAATAACCTAAAACAAACAAACAAAAAATGCTAAATCTTAAAAAGAAATTCAACTTTCATCTACCTTTTTTCCGCCTCATCTCAACTTTCACTTTGGTCAGGCATTTGGTATCAACTTTTTGCCTCATGGTTTCAGCACCTTCAAATCCTCACTTTTTTTTTTTTTTTGAGACTATCCCAGATTTTCCCAATACTACTAGCTGAGATTCCTTTGATTTTAAATTAATTCCTGTCAACATGCTGATGCTGTCAAAATTCTACTACAATTGATTATGAGAACCATGGGATCTATGGTATCACCATACATTGCACATTAAAGACAGAACCATTATGGCTTAGGGCTTTGAAGCATTTTGTATATTTCAGACACTTAAAAGCAGAACCCAATTAAAAATATTTTGGCCCCTATCCACTCTTCTTCCTAATTTCTCTATTACTCTTAAGGACATCACTATGTTAGAGTCTACTGATTATACCTTTATATTTGTTCCCTTCTCTCTTCTGACAACTGTCACTATTCTGGTATAATCCCTTATCACAACATACCTGGACTTTTGGAAAAAGTTGCTAATTTATCAATTTACTAAAAATCTATTCTTATTCCATTCTATCCTCCACTAAATTGTTAAAGTGGTCTTCTTAAAGTTCAAGCCTAATGATGCCACTTTCTAATCGATTAACTTTAGGGACCACTTATAACCTCTAGAATAAAATCTAAAATCTTTTGGTATTCAAAGAACTTTATAACATATGCCTCTACTTTTCATCTATATAATCCTCTAACATTTTATACTTCCTCCAAGTATTCTGTATTCCAACAATAGTAGTCTTGTTCTTTAAATAAACCATCCAATCTTTCATTTTCAGTGCCTGTTCTACATCCCTGGAATTCTCTTCTCATCTCTGTCTCTTGCCCTACTTAATTTTCTTCAAATCCCAGATAAAATCTCACCTTTCACAGCAAATCTTGCTTTCATCAGTCATTTAGTCATATCCAACTCTATTTGACTTTCCATTTCCTTCTCCAGTATGTACCATTTTATTGAGGAGGAGCTGAGGCAAATACGTGTCAAGTCATTTGCCAAGGGTCACACACATAATATATGACTGAGGGAAGGTTTAAACTCAATTTTCCTGACTATAAGCCTGATGCTCTATCCACTGTGCACTTAGCTGTTCCATAAACCTTGCCAAATTTTCCCTTAAATTTTGTGCCTTTATTCTTTTGGTTGGTTTCTTTTATCTTGTATATAGTTTGTTTTTACATAGTTGTTTTATTGTTTTCTTCACCTTTAGATTCTACCTATAGGGGTATTCTTTTACTTTACTTTGTATCTTTTCACTTAACATAGTATATGGCCTGTAGTTGGCACTTTTAAATGTTTATTGACTTATTGAAAACTTGTAATTTTAATGGTTAGTGCTATACCTTAAAAATTACATAGCACAGTTAGAATTTCCCTGTTTGGTGACAGGAAAAGGGCCTTGTCAGCTGAAGCAGCTATAGAGGTTTTTTTGAAAGCAATATATTTAAGACCAACTTTTACAGAAAATTAATATGATATTGACTCTAAAAGCCTTTTGTTTAGATTTTTCAGTTCATCCTAAAAAAGTTTCAGTTTGACAATTTCTTATATGAGGTAGATTTGTGGTCATGTATAGACAGAGGCAGGCAGAGAGGCAAGAAGAGACAGAGAACGTACATTGAAGCCAGGAAAAGCTGAGATTTGACATGCTATATGAACTTGAAAAAACTCTTTCAAGTTCTTAGTATTACAGGCTAAGTCAAGATGGTAGATGAAAGGTAGGGACTCACCTGACCCCTTTCTAAAAGTTCTCTAAATACTGTTAAATAATGACTCTAAATAAATTTTAGAGAGTCAGAACTCACAAAAGAAGTTCTGAAAAAAGTCACAAAAAATAATTTTCCATTCTAAGAATTTAGAAGGTCAGCAAGAAAGATCAGTCATACTGGGTATGAATGGAATGCAATCCCTGTGCAGATGAAATTAACACAACCCTAGCCCCCCAAACTAGGAGAAAATTAAGTAATTCAAATTTTCAGTATTCCAAGCAAGTATAAGACAATACAATATTGCACTGGTATCAACAGTTTCAGTTAATAATGTAATATCAATTCCAATCTCTTTTCTCTGGTTCTCTGTCTCTCTTTTTATCTCTGCTTGTGTATATATGTGCATCCATATTTACATATATGTATATTTATGTATTCATGTATGCACTTTGTCAATACCTGCTTTCCTCCCCTAATTTCTAGAGACAGCAAATCAATTAGGAAAAATAATTCTTCTTGAAGAAATTTATATGAAAAGAATCTGGAGGAATTTATAGAAAGCTACTAGGTACTTAACCTGGCTTCCACATACAATGCCTAAATGGTGGTTAATCCTTTCTTATATGCCTTACATTGTTTTGGAGTTGGTACACAAAGGAAGAATGAATGATAGATGGTATACTTGCTAAAAAAAATTCATTTAGAATGACCTTATTTGTGGTAAAAGTGTCTGAAAATCTCTACTAGTATTTTCATAAGTAGTTTTATTACTGTGGAACCAGATGCTTCTCTGAGGCTGAATTTGTTTCCTGTTTTTTTATTGAGGTTAAAAAAAGTCTTGGTTTTGGTATTAAAACTGCTAGAGGAAGATTGTATTTCAGATAAACTTTGATTTTGTTGTCTAGACAAGTCACTAGCAAGAACAATACAACAGTCTGAAAAAGCAAAATAAATCAAGCACATGGCTAAAATGAAAAAAAAAATAAAGATGTGCTGTTCATATGAGATCCACAGCTCTCCATTCATAGTAGGCACCCAATAAAATAATCTAGCATAAAAACAAAAAGTCCAAGAGAGTCCAAGTGTAGTTTCTAGGACTGGTAAGAATTTCCTGTTATAATCCAACCCTTTCCTGTATTAGGTATCTTCAATTTTCCCTTATTGTTTCACTTGAAGATTCATGGAAGTTGTGCTAAAATGCCACCTTAGTAGCACCTATATAAATTTTGTGAAAACTTCTGAATCACTCTTATAATCTTTCTCCCCTGTGCACAAAAAAGTATGTCACATAAACAACCAAACCTATATCTCTAAACTGTGCTTTTAGTCCTTTTTTCTCTCAAAATCTCATTTATAAGAGAACTTTAAGCAATTTTTTGCAAGCAGGGGTTTATGGGCTCTTAACCTAGTTAAATGAGTAGGGGAAAGGGGAACAGGAGAGAGTGTTAGAGAGCTGGACAAATCAAGCACTACTAGATGGCACTGCTTCATATCACTAGAGAAAATATACATTGGAAGATAATGACAAGTACTGAAAACCACTTGAAATACTTGTTTGAATCTTTTTCTTTTTTTAAATATAATAACCAAGATAGCTTAAAATTAGATTTCAATACAATTCCTTGGATAGAAATGTTGTACCCAGAAGAAAATCCTATCCTTTAACTTCAAGAGATAATTTGTCACTATGTGTCAGTTATTGGATACCTGCCTAAAGAATTCTCTCCTCTAGATGCAGTAAGTATTGTCTTTAGGAAATACTAATACACTTATTCACTTAGTATTGAAAGGTTTTTTGTTTGTTTGTTTGCTTGCTTGCTTGTTTATTTAGTGATAGATTAAGAGGAGAAAAAGCATAAGTAGATTATGATGTAACTTCTAAGAGGCAGTTTTCGAGCAGTGTCCTTGTTATTACTTGAACCAAAGATGTATTGCTAAAAAAAATTATGAAGAAGTTTGAGATGGGAATCAAATGAGCTCATATGCCCCCAACCTCTGATACACCTTTCTATAGTTCCAGTTTTTCTTCTTCAAGTCAGCTGCTTCTACCTAAACTCATTTTCAATTAAAAAATAATCCCATTTCTCAAAGACCTTTGGGAAGTGATACCAAATTAAAATGGAAATTAAATAAATCCCATCAGCAAGTGAAATCCCTCTTCTGCATTCCCCAAATTAGTTAAAAGAATCAAATGTGACAGGATCTGGAATTCAACAAATGATACATTCCCAAGATCATTGCATCATCCCATCTTCTGAGAAATAATATTGATCTGCATATGGTGTATATGTGAATCATGGGCAATGCAATCATCACTGTTAAGGTTTTGTTAGCCTACTATATTAGTATCATCCCATAGTTCTACTTTTATAGAAACTAAGACACCAAACTGATATGAATTCTGAAATTAAGTTGTCTTTTTATGATAATAATATAGGCAACAGAAATAAGAGCTAAACATGTTTTAAGAATTAATTAATTGGTGGATTTGTTTGAAAAAAATCATGATATCTTATTTTATTTTTTCCCCAGTTATGTATAAAACTTTTCTTTTACTTTTTTTGGGAAAACTTTGAGTTCCAAATTCTCCTTCTTCCCTTCTCACTTCCCTTCCCTAAAGGCACATGTTAATTCTATAGAACATTTCTAAAATGGTCATATTGCTAATGAAAACATAGATCCCATCTCTCCAAAAAATAAACTTTCAAGAAAAATAAGGATTAAAAAAGTGTACTTCCACCTGTATTCAGACATAATCAGTTCTTTCCCTGTGTATGGAAAGCATTTTTCACAGTAAGTCCTCCAGAGTAGTCTTGGATTAATTATCTTTGAGAACAGCAAAAGTCATTCACAGCTGATCATCCCACAACATTACTATCACTTTGTACACAGTACATTTCACTTTGAATGAGCTCATGGAGGACTTTACTGGTTAAAAAAAAAAAATCATGATTTTAGTAGTATTGTTTCTTCACGCGAAGATGATGATCTCTATATATCTTATTTTTCTTTTTGCTATGATAATAGCTTTTTATTTTTCAAATACATGCAAAGATAATTTTCAATATTCATTCATATCTTTAGTTTTCCTGAGTAACGAGTGAGGTAAAACAACAACAACAACAACAACAAAAACTCAAATCCATTGAACTTTCAGTAATATGCATTTAAAATTTGGATCCTTAGGTAAAATGTAAAATCTAAATAAAAGAATTTCTGGCTCATTAGAATTTTCAAGAACTGACATTACGAGGACAAAAACTATAGACACCTAGATTCCTCATCAATCTGAGCTGAGTAGTACTGAAATATTAGTATTGAAAATATACTTCAGGAGTAGTACTATATTTGAAATTTTTGAATAGTAAATTTAATAGTAGTGTATTGAAGTATGCATTAATTATTATTATTAAGTGATAGCTTTAAACAAAGAATGGAGTTTGATGGCAAAAAAATCCTGACTGTTAGTCAAGGGTTTAATCTGATTAATTGCATAACCTAAAATATTTATCATAATCTGTTTTGAATTATCCTACACTTTTTTTGTAAATCAAATATTTTCATATAACATTTCCTAATATGATCATTCTTGCATATTTTTATTCATTTTAATTTCAGTACAAGCTTGCTATGCATAAATAACAAGTCATATATCACTGCATTCTCTTCCATTCCTAGAACATTGCTTGCAACATAGAAAAACTCAATAATTATGTGTTGAATCAAATCAAATTCCAATTTTGTCCACATATCTCTTTATGTCTATCTATATCCAATACATGCATATCTACATATACACAGATATATATTCACCACATGTGTGCATGTACATATGGAAAAGAAAGGAAAAAAGTCCCCAAATATTGGGATTTAGACATGATTTTTCCATCTCACTCTCTTATTTCCATCATTGGCTTTCCATGTGGTCTAGACAACTCACTAGCAAGAACAATACAACAGTCTGAAAAAGCAAAATAAATAAAGCACATGGCTTAAATGAAAAAAAAATAAAGTTGTGCTATTCATATGAGATCCACAGCTCTCCATTCATAGCAAGCACTCAATAAAAGACTCTAGCATAAAGATAAAGCATCCTAGAGAGTCTGAATGAAAACAGAAACATTTGTCATTCATCATAAGAGTATGCATTTAGTTTATTGACTCAAAATGAAAATTGTGATAATAAATAATAAAATTCAAATGGAGATTATCTATATTTTATCTATAGATTTTATTATTTTACCTATATAAAATAGTAACCTTTGAGATATATTACTATGATACCATTATATAGTTTTATTATACTCAGAGCTTTTAATTTTGCAAATATATTAATCATCAGATAATCATTCTTCCTCTCCTATATGTTGTTTAAGAAATATCATCAGGCCTAATATTTTGTCATGAGAAGAGAACTGATAAATTTTGGTAATTATTATGCCTTTAGTTACTCTCACCGAAATTAAAAAAGTTAAATATTCTTTCATGTTTTTCTCTATGGAGTTATACAAACCTTTATGCTTCACCCTTCTTGGTAATTACTTTTATTCGAAGGAATCCACACCACAAAATTTACATGTGACCAAAAGGGAAGGGTAATGCTGTGGAAGAATCATAGCCAGATTAGATTTGAGGAAAGTAGAATAGATTATAATTTACTTGTTTGGAGTATTTTGTACTTTTCCAAAACTTTCTTATTAATAGCTAATATAATAGCTGAATCAGTAATTCCTTTTTAAAATTTTTTTATATATTTTTAATAATTATAACTTTTTATTGACAGAACTCATGCCTGGGTAATTTTTTACAATGTTATCCCTTGCACTCACTTCTGTTCCGACTTTTCCCCTCCCTCCCTCCACCCCTCCCCAAGATGGCAAGCAGTCCTATACATATTATATATGTCACAGTTGAATCAGTATTTTCATTTGTTGTTCTGTGTTTGTTTATTTGTGGTTTTTAAAATACATATTTGCACTGCTCTCTGTGCCACATTCAGTTATTTCTCACTGTTCTCACCTTGAATAACTGTTAAAATTCTAATTTATGAGTGATGGATAATTTATAAAACACATTCAAATTTCATTTAGATAAGTTTATTAGATCACTTCTCTTTCTGGCAGGCAGGAATGGAGCAAGAATATTGGGATCCAATTGAAGAATTAAAGGCAAATATAGAATGCCCAGTGAAAGTGGGTCAGAGTGAAGAGAGGAAATAGGGGGATTTAAAGGTAAATTTTCCATTTTCACAGTTTTGCTTGTGGCTGGCCTTGATTACTATCTTGGACTTGATTGGGACAATTCACAATAAAAATTACCAAGTTTCCATCATTTATATAGTGGTCACTGGTGTACAGATAGGAGTATATATGATAATAGTATATTTTTTTTTAAACAAAGTTAATTTCAGATTTTTATTTCATTGAAAAAGTATACACTCCATCTTGCCATTCATAGTTTTACCTACCTTTCTTTGTTCTAGATATGCAAGTATAATCCAAGTATAATCTGTCACAAGTCCTAACAATTAATGGATACTATATTATTATAAGTTTATTTATATTATATTCTGGATTATTTTTGTCACTTAATATTTAAATTTCCCATATGCATTGGCTTATTTTCTGTTGAATGCACCACTCAAATCTTCCCATCATTTAAAAATGCCATTTCTCTCAAAAGTTTTAGTGTGATTTTAAGCAGTAAACTGCAGGGAATGGCTAGTGTATTCTGGAATGAGTGACAATTCACATGTGTAATTTACTTTGACTAACAAATCAATAAGCCTTTATTAAAGACTTACTATGTACATTGTATAATACAAAAGTCTTACTCTTCTTGCATCTAGGGGGCTACACTCAAAAATTTATATAACATAAATTGGAGAGTGGTGGCCAAGAGAGACAGTTTTTGTCAGAGGCAATCATTAAGATTGTATGTGTGTGTGTGTGTGTGTGTGTGTGTGTACACATATGAAAATAGGTCAGTAGAATGTTATATTTTTAGAGTAGCAATGATAATATTGATTTGATACACTCTGCTGAGAGGGGGAAAGAGTGGTGGCAGAACAATTGGGAATATATTCCTATATTTTGTTTTTGAAATATAATGTTACAGTAGATTGTTAAATGTAATGAAATTAAGGATCTGGAGACAAATGAGAACTAACTCACCTTCTAATCCAGGAAACTGTAACACAAAGTTGACTGGATGAACAGTGTGTGGGGGAAGGAATGGGAAATGGAAGAGGGAATAGTATCAAGGTCTCTTCTCCCTCTGTTCTTAGTTTCTTTCTCTCCAATTCCGGTTTTTCATTTTCTCCATTCTGTGTCTATAATCTACGGAACATTTTGAGATTATTAAGATCATCACAAACTTTTAAAACTTCAATTAAAAAAAAAACTACTTTTCAAAGGATGTCTAAGCATTTGAAGAGTCTGTGAACAGTTTCATTTATCACAATAGCCAAAGCTATACATGACAACTCTGCCCATGAAATCCCTGCCCATGGAAAGAAAAATATCTTGGAAAATTGGAAGGGAAGAATAGAATATCTAAATACAAAAAAAGTTTGTATGTGTGTGTGTGTGTGTGTGTATGTGATGTAGTTGCTAATTTTAAAAGACTAAAAAATAGATTGATTTTTTCCAATTGAATATTTGTCCAGTAATATATGATAAATGGATATTCTTTTTATATAAATATTTTTAGTTTCAAAATACATGCATAGATAATGTTCAGTATTCACCCTTGCTAAAACTATGTTCCAAATATGTTTGTCCCTTCCTTCCCACAACCCCAACCCTATTTGGCAAGTAATCTAATACAGGTTAAACTTGTACAGTTCTTCTGTACATATTTCCACAACTCTCATGCTGCAAAAGAAAAATAATATCAAAAAAGGAAAGAAAAAATGACAATTAAAACAAAATGCAACCAAACAACAACTGTTAGGATTCTTACAAGGTACTAAATAAGTGGCATTGAGGAGACAGTGGTTAAATCTAGTTTAGCATTGATTTAATCCTACAACAAATAATGGTTTCCTAGTGATATAATTATTGATGTATACTCAGTGTGGGATATATAAGGAGGAGCTCTCAGGGCCAGAAAGGAGATGCCCACTAGAAGCTCACCCAGAGGGAGCTAGAGGCAGAAGCTAGCAGAGACAAAGGACTAGCAGCAAGAGCTTTCAGAACCAAGGAGAGAGATAGGTCTCTAAGAAAGCTAACCAGGACCAAGGAAGGAGACAAGACTTTGAAGGAGACAATAAAGGATTTGGACTTTAATACCTGGTTACATTTGTGGTGATCACTCTGAATTGAAACTAAGGCTGCCTCAAGAAGCCTCCCAAGAAACCTGCTCTCAGAGAACATTATATTTTTAGAGGAGAATATTACAAATGACAATAACAAAAAGTGAAAATATTTTTTGTGATCCATACTCAGTCTCCCCAAGCCGCTCCCTGGGTGCAGATTGCTCTCTTCATCACAAACAAAAAAATTGAAACTGGCATGATTCACCACAATGTTGAAAAAAGCCACGTCCATCAGAATTGATCATTATATTATCTTGTTGTTTCTGTATACAATGTTTTCTTGGTTCTACTCACTTCACTTATCATCAGTTCATGGAAGTCTCCCCAGGTCTCTCTGAAAACATCTTATTAATGATTTCTTATAAAAAATTAAATATTGCATTTATATACCCTAGCATATTCAATCATTCTCCATCTAATGGTCATTCACTCAGTTTCCAGTTCCTCACCACTACAAAAAATGATGCTACAAACATTTTTGCGCATATGGATCCTTTTCCCTTTTGTATGATCTCTTTGGAATACAGGCCAAGTAGAAAGATTCCTGGATCAAAAGATATGCCCAGTTTGATAGCCCTTTGGGTATTATATTACTTTCCAAAATGATTGGATCAGTTAATGACTCCACAAGCATTGTATTAGTGTCCCCATTTTCCCACATGCCCTCAAACATTCATCATTATTTTTTTCCTGTCATCTTAGCCAGTCTGAGAGGTATTTAATAGTACCTAATGGTGTCATAATTTGCATTTCTCTGATTAATAGTGATTTAAAACATTTTTTCATGTGACTAGAAGTGGTTTTAATTTCTTCATCTGAAAATTATCTTTTCATATCCTTTGACCATTTATTTAGCAGTTGGAGAATGGCTTATATTCTTAAAAAAATAGAATCAATTGTCTATATATTTTAGAATTGAGACCTTTATCAGATGGTTGCATATTACATTCCCCCAGTTTGCTGCTTCCCTTCTAATCTTGTATGCATTACTTTTGGTATATTGTCTCATTATTGTCATTTTCTTGGATAAAATTATGAATTGTGTGTAATATTGAGGATAGATCACAATATAGTATTTTCATTTTTATTGTTTTTTGCTTGCACTTTGTTTTCTTTATTACTTTATTTCCTTTTTTGATATGATTTTTCTTGTGCAGCATGATACTATGTATTGAGCAGTTGCACATGTTTGATATATATTGTATTGCTTACTGTACTGCTTACTAGGATGGTGAGGGGAAAAGGGAGAGAGTAACAAAATTTGGAACAAAAGGTTTTGTGTGGGGTGTGGATATTTAGGAATATTTATATATACATTTTAAAAATTAAAAGCTATCAAAAATAAATAAAATACCACATGCAATAGAAATATATAAAAAGATAAATAGATATTATTATTATTATTATTATTATTTAGGTTAAAGATAAGAGCAGTGATAGGGTACTGCCTTCCTAAAAACCCATTTTTTCATAGTAAAAAAAAAATGGAAAATCCCCCCACTCTTTTCCTAGAGAAGTAGTGCCATTATTCTCCACATCTACAAGAATACAGGACAATGTAGCTCAAAAGAACAAAAGAGGGAGGCGTGTGTGTGTGTGTGTGTGTGTGTGTGTGTGTCTGTGTCTCTGTGTGTGTGTGTATTAGAAAAAAAAATTGCTATATTTGTTAGACCTGTTTCCTCCCTAGTAACAACTTTGTAAATAAATTATATTTGCTGATATTTTTATGTTAATCCTTTAAAAAATAGAATGTATATTTTTTATGAACAAGGACTTCTTTATTTATCTTTATATCTCCAACACAATATCTGGAAGATGAAATGTATATAATAAAATTCTAAATTAATTTGAAAAGAGGCAGCAAGTTTAATTAACATTTATATAATGTAATTGTGCATACAGAAAAAATGTATGTATACAGTCTCTTTTAATTCTTATGATATTCCTGTGATAATCTCATGACATAGGTACTAAACAAATTATCAACATATCATAAGTAAGGAATATAAGACTGACAGAGTTTATATTATTTAATCATGACGAATGAGTTGCAATTAACTTTCTACATTGGGTATTAGTATTACATTAGTGAACTCTGGAAAAATGTTATTCTCTGTCACTCCTAACATTTCATGGCATTTAGGTCCTTGAATTTCAAAGATTCAGATAAACACTTTATTTTTTCCAGTAAGCATTTGAACATATGAATTAATATATATTTTCTTTATTTAATCATTGACTTATTTGTTTATTTTTATTTTTGTAGTTATATTTTTGAATGACAGGAGGTAATTAGAATTTAAATGAATGGGGCCAATTATTTCATTTACAACTATGCGAAAAATATAATTGTAACTTTTGTGACGATAAGTTCAGCTGATACATTAATAATTTATAATTTTTCAAATGGTTTATCATCTCTATCATGATCAAAGATATAACATTAGACAAAAATATATTCCATGAATAATGATAGTTATTCTTAAAACCTGTATAAAGGTAAATCACTTAACAAATAATACCAAAATTCACAAGTGAATTTGCTATGGTAACACTGTTATAATAACTAGCTTTTGTTAAGCCTAAGAAAAATATAATGGCTTGTCATATACATGTTTTTTTTTTTTTTTTTCCCATCTACTCTTTTAGGGAATGTAAATTAAACAAATTACATAATATGACTGTTTTGAGCACTCAGTTTTTCAGCAAAGGTTTAATACTCTGCCTTAAATTACATTTATACGTCTTTGTATATTTAAAACATATATTTTAATATATTTCTAATTAATTCTGTACCCTTTGTGGTTAAGGGAAAGTTTCAGAGTACTGTAATCATTTGGGTAAATGTAATAGCATTATATGTTATAGCATATGTGTTGGTTGACAAGCATGAAGATAAGAAATTGTAGGAAGAATAATTCCTTTCTTCACACTTCCTTTAGTCTCTAAGGAGTGCACTGCAATAGTTGGTATCAGCCCTGGATTTCTGCCTTTCAGAATCATTTATCTCGTATTTCTTTTGGGATAATTCAGTCCTACTTTATTTCTCTTTCTCTTTTCAGTGGTTAACCATCTACTAACATTTATTTTTAAACTAGATAAGTATGTTCCAACTCAGGCTTTTTTTTTTTTTAGGCTTTTTTTATTTTCAAAGCTTATACATGGATAATTTTTCAACATTGAGCCTTGCAAAACCTTGCGTTCCAAATTCCTCTGAATAACTTCCACAGGGCTGCCCCAAACATTTAATACATAGAGGTCCTTTTCCCTTCTTTAGTATCTCTTTTGGGTATAAGCCCAGTAGTAGCACTGCTGTATCAAAGAGTATGCACAGTTTGATAATTTTTGGGCATAATTCCAGATTGCTCTCCAGAATGGTTGGATTCATTCACAACTCCACCAACAATGCATCAGTGTCCCAGTTTTCCCACATCCCCTCCAAAATTCATCATTACTTTTTTCTGTAATCTTAGCCAATCTGAAAAGTGTGTAGTAGTATCTCAGAGTTGTCTTAATTTGCATTTCTCTGATTAATAATGACTTAGAACACTTTCATATGCGTAGAGATAGTTTCAATTTCATTATCTGAAAATTGTCTGTTCATATCCTTTGACCATTTATTAATTGGAGAATGGCTTGATTTCATATAGAGCCAATTCTCTATGTATTTTGGAAATGAAGCCTTTATCATAACCTTTGACTGTAAAAATGTTTTCCCAGCTTATTGTTTCCCTTCTAATCTTTTCTGCATTAGTTTTGTTTGTACAAAAACTTTTTAATTTCATAAAATCAAAATTTTCTATTTTGTGATCAACAATGATCTCTAGTTTATTTTTGGTCACAAATTGCTTCCTCCTCCACAAATCTGAGAGGTAAACTATCCTATTTTCCTTTAATTTATCTATAATCTCATTCTTTATGCCTAAATTATGGACCCATTTTGATCTTATCTTGGTGTACAGTATTAAGTGTGGGTCCTGACTAATTTCTGCCATACTAATTTCCTGTTATCCCAGCAGTTTTTGTCAAATAATGAATTCTTATCCCAAAAGTTAGGACCTTTGGGTTTGTCAAACACTAGATTGCTATAGTTATTGTCTATTTTGTCTTGTGAACATACCCTATTCCACTGATGAACTAATCTATTTCTTAGCCAATACCAAATGGTTTTGGTGATTGCTGCTTTATAATATAGTTTTAGATCAGGTACAGCTAGGCTAACTTCATATGATTTTTTTTTTTTCATTAATTCCCTTGAGATTCTTGACCTTTTGTTCTTCCATATGAATTTTGTTGTTATTTTTTCTAAATCATTAAAATAGTATTTTGGGAGTCTGATTGGTATAGCACTAAATAAATAGATTAGTTTAGGGAGTATTGTCATCTTTATTATATTTGCATGGCCCATCTAAGAGTACTTAATATTTTCCCAATTATTTCAATCTGATTTTATTTGTGTGGAAAGTGTTTTGTAATTTTGCTCATATAATTCCTGACTTTCCTTTGGTAGATTCCCAAATATTTTATGCTGTCAACAGTTATTTTGAATGAAATTTCTCTTTGTATGTCTTGCTGTTGGATTTTGAGGGTGATGTATAAAAATGCTGAGTATTTATGAGGATTTATTTTGTATCCTGCAACTTTGCTAAAGTTATGAATTATTTCTAATAGCTTTTTGGTAGAATCTCTGGGGTTCTCTAAGTATACCATCATATCATATACAAAGAGTGATAATTTGGTTTCCACATTACCTACTCTAATTCTTTAATATCTTTCTCGACTTTTATTGCCAAAGCTAGCTGCATCCCATACATTTTGGTATGACATCTCATTATTGTCATTTTCTTGGGTGAAGTTATGAATTATGTCTATGATTTGCTGTTTCACCCAATCATTCTTTAGTATGAGATTATTTACTTTCCAATTATTATTTTCCCCTGGATTTTTATTGAATGTAATTTTCATTGAATCGTGGTCTGCAAAAGGATGCATTTACTTTTTTTGCCTTACTGCATTTGAGTTTGAGGTTTTTATTTCCTAATATATGGTAAATTTTTGTATAGGTTCCATGAACTGCTGAGAAGAAAGTGTACTCTTTTCTGTCTCCATTTAGTTTTCTCCTAAGATCTATCATATCTAACTTTTCCAGTATTCTATTTACCTCTTTGACTTCGTTTTTATTTATTTTTGGTTCGATTTATCTAATTCTGAGAGTACAAGGTTGAGATCTCCCACTATTATAGTTTTGTTGTCTTTTTCTTCTTGCAGCTCTCTTAATTTCTCTTTTAAGAATTTAGATGCTACATCACTTGGTGCATATATGTTTAATATTGATATTACTTTATTGTCTATGCTACCCTTTAGCAACATATAATGCTCTTCCTTATCTCTTTTAATTAGATCAATTTTTGCTTTTGCTTGATATAAGATCAAGGATGGCTACCCCTGCTTTTTTTACTTCACCTGAAGCATAGTCGATTCTGTTCCAACCTTTTTACCTTTGCTCTGTATGTATCTCCCTGCTTCGGGTGTGTTTCCTGTAAACAACATATTGTAGGATTCTGGCTATTAATCCATTCTGCTAACTGCTTCCTCTTTATGGGGGAGTTTCCCCATTCACATTTATGGTTAAAATTACCAATTCTGTATTACTTGCCATCTTGTTAACCCCTGTTTATGCTTTTCTTGTTTCTTTCCCCCTTACCTCCCTCCCCAGTATTAAACTTGTGAGCACCACTTGCTTCTCACAGCCCTCCCTTTTTAGTATCCCTCCCCCCACCTTAGAGTTCTTCCCCCTATCTTACTCCTTTTCCTCACAATTTCTGAATTCCCTTCCACTTAGCTTATTCTGTCCCTTTTGACTTTTCTCCTCCCACTTTTCAATGAGTTGGGGGAAGTTTCACCATAAATTGAATATATTTAAAATTTTTTCTGTTTAAGCCAATTCTGAAGGCAGTAAGATACACATTATGTTCATCCTCCTCCATTTTTTCTCTCAGATATAATAGTTTTCTTTCATGAGATGTAGTACCCTCCTTTTACCCTTTTCCGGGTACAATTTCCTTTCCCCCTCTAGTTTCTAGAACAAGGTATACATATATTCTTTATATATCTTTATAGCATAAATATAGTTCCCAAGATTTCTTTTTACCTTTTTAGGTTTTTCTTGAGTTCTATATTTGTAGATCAAACTTTTTGTTTAGTTCTGTTTTTTTCATCAAAAATAGGTGAAATTCACTTATTTTGTTGAATGTCCATCTTCTTCCTTGGGAAAAAATGCTCATTTTGACTGGGTAAGTTATTTTTGGTTGCATACCAAGTTAGTTAGCCTCTCAGAATACCATATTCCAGGTCTTTCGATCCTTTAATGGGGACACTGCTAGGTCTTGAGTAATCCTTATTGTGGCTCCTCTATATTTAAGTTGATTTTTTTTTTTTTTTTTTAGCAGCTTGCAGTATTTTTTCCTTTGTCTGATTGTTCTGGACTTTGGCCACTATATTTCTTGGTGTTTTGCTTTTAGGTTCTCTTTCAATAGGTGATAGATGAATTCTTTCAATTTCTATTTTAACCTTTTTTTCTATAAATTCTGGACAGTTCTCTTTGATAATTTCCTGGAAAATAGTTTCCAGGCTCTTTTTTTCATCATATTTTTCAGGCAGTTCAATAATTCTCAGATTGTCTCTCCTAGATCTATTTTCCAGGCCTATTTTTTTCCCAAGAAGTTATTTGATATTTTTCCCATTATTTCATTTTTTTTTTGTTTTGCTTGACTGATTCTTGGTGTCTTTTCAAGTCATTCATTTCCATTTGTTCAATTCTGATTTTCAATAAAATATTTTCTTCACTCACTTTTTAAATATCCTTTTCTAATTGTCAAATTGAGTTTTTAAGTAAGTTGTTTTGTTCTATGGATTTTTTTTCCATTTCACCAATTTTATTTTTTTAGAGAGCTATTTTCTTTTTCCAGTTCACTAATTCTGTTTTTCAAGGATTTGATTTCTTTATCCACTCTGTCTTTAATTGAGTGGGATGACTTCTCCAGACTGTTTTACCAAGCCTCTCTCTCCTTTTCCCACTTTTCTTCTAGCTCTCTTGTGAGAGCCTTTTTAATTTCTTCTATAAGAGTCATCTGTGTTGAGGACCAGATCATATCCCTCTTTGGGGATTCATCTGGAGACAATCTGTTTTTAGTTTCATCAGGGTTTAAAATCTGCTTTCTATTCATATAGAAGCTTTCTGTCTTTAGAGTACTTTTAAATTTTTTGATCACTTTGTTAAAGAAGAGTTAAAGAAAACAAACTAACAAGAAAAACAAATGGTTTGTTTTTTTGGGGGGTGGGAGGGCTGGATGGTATTATCGAGCTTCCTCTACAGACTGCAGGGGGCAGCAGTGAGGCACTAGATGAACAGCAATGGCTGTGCTGTGTCTGTGCTCTGAGACTCTGAGACTGTTCTGAGTCACTCTGGGTGGGTGTGGCCAGGTCCTGAGAGACACTAGCTTTTCTGGGCTATAGTCTGCACCCCTGTGTTTTTAACTTCTCTACTTGTCTACTGGCTTGCTGCCAGGGCAAAATATCTAATACTGTGGTAAAGCTCTCCCCACAGAGAGAGCTGAGATCCCACCCCCCTCCAGTCTGCTCAGCTATGAGCTGCCTGCCATGCTCTTGCTGCTGCTGCCTGCCCTAAGCCTGTGCCCTAATCTAAAACTGTCCCCGCCCTTGAGCAAAAACAGACTTTTTCTGGTGAATTTCAAGGATGTCTTCTCTTGGTAATTATTTGTGAGGTTTTTACAATCAAGCACTGATTCCGAGGCCTGTCATGAAATAAATTTAGAGAGAAAACATGGATCTTAAGTAGATGTGTGTGTCCTCCCCAATATCTTGGCCAGGAGTCCATAATATCACTCTTTCTGTCTAAATCATGAATCCATTTTGAACTTATCTTGGTACATAGTGTTATGTGTGTGTCATTGTTAATTTTTGTCATACTAGCTTCCAATCTTCCTAGCAGTTTTTGTCAAATAATGAGTTCTTATCCCAAAAGCTAGGGTTTTGGGGTTTGTCAAATCCTAAATTTTTATAATCATTGACTATTTTGCCCTGAGAACCTAATCTAGTCCAATGATCAACTATTCTATTTCTTAGCCAGTATCAAATTGTTTTGATGATTGCTACTATATGATAGAATTTTAGTTCTGGCACAGCTAGACCATTATTTGTATTTTTTTCATTGATTTCCTTGAAATTCTTCCAGATGAATTTTGTTATTTTTTCTAGATCTGTAAAATAATTTCATAGGTATTTCATTGGTAGGATACTGAATAAGTAGATTAATTTAGGTAGATTCACTTGCCCTTCATGAGCACTTGACATTTTTCCAATTGATTAGATCTGACTTTCTCTTTGTTGAAAGTGTTTTGTAGTTGTATTTATGTATTTCCTTATGTTTCTTAGGCAGAAAGACCGTCAAATATTTTATATTGTCCATAGTTATTTTAAGGGAATTTCACTTTGATCTTTGCTGCTGGACTTTGTTGGTAATATATAAAAATGCTGATGATTTGTGAGTATTTATTTTGTATCCTACAACTTTGCTAAAGTTGTGACTTGTTTATAGTACTTTTGTATTTCATTCTTTAGAGTTCTCTAAGTATACCATCATATCATTTACAAAGACTAATAATATGGCTTTCTCATTACCTACCCTATTCTTTTAATTTCTTTTTTTAAATTTTCTTATTACCAAAACTAACATTTCTACCACAAAACTAAATAGTAATTGTGATTGAGGACAATCTTGTTTCACCCCTTATTTTATTGGGAATGGTACTAGTTTGCCCCCTTAACATATATGTTTATTGATGGTTTTAAATATGTGCTTTTGATCATTTTAAGGAAAAATCAATTGATTTCTGTACTCTCTAGCTTTTTTTTTTAATAAGAATAGATGGTGGATTTTATCAAATGCTTTTTTCTTTATCTATTGAGGTAATTATATGATTTTTGTTTATTTGATTATTGATATAGGGAATTAGGCTAATTTTTTTTCTAATTTTAAACCAGGCCTGCATTATTGGTATAAATCCTATTTGGTCATGGTGCGTCATCCTAGGGATAACTTTCTGTAATGTCTTTGCTATTATTTTATTTAAGAGTTTTTCATAAGTACTCATTAGGGAAATTGGTTTATTATTTTTTTCACCCTACCTGATTTAGGTAATATCATCATATCTGCATCATAAAAAGAATTTTATAGGATTCTTTCTTTCCCTATATTTCCAAATAATTTTCATAGTTTGGGGATTAATTGTTCTTTTAAATGTTTGGTAGAATTCACATAGTTTCAAAGAAGTTAGATGCTTTCCCCATTCCATCAAATCTATTTTTAAGCAGTTTTCTGCAGAAAAATATTTTCTCTTTCCATACCCTCTTGCAAAGATCTAATTTCTTTTCACTGTTTTTTCTTTTTTTTTTTTTTTTTTTTTAGGTCTCTTTGTCAAAGAAATGCACTTCCATCAGATTACATCTTCATACAGTATCGTTGTTGACGTATATAATGATCTCTTGGTTCTGCTCATTTACTTAGCATCAGTTCATGTAATTTCTCAAGCCCTCTGTATTCATCCTGCTGGTCATTTCTTACAGAACAAAATATTCCATAACATTCAATATACAATTTGCCCAACTATTCTCAATTGTGGGCATCCCTCAGTTTCAGTTTCTAGCCACACAAACAGGGCTGCCCAAACATTTTGGCACATACTGGTCCCTTCCTTCTTTAGTATCTCCTTGGGGTATAAGCCCAAGAAACACTGCTGGATCAAAGGTATCACAGTTTGAAACTTTTTTGGGCATAATTCAGATTGCCCTCAGAATGTTGGATTCGTTCACAGCTCCAAACAATATATCATGTCCCAGTTTCCCTCATCCCCTCAATAGGCATCAATTTTTTTCCTGTCATCTTAGCCAATCACAGGTGTGTAGTGGTATCTCAGGTTGTCTTAATTTGCATTTCTTTAAAATGATTTGGAACACTTCATATTGGTAATAATTTCAATTTCATCATCTGAAAATTGTCTTTCATATCCTTTGACCGTTTATCAATTGGAGAATGGCTTGGTTTCTTTATAAATTAGAGTCAGTTCTCTATATATTTTAAATGAGGCCTTTATCAGAACCTTTAACTGTGAAGATGTTTTCCCCAGTTTTTTGCTTCCCTTCTAATTTTGTTTACATTAGTTTTGTTTGTACAGGCTTTTTAATTTGATGTAATCAAAATTTTCTATTTTGTGATCAATAATGGTTCTGTTCGTCTTTAGTCAATTTCTTCATCCTCCACAAATCAGGAGATAAAATATCTTATGTTCCTCAATTTGTTTATAATCCGTTTTTATGTTAAATCAGGACCCATTTTGATCGGTGTTAAGTGTGGGTCCATGCCCCATTTTCTGATACTAATTTCAGTTATCCCAGCAGTTTTTGTCAAATAATGAATTCTTATCCAAAGTGAGGATCTTTGGGTTTGTCAAACACTAAATTCATAGTTGCTATTCTGTCTTGTGAACTAACCCCACTATCAACTAACATTTCTTAAATACTAAATGGTTTTTGGCTGCTGCTTTATAATATAGTTTTAGATCAGGCAGCTAGGCCACTTTCATTTGATTTTTTTCATTAATTCTTTTGGATTCTTGACCTTTATTATTCCATTAAATTTTCTTTTATTTTTTCTGAATTAAATATTTTTGAAAGTCGATTGGTATAGCACTAAATAAATAGATTAGTTTAGGGTATTTTATCTTTATTATATTCACTGACCTATCCAGGAGCATGATAATTTTCCAATTGTTTAAGTCTGACTTTATTTGTGTGGAAATTTTTTTGTAATTTAGCTCTTAATTCCTGACTTTCCTTTGGAGATGATTCCCAAATTTTTATGCTGTTGACAGTTATTCTGAATGGAATTTCTCTTTGTATCTCTTGCTGTTGGATTTTGTTTGTGATGTATAAAAATGCTGAGGATTTATAGGGATTTATTTTATAACCTGCAACTTTGCTAAAGTTATGGATTCACTGTTTTTCTTCTAATTATCTTTTAAGATCCTTTGTGAATTTTTCCAAGTCAGTCTTATGAAATAGAAACCAACCCATATCATTCTTTGGGACTTCATTTATAGTTGATTTGCCTTTAAGATCCACAGAGTTTGAGTTCTGTTCTTTTCTTTCTCCATAAAAGCTATGATCATAATTCTTTTTGCTTTATTGCTCATTTTTTAAAGCAAAGGGGTGACAGTCACTTTAGTTTTCTCTGGGACCTGTGCTGCACATTGACTTTACTTGTTGAGTAGGTGTGACCAAGTTTTGCATTTTTGTGGAGTTCAGGAGCTCATAATTTGCTTTTGGTATTTTCTTTTGGTGTCTCACAGCAAATCTGCTGAAACACTGGTTTATAACCAGGTAAGAATAGTCTAAGAGACTCATAGTAGATTTCTTAGACGCTGCAATATCTTTACTCCCTGCCCCAGCTCCCTTCCTTGGTCTGTGCTGTGGTCTGGGCTCAGCAGCCTCTCCCCTGTCCAATTGAAACAGAGTTTTTTTGAACTTCTTTCAAAGATATCTTCTTCTTGAAATTTGTTGTAGTCCAAATATTTGTAGTTTCTGTTACTCCAAAACCAGATTAGAGGCTTAATCATCTTTTGCTCTGAGGGTCACTAAGAGGAGCTGAGATAGAGATGTATCTACTCTCCATTATCTTGGCTCCACCATCCCCACCTCCCCCCAACTCCTACTTTATCTGTAGCAAATCTAAGAATTCTGAACTCCTCTACATTTTATATTGTTCTGCTGTTTTACAGAAATCCTCATTTCCTATAGGGGGAAAAATATTCCATCTTTCTGTAAGATTTTCCTATATCTTTTCCTATATGATCTTTGGTTTTTTATTGGTTGGTTGACTGAATCTTTTTATTTTCTTAGTGTACAAGGATATCTTATCACTTTCTTCAAGTGTAGTATGAGTGTGTGACTTCAATGAATTGCTAAATTAACAATCCACATTTAAACTAGTAAGGGAAACCTTAAAGATAACCAAGTAATTGAAGTTATTTATAATATAATCATTCTTGTCCTAAAAAATTACATATTTTAACACTTCAATAATTCTTATATTAAAATATAATTATATTTAAGGCAAGCTTTCAAATGTATAAAAAAAAGTCTGTTTCCATCTACTATGTTCTAATAGTAGATGTTCTAATGTTCTAATGAGATTTAAATTTGGTGCATAATAACTCATATATGGCAAAATAACTAATTTCCAACAAAAGACAATCTCCATTGGGGATTTTAAAATGGTAAAATGTTCTCTCTCTCACTCTCTTTTTTCTTTCTTTTCTTTTTTTTTTTTTTTTTTTTCTGAGGCATTTGGGGCTAAGTGGCCAGGGTCACACAACTAGGAAATGTTAAGTATCTGAATTCAGATTTGAATTTAGGTCCTCCTGATTTCATGTCTGGTGTTCTAATCCCTGTGTCACCTCATTGCCCAAAAGTAAAACTTTCAAGAAACAATTTTCTAAGACTTTCAATTAGAGGTGATATCAATTGGTATCATATTGAATTTATGCATTAGAATTCTCCTGCACAATATTGTCTTTTCTTTTTATTTTTAAAATAGTTCTAATTGTGTTTTCTGATACTTTGCTTATTATCACATATGGTATGAAATAGAATAATGGATGCATTATTTGTATAGTCATGATAGTTTTATGAAGAAGTAAAAGTAGATATACTAGTGGATGCACTTTAAGCCATTATTTCACAAATAGAACAAGTAATAGTTTTTTTTGGTTATGCATGTGGTGAATCACATTTGTGGACTGCTGAACTGTGATTGTTCATTAGCTTTACTTCTCTCATTGGCTCAGTGCACAGCAGTTGGTTGAAATCCCAAGTGACTTCAGCATTATTAAAGAAAGTGACCTTCAAGAACTGAGACACTGACTATTAAAATCAGTCATTCTACAACACTTACTACCAAAAAACTCCCACTAGTTAAAAATTAGTTTGGGAAAAGGAAACAAATAATAACAAAAAATAAAGCAGAGAAAATAAAATTTGGCTTAATCTTTCACCTTTGCCATGGCATCAGAAACAATATTCTTATATACATTTTAGAAATTCTGGAAAATTATTTATAAGTTATCCAATATTTGCACTTTTATAAATAGATTGTGTTATGGATCCAGATGTTTCAAACTTCCATTTTTTTAATGCAGCATAGACAAAATGTAAATATTTTGGCTTAGGTATTTAACTATTCTTAAAGGATACAATGTTATCCGGTTTCCAATCAAATCTCTTACTAAATATTTGTTTTAATAAATAATTAGTAGTAAGAAAAGAAGTATGGCATAGTGATTTCTGATTTCAATTCTGATTCTGACCTCATCTAGTTGTATGATTCTGAAAAAGTAATTAAACATTTTTGTGTCTCCTACTCTGTTTTCTCATATTTAAACAGGAATAATAAAAATGTTTTCACAAAGTTCATGTGATGAACAGATGATACAATGTGTATAGAGAACTTTGTCAAATCATAAAACACAATTCTTTTATTCAATCATGTCTAACTCTTTGCCATTCCATTTGAGATTTTCTTGACAAAGATACTGGAGTGGCTTGCAATTTCTTTCTTCAATTCATTGTACAGATAGGGAACTGAGGCAAACAGTTAAGTAACTTGCCCAGGGTCACTCAGCTAGTAAGTGCCTGAGGCTGAATTTGAATTTAAGTCCTACTTATTCTAGGGTTAGTGTCCTATCCATTGATCTACCTGGCTGTTCTTTATCTGCATATTCTTAATTCATAGGAGATCCATATCCTTATCAGTCATGAAAACAAGTACTGGTTCAGAATTTTAAGACCTGAAATAATTCAAGACAGATTAAAAAAAAATAAGGTCAGATGTTTTATTAAAAAAACAGAGAATATAATATGATATAACTTTTTAAGCTTCTTGCTTTCAATCCTTCAAGACACACTATTACTGCAGGGATCATCACTTTTAAAAGGAAAACCTAATAAGGGTACTGAATTTATTTTGTGGTTTAGCAAACAAACTTCTTGAGTGATCATTTATTTATTATTTGTATTTTGTCCAAACTATTGTCATAAAATAATATCACCATCTGTATAAAAGTCTGATTATCTTCCTAAGTTTGACCAGAAAGAAAATGATCTTTCTTTTTGCTAGTTATTTTTACAAGTTTTCACTGGCTGTTGTACAACACATAATTTGAATAATTTATACTACATCCAATTCCCCACTCTTTAGAAATAGATTGAAAGTATGATTTCAGTTGTACCAGCTCTCTACAAATATTTTGATAATGCCCCCCCAAAAAAATTTGGAATAGATATTCAAAGAGAAAAGAGGGAAATGTAGATGCACTTCCTGATGCACATCCCAGTATCCTTTGGGATGTAGGTAGGAATATTAAATCACTTAACATCAGCTGCATTTGCATTATGTAAAATAGGAAAAATGACATGCTTTCAATAAATTGTGACTGTGTGTGAAAGGATTTCAAAGGCTGAAAATCTATACTATTCAAATGCACCAAATGTAAGACACTAAAATACAAAATATGCTCACAAAAAACAACAACTAGTTTTTAGTATTTTATTAAAGAAAACAATCTAAAGATATAAAGATTTTTCATCCTTTTCCCTTAAGTCCTAAATTCCTCTCCTGCATATTTTTAACCAGGCTTCATATTCAAAAAATAAGGGCTTATTAGAATTTCTTTTGATATATGCAACTGCTCTTTCTTGCTTGATAGAGATCTAAATGGTTTAAATACTCTGATGGCATCCTGCCAGGATCTAGCTGCAGGTAGAAAAAGGTAAAAAGAATAGAAAAGTAAACAAAGTTTCAACCCACTGAGAGAGCTGCTCCAAGCTTGATAATAAAGACAGCAGGATTATATGCTACTTTTTCTTTAGGGAGAGAATGTCGAACAGCTTCCTGTTGATTGGTTCTCTAAATCTTTCACTTTCATGTTCAATCTTTTCCCAGTCTTTGCTGCCATTTCCACTGTTCTTTTAAGTATGCATTTTTATTCCCAGCAGTGTTAATGTTGGTTTCAACCCAGACAAGAAAATTATGAAAATCGTAGAGCTGATGGAATGGAAAGTTTTAGATCTTCCATTTATGCGGCAAGTTTATTATCACCTTTGAAAATTACTTGCCTGTGTTCAATTGGTGAAGCCTTATAGCAGATAATGAAAACTTATAAAGCTCAAAGCGTCTTGCTTTAAAAAAAAAGAAGTGAATAAGGAATTTGTTCTGTACAATTAAATTGATGTCAATGAACAAGATGCAAAGAGTAATAAATGTTGAGCTCTCTTCTGCCTCCTTGCCACCACATTGAGAGTTGTGGAAAGGAAGCAAGAGAGCTAAAGGGAAAAATGAAGTCTTTACTTAATTCTCTCATCTCCTACAGAGTAGCTCTGTGATTATCACATTCCACATTATATCATAACTTTTTTCTTGTGGATTTAATGTTTCTAACATTCTTTATAGAATTAGAGTATTTTCACCATAATGATAGAGTTCAAATGAATTATTTTTTCATAATGCACTTTTGATTATGCCCTTGGATTTGTGTCAAAAAACAGCATAGGATAGTCAGAAGAATTTTAGATGGAGTCAGTAGAATCATATGTAATTGAAGCTTTTCTTGGAGATTTAGTGGTTGTATAATTCTTGTGGCCAGGATATAGCTGCTGTTCAATAAATACTTGTATGATGAATTGAATAAATTATAATCAAGTGACAACTCTTCTTTGGATCAGTTTTCTAATCCATAATGTGTCAATGAAAACAATCATAATACTAACCTCATAGGGCTACTGGGAACAATGCATTTTGCACAATTTGAAATTTTATTAAATTTTGCATTATTAATATCTTCACTATTTTCATTGAAGACAAGCATCACTATAATGCCTTCACTGCTTTCATTCTCTTCCTATCCATTCATTTACTTGCTTTGTCCTTGATAAAATCTAAGTTCATTAGCTCTCCATTTAAACTCAATAAGGCATTTCAGTTGGAAAGCATGTCACTTTCCTCTATATCTCAGAAGGAAAATACAAAAAGTTTGACCACAACAAGGATCTGGTGTTAGGCTTGCTCGTGAGATGATTCTTCATTTAGATTTTTACTTCAGGCAGTTGTACTCTCCAGATATAGCTTGAAGTATATGGCACACAGGGAATAGGGAAAAGAGATGACTAAAAATCTTATATCATTTAATAGTTTAAATACATTAAAATATATGTGAATTGTTTCCTTTAAGTTAATTTTTTTAAAATACCTTTTCAAAATTGTTTTAATGTCATGTTAATTTTATGGATCCTAAGAGATGGGAAAAAATCCCTATTTCTCTTAAGTCCTATTGTCAATAATCTCTAGAGAAAAGCACTGGGAAGAAATAACACAGTCCATGAAATAGTACTACTCTCCAAGCATGTGCTCATTTCTCCTTGTCCTTCATAGGTATTTTCCTAAGACACAAACATTTCATAAATAACTGCAAAGAGATAGGGGGCATCTAAGAGGCACCAAAGATAATTTTGATAACTCATCATACATCCCCTAGAAAGTGAGTTGATATGCAAGGATATGGCTCAATAAGCATGGAAATGAAGAAATACATCCAGTACTTCAGACAGATGGAGGCAACTAATTTGTTTTGTGATGACTTCAGTGTTGAATATCTTTGACAAAATTTTATTTGCTTAGTTGCAGACTCACTTTTTCATTTTGTGAAAAATTTTTGGAACAATAATGAATTGCATTAGCAGAATATAAATAGAAGAGATTATAAACAGGCTTCAAATAGAAGGCAGAAATATTTATACCTCATGTCACTTAATATTCTACTAGTTATATTTAATTGTTGGAAAAGTATAATCTTATACATGGATGATATATTTTAAGATAGGATTCTTGAAAAATTTGCTCTCATTGTTCCTTACAATAAATTAATTAAAAAGTATCTTGAAACCATATTTGAAGATAAAAAGAAAAATACCCAGGATTCATTAGGTATGGCCAAAATTATATAGTATCAGGTTCATAGTAAAACATCATTTAACAAATTTGAGAAAGATAATTGTAATGTGATTTCTTCTATTTCAAATAAATTTTATTGTTATAGCACAATTGAAAGAAATTTTCCATTTTACAGAGAAATTTGTCTTCATAAACTGTGGCCAGTTTAAATAATCCGAAGACATAAACTATCTAAAAACTTTGATAAACATTTGATTAATCACATTTTAAGATAAAACCAAGCCACACTCTCCATACATCCTCCTTCCTTTTACCATGATCCTGTTTTTTTGTTTTTGTTTTTTTTTTTTTTGGATTAAACTGAAATTCCTTGAAAAAAAATCTAAGTGAGTTTCTATCATTTAGATAAATATATAGATAAATAGACAGACAGATAGATAGATAGATAATGTTGCTGACATTTGAATCTCATTCTTATCTGAACTGGTCAAAAGAAAAAAAGAAATATATAAAGAGGCAGATAGAGAAATATCTTCTATTCAACATAGAAATAAGGGGCAATAATAGAAAAGAAAAGAGAAAATTATTGAAAGGGCAGGTTAAGGACAGAAAGTAAAACAAGAATATATATTTTAAGATTGGATATTTTTAATGGAAATATGAAAGAATATACACCAGTTAGGAAATGGTCAAATAATAATGTGTAACTGATAGAATAATGTTGAAATGTAAAAAATAAAAATGATGAAGGGGATGTTTTCAATAAAATCTAGGAATACTTATATGCTTTTTCAAAATAAGGTGAATAGAAACAAGATAGTAATTCATGCTATGAAAATAATATTGTAACAAAAATAGCTTGAAAAGAATTAGGAGTTATCATACACAGAATTACTGAGCAAGTTTGCTGAGGACTAATGATGAAATATGCTGCTGATGTTCTGATTTAGAGGTCACTCAGAGAGTTAAGTAAACAAATACCACATACACACACACACATATACACACTGATTCATGAACATGTGTCTCATTTATATTTGTTGTATGTTTGTATATAACTATAAAATAGATATCGGCATGTTTCAATTTAGAGCTCTTTACAATTTGGCTCCTTTCTCTGTTTCCTGCCTCTTCTCATATTATTTTCCTTTATATACTTTGATGTTGTCACACTGAACTATAGGAATTTCTCATTTTATTGTGCTTCATTTTATTGAACTTTGCAGGTACTGCATTTTATACTAATGAAAGGTTTGTGGCAAAACTGTATCAAGCAATTCTATTAGTATCATATTTTCTCTACCATCATATTTTCACATCACATTGCTGTAGTTCTTGAAATACATTAAATTTTTCATTACTATCATATTTGTTATTCTGACTTATCATCAACAATCATTGATATTACTTATAAGAATTGTTTTGTAGCACCATGAACCATTCCCATATATTATGGTGAATTTAATTTATCAGTGTGGTGATTGTTCTGCTTCCCTCATGATAATTCATTCTCTCTCTTCTCTCTCTCTCTCTCCCTCTCTCTCTCTCTCTCTCTCTCTCTTCTAACCTCACAATTACTAATAACCCTACAATGCTATCTCTGTCTTTAAGTGAAAATAACAGTACATCAGATATGGCAAAATTTGTTTTCTAATTGAAAATGTCTACAACAGCCACTCCAATCATTGGTAATCCTTAATCTGATCATTCAGGAGTCATTAACATATAAACAAAAATCCTCTACTAGTGTAAGCTTCCAAAATAAATGGGTCAAGTTCTTAGAATAGCATGAGTTTTAGCAGTTTCTGCATTAAAAGTCTGGAGGGTTTGGAATATGATGTTCTGGAGAGCAATGAAGCTGGGTTTACAATCAAGAATCACCTATCCACCAAAACAGTATAATCCTTCAGAGGAAAAGTTGGTCATTCAATAAAATAGAGGAATTTCAAGCATTCGTGATGAAAAGTCCAGAATAGAAATAGAAAACTGATGTTTCAATACAGGACACAGGAGAAGAATAATGAAGTAATCAGGAAAGTGATACCATAAGGGACTTCATGAGGTTTGTTTATTTACACTCTTAAATGGGAGAAGGATTATTGTAACTCATTTTAACTTTCTCATTATTATGGCAATTAGAAGTAGTATATATAGACAGAGGGCACAGCTGTGAGTTGAATATGAGAGAATAATAGCTTAAAATAAAATTAAGGAGTGAGATAGAAATCTACTGGGTGAAAGGGAAAGGGAGAAGTGGAATGATAAAATTATCTGTCATATAAGAGTCAAGAAAAAAAGCTTTTATACTTAAGGGGAAGAGGAAAAGTAGAGAAGAAATGAATGATCTTTACTCTCCTCAGAACTAATTCATAGAGGATGTAACATACATAGTCTACATGGGTAAAACAATTTATCTTAACCTGAAGGAAAGTAGGAGGAGATAGGGATGTGGAAAGGGGGAGGATGATAGAAGAGAGGGCATATTTGGAGAGACTGTGATTTGTAGCAAAACTCTTTTGAGGGGGGACAGGTGAAAAGGATAGAAAGAATAGAATAAATTAGGGGAAATACAGTTAGCAATAGTAATTATAAAAAAAAATGTAGGTGATTTCCTCATTTCTCAAACATAGAGAGAACTGCATCAAATTCACAAAAAAGTAGGAACCAATGCCACAGTTGCTAAATATTCCAAAGATAAAAACTCTGCCCAAAGAGCTTTAAAATCATGCATATTTTTGACCTAACAATAACACTAGACATGAATACCAAAAGAAATTAACATAAGAAAGGAAATGGATCTATATATACAAAATATTTACAGGAATTCTCTTCTCAAGACAAGAGAAGGAAAACTGATGCCATACCCATCAAAGGGAATGATTGAATAAATTGTGCTAAGTGATTATGATAGCATATTATTGTTCTATGAGAAATGATGAGCAGATTCTCTCACAAAATCTGGAAAGTCCTTCATGAACTCTATGTTATATACAAAGTAATAACAATACTTTGGGATGATCAAATGTAATTGACTTTGCTATGCTTAGCAATACAATGATTCATTTCTACTCTGAAGTACTTACAAAGAGAAAGAACTGATTGAATGCAGATGGAAGGATATTCTTTCCCCATCCCTGACCCCCAACATTTTTTCTTTAGTTTTCTTGAGAGTGTTTTTGGGGGATGGATATCTGTTTTTTTTTTTTTTTTTTTTCACAACATGACTTTTGTGGAAATGTTTTGCTTAACTTCCCATGTGGTTTCTTAATGGAGTCTGGGGCATAAGAGAGAGAATCTGGAACACAAAGATTTTTTTTTTTAATGTAAAAAAAAGTTTTAAAATCAAAAGGACTTTGAAAGTCATCAAAACAAACTTATCATTATGTAAATGAGGACACTAAAATTCAGAAAGTTTAAGTGATCTATCCAGAGTCACAGAGATAATATATGTAAAGACTTGGCTTTGAATCCAAGTCTTATTGATTCCAAGGTCAGCTCATTATTAGTTGTAACATAGCAAATAATGGAGGCAGTATTTGAACCTAGCTTCTCTGACTTAAAATTAACCATTTTTTTTTCTCATTGTACTGGGTACTTCTCTATCAAAAACTAGTTATGTTGAGAGCATTGGAACTTGAGGTATTCAATCACTCCAATTTCATTTTATTGGGGAATTAAAACAATTTATATTTAGTATGATTGGAAACTTGTGGTTTCATTTCATCTATATATCTACCTATTCATACACATGGAAATGCCACAGACATAGATACAGAAAGAAATAATAATATGTGGACAGAGACCAATATTATATAGTTATATAGTCATGGAAATGGAATTATGTCATATTTTGTTTTCACATTATCAATCCATGTAGTTTCTTTTTTTCAGTAATTTGAAATGACTTTTTTCCTCGCATATCTTCCATGTAATTTTATTAGTTTCCCTCTTGTAGCTCAGTTTAGGTATGTAGACACAATTTTCTTTATGCTCTCCCCCCTCACAAAACAAACAAGGAAATTCCTACCTTCTAACTGATATTAATTTATATTTCTCATTTCCAATAAAGATCATTTTCATTTAACTCTTAGTCTTTTATCTTCATAGATAATATTGACAACATTTTCAACCAAAGTGAGAAGTGCTTCATTAGCCACAAATACCAACCTGACTTTATACTTTTCATTCTTCACCTTTTCTATCATTTTTTTTTCCTTTTGCTATCATGACATTTTTCATTTGTAAGTTATATTTATCTTGCCATTACCAAGACATTGTTGAAAGTCTACCAACTCAGCCCTTTAAAGCTTCTGTGGAATTCTTTCATATGATGTACAAAAACTGTCATTCTCTTAGTGGAGTGAATTCCTAATTTCCTCTCTATAATCTGTCTATTGTTTCCTTATTCTCTGACTACGTTAGAATAGGGAGAATAATTAAAACACTCTTGTTCAATTCTCTTCTTTAATTATTAATAGAGTTTTTCTTCTCTTTCTCCCACAAACTTTAGTTTTTCTTCTACCTACAAGATTCCTTCTATACTAACACATCATTATATAATGATGTTTTTCTTTGAAATTTCTCATCCTGAAAAATTAAATTCCTATCAGCATACTCTTCTGACTTTACTGCTTATATTTATATTTTGCTACTATTTGTATTCTATCAAAACAATTGATAATTTGTTTTTTCATTCTCTATAGCTCTCAAAAGTAGCTTTGTTGCTTCCTTGTTTTTGTGTTTATTTAAATCAGGCAACAAATACAAAAAAATTATCATCTTATTAGTTATAAATATCTGTTTAATTTCTTAGTCTTTCTATAGTATCATTCAATGTTTTATTCTTCTCTCCAGTTGATTTTCACATTAAATTAGTTGATTACCCCTAGATTAATTTGATAATTACTTAATTTCTTCATTTTGGCAAATATTGTTATATTATTTAAATTTAGATTAAAACTGGCAAGATATATTATTTTGTAATGCTTATTTACATTTGTTCTTTATGAGACCTTATTTCAAAATTGTAATATTCCAACTAGCTCACTGTAGGATCTCCGTTCATCCTGAGTCCTTGTTCATAGGTGAGGAGTGAAGAGGTGGGACTCAGGTGGATGGTCAAACTTGGAGTCTGTTTATTACAAATTCTCTCAGCCTTGTATAACCTAATACCCTTACATAAGTGGAGCACACTGCACATGTGCTAATTACATACTGCACGTGCAGGACTATGTAAATAACTTGCTATTGTGTGTAGATGTCTCTTTGCCACTTGGTATAACTCTGCTTTAATTACAACACAGGTTGTCACTCCCCCTGACTTCTCAGGAAGGCCTAGAGTCTTTGAGGGGACATGGGGAGCCAAACCAGAAGCTGTCAGCAGGGTTCTTTTACTGGATTAAAGGGTTGTATACTAGCCCCAAATTCCCCTCTATCTGTGGCCCTCTACACAAAATTTCCTTTTAATTCTTAGAGATTAAATCTCTCTCAATCTAATTGATTTTATTTGGAGCATAAAAAGTTTTCTACATTTTTCTTCCCCCAAAATACATAATTATGGATATTAACTGGCATCCTATCATTTCCTATCTTGCTAGGTAATTTTCTTCTGTGTTATTGGAGCACACTATTATAATTTTTCATTCTTATACATTATCTTTTCATTTTTGAGATTCTTTGAGTTGTTTCCTTGTCATTTTAGCATTTACTTTCATACTTTGACCTTTCTCAAGGTACTTCAACTAAATTTCAGAATTTCTTTTCATTGAACTGTTTCTTTGACTGTTTCTTCATTTCACTTAATTTCTAATTTTTATCAATCACTATTGATTTTTGTAGTATTTTGAGTATAAATGCCCTTCTTCCTCTCAATATTTTTTCTGTTGATCTTTCAACAGTCTTTGCTTTCTAAGATTCCACATTTCTCTAACACATACACACACACAAGTCACTGTCATTGTTTGAGAAATCTGGATTCTAATACATTGGCTCATTAGGATGTTACAGAGAGACTATGAAGCCACCATATTTGGGTTTCTTTTTATATTCTTAAATTCCATTTTCATATGCCTTCTTAGTCTGACATTATTCTTTCAGGTGATCAATGGAGGGACAATAGGAAAGGTAGCAAAAAGTTTTAGAGACTCTAATAAGAATAGCCATCAACTAGTATTTATAATTCATTCTCTGTTATCATCTTACCATATTTTTCTTTTGCTTCCTTGATCAACAACACTGTTGATCAGATTTATATTAATAGTTCCTATCCTTTTCCACTATTTTCATCTACAGTTCCACATTCTTTTACAATCTTCTCCCTTTTTAGACTCTCTTTTAAAGGGTAAGCCCTATTGTGATTTATAATGGTCTACCCAACTTTAACCTGAATATTCTTTCTCTCCTCCCTGTCCTACACATATATTATATTATATTATAAATTGATTCCTTCCAAAATATGTCTAAAAGTTGACATAAATGATATAAAACCATCCTAAATAATATAAGCATAGGCTTTGTGGGGGAGTTCAAGGGTGGATGGATGAGTGGGAACTGTTCTTCACCTATTTTTCTCTTTATTAATCATTAAATTGTTAATTCCTTCAATTTTCCTTTCTTTATAATTATTGCATTAGATTCATGTAGGTGCATCAACACATCTCTTTAATTTTGCTAATATGACTAAATTATTTATTGTAATGGCTAAGAGGTTGCCCTTTACCTTGTTTCTCAGTCCCTCATCTTCCTATTTTTTCTCTCATCACATCACAATATCAATGAAACATATACCTTGATTATAAATAATATCATGAGACTGAACAGCAAATTTGCATATGAAAAAGTCTCAAAATAAAGAAAAATATGCATCATAGCATGAGGCCATTAAATATATGATAATATATACATAATTACACTGTGATAGATATAAACATGTATATAGATTTTTAATTTTTTATCTCACAAAATAGTTTCCCTATATCTTACAACTATCTCCACCAAAGAGATATTCCATGTAACAAATAATATATTTCAATTAAAAATAAACTGATTAATACATCAAAAAAGTCCAAAATATAGGCAATGTACACTTATGGACTGTTCACGTCTACTATGAAGATAAGGATATGTGAGAGTTATAGACTAAAATTTCTAGCAATGAGAGACAAACCTAAGTACAAATTGAAATAACTTGAGCAAGGAAATTGATTGTACTGTTCCCCTTTATATTGTTTCACTTTTGGAAGTTAAAGAAAATGTATATTAGAAAGGACTGATTTGGAGTATGTTAAAATGATATTTATGTAAATTACAAGTGCTGGAATGACAAATGGTACTTATGAGGTTTATGTTCACTGTTTTATTTTTAAGCACTCAGTCCACAGTAAATCAGAATTCTACAGCTGTTTTGATTTCTCCAAAACATGGAAATGTGTTAGTTTTCAGGCTGTATTCCAGTACTGAATATAAAGCATAAAGCATTATTTGTTAATAAATAATTGTTAACTTCACTTGTTTAAATATCAGAATTTGATTATTTTCCACTTTATTTTTCCCTGTTTTTCTTACATCCCCGAAAGATCTACCTTAATAGTTGTTACATTGTCAATGTTAGTCATATTATTATGAACATTGCAATAATTTGGGATGTAAATATTGAACAATATCTTTGTAATGTCCCTATTCACTAAGACTCAATAAAGAAATAAAGAGTGTGACTAGAATAGAACAAAGAGAAAATTTAGATCAATGATTTTAACCAAAATAAAATTTCATGGCATCTGTGAACTAGTATTAGAAATGCCATCATTTTATATAGTCTATTTTGTTTATAATTATTTGAATTTTATTTTGTTCTTTTAAAGCATTATTATGAAAAAGTGGCCATGGGTTCATTATAAAATGGAACATTATAAACAAATATATTTATTAAAAATTTGTTTTAGATTAAATGCCTGTTTCACCCAAAAAGTCAAAAAATCTTGAGTCTATGAAATCTCATAGAGAAATAAACAGTGGAAGCTGGAACTGGAAAGCATTCATACCTCAAGTTAAGTAATTTTCTC
The DNA here is from genome assembly GCF_902635505.1 of Sarcophilus harrisii. Lineage (NCBI taxonomy): Eukaryota > Metazoa > Chordata > Mammalia > Dasyuromorphia > Dasyuridae > Sarcophilus > Sarcophilus harrisii. Next base: position 419,966,328 of record NC_045426.1, read on the forward strand.
TTACAAAGTCTGATCATGTTTCTTTTTTCTCTAATCCTTCATCTCTCCCCTGATAATTACATAGGAACTATTCCTTACTTTTTGAAGAATTATTCTTTTCTAAATATGTTCTAAATTTTGAGTGCATTTTATCTAGTTAGAATGGACTATATCTATACCCTATCTAAAAAGATTAAATTAATTAGATGAAAATTTCTTCAACACTACCTATGTGAGCTTGGGTAAACTAGTCACCCTTTCCAAAATTATTTTTACCCATATAAAAGTGGATAACATTATTTCCAAAATCCCATTTATGTTTGGTGTTTTGGAAAAAGCTGATAAGGCATTTTTTTTCCTAATAGAGTGTTCTCAGGCTGTATTATCAGAAAACAGCTTTTTCAAAAGCATAAGTATTCATTTTTCATGTCTTCCTCTTTTTACAATTGCAAAATGAATTTAATATTAAAGATTGTTGATCAATCAAACCCTTCACCTCACTCTTCTTTTATCATTAAAGAAAAGTGATCAAGAATCCACTCCTCTAATGAAGATTCCTTTTCACAAAAGTGCTTTTTTAGAAGTTGACAAAGTGAGATATAAATTAATTTATTCTAATGAAGATTTAAAAGAAAAGAAATAGAAAACAACAAATCTAATCCACCACATCTGGGAAATAAAAGCCTTTAATATGAAGCAAACTGATGAAAAAGAAAGAAGAATTTGGGGAACTCATTAAGGAAAAAAACAGAGTGAAATACATAAAAACAAAAAAAAAAAATACAGTTGCATCAATTAGTGGAAAAGCACCCATCTTAACTACAACATGAAATTCCTCAGACAAATAATGTAATTAGTATGCTGTTAAAAGAAAATATTCCAGCTACCTTTAATATCAACCTATATTTTCACTTATTCTGATCCAAAGAAAGAAATAAAAAAGAGAAAACCAGAGATAACTCCCTCATGTTAGATCTCAGACTGGAAAATACCATGAGTATGTTCTCCTCATTATATGTGAGATATCTCTTTTTACTCTTTTACTTATGAAGGAAATTAATGGTTGGCAATATCTCCAATAATGGAACTGTGGACTTTCAAGCTATAGATAAGGTTTTTAAAAGTGCCAAAGTCCCAACTGATAAATAGTCAAAAATATGAAAAAATTTTAGATGACAAAAAAAGTCATTCATAGTTATATGCAAAAATGCTATAAATTATTGTTGATTAGAGAGATGCAAATTAAAACAACTGTGAGGTACCACCTCACTCATCTCAGATTGGCTAAGATGACAGGAAAAAATAATGAGAAATGTTGGAGGGCATGTGGGAAAACTGCTAGACTAATGCATTGTTGGTGGAGTTGTGAAATGATCCAATCATGCTGGAGAGCAATCTGAAACTGCCTAAAGGGCTATCAAACTGTGACTATTCTTTGATCCAGCAGTGATATTATTGGTTCTGTATACCAAGGAAGTCATAAAGGGGGGACTTTTTTTTTTTCTAGCAGCTCTTTTTGTGGTAGCAAAGAATTGAAAATGAGTACATGCCCATATCCTTTGATCCAGCAGTGTTACTATTGGACTTATATCCCAAAGAGATCATAAAGAAGGGAAAGGGACCTGTATGTACACCAATGTTTGTGGTAGCCCTCTTTGTAGTGGCCAGAAACTGGAAACTGAGTGGATGCCCATCAATTGGAGAATAGCTGAATAAATTGTGGTATATGAATATTATGGAATATTATTGCTTGGTAAGAAATGACCAACAGGATGATTTCAGAAAGGCCTGGAGAGACTTATACAAACTGATTCTGAGTGAAACGAGCAGGGCCAGGAGATCATTTTATACTTCAACAACAATACTATATGATGACCAATTCTGATGGACCTGGCCATCCTCAGCAATGAGATGAACCAAGTCAGTTCCAATGGAGCAGTAATGAACTGAACCAGTTACGCCCAGCGAAAGAACTCTGGGAGATGACTAAGAAACATTACATTTAATTCCCAATCCCTATATTTTTGCCCACCTGCATTTTTGATTTCCTTCACAGGTTAATTGTACAATATTTCAGAGTCCAACTCTTTTTGTACAGCAAAATAATGGTTTGGTCATGTATACTTATTGTGTATCTAATTTATATTTTAATATATTTAACATCTACTGGTCATCCTGCCATCTGGGGGAGGGGGTGGGGGGAAGGTGGGGAAAAATTGGAACAAGGGGTTTGGCAATTGTCAATGCTGTAAAGTTACCCATACATATAACCTGTAAATAAAAGGATATTAAAATAAAAAAAAGAGAGTACATGCCCATTAGTTGGGGAATGACTGAACAGGTTACATGAAGGTAATGACATATTATTGTTCTATTAAAAAATGATGAACATGGTGATTTTAGAAAGGCCTGGAAAGATTTTCATGACCTGATGCTTGGTGAAACAAGCAGATCAAGAAATATATTGTATATAATAAGAACAAGAATGTGTGATAACCAACTATGAACTATTTGATTCTTCTCAGTGGTTCAGCAATGTGAAGCATTCCCAATAAACTTTGGACAGAAAATGACATCTGCATCCAGAAAAAGATCTAAGGAGACTGAATGTAAAACAACACATGCTATGTTCATTCCTTTTTTCTGTTTTTTTTTTTTTAATCTCTCCCATGTTTTTTCCTTTTTCCTCTTTTTTTCTCTTCCAATATGCTTCATAAAGCAATGTATTTTAAAAATAAATAAACTTACTGCAAAAAAGTGCCCAAACTTTGATACCATCTGTTCATATCACTTTTAATTCTAATCAGAAATCTCTTTCTTCACTTGGGTAGTCAATCTCAATATTTTTCTGCCACTGTCTCTTTATGTTTTATCCCTGTCTGCTGTGTTTCTGTGTTTCTCCCTGTGTTTGTTGCTCTATATTCAGAAAAGTTAATGAATCATTATTGTGTTATGAGAGTCACCTGCCAGTGGCTGCTGGAGGTTTAAATCAGACCTGTATAATGGATCTCTTCATGTGAGAAGATGATGCCAATGATACAAGGAGATTGAGAGGCAGTTGTATTTTCTGACCTCCCTCCTCTTCCCTCTTTCCTCCAATTTATTTCATTCCCAATCCACAAGAAACATCTGTGAAGGCAGCTTTGTAACTCCTTCAAGTGTTAGTTTTCACAGCTGTGGAGGGGTCTTGGAGAATTGACCTGCCTCTTCACTTAGGCATGGTCCATCATCATTTAATCATAAATTTTGTTATTTTAAAATCTCAAAACTTGAATAATTTATTATATAATACCCAAGAAATGTGAAATTAATTTAAATTTAATATGAAATTCAAAATATATTTAAGCATCCTCAACTTTATAGTATTCACTGAAGATATTGAAATCATTTTAAATAGTCTATTGCAAAATATACTATAAGTTATTAGGTCAATTAACTCTTTTATCCCATAAAAAATACTTATAAGCTAAATTATCTTCATTTAATATCATTGAGAATCCATTGGTTATAAGACTCAAGAAAGCATGGTACAATGAAGTAAAAAAAATAATAAACCATATGATGTTACACAGATAAAGATACTTATAGATACACCTATCTTTAAAAAAAAATTACATGATGAAGTTAGAGTTGGAAAGAATCTTAGGTGCCATTTATTCCAAACTTAAAGTAGACAAGAATCCTTTTTATGACATTTAAAAATCTCTAGTTTCTGCTTGAATACCTTTAATAACAGTTAAATCTTCTGCTCTGAGGCAATGCACTTAAATTTACACACACACACACACACACACACACACACACATGACTTGCTATGTTAAACCTGATATATATATATATATATATATATATATATAGCCATTTTAGGATTTTAAAGTACTTGTAAGGCAACTTGATTCAAACTAAGCTTTATTTCTCTTAAGCTTTCAAGTTTCTCTTCCTACTGGAACCTAGAAATGAGTAGGACTGCTCTATGGGGATTTATGTCCAGTCTAGCCTCTCCAAAGAATTGTCAGCTCTCTCAAAACTCCATGTTCTGGAGTCAGTCTCAGTTTTTCTCTGGATGGATCCCTATGTTTGCCAATCTCCCAAAGTCCAAAAACTTTTGTCAGGTGACTCTGGATTCTGTAAAAGGGTGTCTTCTCTTTCTATATGGCTTGAGGAAATCTAGGGAAATCCATTTTACACTTTAAAATCTTACCCCCTTCCCAATACTGCAATCCATATACAGAAGAGTACAAAATTTAGCAAGTTGAGATAGGAACCTTTGCCCCAGGACTCTGTGCTTACAACTTAGGTCTCAAATTGTTTACTTCCATTTCAGAGATTTTGCACAGTTTAGGAGAAGGAATTTTTTGAGGGGGAAGAAGAATTTTTTACCAAAAATGTTATAAATATTGTGTCTTTAAATTTAAATGGTATATGATAGAATTACTTTCAATTCATGTATTTGGGAATAAGATTTTAGAAATATGTGTGTATTAATATTGTAGAATTGTTACTAGAAATTTAAATTGCTGTTTCATTTAACATTAAGTTAAAAAAATGGTTATTAAAACAAATTTTTCTGTTAACATACCTAAAGGGTCACATATTTGTATCTCCTAATTAGAAATATGTTGCTTTCTAAATTTTATATTGAGCAATTTGCAAAAATCATGAGCTATGCTTTAAAATTTTGTCAGCTCTGCTGAACACATTTATAAGGTTTATGAAAATTGAATCAAAGTTATTTAGATATTACCTATATCATGAATCTTACTATTGAGATGATGAGATAAGTAAGACTGATGAATATTTTAGGAATTGATTGTGTGTTTAGTATTTTGAACTACATTAATCAATATAGAACTGTTTAGACATAATTGTAATTTTTTTCCAGCTAAGCACACATACACATGTTGTACACAAGTAATTGGTATTATGTTAAATTCATACAACCATGTATGCTTGTTAGCATGGGTGATCTTGGAATATTGCAGAAGATAAAGGATTAAAAGACTGTATAGTTATATAGATAAAGACAAAGAACAGGATCACATACATATATCATAAGGACCGAGAAGAAAACATCTTTTATTTTAAAATGGGTTTAAACAATCAGTATGTATAGTAAGCTTTCAGAAAACTTTGACTAAAGCTATATCATGATGCTGATAGCAAATTAAATTCAAATAGAAAATTCCAGTCAGACCAACTTCCCATGGTATGGGTAGTATGAATTCATAGAGTATTTTTGGAAGCATTAAGACCATTTAAGGAAAAATGAACCAAGTTATATTTTTTTTAATCCTCCATAAAGTTGTCTGTGGTCTCAGAGAAGAATTCCTGGACAAAGTAGAATTTTGAGAGTTGTCCCAGACAAAGAAAGACTTGATCCAAATCTAAGAATGCTGAATAACAAAAACCTAAATCTAAAGGGTGCTTTCTGACTTCATTTCTTACACAACTAAGCAGAAAATCATAGAGCCCTTTTGCAAAATTAAGGGTTCTAAAATGGAAAATCACTGTTGGGAGTATTTCTGTATTCTCTTGCCCTGCTAAGAATTTCTATATCTTGATATTACTTAAGTTGTAACCTACATTTTTGAAATCATATCTGTTTTTTTTTTTTTTTGGCAAAAGAAAAATCTATTTTTTAAATTTTATCTTTATTTTTAAGTAAAAATTTGGAGGCTTTTTTTTTTAATATGTTAATCACTTGACTTAATTTAAATTAAAAATTCCCACCAATATTATAGTTGCTGTTTTCAGCAAATATAAAATCAGTTTGGATTTTGTCCTAGATTGTTGTTTAGAATTGACTATTCTGCTCATTGTTCCTAGTCTACATTCAGACTACTGAAGAACCAGACTCAAGTTGTAAAGGATACCTAATTACAAATAGTGTGCAAATATGTAATGAGCCTTAAGTTGTTTCTTATCACATCTTTTGGAATTCTTTTTCTTCTTAAGATTTATCCTTTTACAAGCAAAGCAAACGCTTGCACATGTGTAAATAGACATAATCTCATTTTGCAATGACTGCATTTCCCCCATCTTTTTTCTTGGTCAGCCAAAGGATAGAGTCTTGCCTTCCCTTGGGTGAGAACATGACATATGTGATCTCCTTTGAGATCAGCACTAATACCATTTCATCCTTTTGTGAAAATGAGATTAGAATTCTAAATGTTCACAATCCAACAGCCTTTAATGAAAAAATGATGGGAATTATCACATACATACAGCTTAGGAAGGATGGAATGGTATTTGCACATTATTAAAGATCTGAATTATTTAGGTTATTTTTAGACCTGAATTGCTCTAAGGAATTTAGAAAAGCTTAATTTAAAATGCTTCAGAAAATCTTTTGGTTATGCAGACTTTTGTAATCCTACACCATTTAAAATTTTCCGAGAAAAGCTTACACTGTCACAAAGCAAGCAGACCTTGGGTTTTAGGCCAGTTTGGGGGAAACTCCAATTAAATGTTTTGTTTTGTTTTGTTTTTTGTAAAATCTTCTAGATACAACCAATTTGAGTCTCAAAATAGCTTCAAATCCTGTTCCTCTTGATGATGGCTTTAGTTTCTCATTGCTTTTTTCTGCTTCTTTGTTAAAATATTGCTGTATATATTATCCCATTCATACTGACTGCTAATTTAGTGAATAAAAAATACAGGGAACCAAAATCTGGACCAAGCAATTTTATTTTTTGTATTCTATTGAGCCTATATCCACACATAATAGGAAAGATACAAGCAGTCTAAAGTAGATTCATTACTTTCATCAAATAAATTTAAAAAATTCCTTTCCCATTGAAACACCCCTTCAACTATGGAAACATACAGAATACTGAATCTTATTGATTTCTATTTTATTTTAACAAATGGCCTTTGATGTTAATTAGTTGAGGGGGGTAGTAGCAACACTGACAATCAAGTTTTTTTGAAGTATTCATATTAAGAAAAGTTATATTTTTAAAATTTGATGTTAGGCAGATTGTAAAACATTCAATATATTATAACTTTTTAGAAAGATTAAGTAATTTTAATTTTCATTTTAGAGAAGAAAATTGATTCAAAAAGTTTGGAAGTGACTTTGAAGGGTTCATATTGAACGAGTGATAATGTTTTGATTCCAAGTCTATTGTTCTTTCCTCAAACTAAGCAGTATCTCTGACACTGCAAGAGTAGCATCAAGATGAAAATATCTATAATATGTGCTTTAGGACCTTAAGAAACTAGAATATAATAGGTATAGGTAAAACATTAGCAAGTCATAGAGAAGGGAAGTAGATATGTGATTGCATTACTACTGTAAAAAACTGAATGAGGAAATTTCTTTACTATTGCTGGTCTGGAACTCTCTTAGCTTTCAGGTAAATTTGTCTAGACCATTAAGAACTTAAATGATTTGTCCAGAGTCACTGGATCATAGTATCTTCAGTGGGATTCAAAACCAAGCCCACTATGTATGTAATTTTCCATGATATTTCTTCTATAAATAAAATACACATTCAAATAAGATAAAAACTGTAACAGGTTACAGGAGGGAGAGATCAGTTTCAACTGAATTAATATTAAAATACATTTTATTATACAGTCTTAAGCATTTTAACACCTGTAGTGGAATCATAGAGACTGGCCCTTAGTATATACTTATATAACTACTTTTATTTACTAATTGAATACATTTTCTTTTTCCTATTTGATTAAAATGAAAAAAATATAAGATGGCAAAAGTAGAAGGAATTAAAAGATCCTGGTGCTCAACATCTCTTTTTTTGTATTTTAGAAAACTAAGACCCAGAAAATAGAATTTGTCTAAAATGAACAAAATACAGTATTGCCTTTTGGAAGATATATCCCATTGTTGGTCCAACCTAGCGAGTTATAGGCAGAGTCACAACTGAATGGCTTAAGTATTTTTTTAAGCTGATTTTATACATGTTTATGTATGTGTGAAATACAAGCATCACCAACAGTAACAGCACAAAGCAAATCATAAAATTTGTGCAGAGGTATCTGACCCATTTTGACCTGGTCCTGAGTTTTTTTTTAATTACTTTTTAACAGGTTTCAAAAGAAAAAAAAAATAATGGTACCCTCACGATCCAGACTTTACCACAGTTTTACATGAAGGGAAAAAAATTAAGCATTTATATAGGAGTGACAGAAATAATGGTAAATTTATAGAGTAGTATCTCATTTAATCCTCTCAATATGTCTGTGATATAATTTCTGTTCCTTTTCCATACTATGATATAGTTTTGCTGGAGCCCCTCCTGTTCCTTAAAGAAGACATTCCATGTTATCATTGAACATTTTTGTTGATTGTCCCTGCTTGGGGTGTTGTATCTCCCTACTTCCAAAGTTTTCTTTTCACAACTCCCTTCCATACCATAGCAAGTTTTCCCTAGTCATTTTAATTTTAGTACTTTCCATTCATTGATTATTTTCTTTATGTCCTATATAAATTTTGTGTTGTGTGTATATGTGTGTGTATGTGTGTTTTATCTCCACATTAGATTGCAAACTCCATGAGGGCAGAGCTATATTTTGTCTTTCTTAACACCATGGCTGAAAATACTAGACATGTAATGAATTCTTACTAACTTCATGACTAATCTCATTCAAGTGCTGTTCCACATTTTATACAGCAGTCATTTGTGTGTGATGTTATGCCAAAAGATACTCTACTATGATTCCCTTTTCATATGTGAAGCATTACTCAGCCTAATGACCTCAGATTTATTTTGTTTCTTTTTAAAAGAAAATTGCAAAAAAGAATTAGGCTCTGTTCTTTCTTTTTATTCCAGTGTCTTAACATATGTTTTAAGTATATAATTAAGGTTATTTTTTTCAAATTTACATTGATAAATTTTAATCTAGCCATCTTTTAAAAGATCATTTAATTATGCTATCAACTTCCAGTGATTTTATTTCATTTTGTCTTCAATAATGAGGGATTTTGCCACATTCTTTGCTGAAAAAAATCTAGCTAGCTAGCTAACTATTTATCTATCTAACTATGTACCTAGAGATAGACATGCAAAATTTTTTTCTAAAGACTTGCAGGGATGGGGCCACGATCATGAACTAAAAGAACAGCTCAACAAAGCACTACCGACATGTTCTGTAAACACCTTAAAAATTACATCTATTTGGGACAAAAGCCTCTAAACAGTTTTTTTACTGGTTAAGAAATAAAAATATATATAAATAGAACAGAGTAGACATACAATACATAGTAGTAAATTATAAGAAATTTGTTTGACAAATAATTATTTGAAGATTATTTGGAAAAATATATAAGGAATAAAATATGGGAGGTAAGGGTGGGCCAAGATGGCAAAGAGAAGTCAGGACATTACCTGAGATCCCCCTCAGAACCAACACTAAATCAAACCTCTGAATGGATTTTGGATTGACAGAACCTACAAATCTACAGAGTAAAACAGTTTTCCAGCTTTAGATATCTCAGAAAAAACTTCAGGAAAGGCCTGTGTCAATCAGTCAGGGGGAAACACAGATCAGCAAAGGTATGGTATAAGGAGGTTTGGGACAGGGAATCTAATGAGAGGCTCTTCATCATAGTATAGCATCATTGGCCACTATTTCCTGGTTCAGAAGTGTAGTGACTTACCAGGCTATCTTTGAGATTTCCCCAACCCAATCATATTAGGTAAATCACCAGTCCCTGAACCCTGGCATAACTGGTGGAATTAGGCAAGGACAATCCAGTGCAGTGTGAAAACTTGTGCCATCATAAATACCAGCCTGGAGGAAAATCAGTGAAAAGACCCATTCCATCATTTTTTTCCCTATCTGTTAGTAACAAAGCCCAACAGCAATAGATAGAAAGAGAAATCTCATTTAAAATACCAGTAGACAACATAAAATATTAGGGCACCTCCATGTCAAGACAAAGCCTGGAACTATATGAACAAAATTACAAAATGTTTTTCATATAAATAAACTCAGTTCTAAATAACTGAAAAAATAGCAATTGCTCATGGGTAGACCTAGCCAATACAATAAAAATTACAATTGTACCTAAATTTATTTACTTTTTAAATGCCATACCAATCAACCTACCAAAAATTTCTTTTTAGAATTAGATAAATAATAATAAAATTCATCTGCATGAAGAGATGGTCAGGAATTTCAACATAATTAAAATAAGAGATTCAAAGAAAGGTGGCTTAGCTGTACCAGACTTAAAACTATATTATAAAGAAGTGGTCATCAAAACCATTTTGTAATGTTTAACAAATAACATAGGAGGCAACAGTGAATGACTATAACAAAATAGTGTTTAACCAGTCCAAAGATTCCAGTTTTTGTAATAAGAACTCCCTGACAGAAATTGCTGGGAAAATTTGAAAATAGTCTAGCAAAAATTAGGCATTGGCTAGCATCCAACACTCTATAACAAAATAAGTTTGAAATGTGCTCATGATTTAGATATTAAGGGTGATATTATAAACAAATTAGTAGGGCATAAGATAGTCTACATATTAAATATATAAAGAAGGGATGAATTTATGGCTACAAATAAACTACTATAAAACATGAAATTTGAAATGGATAATTTTGATTACATTGAATTAAAAATGTATACAATGAAACCGAAGCAGCTGAAATTAGAAGATGTAGAAGATGTAGAAGGCTGGGAAAGAAATTATGAAGCTAATGTTTTTAATAAAGGCGTCATTTCTAAAATATATACGGAACTGATGGAAAATTGTAAGAATACAAATCATTCTTCAATTGACAAATAGTCAAATTTCCAGCTAAAGAAATTAAAACCATTTGTATTTATATGAAAAAATGTTTCAAAATCACTATTGATTAGAGAAATTCAAATTAAGACAACTCTGAGGTACTATTTCACACCTCTCAGATTGGTTAAGATAACAAGAAAAAATAATGATAAATGTTGGAAGAGACGTTGAAAAACTGGGATACTAATTAATGCATTGTTGATGGAATTGTGAAATGATCCAACCATTTTGGAAAGCAATTTGAAAATATATTTCAATAGCTATAAAAGAACTCATACTCCTGATTTCAGCAGTATCACTACTGGTAAGTATCACGAAACAATCATAAAAGAAAGAAAAGGACCCACATGTACAACTTTATAGTGTCAAAGAATTTAAATTCAAAAGATGCCCTATTCAATGAATGAGGAATGGCTGCACAAGTAATGGGATATGAATATAATATAATCTTATTGTTCTATAAGAAATGATGAGTAGGCTGATTACAGAAAAGTCTGGGGAAACTTACATGAATTAATGTTGAGGGAGGTGAGTGGAATCAGAACCTTGAATTCAATATCATCAAGATTATGTGATGATCAGTTTTAATGAACTTAACTCTTATCAACTATGTGGTAAACCAAAATAATTCCACTAGACTTGGGATGGAAAATCCTATCCATCCACAGAAAGAACTATGAAAAGTAAATGTGGATCAGAGCATATTATTTCCACTTTTTTTAAAATTAGGTTTTGTCTTTCTTGTGGTTTTCTCCCTTTCAGCCTCATTTTTCCTGCATGACATGACAAGTATAACATGTTTAAAAGGATTGTACATATTTAACCTATATCAAATTGCTCATTCTCTTGTGGAGGGTAAAACTAAAGAAAGAAGGTAGGAAAATTTTCAATGCAAAGTTTTACAAAAATGAATGTTGAAAACTATGATTATTTTGGGAAAATAAAATTTCTATTGAGAAAAAAGAAGTCCTGCCAAATTCATTTTATTATATACATATGGTTTTGACTCCTAAATCACAGAGAGCAAAAAGAGGAAAGAAAAACTAGAAAATAATCTTCTTAGGAAATATTGATGTAAAATGAATAACATAGTAGCAAGATTATAGCAATACTATAGATGTCAAAGATCATACACTATGATCAGCTGGGATTTTTACCAGTAATATTAGAGTGGTTCAATATTAGGAAAACAATCAGAATCACAAAATACATAATAAGAATAGCAACAAAACCATATGATTATGTCAATAGATGCAGAAAAAAACAAACTTTTGGCAAAATATTACACCCATTTTTATTTTAAAAAAATAAACTGCCATAAATCATTGGAATAAATGGAGTCTTTCTTAAAACGATAAGAAGTATATATTTAAAACCAATATTGGGTGTAAGGGGAAGCCAACATAGCAGAGAGTTGAGAAAGTAAACTTTGCCTGAGCTCTTCCTGGCTTCCCTCAAAATCAATACCAGATCAAGCCTCTGTACAGATTTTGGAGTGACAGAACCCACAGATATTTTCAGTATAACAAATTTCCAGCAGAAGGTATCTTGGATGAACTTCCGAAAAGGTTTGTATATAGATCCATCAGGTAAGGGGAATGCAGTCTACTGCCAGAATATCATAGGGAAGCGAAAGGATAAGAGTCCTGTATGGGGAAACTAGTGGACTGCTCTTAGATAAAATATAGCAACATTGACTACTCTGCTATAGTTCAGAAACCAGTGGATCAATAGAAAACTGTGAGACCTCTAATGCAGATATTAAAGTCAAATTGTGAGCCTCTGAATCCCATGGTAGCGAATGGGACTTGGTTCTACCCATCCAGCATAGGAAGAAAGATGGTAACACTAACCCCAAGGCTGTTTATACCCCTTCTCACCCCATAAGTAAGCTCGGGACAATCTCCCCTTTGTCCTAGAAGTAGACATCAACTTTTTTAAAATGAGCAAAAAAATTAAAAAAAGAACTATGACCATAGATAGCTGTTATGGAGAAAGCAAAGAGCAGACCTTAAACCTTGAGGATACTGAAGGCAAAATACTTTCAAAGAAAGTCTCAAAGGGTGATATAAGTTGATCTTCAAGTCAAAAGCCTCTTAAAAAATCAAAAAGGATCATCAAAGAGTTTGAAGAAACATGGAGAAAGGAAATGTGAAATTTCTAGGAGAGTTGGGAAAAGGAAAAAAAGAAACTGCCTAAAAAAAACAATTTCTTAAACCACATATTTGGTGAAATGAAAAAAAAAATAAAAGAATTCCTTGGAAAATAGAATTGCTGAAATGGGAAAATAGTACAGCTTGATTAAAAAACATGGTTGGTGAAATGAAAAAAAAATCTAATGAACAAAATGATTATTTAAAATATAATTGACCAAATGCAAATGGGGATAAAAAAGTAACTGAAGAAAATAATTCACTAAAAATTAGATTTGAATAAATGAAAGTTAATGACTCAATGAGACATGAAGAATCAGTGAAACAATCCCTCAGCCCCATAAAAAATAACAAATAGAAGAAAAAGAAAATGCTCTTTGGAAATACAACTGAGCTGGAAAACAGAGGCAAGAGAGACAATCCTTAGAATTATTCAACTTCATGAAAACCATGATGAAAAAAAGAGCCTACAGTTTCAATGGTATTCTGATGAAGAGAGCCATCCATACCTAGATCAAGGACTGTGGGAACTGAGTATGAATCACAAAATAATATTATCACTCTTTGTGTTGTTGTTTGATTGCATTTTGTTTTCTTTCTCATTTTTTTTTCCTTTTTGATCTGATTTCTTGGGCAGCACGACAATTGTAGAAATGTGTATGGGAGAATTGCATGTGATTAACATATATTGGATTAATTGCCATCTAAAGGAAGAGGTGAGGGAACATGGGGGATATTTGTAACATAAGGCTTTGTAAGGATCAATGTTGAAGAAATCCATGCATATATTTTAAAAATAAAAAGCTTCAATAAAATAAAGAAAAAATAAAAAAGCTTAGACAACATCTTTCAAGAAGTTAACAAAGAAAACTGCCCTGATAGCCTGGAACCAGAGGGGAAAATAGCAAATCCATCCATCACTTCCTGAAAGACATCCCAAAATGAATACTCCAAGGAATATTGTAGCTATATTCAAGAATTAGCAGATCAAGGAGAAAATACTATAAGCAGCCAGAAAGAAACAATTCAAATATTGAGGAGTCACAATCAGGATTACCCAGTATCTAGTAGCTTACACTTTAAAGAATTGAAGGATCTAGAGTATAATAATCTCAAGGGCAAAGGAGCTTTGACTACAGCCAAAAATCAAAAACCCAGAAAAATTAAGCATTATCTTTCAGGAAAAAAAAAGATAGGAGTTCAATGAAATAAGAGATTTTCAAGTATTTTTGATGAAAAGACCAGAGCTGAAAATAAAATTTGATCTTGAAATCAAAAGAAGAATAAGAAAGTAAAAAAAAAAGGAAGGGAAAAAACTGTTTTTAAACAATAAAATGTTTACATTTCTATAGGGGAAGATGATGTGTGTAACTCGTGAGAAGAGTATCTCTGTTAGGGGCACACTTAGAGGATATAGATATAAGTTGACTATTGAGATGATATGAAAAAAATACTAGGGGTGGAAAACCAATTATACTGAAGGAAGAAGAAAGTAAGGTAAGTTGGGGTAAATGACATCACATGAAGAGGCAAAATATATATACATAGTAAAGAAGGGAAGGGGATGAATATATACTGAACATTACTCTCAATGGATTTGTCTCAAAGAAAGACTATCAGACATATTTAGTTTGATATAGAAACTACTGCCCTCCTATAGGGAAGAGGGAGGGAAAAGGGGAAAGCTAATTAAAGGGAGAACAAAAGTAGAAGCAGATATAAGAAAAGGAAAATGGCTGAAAAGGGGGATGGTAGATTAAGGGAGGGAGTGGTCAGATGCAAAACTCTGGGGAAGAGAGGAAAGCGGTAAAGGAAAGAGAAAAGTATAACTTGGAGAAAATAGGTTTGGCAGGAAATACAATTAGTAATTTTATCTGAATGTGAATGGGATGAACTCTCCCATAAAATGAAAGCAGATAGAAGACAAGATTAAAAGGCAGAATTCTATAATATTTTGCTTACAAGATTTGTGGGGAGAGGCAAGATGGTAGAGAGTACACATGCATCTTCCTAAACTCTCCTTTTCCCTCAATCTATTTTAATTAAATCCAGCCTCAAAATTAGTGCTTGACTATTAAAATCCATGAATATTGGGAGTGCAAGACATTACCAAGCTAAGATAATCTCAAAATTCTACAGAAAAGGTCTGTTTTGCTCATGTACAGAGACTGAATGGGATTAGGCCTGTCACAGACCTCAGGCAGGCAACAAAAGCATGGGCAAACAGCTCATGCTGAGCAGACCAGAGGGGGGTGGAGGGTGGTCTCTGCTAGTGGAAAATCTATGTTGAGAACTCTACCAGTGTGAGCTACTTTGCCCTGGCAGCAAGCTAGTAGATCAGCAGAAAAGCTATAAACACAAAAGGTAAAGACTATGACCCCAAATGCTACCTTCTTTTGGGACCTGGCCACACCCACCCAACACCCAGAGTGATTCATTTTGATCCAAGCACAGTTGCAGTTACTGGCCCCAATGCAGCCACAGATGTTGATCTCAGCAAAGCTCTAGAAGATGCTTTTCTTCTGCTGCTGATTTCAACACAACTGCTAATCTCAGTGCAGCCAGTGGTTGTCCCACTGCCTCCTCACTGCCACTTCCTGTTGTCTGTAGAGACAGCTTGAAAATACTCTACTGACCCCTATAAGCAGACCATAGGATTTTTAAAAAAATTTTCCCCAAAAAATGAGCAAAAAGGCATTCTCCAATTGATTAATGATCAAAGGATATGAACAAACAATTTTCAGATGAAGAAATTAAAACTATTTCTGGTTATATGAAAAAAATGCTGTAAATCATATTGAGCAAATAAATCAAATTAAGACAACTTTGAGATACAACTACATAAGTTTTTAGTTGGCTAATATGACTGGAAAAGATAATTATGTATGTTGGAGGGGATGTGAGAAAACTGGGAACTAATGCATTGTTGGTGGAATTGTCAACTGATCCAACCATTTTAAAGAACAATTTGGAATTGTGCTGAAGTGCTATCAAATCCTGCATATCCTTTGATCCAGCAATGACTCTACTAGGCCTGAATCCCAAAGAGATCATAAAAAAGGGGAAAGGACCCATATGTGCAAAAATGTTTGCAGCAGCCCTTTTTGTAATGGCAAGGAACTGGAAATTGATTGGATGCCCAGCAGTTGGAGAATGCCCGAATAAGTTATAGTATATGCATATCATATTGTTTCTTTGTAAGATCATTTCAGAGAGATCTGAAGAGACTTACATGATCTGATGCTAAATGAAGTAATTATAACCAAAAGAACATTGTACACAGCAACAACATTATGTTATGATCAGTTATGATAAACTTGGCTCTTGTTTAGCTAAAGAGGTGAATCAGGTCAATTCCAATAGTCTTGTGGTGTATAGAATCATCTGTATCCCAAAAAAGGTTTTTAGGGAGGGCAGAACCAAGATGGCAGAGAAGACACACATGTCATTCTAAGCTTCCTTTTACCCTTACTACTAATTAACAAATTCATTCTCAGAATTAGATTGAATTCATGAATACCAGAAGTACAACAAATTACCAGCTGAAGATAATCTGGAAGATAGCCAGAAAGTTTCTCCTGATTGGAAGGAGTAGACTAGCACAGGCAGTAGGGCAGAACCATAGTCCAGTGCACTGAGCAGATGGAGGTGGGGGTGGTCTCCATGGATGAAAAATTTTTCAGTGAAGACTCTATCACAGGTTACCTGCTCTGCTTTATTTGCATTGCAGTAGATCAGCAGAGAAGTTAAAGCCAAAAGTACAGTGTACTCTTAAAAAGTCCAGAATCTAACAGGATCTGGCTAAACACAAACAGTACCGGAAGTGACTCAGAACAGACTACAGCACAGCTGTGCAGCCACATTTTGAAGCACAGAGCTTTTACCTGGGGCAGTCACACTTCTATACTTTAGGGGGTTCAGCCTGGCATACCCAGAAATCTGCACAGTGAGGGGCTGCTTTCTGGGGCAGACAAATCTGCAGTGAAAGTGCTCTATCTGGGGCAATAGAACTTCCACAGCCTGGTTACACTTCCCTGGGCAGAGACACTTCCAGTGCAGGGCTCTTCCCAGGGCTCTTGTTGTGGTCCCAGGGCAGAAATACTTCTGGGTGTGGGGCTCTTCCCAGAGCACTCCTGTAGCTTGGCCACTCTTAGCAGCATGTTTGCAGGAAAACTACAGTCCATATATCTATCCCTCCTCTGCAGAGGAAGCTGGTAACCTCCTTGTCCTAAAGGCAGACACTAAGGGCTTTTTAAAAATGATTTTAAAAAGCTAAGCTAAAACTGTCAATGGTAAGCCAAGGAACACCAAGGAATGTTGTGGCTAAATTTATGAATTATTATTACATGCAGCCAGGAAAAAAAAAATCAAATAACGAGGAGCCACAACAAGGATCACTCAGAATATAGCTGCCTCCACATTAAAGGATAAAAGGGCCCAGAATCAGATATTCCAAAAGGCAAAACAACTTGGAATGCAGCCAAAAATAGACTACCCAACTAAGCTGAGCATTTTCTTCCAGGGAAGAAGATGGACTTTTAATGAAACAGGTGAATTTCATTTGTCTCTAATGAAAAAACCAGAGCTGAATTAAAAATTTCATCTCCAACTAGAGAACTCAAGAGAAGCAAAAAAAGGTAAAGAACACTTGAGAACTGGATTTCCGTTATGGACATACATAAAGTCTATGTACTATTTGATTTTACTGGTATAATATTACCAAAAAAGGGAGAAGCACAAATGGAAAGAGAGAGCATCAGAAAAGGGAAAGGAGGAGATAAAACAAGGGAAACTACATCCCATGAAGAGGCAAAAACAAACAAACAAACAAACAAAAACTATCATATCAGAGGGAATTTAGAGATGGGGAGGAACATTGTGTGAATCTTATTCTCATCATATTTGGCTCAAGAGAAAATAAGTGACATATTTGGTTTCAGGGAAACTTCTCTCACTTTATTAAAAAGTGGGAGAGGAAAAGGGAAAAGGAAAAGAGTAATAAGGGAAAGGTATGAGAGAGGGGAAGGGATTAACAAGGGGTGGGAGGGATTCTAGAGAGGGAGAGCTGGGTGAGGCAAGGGGTGGCCATGAATTTAATACTGAGGAGCAGGGTAAGGACAGAAAAAAATAAAAGCATAATCTGGTGATAATAAGATGGCAAGAAATACAGACTTAGTAATTTTAACCATAAATGTGAATAGGATGAACTCTCCCATAAACAGGAGGCAGATAGCAGACTGGACCAAAAGCCAGAACCCTACAATATGTTGTTTACAGGAAAGACATTTAAAGCAGGAAAATACATACAGAGTAAGGGTAAAAGGCTGGAGAAGTATCTATTGTGCTTCAGGTGAAGTCACAAAAGCAAGAGTAGCCATTCTTATCTCAGATGAAGCAAAAGCAAAAATTGATCTAATTAAAAGAGATAAGGAAGGAAACTATATCCTGCTAAAGGGTAGCATAGACAATGAAACAATATCAATACTAAACATATATGCACCAAGTGGTATAGTATCTAACTTCCTAAAGGAGAAGTTAAGAGAGTTGCAAGAAGAAATAGGCAGTAAAACTATAATAGTGGGATATCTCAACCTTTCACTTCAGAATTAGACAAAGCAAACCATAAAACAAATAAGAAAGAAGTTAAAGAGGTAAATGGAATATTAGAAAAGTTAGGCATGATAGATTTTTAGAGAAAACTGAATGGTGACAGAAAGGAGTTTACTTTCTTCTCAATACTTCATGGAACCTATACAAAAATTGACCATATATTAGGACACAAAGACCTCAGAATTAAATGCAGTAAGGCAGAAATAGTAAATGCTTTCTTTTCAGATCAAGATGCAATAAAAGCTACATTCAACAAAAGTTTAGGGGTAAATAGAGCAAAAAGTAAATGAAAACTAAATAATCTCATTTTAAGAATGATTAGGTGAAACAACAAATTATAGATGCAATTAATAATTTCACTCAAGATAATGGCAATGATGAGACATCATACCAAAATTTGTGGGATACAGCCAAAGCAGTAATAAGAGGGAATTTTATATTCTTAGAGGCTTACTTGAATAAAATAGAGAAAGAGAAGATCAATGAATTGGGCTTGCAACATGAAAAGCTAAAAAAAGACAAAATTAAAAACTCCAATCAAGTACTCAACTTGAAATTCTAAAATTAAAAAGAGAAATTGATAAAAATGAAAGTAAAAAAAACACTATTGAATTAATAAATAAAACTAAAAGTTGCTTTTATGAAAAAAAAACCAATAAAATAGATAAGCCTTTGGTAAATCTTATTAGAAAAAGGAGAGTGGAAAATCAAATTATTAGTCTTAAAAATGAAAAGGGAGAACTTTCCACCAATGAAGAGGAAATTAAAGCAATAATTAGAAGTTATTTTGCTCAACGTTATGGCAATAAATTTTATAACCTAAGTGAAATGGATGACTACCTCCAAAAATATAGGCTTCCCAGATTAATAGAGGGGGAAGTAAATTGTTTAAATAGTCCAATTTTAGAAAAAGGAATAGAACAAGCTATTAATCAACTCCCTAAGAAAAAATCCCCAGGATCAGATGGATTACATATGAATTCTACCAAGCATTTAAAGAACGATTTGCCCCAATGCTATAAAAATTATTTAATAAAATAGGGAATGAAGGAGTCCTACCAAATTCCTTTTATGACAAACATGGTACTGATATCTAAAACAGGTAGGTTGAAAACAGAGAAAGAAAATTATAGACCAATCATCCTAATGAATATTGTTGCTAAAATCTTAAAAAAATATTATCAAAAATATTACAGAAAATTATCCCCAGAATAATACAACATGAACAATTTAAATCAGAAATGCAGGGCTGGTTCAGTATTAGGAAAACTATTAGCTTAATTGACTGTATCAATAACTAAATTATCAAAAATCATAGGATCATCTCAATAGATGCAGAAAAAGCATTTGATAAAATCCAACATCCATTCCTATTAAAAACACTTGAGAGAATAGGAATATTTTTTTTAAATAGTCAGTAGCATTTATTTAAAACCATCAGTAAGCATCATATGTAATGGGGATAAATTGGAACCATTCAGAGTAAGATCAGAAGTGAAACAACGTTGCCCACTATCAGCATTACTATTGAATATTGTATTAGAAATGTTAGCTTTGGCAATAAGAGTTGAGAAAGAGATTAAAGGAATTAGAGTATGTAAGGAAGAAAACACACTATCACTCTTAGCAGATGATATGCTGTTATGCTTAGAGAACCCTAGAGATTCTACTAAAATCTATTAGAAATAATCCACACCTTAAGCAAAATTTTAGGATACAAAATAGACCCACATAAATCATCAGTGTTCTTATATAACACTAACAAAATCCAACAGTTAGAGTTACAAAGAGAAATAACATTAAAAGTAATTGCTTATAGTATAATACATTTGAAAATCTACCTGCCATGGGAAAGTTAGGAACTATATGAGCAATACCACAAAACACTTTCTGTATAAATAAAATCAGATCTAACCAATTGGAAAAATATTAAGTGGTCTTGGATAGGTCGAAGTGAATATAATAAAGATGACAATACTATCCAAACTAATCTATTTATTTACTGCTATACCAGACTCCCAAAAAACTATTTTAATGACCTAGAAAAAATAACAACAAAATTCATCAGGAAGAACAAAAGATCAAGGCTTTTAATGGAAGTAATGAAAAAAAAATCAAATGAATGTGGCCTAGCTGTACTAGATCTAAAACTATATTATAAAGCAGTGGTCATCAAAACCATTTGGTATTGGCTAAGAAGTAGACTAGTTGATCATTGGAATAGGTTAGGTTCACAGGACTAAATAGTCAATAGCTATAATAATCTAGTGTTTTCCAAATCCAAAGATCATAGCTTTTGGAATAAGAATTCATCGTTTGAGAAAAACTGCTGGGAAAATTGGAAATTAGTATGGCGGAAACTAGGCATTGACCTGCACTTAACACTGTATACCAAGATAAGGTCAAAATAGGTTCATAATACAGGCATAAAAAATGAGATTAAAAATAAATTAGAAGAACATGGGGTAGTTTACCTCTCAGACATGTGAAGGAGGAAGGAATTTGTGACCAAAGAAGAACTAGAGATCATTATTGATCACAAATAGAAAATGTTGATTATGCAGACAAGACTAGAAGGGAAACAATAAACTGTGAAAAACATTTTTAAAGTCAAAGGTTCTGACAGAGGCCTCATTTCCAAAATATATAGAGAATTGATTCTAATTTATAAGAAATCAAGCCATTCTCCAATTGATAAATGATCAAAGGATATGAACAGACAAATTTCAGATGAAGAAATTGAAACTATGTCTAGTCATATGAAAAGATGCTCTAAGTCATTATTAATCAGATAAATGCAAATTAAGTCAGCTCTGAGATACTACTACACACCTCTCAGACTGGCTAGGATGACAGGAAAAGATAATGCTGAATGATGGAGGAGATGTGGGGAAAACTGGGACACTGATACATTGTTGGTGGAATAGTGAATACATCCAGCCATTCTGGAGAGTGATTTGGAACTTTGCTCAAAAAATTATCAAATAGTGCATGCCCTTTGATCCAGCAGTGTTACTATTGGGATTTTATCCCAAAGAGATCTGGTGGGAAGGGAAAGGGATTTGTACGTGCCAAAATGTTTGGGACAGCCCTCTTTTTAGTGACTGGAAACTGGAACCCAAATAGAAGCCCATCAATTGGAGAATGGCTGATTAAACTGTGGTATATGAATGTTATGGAATAACATTGTTCTGTAAGAAATGACCAGCAGGATCATTTCAAAAAGGCCTGGAAAGACTTACATAAACTGATGCTGAGTGAAATGTGCAGGACCAAGAGATCATTATATACTTCAACAACAATACTATATAATGATCAATTCTGATGGGCGTGGCCATCTTCAACAATGAGATGAACCAAACCACTTCTATTCCTTCGATAATGAATAGAACCAGCTTCACCAAGCAAAAGGCCTCTTGCAATTGAGTGTGAACCACTACATAGCATTTCTAATCCCTCTTTTTATGTCTGCTTGAATTTTTTAATTCCTTCACAGGTTAATTGTACTTTTTTTTCAAAGTCCAATTTGTCATGTGCAGCAAAATAACTGATTGCATATGTATACATATATTGCTATTAACATATGCTTTAACATATTTAACATTATTGGTCTACCTGCCATCTGGGGGAGGAGTTGGGGGGAAAGAGGGGAAAAATTGGAACAAAAGGTTTTGCAATTGTCAACGTATTACCCATGCATATATCTTGTAAATAAAAAGTTATAATAATAATAATAAAAAAACATTTCTGGGGAATGAATGTGGATCACAAATCTTTTTTTGTTGTTGTTTCTTTGATTTTTTCTTTCTCATTTTTTCTCTTTTTGATCTGATTTTTCTTGTTCAGTATGATAAATGTGGAAATGTGTATAGTAGAATTGCACATTTCACATATATTGTGTTGCTTGCTATTTGAAGAGTGGGGTAAGAGTAGGAGAAAAATTTGAACACAGGGTTTTTCAAGGGTGAAGTCTATCTTTGCATGTACGTTGAAAATAAAAAAGACATTGAACAAAATGCAAAAAATAATGGATGATCAATAAAAATATTTAAGGTGGGAAAAATTATTGAAGGTCTTAAGGTATGGATGATAGAATTAATAAATAAAATGATGAATCTGAATTAAAATTTTATCCCTTATTCTTTCTGGTTGTAAGAATTTGCTCAAGTATCTCTGAGTCTTAGTTCTATCATTGGTAACATAGAGATAATACTACCTGTACTTTCTCCCTCACAGGATTTTTTGTGAGGTTCAAATAAAAATTCATTAATAAAAAACAACATCAGGTATTATACATAATAAAAAAGAACTACAGACCTTCCAGTTAAGGTAAATGATGAAATAAAAATGTCCATTATCACTACTATTATTTGAAATTGTATTAGAAGCAATAGTTTAGGAACTGAAAAGAAAAAAAAAAAAGATGTACTTTAATATACTTAACATGTATTGGTCAACCTGCCATTGGGGAAAGTGGATGGGGAAGGAGGGGAAAGACTGGAACAAAAGTTTTGGCAAATGTCAGTGCTTTAAAATTACTCATGCATATAACTTGTAAATAAAAAGCTATAATAATAATAATAAGTAAATAAACAAAAATAAATAAATAAACATAGGTGAAGGAATTAGAATTGGCAGTGTAGAAACAAAACTGTCAGTTTTTTACACATAATATGATGATATATTTAGAGCACCCTTGAAAATCAACTTTAATAAAACAACTTGAAATGATTAACAACTTTAGCAAAGATGAAGAACATAAATTAAACTCATACCAATCATCAATATTTATACATATTTCTAGCCAGGTTAAGCAGCAAGAGATAAAAGGAGATATGTCATTTAAAATACCTGCAGACATTATAATATTCTGTGGGTTCTGCCTACCAAGATAATCCAATGAAATACATGAATGAAATTACAAAATTTATTTCACACAAAAAAAGACAGATTGAAACAAGTGGACAAACTTTAATTGCTTATGAGTAGGCTGAACCAATATAATAAAATGAATAATTCAACCTAAATTAATTCATTTATTGAATTCAATATAATTCCAACTATCAAATAATTATTTTTATAAAGACATAAAATAAGCAATGAGATTAATATGGCAAAAGATAGGTTAAAGAATACCAAAGAATCAATAAATAAAAAATAAAGGATGGTGGCCTATAAGTACCAGATTTCAAACCATATTACAAATAGTAACCATGAAAATAATCAGGCTCAAAAAGTTATCAAACTGTGCATACCCTTTCATCCAGCAGTGTTACTACTGGGCTTATATCCCAAAGAGATCATAAAGAAGGGAAAGGGACCTGTATGTGCAAGAATGTTTGTGGCAGCCCTCTCTGTAGTGGCTAGAAACTGGAAACTTAGTGGATGCCCATCAGTTGGAGAATGGCTGAATAAATTGTGGTAAGTAAATATTATGGAATATTATTGTTCTGTAAGAAATGACCAACAGGATGATTTCAGAAAGGCCTGAAGAGACTTACACGAACTAATGGTGAGTGAAATGAGTAGGACCAGGAGATCATTATATACTTCAACAACAATACTATATGATGACCAGTTCTGATGGACCTGGCCATCCTCAGCAACCAAATCATTTCCAGTGGAGCAGTCATGAACTGAACCAGTTACGCCCAGAGAAAGAACTCTGGGTGATGACTAAAAACCATTACATTAAATTCCCAATCCCTATATTTATGCCCACCTGCATTTTTGATTTCCTTCACAGCTAATTGTACAATTAAAAAAAAAAAGGAAGAAAGAAAATAATCAGGGACTAGATAAGATACAGAGTGTGAATAATTAGAAGAGATAAGATACAAAATATGCCAACATTTTAAAAAAATCTAAGATTATCAGGTAAGAAGTTTACAAAAAATTTAAGGAAAGCCAAATGCTAATATTACAAAAACTATACATAATATCTTACACACTGTATAAAAATAATATTAAAATGCATAAATGATTTAGTTATGAAGAACAATATCATAAACAATATAGGGAAGAATAGAAAAATAAATTTTAGATCTATATATAAGAAAAAAAATTATGAACAAAGAGTAGATAGAATCATGAGTAGTAAAATGCGTATTTGTCATATAAATTTATTTTTGGTAAAAAATGATGCATTCAAAATTAAAAAGAAAGCAGGAAATTATGCCTAGTGTTTACAGCAAGTTCTCCAATAAAACCTTTTTTTCATATATATCCCAAACTTGGAAATATTCATTTAAATCATTTTGCAATTAAGAAATGATAAAAGAAAATGAATAGTATTTTCAAAATAATGAATCAGAGCTATCAATACTCACATGAAATAAATGTTCTAAATCACTATTGAAGAGAAGATACAAATAAAAATATTTTTGAAACGCTATCTCACAATTCTTAAATTGGCTGACATAACAACAACAAAAATGGCAAATGATGGAGATCTGAAAAAAAAATAATATATGCACTCCTGGTGAATTTGTCAACTAGTACAACCATTTTGGAGAAGAATTTGGTACTATGCACAAAATGTCATAAAGCTATGCACATCATTTGACCCGGTAATGCTAAGACTGGGTCTGTATACCAAAGAGATTTTTCAAAATGGAAAAGGCTAATTTATGCTGAAATATATATATATATATATATATATATATATATACTGCTGTTTTTATGATGGCAAAAAAATGGAAACTGAGGGGATGTCCATCTATTGGGGGATTTCTAGACAAATGATTTTTGTGTGAATGCTATACTAAAAGAAATGACAAGTAGGATGGTTTCAGGATAAAACATGGAAAGTGTTTTATATACTAATTCAAAGAAAAGTAAGAAAGGCAAGAGAAGATTGTATACAATAAGGGAAATACTGCATTTGAAAGACCTAGCTACTTTAATGATCCAAAGGATCCATGATGAAAAATGCAATCCATCTCTAGAGAGAAACGTTATGAATACTGAATATAAATAGAAGCATACTTTTATAAACTTTATATTTTTAGTTTGTATATATGTGTTTTATCTTTAAAAAATTAAAATGGAAATACTTTTTACATGACTTTATATTTAATATATGGTTTGTCTTCTTATTGGCTGGATGAGGACCGGAGGGAAATAGAGAATTTAGAATTTAGTTTTAAGGACGAAGAAAATTTTTAAAAATAAAAATTTGAAACACTTTTAAAATCAATAAAATACATTTTAAAATATTTCTTTAGTTTCCTAGAGAGAACTAAAAAATTGAAAATGTTATCCTAAACATTCTTTTTTTTTTTTTTAATGAAACTATGTATGCTTTACTGGTAATCATGATCCTTTTATAATATTCAACAATTGTGGTGTTCTTGTTCTTTAAAATATAAATAGTTCTCTCTTGGAGCAGGTTTCTCGGGGAGGTTTTCTGGAGGCCGCCTTAGTTTCAGTTAAAAGTAATAATCATCCAAAAAGCAGCCAGCTGATAAAATGCAAAAGTTTATTTTCTCCTTCCAAGTCTTGTCTCTTTCCTTGGGCCCGGTTAGCTCAGAAGCCTATCTCTCTGCTTGATTCCAAGATCTCTTATAGATTGTCCCTTGCTTCTGCTTTCTTCAGCCTCCAGCCAGCACCTCCTTGCCTGGGGCTGGGCAGCTTTCTGGAAAGCCTTTCAGACCAGTGTTGGTCTCAGTGGGGGAAGTGTAGGAGCTCAGCCACCACAGCTGTGTGAGATGAAGTGAATCTGCTTGCACCTCTGAGAGAGGGCTTTTCCTGAACTGACTTGACACTCCCCTCTCAATGTTTTCAGCTCAACTCTTCCAAGAGAGCCTCTGTCTGTTTCTTGTATATAATCTCTTCTGAGAGAGTGGGATTGTGGATTTCTCCCAGAGTGCTCTCTTGCCCTAAGAGCTTCAAGGGAAGTGTGAATTCGGATATCTCATACTAAATACTGAAATCTCCCAAATGTGTGAACTCCAGTGTGTACTTAAGTACTTCTTGCTTACATGAGCTCTCTAAAGTTGTGAACACAAGCATTATTTCTATCAGTTGCACTTAGTACCTTGTTTCAAGTTCTGGCCCATACCATCTCCTCGTAGGATCAGATCAATCATACTGAACCATGGTAAATTAGATTATTATTGTCTCTATAAAAGATATAAAAGATATAAAGATTCCAACAAACAATCATTATTCTCACAATATTTTCTAAATTTTTTTATTAGGAATTTAAGTCATAAAGAAGGGAAAAGGATCTGTATGAGCACAGATGTTTATGGCAGCCCTCTTTGTAGTGGCCAGAAACTGGAAACTGAGTGGATGCCCATCAATTGAAGAATGCCTGAATAAATTGTAGTATATGAATATTATGGAATATTATTGTTTGGTAAGAAATGACCAACAGGCTGATTTCAGAAAGGCCTGGAGAGACTTACACTAACTGATGCTGAGTGAAATGAGCAGGGCCAGGAGATCATTATATACTTCAACAACAGTACTATATGATGACCAATTCTGATGGACCTGGCCATCCTCAGCAATGCGATGAACTGAACCAGTTCCAATGGAGCGGTAATGAACTGAACCAGCTACGCCCAGCGAAAGAACTCTGGATGATGACTTAGAACCATTACATTGAATTCCCAATCCCTATATTTTTGCCTGCCAACATTTAGGATTTCCTTCACAAGCTAATTGTACAATATTTCAGAGTCCAATTCTTTTTGTACTGGAAAATAATGGTTTGATCATGTATACTTATTGTGTATCTAATTTATATTTTCATATATTTAACATCTACTGGTCATCCTGCCATCTTGGGGAGGGGGGAGGGAAAAGGAGGAGAAAAATTGGAACAAGAGGTTTGGCAATTGTCAATGCTGTAAAGTTACCCATACATACAACCTGTAAATAAAAGGCTATTAAAATAAAAATTAAAAAACAAACAAAAAAAGGAATTTAAGCCATGCTTAATAGTAAATTGTTTGAAGAATCAAGATAATATTATTTTTGAAAATTGTTACATATATTAATTTCCATTTCTTTATTGTGATTTTATTTTTCTAAAAATGTAAAAATTCATCAGTATTACTTCAATCAGTCCAAGAATTCTTTAAAGGCCTACATTATGAGTTGTCTGGACCTAGAAATAGGAATTCTTTGTAAAAACTTAAATGTTGTATTATTATCTTTTTTATAAATCTTCTGACTTAATTATATCTTACTTGGCATTATTCAGCTTTTTATTATACAACTTTTTTTTTTCCTAGAAGGAAAAAAATGGAATAAGAGTTGGCATTTTCAGGATTCCTAATATGTCTTAACTAATATCTCTATCTCTTTGAAACAGGTTCATAATAGCAACAATCTTGTCTTTCTTAATCCATTAAGCAATAAAATTATTAATGCAAGTTAATGATGTGTAATCTTTTTTTTTTCTTTTAGCATAGTCAATTGTAACTTTCCTGTATTATTCTATTTCTTTTTCGTTTTTTTTCCCCTGAGGCAATTGGGATTAAGTGACTTGTGCAAGGTCACACAGCTCAGAAATGTTAAGTGTCTGAGGCCAGATTTGAACTTGAGTTCCTCCATTGCACCAACTAGCTTCCCCCTAACTGTTTCTTGCAGTCCAGGGCCACATAAGGAAGATTACTTAAATTTTTACACTAATAAAACACAGTAATTGGAAGAATTGGCACAATAAATAGAGAGAATGAAGTGGAAAACTTTTGGAAATTTCCTTTTTTGACTTTTTACTAGTCAAATTTAGCAAAGCCTAATGAAATTTCTCAAGCTATTTTGTGGAAAAAATATGAATGATAAAATATTATTCTTTTTTTTCTTCAGCTTTCATTTTTAAACAGGAATAATGACATCGTTAGTGAAATCTTGATTTATTTGTCAGGATTATTCTCTTTTCCAGAATTATCCAAGATCAGTGTCAGGAAAGAAATCAAGTTGATTTTCAATGATTCAGATTACAGTTGATGATGATGTTGGAGTCTTCATTGAACTCTGAGTGCTTCATAATATCTGATTAAAGCATCTTCATGGCCATTGGAATAATTTTTTGTTTCCATCTGCCCATTCCTCTCTGAGCATTCACTTGCTTATGATAAAAATCCTCCAACATCCACCAACAAATTTCAGGCCTGTCAATTGCTCTCAATCTGGTTTGCTTCATCTGACAGAGTTGGTTTTGCTGAGGTATTACCACTTCACACACTCAACTTCTTGGAGTCACAGGTGAGAGCCAGTTGAGAGATAGACATCAAAGATATAGGAGTTAGGAAAAGGACTTAATAAGGCCAATTACTGTGTGATAGACAATTGCATAAGTACCATATTTGGAATTGGCTACATTGCAATATGTATTTATTAATAATTAAATATCGTTATATCTAGTTAATCTGTTTAATATTTTATCAATGATTTAGGTGAAGGATTCTATGTTGTACTTGCCAAATTTGCAAATAACTCATTGTTGGGTAAATTAACTAATATGCTTGGCTTGCTGCCATTCTATAATTTTAAAAAAATCTAAGTGGTTAAAATATTGGATATAATGTAATGAGGTACAATTTTTAACTAGAACATAACAACTCTTGCAGCTGAGTTAAAAAGCAGCTTCATATAATGGGGAAGCATATAACAACTAATAATAAAATACACTATATTTTTCATAGGCATAGCACAATGTGAGGATTTCTTATATTGTGCCTAATAAAGTTTGTTACTTGGTGCTGCTTTAAAAGAGGAATAGTGATCAGGATTAGAAAGATCAAAGTTGCACCATACTTTCTCCACTTTAATCTTTACAGAAGGCACAAAGAAAAAAAAATGAAACAGCATTTATGCTCAGAGCTCAGTTCATTCCACTTCGATATCATTAATATATAAGGATTCTAAGGGATTTATAATATTTACAAAAATTATTCTCTTTTGGTAGTGATGTTTTTATACATAAGTAGTTTTTTAGAATGTTTCTATAGTATCATTTCAGGTTCTTTTTTTTTTTTTTTTACTGATCATATTTACAAATATGATCCACAATAATTCTTCATTTTGGTTTATGGATTCTATAATAATGTATGTTCTTGCTTAAGAATAAATATCATTATATAACAATATTCTTTTGGGATGATAAACTATCAAATTTTATTGATATCACTGTATTTTAATTCATGCATTGAGGTGACAAAATGAATCCAATGATCTAGTGATTCTCAATTCTTTTCAGGGATGAATATCTTTCATGATTAGAATAACTTATACCAAAGTGAACCTATGTAGGAAAGTGTTTTATAAAGTAATTTTTTAAAGTATTACTTTATCTTCATAATTATCCTTTGTGGAAGTAATTCCACTAATTTCTTCACTCCTAACTTGAAGCATTGCCATGTTTACTGATTCTGAAATTCTAGCTTTTACTTGAGCCTTATAATCATTTGACTTTTGTTAACTTTTTTTCTAACATCTTGTCATGCCTGCCTACTTCATTAGGGAACACCTTCCTATTTTGTGTCTTCAAGTATTTATTTTGCCCAAGTGTAACTTCTATTTTAGGTATTTGATGCTGATGTCTTATTTCTTACATAAAGAAGTGCTCCATTCACTATCCTTCAAAGCTCACTCAATGCAAAGAGAGTAGCTGTTCCTGTCCCAGTACAAATTGCTGAAAAAACATTTTAGTCCACAGAGTGAACTTTTTTTTTCCCCATTTCCACTTTATTTTAAGCTTAGCTTCTCTAACAAATATCACAGGCTTTGTGGTAGGGAATAGTGTTAGGTGGCAATGCTTGGTAATTGCTACAGATAACTTATAGTGATCTTATAATTTTGAACTTAATTTTAATTACTATATGATTTCAATATACATTACATATTTATAAGTAGTCTAAAGTGGGTTTTCATTGACTTTTATAGATAAATTCAAAATTCAGCCTTCTTATATGCTACTGAAGTTATTATTATGTCCTTCCATTTCTTTATCATTAAATACAACTAATTTAGCTTAATTTTCTGTAAGCCAACAGCCCTACCCAATATTTACATACAATATGGATTGTCAAAAAATGTTTGGGAGTAGTTATGGAATAGAATATTATTTTATATTAACAAAGGCTTTTTCTATTTTTCTTTTCTATTTTTTTTTTTTTGTCAAGGGAATTGGGATTAAGTGATTTGCCCAATGTCACACATTGTGTAAATGTTAAGTAAATGTTAAGGGTCTGAGGCTGAATTTAAACTCAGTTACTCCTGACTTCAGGGGTGCCATTTAACTGCTTCAGGTTTTTCATTTAGAAAAAAAGAATCAGTTAGAAACCACTAACTTCATATCATATATACAGTACAGGAAAATTGTCACAATTGAAGTCTCATGGATTTTGGCTAATTAACTACCCCTTTGCCTATTTCATTTTTACATATATCCTAAAATGTTGAAACATTATTGCTCTAAAATGAATAACATCAGCAAGAGCAAGCAAGCATAATACTTCCCAGGAATGTGCAAAGTTGAGAAGAAATGACTTTAAGACAAATCTTAAATAATTCCCAGTTTTAAATAGTTTTAAATTTTCAAACTCTTTAACTCTCTAAAACAAATTCAAACTCCTTAAATGTTGCTAGAATATTTGCAAATCTATTAAAATGATACAATAATAACTGACTTCTATCAACTTATCTTTATTGAGACAATATTTTTCAGGTTCAAGTGCAGAAACTGTATAACTGAACCAAAATGGGTTTGCTTCCAACCAAAGTAATGGCAAATTATATTAGTCCGGTTTAACTAGATATTTAACATATTGGAGAAAGTTTATCCTTTTTCCATTATTCAAGGATTTCCCTTATACTGGTGATCTTGCAGAGCCTAGAAGAAACTTGAACCTTTCCTATATATCTTCCAATAGTCTACTCTTCTTTTTCTTTTATTGACTCCTTACTCTATATTTTATAAGTCATTTGATTTTTATATACTTGACTCTGAATTGTTATCGACCCTTACAAATTTATTTATAGTTACCAGGGAGAAAAAAAGAGACTTTTTAAGTTTTCTAAGTTTTTTTTTAAGTTTTCAAGAACTATATCTACGTTTACCTGCATATGTAATGTCAGCACATAGCACAGTATCTGACATAGAGTAAATAATGCTTATGAAATGATTGTCAACTTTTTTACTTGATCCTGCATAATATAAAGTAAATCATAAAATACCACTTTGCATTTTTACTTGCCTAAGGTACTACAGAAATCATAAATTTAAAAATATGTTGTGGGCACAAAACACATGATATTTTCAGTTATAAATGGATAGTAATATTAAAACCACACCTATAAGAACATAAAATGTTTAAATGTTATGTATATGAGATTCTAAAATGTTATTTTTGTTTTCATATTAATGGTTTTTATATCAATGGCCATTAATTACCCATAAGGATATTTTGAGAGAAAGAGAAAAAAGAAATTGAGACTGTCATTCAATAAGAACACTGCTAAATTTAGGGTCATAAATGAACAGAACTTCAGTCATTCAGAGAACACGTGCAAGTAGATGTCTGAACTTTCCCCAAAAACCTTTCTGCCTTTACTTAATTAGGAAAATATTAGCTTAAATTAATTCATACCTATAATTCGTATTAATATGTGTGGTTCTTTTGAATACAAAAACTAAAGAAGGCAAATCTAAATTTTGCAAAGTGGTTTAGGATAAAAACATGTGACACTCTTTTTGCCCTTGCTAAGGATATTGAATAACTTCTTTTTCTGCATGTAAGTTTTCTCATTTATTTATTTTTCTTTTTTTATAGCTTTTTATTTACAAGTTATATGCATGGGTAATTTTACATCATTGACAATTGCCAAACCTTTTGTTCCAATTTTCCCCTCCTTTCCCCCCCCCCTCCCCAAGATGGCAGGTTGACCAATACATGTTAAATATGTTAAAGAATAAATTAAATACAATATTGGTATACATGTTCAAACAGTTATTTTGCTGTACAAAAAGAACCGGACTTTGAAATAGTGTACAATTAGCCTGTGAAGGAAATCAAAATGCAGGTGGACAAAAATAGAGGGATTGGGAATTCTATGTGCTGGTTCATATTAATCTACCAGAGCTCTTTTGCTGGGTGTAGCTGGTCCAATTCATTATTGCTCTATTAGAACAGATTTGGTTCATCTCCTTGTTGAAGATGGCCACATCCATCAGAATTGATCATCATATAGTATTGTTGTTGAAGTATACAATGATCTTCTGGCCATGTTCATTTCACTCAGCATCAGTTCATTTAAGTATCTCCAGGCCTTTCTGAAATCATCCTGCTGGTCGTTTCTTACAGAATAACAATATTCCATAATATCCATATACCACAATTTATTCAGCCATTCTCGAATTGATGGGCATCCACTCATTTTCCAGTTTCTGGCCATTACAAAGAGGGCTGCCACAAACATTCTTGCCCATACAGGTCTCTTTTCTTTCTTTAAAATCTCTTTGGCATATAAGCCCAGTAGTAACACTACTGGATCAAAGGATATGCATAGTTTGATAACTTTTTGAGCATAGTTCCAAATTGCTCTCCAGAATAGCTAGATATATATTGATTAACTTCTACTACCCTAAAGGTACTTTACAATTGAAGCAACTTATTAAAATAGTAGATAGAAAGGGAACTCAACTGCTGTGAAAGGAACTATTTATATATGAGTAGGGGAAATCACATAGGAAGGACCACAAAGTCCAGTAAGTTAAATTGACCTTAGTTGGTTTTTATGATGGGACTATCTAGCCAGAACATAAAATAAACCTTGGTGAATTGGTCTAATTAAATCAGATTGTCACAACTCTACCTATTCCAAATGGTCCAGTTACAAACTAACTGAAGGAAATATTAGTTAAACACACACACACACATACATGCACACACACACATATATATACATTTAAGTATATATATATATATATATATATATGTATTACTTACATGTATATGCATTAGTTACATATATATACACATATGGGTGATATGTAATATGGTGATATTAGTAATTTCAGTTTTCTTTCTTTTTTTCACCACATTATTCTATTAAAGTGATAAGGTGTAGCTATTTTTAATCTGCTTATATTGTTTTCATGTTTCCACAACTTTTTTCATATTTTTATAATTTCTACATTTTAAAATTGAGCTATATTACAAGCTAAAATACTGATTTATAAAATGTTTTTGTTTTATCCTGTTAGAATCATGAAGTCAGACAGGCTGTAACATCTATAATATTATTCCAAATTTAACATTTTATTATTCTATAAAGAAATATGATGTAAAGGAAAAAAAAAGGTTGCCAAGATGGTACAGTAAAGTCAAGAAGCTACTCAAACTCTCCCAGTTTCCCTTGAAAAACACCTGAAATCAAGCTTCTAAATAGAGTGTGATGGAATAAAACCACTCTCCAGATCAAGATAGACTGGAAATATTTCAAGGATTTCAGTCTTACTGGGGTGAAAGGTGTACAGGCCAATTCAAATAAACTCTAGGAAAGCTGGTGAGAGGGTCTTAATCACAGCAAATCAGCAACTAAAACCTTCAGTCCTGACTTAGTACAGAAGCAAATTAGTGGGGCAGTTTTCAGCCCCAGCTCAGAAGGCAATCAATGGAAAACCAGGCTGAAAAGAGTAGGCAAAGCTACCATCTACAAACACAAGGAGTGCCTGTATTCAAAGCCAAGGCTCAGAGTTGCACATAAACATGGAACAGTTTCCCCTTTATCCCAGAAACAGAGTTCAACCATAAAAGTAAAAACACACAAAAACAAAATACAAAAAAAAAAAACAAAAAAAACAAAAACAAAACAACAACAACAACAACAAAATCAGAAAATACCAAAGGAAAAAGAAAGAAAATGAGCAGAAAACAAAAAAAAAATCTTGACCATAGAAAACTACTATAATGATATGGCAGACTTATATGAGGGTTAGGGTTAGGGTTAGCTTATATGAGGACAGAGCGTCCACAGAAGAAATCTTAAGGAGTGATATGAATTGGTCTCAAGCACAAAGAGACTTTTTGGAAGTTCTCATAAGAGACTTTAAAAACTAAATAATAGAGGTAGAAGAAAAGAATGAGAAAGGAAATGAAAGGTATGCATGAGAGAGTCAACAGCTTGGAAAAGGAAAAAAAATTATTAACTTTCAGTTCCTTTCATTTTTCTGAAGAAAAAAACAAAACTATTTAAACAGTAGAATTAACTAAATGCAAAAAAGCTAATTGAAGAAAATTACACATTAAAACTAGCACAAAGCAAATGGAAGCCAATGACTTTGCAAGACAGCAAGAATCAGTTAAACAAACTAAAAAGAATGAATGAATGGAAGAAAAAGTGAAATACTTCATTGGAAACACAGTCAGGCTGGAACATATATTCAAAAGATATAATTTAAAAATTATTCACCTCCTTGAAGGTGTTACCAAAAAGAAGAGCCTGTATAGCATTCTACAAGAGATGATTAAGGAAAGTTGCCCCAATATTCTAGAGACAACAGGGGGAATACTGATTGAAAGAATCCATCCATCACCTTTGGAAAGAGATCCTACAAGGAAAACCCAAAGGAACATTATTGCAAAATTCCAGAACTACAATCTTAAGGGGAAAAAGAAAACACTGCAAGCTTCCAGACAAAAACAATTATAATATCAAAGAGCAACAATTGGTATTTTCCAGCATCTGGCAGCTTCTACAATAAAGGATCACATAATAATGAAGGCCTATAGCAATTTAGTATTTGATAAAACCCCAAACTTCAGCTTCTGTAATAAGAAGTTACTATTTCACAAAAATTACTGAAAAAACTGGAAAATAATATGCCAGAAACTTGGCATAGTCCTACATCTTACACCCCACACCAAAATAAAGTCAAAATAGATACATGATTTTGACACAAAGCCTGTACTATAAACAGATTAGGAGAACAAGGGATAATTTACCTATCAGGTCTTTAAACAACGGAGGAACTTGTGACCATAGAAGAACTAGACAAGATTATGAAAGTTAAACTGGAAAATTTGATTACATTAAATTAAAAAAAGTTTAGCAGAAACAAAACCAACAGAAAGAAAATTAAAAGGAAATACAAAGCTGGAAAAATCTTTACAGCCAGTGTTTCTGATAAAGGTATCTTTTTTCTAAAACATATAAAGAACTGTGTTAAATTTATAAGAACATATATTATTCCTCAATTTATAAATGATTAAAGGATATGACCAGACAATTTTCAGATGATGAAATTAAATTCATTTATAGTTATATGAAAAATTGTTCTAAATCATTGCTAATTAGAGAAATGCAAATAAAAACAACTCTAAGTTACTACTTTACATCTCTCAGATTGAGTAAGATATCAGAATATGATAATGATAAAAGTTGGAGGGGATTTTGGAAAATTGGAACACTAATGCTTTGTTGGTGGAGTTGTAAAATGATCCAACTATTCTGCAGAACAATCTGGAACCATGCACAAAGGCCTATCAAACTATACATACCCTTTGTCTCAGCAGTGTCATTATTGGGTCTGTATCCCTAGGAAATCATAAAGAGAAGAGAACCCACACTTGCAAAAATGTTTATAGAAGCTCTTTTTGTGATAGCAAAGATTGTAAAATGAGTAGATGTTCATGAATTGGAGAATGGCTGAACAAGTTATGGTATATGAAGGTAAGAGAATATTATTATTTTCTAAAAAATGAAGAAAAAGTTCATTTTAGAAAGGCTTGGAAAGATTTACATGAATGGTACTGAGGGGAACAAGCAGAACCAGGAATACATTATACACAATAATAGAAAAAATGTGCAATAATCAACTATGAAAAACTTGATTCTTCATGGTGTCATGATCTAAAGCAATCCCATTAGACTTTGGACAGAAAATGCCATTGGCATCCAGGAAAAGAACTAAGGAGACAGACTATAAATCAGCACATGTTAAGTGCACTTCTTTTTTCTGTTTTTTTTTCCTCTCCCATGTCCCCCCCCTTTTGCTTTGATTTTTCTCTCCCAGCATTATTCATAAAGCAATGTGTTTTAAAAATATATAAAAAGTAAAATTAAATTAAATTAAGAAGAAAAAAACTTCATGACAATTTGCTATAATAGAAATTGTTGTAGTAAAAAAGATAAAGATAGAGAAAGGAAACACTTTAAAAAGCACCCAAATAGCAAATGTTAATTATAGTTCATCCTATGAAAAAAATTATTTCTAAAAATTACCATACATTACCTATATAGCAGAGAGTTTCTTTTTACCTGCTTCCCTACACAATATAGTATGTTTGAATAATTAATTATAAAATTCATGAGCATAAGCAAGGTCTGAAAATAACAAGACATTATCTCAAATAAATTTCTTTCTTGATTTTTTAAGAAGCTTTGTTAAATTATTAGACTACATATCCATCTTGTTTCCACTATGTAATGCACCAAAATTAATAGTAGGTCATAGAAAAGACATTTTGTATTGGTCTAATGAGTTTATACTTTAAGAGAAAGAAAATATATGTGTTGAAGCCAACAGGAACAAATAGTTCTTATACTTAAGAACAATAAAAGAAAAAGAGAATGTTTCCCCAATAAGAGTATGTATTTCTCATCTGCATTTCTCTCAGAAGCTTAGAACTATCTAATAGATTTAAATGTGCACTTGGTAATCACAATAAATTGATTGCCACTTCTATTATAGTAACATAGGCATGTTCCAAGTGGCTCTGGGGAAGTAAGAAAGCACTATTAGTAAAATTGAATTGACTGAATTCCCTCAGGTCATCCATGTCAGCTTGGCTCTTCAAAAATGCATATGCAACTCTATAAACATATGGATGGTGAAGTTATTCATAGAGTCATTTAACAAATCTATTCAGGGTGTTCTGAGATAAATCTTAGTTCTGGGATAAAGCTACTCTTTTTGGAAAGACTGGGAAACCCATAATTATAAGATGGCATGATATGCTTTCTAAACAAAAAATTTAGATATTTAAATGAATGTTGTGCCCGTAAAAATAGGTATCTTGTGAAGATTATGTCAGTATACACTTAGAATACTATCTAATTTCATTCACTATTCATTCTAGGTCTATCTTGTTCAGTACATGATGGTTCACCTCTCTTTTCCAGAAATATATGGCCTTGCTGATAATTTTTTGTCATTTATTACATGATTTTTAAATGAGTTTTATTTTTTTTCTATTACATGTAAATATTTTTAAAACATTTTTTAAAATATTGAGCTCCAAATTCTTTCCTCTATTTCTTGTCCTTGAAAAGACAAATGTTTTGATATTGATTTTAAATGTGCAGTCAGGCAAAATGTTTTCACATTAGCAATAATATAGAAGAAAACATAAACAAGAAAGAAAGAAAGAAAGAAAGAAAGAAAGAAAGAAAGAAAGAAAGAAAGAAAGAAAGAAAGAAAGAAAGAAGGAAGGAAGGAAGGAAGAAAAGAAAGAGAGAGAAAGAAAGATAGAAAGAAAGAAAGATAGAAAGAAAGAAAGAAAGAAAGAAAGAAAGAAAGAAAGAAAGAAAGAAAGAAAGAAAGGAAGGAAGGAAGGAAGGAAGGAAGGAAGGAAGGAAGGAAGGAAGGAAGGAAGGAAGAAGGAAGGAAGGAAGGAAGGAAGGAAGGAAGGAAGGAAGAATGAAGGAAGGAAGGAAAGAAAGAAAAAAGATGAATGAAACAAAACAAGAAAAAAGGGTGGGAGGAAAATATGCCTAAATCTGTGTTTAGACTTCATCAGTTCTTTCTCTGGAGATAATACATGAATTGTTATTTGTTTCATTATGATGGTGAGGAGTATGCTAATCAGAGTTGTTTGTGGAACTGAATTTTATCGATGTTGGAATTTATGGTGTGAAGCAAGATTCACCAAGGAAAATTAGTTATTCATCTGCATGATATCATTTTAAAAAGTTGCCCAGATAAGCAAGAAAAAATAACTTGCTCATAATCACATAGTATGTTACAGAGAAAGAACTTAAACCTAGATCTTTTTGAACCTTTCCATGCTCTAGCCTCATTTTAATATTATTATATAGGCTACAATAAAACAAAACAATAATTTCATTTTTGGTTTTAATATAATGTTATTCTAAATTTAAAATAACTAATTTTTTTCACTTACAATCACTTGATTTGAATAACTATAGCAAACAAAAATAGAAAGTGATAATTCACACTACACTCAATTCTTAGTGCTTCTTGCCATACCTAACTTACTACTGGTGTACCAAAAAAGTTTAAAAATAATAATGCAATGACTTTAAAGGATATGCGGTGGCACAGCCAAAAGGAGAGCAGAATATCAGTCTCCAGTAGCTTCTAATATGTTGTAGAGTAACTTTGAAAATATATATTAATTGGTGGAGCTATCTAAAATTTTGTAACTCAATAACACTTGGAATATCATTGAACAGTCTTTAAATAAGTCTTTGTAATTGATTAGGACAATATCATAATTACTTGAAATAGCATCATTGTAGATGTTTATATAAATATATATATATATATATATATATATATATATATATATATATATATATATATTTTTTTAAATAGCCTATTATTTACAGGTTATATGTATGGGTAACTTTACAACATTGACAATTGCCAAGCCTCTTGTTCAAGTTTTTGCGCTCCTTGTCCCCACCTCCCCCAGATGGCAGGATGACCAGTAGATGCTAAATATATTAAAACATAAATCAGATACACAATAAGTATACATGACCAAACCATTATTTTGCTGTACAAAAAGAATCGGACTCTGAAATGTTGCACAATTAGCCTGTGAAGAAAATAAAAAAATGCAGGTGGGCAAAAATATAGGAATTGGGAATAATTCAATGTAATGGTTTTTAGTCATCTCCCAGAGTTCTTTTGCTGGGTGTAGCTGGTTCAGTTCATTACAGCTCCATTGGAACTGATTTGGTTGATCTCATTGCTGAGGATGGCCAGGTCCATCAGAATTGGTCATCATAATATTGTTGTTGAAGTATATAATGATCTCCTGGCCCTGCTCATTTCACTCAGCATCAGTTCATGTAAGTATCTCCAGGCCTTTCTGAAATCATCCTGTTGGTCATTTCTTACAGAAAAATAATATTCCATAATATTCATATACCACAATTTCAGTCATTCTTCAATTCATGGGCATCCACTCAGTTTCCAGTTTCTGGCCACTACAAAGAGAGCAATTTAATTGGAATGTATTAATTAATGAACTTCATTTAAAACATTAAATACATCATGCATTTCCTATAATTGCATATGCCTCCAAATTAAAATTCTGATGTAATATCTTTTGTTGTTGTTGTTTTTATTTTTATTTTTTTCATAAAATATGCATAATTTTCAACAGTCACCCTTGGAAAAAATCCTGTTTCATTTTTTTCTCTCCCTTTCCCCCGTCCCCTGCACTAGACATCAAATACAATATATGTTAAATATGTACAATTCTTCTACACATATTTATGCAATAATCATGCTGCAAAAGAAAAATCAGATAAAAAGGGGAAAATGAAAAAAAAATGTAAGCAAACAACAACAAAAAGTGAAAATGCTACATTGTAATCCACACTCAGTCTCCTGTCTAGGTCCTCTGTCCTCTGTCTAGGTACAGACAGCACTCTTCATTACAAAATCATAGTTAGTGAATCATCTTACTGTGGAAAAGAGCCAAATCTGTTATAATTGATCATGATATAATCTTGCTGTTTCTGGATATAATGTTCTCCTGGTTCTACTCACTTCATTCAGCATCAGTTCATGTAAGTTTCTTTAAGCCTCTCTGAAATCATTCTGCTTATCATTTCTTATTAAACAATAATGTTCCATAACATTAATATATCATAACTTATTCAGCCATTCTTATACTGATGGGCATCCACTCAGTTTTCAGTTTATTGCCACTACAAAAAGTGTTATTAAGAAATTACTTAAATATATGGATCCAATTCCCTTTTTTATGATCTATTTGGAATACAGGCCTAGGAAAGACAGTTCTGGATCAAGGTGTATACACAGTTTGATGCCTTTGGGCATAGTTCTAAACTGCCCTTCAGAATGGTTGGATCAGTTTACAACTACAAAAATGTATCAGTGTCCCAATTTTTCTACATCCCCTCCAACATTAATCATTATCTTTTCCTGTGAACTTAGTATGAGAGGTGTGTAGTGGTACATCAGAGTTGTTTTAATTTTCATTTCTCCAATCAATAGTGATTTAGAGAATTTTTTTCATATGACTAGAAATCATTTTAATATCTTCATATTGTCTTTCATATCCTTTGACTATCAATTGGAGAATGGCTTAAATCTCATAAATTCTAGTTAATTTGCTATATGTTTTAGAAATGAGACTTTTATCTAATCTTGTCTGCATTCATTTTGTTTGTACAAAAATTTTTTAATGTAATATAGCAAATTTATCTATTTTGTGTTCAGTAATGAACTCCAGTTCTTCTTTAGCCACAAATTCCTTCCTTCTCCATAGATCTGAGAAGTAATCTATTCTTTGTTCTTCTAATTTGATTATAATATCACTCTTTATATCTAAAACATGAACCCAGTTTACTGCTTTGCTTCTAATCCCATCTGTATTGGTTTAGTTTGTACCAA
The DNA here is from genome assembly GCF_902635505.1 of Sarcophilus harrisii. Classification (NCBI taxonomy): domain Eukaryota; kingdom Metazoa; phylum Chordata; class Mammalia; order Dasyuromorphia; family Dasyuridae; genus Sarcophilus; species Sarcophilus harrisii. The sequence continues at coordinate 420,007,472 of NC_045426.1, forward strand.
ATCTTTTTAACTTAATAAAATCAAAACTCTCCATTTTGCATTCCCGTAATGTACCATTTAGTTTTTCTTTGACCACCAATTCCTTCCTTCTCCACAGATCTGAGTATCCTTTGTTCTCCTAATTTCTTTATATGTCTAACTCATGAACCCATTTCAACCTTATCTTGGTACAGGGTGTTAGGTGTGGGTCACTGTCTAGTTTCTGCCATAATAATTTCCAATGTTACCAATAATTTTTTTGTCAGATAGTGAATCCTTATTCGAGAAGCTGGGATCTTTGGGTTTATCAAATACTAGATTACTATAGTCATTGTCTAGTCTACCTTTTTAATCTAAACTTTTCCATTGATTTACCACTCTATTTCTCAGCCAGTATCAAATGTTTGTGATGACTATTGTTTTATAACATAGTTAAAATTCTGATACAGTTAAAGACACCTTCATTTGCATTTTTCATTAGTTTTCTTTAAATTCTTGACCTTTTGTTCTTCCAGATGAACTTTGTTGTTATTTTTTCTAAGTCTGTAAAATAATTTCTTGGAAGTTTGATTGCTATGACACTGAATTAAGTAGATTGATTCATTCAGCATTGTCATTTTTATTATATTGCCTAAGTCTATCCATGAGCACTTGATATTTTCCTATTTGATTACATCTGACTTTATTTGGGTGGAAAGTGTTTGTAATTGTGTTCATATAGTTCCTGACTTTGCCTTGGCAAATAGGTTCCAAATATTTTATGTTATCTATAATTATTTTAAATAGAATTTCTATTTGTATCTCTTGCTGCTGGACATTGGTGGTAATCTAAAAATGTTGACAATTTATGTGGATTTGTTTTCTATCCTGCAACTTTGTTAAAGTTGCAAATTGTTTCTTGTAGTTTGTTTATTTGATTCTCTAGAATTCTCCAACTATACCATCACATCATCTGCAAAGTGATAATTTGTTTTCCTCATATCCTACTATAATTTCTTTCATCTCTTTTTCTTCTTCTCTTATTGCCATATCTAACATTTCTAATAGAATATTGAGTAGTAATCATGATAGTGAGCAATCTTGTTTCATCCTTGATCTGATTGTGGGTTGTTCTAGTTACAGGATGTTTGCTGATATTTTGTAAAAGATACTACTGATAATTTTGAGGAAAACTCTATTTATTTCTAAATGCTTCAATGTTTTTAATACGAATGTGTGTTGGATTTTGTCAAATGCTTTTTCAATATTTATTGAGATAATCAAATGATCTCTATTAGATTGGTTATAGATATAGCCAATTATGCTAACAGTTTTCCTAATATTGAAACAGCCCTGAATTCATGGTATAAATCCTACTTGTTCATGGTGTTTTATACTAGAAGTAACTTGTTGTAATCTCTTTGCTAATATTTTATCTAAGATTTTTGCATCAATATTCATTAGGGAAATTGGTCTATAATTTTCTTTCTCTGTTGTGACCCTACCTATTTTTGGTATTAGCATTACAGCTCTGTCCTAATATGAATTTGATAGGACACCTTCTTTTTCTATTTTTCCAAATAGTTTGTATAGGATTGGAATTAATTATTCTTTAAATGTTTGGTAAAATTCACATGTAAATCCATTTGGCGTTGGGGTTTTTTTCATAGGAAGTTGATTAATAGGTTGTTCAATTTTCTAAAAGGGGACTATTTATGTAATTTATTTGTTAATCTGTTTGTTAATCTGGAAAATCTATATTTTTGTAAATATTCATTTATTTCACTTAGATTATCAGATTTATTGGCATACACTCAGGAAAAATGTCTCCTAATTATAGCTCTAATTTCTCTTCTTGATTTAAAGTTCACCTTTTTCTTTTTTTACTATCAATTTTCTTCTTTTCTTAACTATAAGTTAATCTAATTTATTGTTTTTCATCAAATTAATGCTTTATGTGATTTATTGTTGCAATAATTTTCCTACTTTCAGTTTTATTCATCACACCATTTATTTTCAGAATTTTAAGTTTGCTACTTAATTAGGAGTTCCATTTTTTTTTTCTTTTTTTAGCCTTTTAGGGGCATACCCAATTCATTGATCTTTTTTTCTACTTTATGCAAATAAGCATCTAGACAAATAAAATTTCCCCTAAGAACTGTCTGGCTGCATCCCATACATTTGCTTTCTTGTTCAATGTTGCTTTTCTCTTTGCTGAAATTACTGATTGTGTTTATGATTTGTTTTTTCACCCACTATATTTAGGATTACATGATTTAGTTTCCAATTAAGTTTTGGTCTACAGAGATACAGAATTATTTTTGCTTTTTTGCTCATTTTTTAAAGGTTGAAGTCTGCTTTTGGGGAAAAGGAGAGATTGTCCCAAGATTCCTTTATAGGCAACAGCATTTCAAGCTGTCCTGGGGCCAGTACTGCTTAATTCCTTCCTGTGCTGGGTGGATGTGGCCAAGTCCTGTCTTATGCTGGGATTCAGGGGCTCACTATTTGCCTTTTCTATTTGCAGTGCATTTCTCACAGCTTGTATGTTGATTCTCTGTTTTCAGAACTAGGACAGAGTAGCCAATGCTGCTCTGTGTTCCTGCAGCTGGCAGCCTCTCCTCTTCATTCTTTCCCCACACATTATTTCTCCTTATTGAAACAGACACTTTCAAAATTTGTTCCAAGATATCTTCTGCTGGAAATTTGTTACAATCCAAATATTTGTGGGTTCTTTCATTCCAAAACTAGTTCAGATGCTTGATATTGTGTTGATCTGTGGAAAGTCAGGAATAGCTGAGATGAAGACTTATCTACTCTTTTCCATCTTGCCTCTGCCCCCTTGTATCATATTTTTAACTTTACAAAGTACATATCATGCAGTGTCTAAGAACATAACAATAACAGTCTTTAGAGAATTTGTTGTTTCAGTGCTTCATTAAGGAGTGCCTTCTGATAATATTGAGAGGTATATTTTCCCTTCAAAGCTGATGTAACTGGAGCATAAGAAATAATCTATTCCTGAAAATTATTGTCCAAGGCCCTAAATTTTGCTATGACCACAATCTTGTAATTTTTGACAATGTAGTACTAAACTGTGTTCAACTGAAAATTGGATATGTGTTTTTTATGTTTCCTTTTCTTATTAATTTTTCATAAGTAAATACACACACACACAATCCCTAATACTAGTATAAAGTGATAATCATCAAAATAATCTAATACTAAAAAGTAAAGTGGAATAGAAACACAATGTTTAATTAGCAAATAACACTATTAATCTATAGTTTGATAAATGTAAATATTCAAGCTTTTGGAACAAGAACTCAGAATTTGATAAAAAAAAAAAAAAGACTTGCAAAAGCTGTAAAGCAGTTTGCAGAATTCAAGTAAAACTAATATCTCATTCCGTATATTGAGTTAAGGTCAAAATGGATGCATGATTTAGACATAAATGATAATTTATGTCTAATAAGTGAATTAGAAAGGCAAGAGGTATTGTATCTTTTATATTGTAGATTTATAAATAAGGGAACAGTTTAAAAAAGCCCAAGAGATAGTGAAGATGATTGAATATGAAACAGAGAATTTTGGTTAAGCCAATTTAAAAAATTGAACAAACCAAAACTAACAAAAGTCAAGATAAAATGGAAAACAAAAAATGGGATGGGGCAAAATAGCAAATTTCTCAAAAAAAATAATTTAAAATATATAGAGAGAAATGAGTCAAAATGAGGCAAATATGAGTCAGTCCCCAATTGATAAATGATCAAAGGATCTAAAACAAAGTTTCTTAAGCTCCATTCTGTAAACTTTTTTTATTTTTTAACATTCTAGTAACTATTTTAATAGAAATGACTTCTTTATTTTATACATATGTTTTTATTTTATGTAAAAAACAAGCAAACATTGAGAACTCTACTTAGCTTTAATTTATACCATGCAAAGATATTTTTAATTTCATGATTTAAATAAAATCTAATCTTTCAAAATTTAGGCTTTTATTCTCTTAGTAAATATAAAACTGTAAACACATGAAGATATATACTCCATATATTAAATTTCTTTTGAAAAATTTGATAATTTTAAGCCTTTTTCTATTTTTTACCATGTTGTTGTTTCAATATATTAATTATTGCAAATTTTTCTTCATTTTCATGCATTGAAGTATTACTTCTCCAGACTTTTCATGTAACTATCCATTTTTCTCATGACTTTGAGAGCTTATTTTGTTTTATTATTGAATATCCTTTTTTGGATGATGGTGGTAAACACTTTGCTTTCTAAATGTTTGAACTTAATTTGGTCATTTTAGTTAGAATTAAATTAAGTTGCTTCAAGTGGAATATTAATTAAAATAATTGTTTTTTGTTGTCCAAATAGAAAGGATTAATTTATGTAATTACATTTAATTTTCCCATGTCCCTACAAAATATTAAAGTTTGTTCAGCAATGGCCCTAAATTCATGAAGTCAGTGATGTGGTGGAAAGTTAAATGATATCAAAAGTCAGGAGAACATATAATTTTGACTTTGCATTGGAAGCTGGCAAAAACTTTCTTATCTTTAGAACTCAATTTTATTATGTATAAAATTTAAAAAAAACTGTGCATTTTTGGTTTGAAAGCAATATATTTTTTTTCAAAACTTTACCTCATTTATATTAAGAACTCAGTTTGGGGGGCAGAGCCAAGATGGTGGAGAAGGCACATGGGACTTTCTAAGCTCCTCTCATTCCCCATAACCAACTATTTAATTCGGCCTCAAAAATAGCTCTTCACTGCTTAATTCATGAAGATTAGAAGCACTACAATTTACCAGCTGAAGTCAATCTAGAAGATCACCAATAAATGTTTGTCCTGAGGCATCAGGAGCAGACTAGCCCAGGCAGCCAGAGACTAGTGTCCTGAACAGACCAGGGGTGGGGGTGATCTCTGTGGCTAGAGAAATTATAGAGACGACTCTGCTAATTGCTCTGCCTTGATTACAAAGCAGTAAATTGGCAGAGAAATTAAAGCCTAAAACAGAGAGTACTCTAAAAAATGCCAGAACCTAACAAGATCTAGCTATAACCACTCAAACCCGGAAGTGACTCAGGCAGATTATAATGTAGCCCTGCAGCCACATCCTGCAGTATGGAGCTTTTGGGGGGGCAGTTATAAATCTGCATGACTGGGGAGCATAGCCTGGATAGCCTCAAATTGGCACAGTGGGGGGCATTCAATGAAATAGGTGAATTCCATTTATTTTATGTTAAAAAGGTAAAAAGAATTTTTTGAGAACTGTATTTCTATTATGGGTATACATAAAGAGTACAGGTATAATTTAGTTTTACTGTTATAATATTAAAAAAGGATCTAGTGGTGGACAGAAAATTGTACCAGAAAATGGGAAAAGTGGAGGTACTAGATCTCACAAAGAAGCAAAGGAAACCTATTATATCTGAGGGAAATGAGAAAGGTGGATGAATGTAGTGTGAATCTTACTCTCATCAGAAATGGCTCAAAGAGAAAATACTAGACATAGTCAGTTTACAGAAAGACTTCTCCTACCTTATTGAAAATTGGGAGGGGAAAAGCAAAAAAGGGAAAGAGTAGGATAAATAGAAGGGAATAAGAAAATTATAAGGGAAAGGTTTAAGAAAAGGGGAGGGACTATTATGGGGTAGGTATCCTAAAGAAGGAGGGCTACATGAGGCAAATGGTGCTACTAAGTTTAATATTGGGGAGGGGTTAAGGGAAAGGAAAAGAGAAAAGCATAATAAGGGGTTAACAAGATGGTAGGAAATACAGAATTAGTAATTTAAATATAAATCTGAAAGGGGTAGATTCCCCCATGAAGTAGAGGTGGATAGCAAACTGAAATAAAAGCCAGAATGCTGCAATATGTTGTTGACAGGAAACACACTTGAAGCAGAACAATACATACAGAGTAAAGGTAAAAGGCTGGAGCAGAGCCTACTATGCTTCAGGCGAAATCAAAAAATCAGGGATAGCCATCCTAATCTCAGATCAAACAGAAGCAAAAAATGATTTAATTAAAAGAGATAAGGAAGGGCACTGTATCATGCTAAAGGGTATCATAGATAATGAAGTAATATCAATACTAAACATATAGGCACCAAGTAGTATAGTATCTACATTCCTAAAGGAGAAGTTAAGAGAGCTGCAAGAAGTAATAGACAGCAAAACTATAATAGTGGGAGATTTCAAACTTGCACTCTCAGAACTAGATAAATCAAACCACAAAATAAATAAGAAAGAAGTTAAAGAGGTAAACAAAACACTAGAAAAGTCAGGTATGATAGATCTCTGGAGAAAACTAAATGGAGACAGAAAGGAGTACATTTTCTTCTTGGCAAATCATAGAACCTATACAAAAATTGACCTATATTAAGACATAAAGACATCAAATTCAAATGCAGAAAGGCAGACGTAGTAAATGCATCCTTTTCAGATCACAATGCAATAAAAAATACATTCAATAAAAAGCCAGAGGAAAATAGACCAAAAAAGTAATTGGGAACTAAATAATCTCATCCTAAATAATCATTGAATGAAAGAGCAAATCATAGACACAATTAATAATTTCACCCAACAGAATGACAATAATGAGACAACATACCAAAATGTGTGGGACTCAGCCAAAGCAGTAATAAGAGGAAATTTTATAACTCCAGAGGCCTACTTGCATAAAATAAAGATAAAATCAATGAATTAGGCTTGCAACTAAAACATCTAGGAAAAGAGCAAATCCAAACCTCCCAAATACTAAACTTGAAATTCTAAAAATAAAAGGAAAAATTAATAAAATTGAAAGGAAAAAGTATCTATTGAACTAATAAATAAAACTACGAGTTGGTTTTATGAAAAAACCAACAAAATTGATAAAACTTTAGTAAATCTAATTAGAAAAAGGAGAGAGGAAAATCCAATTGTTAGTCTTAAAAATGTAAACTGAGAACTTTCCACTAATGAAGAGCAAATTAGAGCAATAAATAGGAATTATTTTGCCAAACTTTATGCCAATAAATTTGATAACTTAAATGAAATGGATGAATACTTTCAAAAATATTAATTTCCCAGATTAACAGAGAAAGAAGTAAATTAGCTAAATAGCCCCATTTTAGAAAAAGAAATAGAACAAACTATTAATCAAATTCCTAAGAAAAAATCTCCAGGACCAGATGGACTTAAATGTGAATTCTACCAAACATTTAAAGAGCAAATAACTCCAATGCTATATAAACTATTTGACCACAGAGGGATTAAAGGAGTCCTACCAATTTTTTTTTTTTTTTTTTTTTTATGACACAGACATGGTAATATTACCTAATGTAGGTAGGTTGATAACCGAGAAAGAAAATTATTGACCAATCATTCTAATGCACATAGATGCAAATATCTTAAATAACATATTAGCAAAAAAGATTACAGAAAATCATCCCTAGGACAATACAAAATGACCAAGTAGGATTTATAACAGGAATGCAGGACTGATTCAGTATTAGGAAAACTATTAAGTTAATTGACTATATTAGTAACCAAAGTAACAAAAACCATATGATCATATCAATAGATACAGAAAAAGCATTTGATAAAACCCAACACCTATTCCTATTAAAATCACTAAGAGTATAGGAATAAATAAGCTTTTCCTTAAAATAGTTAGTAGCATCTATTTAAAACCATCAGTAAGCATTATATGTAATAATAATAAACTAGAACCATTTCCTATAAAATCAGGAGTGAAACAAAGTTGCCTGGTATCACCATCACTATTCTATATTGTATTAGAAATGTTAGCTTCAGCGATAAGAGATGAAAAAGAGATTAAAGGAATTAGAGCAGGTAATGAAGAAACCAAATTATCACTCTTTGCAGATGATATGATAGTATACCTTGAGAACCCCAGAGATTCTACTAAAAAGCTATTAGAAATAATTCACAACTTTAGCAAAGGTACAGGATACAAAATAATTCCAAATAAATCCACAGCATTTTTATACACCACTAACAAAATCCAACAACAAGAGATACAAAGAGAAATTCCATTTAAAATAACTGTACAAAATACAGTATGAAATATTTTGGATAGCATAGAATATTTCCGAATCTATATGCCATAGGAAAGTCAAGAACTATATGAGCAAATCTACAAACCATTTTCTACACAAATAAAGTCACATCTAAATAACTGGAAAAACATTAAGTGCTCTTGGATAGGTTGAATGAATATAATAAAGATGACAATAGTACCTAAATTAATCTATTTACTTAGTTATTTACCAGTCAATTTAAAAAAAAAAACTATTTTAATGACCTAGAAAAAATAACAACAGAATTCATCTGGAAGAAGAAAATATCAAGAATTTCAAGAGAACTAATGAAAAAATAAATGAAGGTGGTTTAGCTGTACCTGGTCTAAAAGTATATTTTAAAGCAGCAGTCACCAAAACTATTTGATATTGATTAACAAATACAAAAGTTGATCAATTGAATTTTTTCACAGGACAAAATAGTCAATAACTATAGCAATCTAGTGTTTGACAAACCCAAAGATCCCTACTTTTGGGATAAGAATTTACTATTTGATAAAAAACTACTGGGAAAAATACGAAATTATTATTGCAGAAACTAGGCATTGACCCACATTTAATATCATACCAAGAAAGATCAAAATGGTTCATGATTGAGGCATAAAGAATGAGATTATAAATAAATTACAAAAACATAGGCTGCTCTACTCAGACTGGTAGAGAAGGAAGGAATTTTTGAACAAAGAAGAACTAGAGATCATTATTGATCACAAAAGAGAAAATTTTGATTATATCAGGTTAAAAAGCTTTTGTACAAACAAAATAACACAGACAAGCTTAAAAGGGAAGCAATAAACTGTGAAGACATTTTTTACAATTAAAGGTTCGACCCAGAGATTCTGCTAAAAAGTTATTAGAAATAATCCACAACTTTCGCAAAGTTGCTGGTTATAAAATAAACCCACATAAGTCATCAGCATTCTTATATATCACTAACAAAATCCAACAGTCAGAGTTACAAAGAAAATTCCATTTAAAGTAACTACTGATAATAAAAATATTTAGGAATCATCTGCCAAGGGAAAAATAAGAAACTTTATGAGCAAAATTACAGACCACTTTTCACACAAATTAAGTCTGATCTAACCAATTGGAAAATATTAAATGCTCTTGAATAGGGACAAATATAATAAAGATTAATATTTAAACTAATCTATTTATTTAGCGCTATACCAATCAGACTCCCAAAAACTATTTTAATGACCTAGAAAAATAACAACAAAGTTCATGTGGAAAACAAAAGGTCAAGAATTTCAAGGAATTAATGAAAAAAAAATCAAATGATGGTGGTTAGCTGTACCAGATCTAAAATTATATTATAGAAACAGATTACCAAAACTATTTGGATTGGCTAAGGAATAGATTGTTGATCAGTGGAATAGATTAGGTTCAAGGGATAAAATAGTCAACAAATATAGCAACCTAGTCTTGACAAACCCAAAGATCCCAGCTTTTGGGATAAGAACTACTGTTTGATAAAAATTGCTGGGAAAATTGAAACTAATATGGCGAAACTAGGCATTGATCCATATTTAACGCCTGACACCAAGATAAGTTCAAAATGGGTTCATGACCTAGGATAAAGAATGAAATTATTAATAAATTAAGAGGAACACAGGATAGTTTACCTCTTGACCTGTGGAAGGGAAGGTCTTTATGACCAAAGCAGAACTAGAGATCAACTGATCACAAAATAGAAACTCTCAATTATACCAAACTGAAAAGTTTTTGTACAACCAAAACTAATGCAGACAAGATTAGAAGGGAAGCAATAAACTGGGAAAATATTTTTACAGTCAAAGGTTCTGATAAAGGCCTCATTTCCAAAATATATAGAGAATTAACTCTAATTTATAAAAATCAAGCCATTCTCCAATTGAAAAATGGTCAAAGGATATGAACAGACAATTCTCAGATGAAGAAATTGAAACTATTTCTAGTCATATGAAAGATGCTCCAAGTCATTATTAATCAGCGAAATGCAAATTAAGACAACTCTAAGACACCACACAGACCGTCTCAGATTGGCTAAGATGACAGGAAAAAATAGTGATTGTTGGAGGGATGCGGAAAACTGGGACATTGATGCATTGTTGGTAGAGTTGTGAAAGAATCTAACCATTTTGGAGAGTAGTTTGGAACTATTCTCAAAAAGTTATCAAACTGTGCATACTCTTTGATCCAGCAGTGTTACTACTGGGATTATATCCCAAAGAGATTATAAAGAAGGAAAGGGACCTGTATTGCACGAATATTTGTGGCAGCCCTTTTGTAGTGGTAAAAACTGGAAACTGAATGGATGTCCATCAGTTGGAGAATGGCTGAATAAATTGTGATATGAATATTATGGAATATTACTGTTCTGTAAGAAAGACAACAGGATAATTTCAGAAAGGCCTGGAGAGACTTACAGAACTGATGCTGAGTGAAATGGCAGGACCAGGAGATCATTATATACTTCAACAACAATACTATATGATGACCAGTTCTGATGGACCAGCCATCCTCAGCAACGAGATCAACTAAATCATTTCTAATGGAGCAGTAATGAACTGAACTAGCTATGCCCAGAAAAAGAACTCTGGAGATGACTAAAAATTACATTGAATTCCCAATCCCTATATCTATCAACCTGCATTTTTGATTTCCTTCACAAGCTAATTGTACAATATTTCCAGAGTCTGATTCTTTTTGTACAGCAAAATAACGTTTTGTCGGTATACGTATTGTGTATCTAATTTATATTTTAATATATTTAATCACTGGTCATCCTGCCATCTAGGGAGGGGGTGGGGGGTAAGAGGTGAAAAATTGGAACAACAGGTTAGGCAATTGTTAATGCTGTAAAGTTACCCATGTATATATCCTGTAAATAAAAGGCTATTAAATAAATAAAAAAAAACAATTAAAGGTTCTAATAAAGGTCTCATTTCCAAAATATATAGAGAATTGACTGTAATTTATAAGAAATGAAACCATTCTCCAATTGACAAATGGTCAAAGGATATAAACAGACAATTTTCAGATGAAAACATTTCAGATGAAAAGGAGCTCTGAATTACTATTCATCAGAGAAATGCAAATTAAGAAAAATCTGATATACAAGTATCTACCTCTCAGATTGGCTAAGATGACAGGAAAAGCCAATGATAAATGTTGTAGGGGATGTGGAAAAGACTGGGACACTAATATATTGTTGGTGGAACTGTCAACAGATCCATCCATTCTGGAGAGCAATTTGGAACTATACTGAAAAAGTTATCAAACTGTGCATACCCTTCATGTTTCTTCTATTGGGCTTATATCCCAAAGAGATATTAAAGAAGAGAAAGGGACCTTTATGTGCAAAAATGTTTGTGGCAGCACTTTTCATATTGGCTAGAAACTGGAAGTTGAATGGATGCCCATAAATTAGAGAATGGCTGAGTAAATTCTAGCATATGATTGTTATGGAATATTATTGTTCTGTAAAAAATGACCAAAAGGATGAACACAGTGAAGCTTGAGAGAATAACATGAACTGATGCTAAGTGAAATAAGCAGAACCCAGAGATTATTATACACTTCAACAACAAGTATATGAGGACAATTCTGATGGAAGTGGCTAACTTCAGCATTGAGAGCTTCCAAATCAGTTCTTATTGATCAGTGATGAATAGAACCAGCTACACCCAGTGAAAAAACACTGGGAAATGAGTGTGGACTACAAAATAGCATTTTCACTCTTTCTGTTGTTGTTTGATTATATTTTATTTTTTCTTCCCAGGTTATTTTTACCTTCTTTTAAATATGATTCTTTGGTACAAGATAACTGTATAAAAATATGTACATATATTGCATTTAACTTACTTTAATATACTTTAGTATGTTTAGCATATATGGGACTGCCTGCCATCTAGGGAAGGGGATGGAGGGAAGGAAGGGAAAAGTTGGAAGAGAAGTTTTTGCAAGGTTAGTGTTGAAAAATTACCCATGCATATGTTTTGTCAATAAAAAACTATAATAAAAAAGAAATTGTATCATATTAGTCTACTCTTCTTTTAAAAATTAATGGTTTCTATGCTTAAAAAGTTATCAAACTGTGCATACCCTTTAATCCAGCAGTGTTACTATTGGGCTTATAATCCAAAAGAGAGTTTAAAGAAGGGAATGGGACCTGTATGTGCAAGAATGTTTGTGGCAGCCCTCTTTGTAGTGGCCAGAAACTGGAAACTGAGTGGATGCCCACCAACTGGAGAATGGCTGAATAAATTGTGGTATATGAATATAATGGAATATTATTGTTCTGTAAGAAATGACCACCAGGATGATTTCAAAAAAGCCTGGAGAGACTTACATGAACTGATGCTGAGTGAAATGAGCAGGACCAGGAGATAATTATATATACTTCAACAAGAATACTGCATGATGATCAATTCTGATGGACGTGGCCCTCTTCAACAATGAGATGAACCAAATCAATTCCAATAGAGCAGTAATGAACTGAATCAGCTACACCCAGGGAAAGAACTCTGAGGGATGAGTATGAACCAGTACATAGAATTCCCAATTCCTCTTGTCCACCTGCATTTTTTATTTCCTTCATAGGTTAATTTTACATTATTTCAAAGTCTGATTCTTTTTGTACAGCAATATAACTGTATGGACATGTATACATATATTGTATTTAACTTATACTTTAACATATTTAACATGTATTGGTCAATCTGCTATTGAGGAGAAGGGGTAGGGGGAAAGGGGAAAAATTGGAACAAAAGGTTTGGCAATTGTCAATGCTGAAAAGTTATCCATCTTATAAAAAATAGCTATAATAAAAAATAAATAAAAATTAATGTTTTAACTGTGTGATCCTGGGCAAGTCACTTAATCCCAATTACCTCAGCAAAATAATAACAATAATGATTATGGCTGAAGTTTATTTTCCAGACAAGATTTTTAATGAGAAAAGATGGTTACAAGTGAATACACTTAAAATAAAGTCCAAAATTTGAGACAAACAGAAAAAGAGAGACAGAGACAAAGAGAGAGGAAGAGAAGAGGAGAGGAGAGAGAGAGAGAGAGAGAGAGAGACAGAGACAGAGACAGAGACAGAGACAGAGACAAGAAATTTGGGGGAAATGAAAAAGTTAAGGTAGCACACAAAAGGTAGTAATTCAAAATCTGAATGAGGAGTTCTTTTTGAAACTGGAGAAGGTTTTGGGTAAGATAATGCATCTATTAGAGAAGAAACAAATGTTTGTCTTACTGTAGTGAGATCCCTATTGACAATAGAACATATGACTTTTCCAAGCACTCAATCACATTTTTATGATTACTTGCTTCTTTCTTCAGCAGTTTGCGTATTGATAACTTATGATTCTACTATATAACATTAAAAAACTATTCCATAGGATTTTTAATCAAATAATGTCTTCTGAAGTTAGGTTCTGCAATCTCATTCTTTCCATTACCATGCTTTTTATCATTAGAAATACCAGAATTAAACAGACATTGCCTCACACAGAACAGATTATGTCACATTTTTGAAAGAAAAAACATCAAAATATTGTTGAAATATAATGATTTGAGCAACGCTTTTTAAAAAAGGTATAAATATTGGCCAAATAGAAATATCATAGGATTTTATGTTAATAAAAACACATTCTCTGGAGAATTGGCACCATCTGACCTAGGCAGGCATCTTCCTGTGGTTATAACAAAAGAAAATTATTTTTGTTCTGGAATAGGAAAATAAGTTATATTTAATAAGACTCTTAATAATAATAATAATTAATAAAAAGAAAACTGAGAACTAACACGTGTTTCCTTTTAACTTTGATGATCTTCCCAGTTGACAATAGTTACTAACATTTTTCCTATGTTAAAAAAAATGTAGCAAAAACAACCCAATATTCTTTTCATTTCTTCTGAAAATTTTGACAATACAAAGGTAGCATAAGATATCAAGGTCTGGCTGCAGCTTAGTTCATTGAATGATTCAAGTGAATTTATTCAAACAGAAGAATTACTAAAGGTGTGTCTGAAATGCCATTGCATTTTCCCTGGAAGAATATGTTTCATGTCACAATTGTCAAGAAACTGTGGTGCAATGAATTATTTCTGCTGGTTTTCAGCTTGTCAGAGTAGAGAATAGCCACAAAATAGAAGTGACAATGTTAAACTACAATGAAGAAGAAACATGTTAAGGTTGCCCTTTGTAATTTTAGAATTTATTTTTATTACATCAATACAAAAAGCAGTAGAACCTTGACATATGAGTCATTCTTTTGTGGAAAGAATACTGAACTTAGTATCTGGAGTCTGAGGATCTAATGTAAGCTGTGTGACCCTAGACTTTAAATTAACCCATATGTACCTCAGTTATTTTTTCTTTCTTTCTTTCTTTCTTTCTTTCTTCTTTATTTATTTTTTCTTTAAGTTATTTTTTCTTTGTTTCTGACTCTTCATGACATAAATTGGGGTTTTCCTGGCAGAGATCCTCGGAGGAGTTTGCTGTTTCCTTCTTTAGCTCCCTTATATAGAGCAATATAATTTCAATATTTTTTTATTATAGCTTTTTATTTACAAGATGCATGCATGAGTAATTTTTCCACATTGACCCTTGCAAAACCTTCTGTTCCAACTTTTCCCCTCTTTCCAACTACCCCTTTCTCTACATGGCAGTTAGACCAATACATGTCAAATATGTTAAAGTATACGTTAAATACAATATATGTATACATATCCATAGAGTTATTTTGCTGCACAAGAAAAATTGGACTTAGAAATAAAGTAAAATTAATCTGAAAAGGAAATCAAAAATGCAAGCAAACAATAACAGAAAGAGTAGAAATTTTATGTTGTGGCCCATATTCATTTCCCAGTGTTCTTTCTCTGCATGTAGCTGGTTCTGTTCATTAAAGATCAATTGGAACTTATTTGGATCCTCTCATTGTTCTGTCCATCAGAATTGATCATCATGTTGTATTGTTGTTGAAGTGTATAATGGTCTCCTTGTTCTATTAATTTCACTTTATTAGTTTATGTGTGTCTCTCCAAGCCTCTGTGAATTCATCCTGATGGTCTTTTCTTATATGACAATAATATTCCATAATATTAATATACCACAATTTATTCAGCCATTCTCCAATTGGTGGGCAACCCCTCAATTTCTAATTTCTAGCCACTATGAAAAAAAACTGCCACAAACATTTTTGTACCTACAGGTCCCTTTCCCTCCTTTAAGATCTCTTTGGGATATAAGCCCAGCAGTAACACTGCTAGGTCAAAGGGTGTGTACAGTTTGATAACTTTTTGATTATAGTTCCAAATTGCTCTCCAGAATGTTTGGATTTATTCACTATTCCACTAACAATATATCAGTGTCCCAGTTTTCCCAAAGCCCCTCTAACATTCATTATGGCTAGAAATAGCTTCAACTTCTTCATCTGAAAATTGGCTATTCATATCCTTGATCATTTATCGATTGGAGAATGGCTTGATTTCTTATAGAGTCAGTTCTCTATATATTTTGTAAATGAGGCCTTTATCAGAACTTTTGACTGTAAAAATGGTTTCCCATTTTATTTCTTCCCTTCTATTCTTGTCTCCATTACTTTTGTTTGTAGAAAAGCTATTCAATTTGATATAATCAAAATTTTCTATTTTGTATCAATAATGATCTCTAGTTCTTCTTTGGTCAAAAATTCTTTCTTCCTCCACAGGTTTGAGAGGTAAACAATCCTATTTTCTTCTAATTTATTTATAATCTCATTCTTTATGCCTAGATCATGAACCCATTTTGACCTTATCTTTGTGTATGGTGTTAAATGTGGGTCAATGCCTAATTTCTGCCATACTAATTTCCAAATTTCCCAGCAGTTTTTGTCAAATAATGAATTCTTATCCCAAAAACTGGGGTCCTTGGGTTTGTTAAACACTAGATTGGTATAGTTATTGACTATGTTGTCCTGTGGACCTAACCTATTCCACTGATCAACTAGTCTATTTCTTAGCTAATGCCAAATGGTTTTGATGACTACTGCTTTATAATATTGTTTTAGATCTGGTACAGCTAGGCCACCTTCATTTGATTTGTTTTTTTCATTAATTCCCTGGCAAGTCTTGATGTTTTGTTCTTCTAGATTAATTTCTTTGTTATTTTTTCTAGGTTATTAAACTTTTTGGGAGTCTGATTGGTATGGCACTAAATAAATAGATTAGTTTAGGGAGTATTGCCATCTTTATTATATTTACCTATTCTATCCAAGAGCACTTAATATTTTTCCAATTGGTTAGATCTGACTTTATTAGTGTGGAAAGTGTTTTGTAGATTTGCTCATATAGTTGACTTTCCCTTGGCAGTTAGATCACCCAATATTTTATATTATTGCAGTTACTTTAAATGGAATTCCATATTGTATCTCTAACTCTTGGATTATATTAGTGATATATAAGAATGCTGATGATTTATGTGGATTTATTTTGTATTCTGCAAAATTGCTAAATATGTGGATTATTTCTAATAGCTTTTTAGTAGAATCTCTGGGGTTCTCCTAAGTATACCAACATGTCATCTGCAGAATGATAATTTGGTTTTCCCATTACTACTTTAATTTCTTTGATCTCTTTCTCAGCTCTTATTGCTGAAGTTAGCATTTGAATCCAAGATTTATCAGCAATGGTGATAGTGGACCACATTGTTTCACTCCTGATTTTACTGGGAATGATTCCAGTTTATTGCCATTACATATGATGTTTACTGATGGTTTTAAATAGATGTTACTGACCCTTTTAAGGAAAAAATCATTTTATTCCTTTACTCTCAAATGTTTTTATTTAATAGGAATGGATGGGAACTTCTGGCCAAGATAGGGGAGAGGACACACACATCTACTTAATCTCAGTCTTTGCACTCAGAATTTATTTCACAACAAGGCCTTGGCAATCAGTGCTTGACTGAAAAAAAAAAACCCACAAATATTTACTAACAGAAGACATACTTGAAATTCCTTAGAAAAGGTCTGTTTTTGCTCGTGGGTGGGGTGGTTAGCCCAGGTACCTTCTGAAGGCAGCCATAGCACAGCAGACAGAGTACAGAGATGACTGAGGGGGTGGGGTCTGATCTCAGCCATTTCTGCAGGGGGATCTTTAACACAGTCTTGGCTACTTTTCCCTGGCCAAGCCAGTAGACCAGCAAAGGACCTGTAAACACAGGAGGTAAAGACTATAACCCCGAAAACCTAGGTTCTCTCAGGATCTGGCAACCTCCAACCAGAGTAACTCAGCATACTCTCAGAGTCTCAGAGTGCAGACAGAATGCAACCATTGCTGTCCTGCTAGTGCCTCACTGCTGCCCCCTGAAGTTTATAGAGGAAACTTGATAGTACCATTCAGCCCCTCCCCAAAAAAGCAGACTGTATTTGCTTTTTTTTTTTTTTTTGCTAGTTTATTTTCTTTGATTCTTCTTTGACAAAATGAATAAAAAAGTAAAAGGGGCTCTAACTATTGATAGCTTCTATATGGATAGAGAGCAGACTTTAAACCCTGAGGATATTAAAAACAAACTGTCTCCAGATGAGTCCCCAAAATGGGACATGATCTGGTCTTCAACACACAAGACTCTCATAGAAGAAATAAAAAAAGGTTCTCACAAGAGAGCTAGAAGAAAAATGGGAAAAGAAAGGGAAGCTTGGCAAGAGGGTCTGGATAAGTTATTGCACTCATTTAAAGATAGAGAGCTATTTTCTTTTTCTAATTCACTAATTCTGTTTTTCAAGGATTTGATTTCTTTATCCACTCTAAAAAAATAAAATGGGCAAAATGGAAAAAAAATTCCATAGAACAAAACAACTCACTTAAAAATTCAATTGGACAATTAGAAAACAATATAAAAAAGTGAGTGAAGAAAATAATTCATTGAAAATCAGAATTGAACAAATGGAATGGAATGACTCAAAGAGACACCAAGAATCAGTCAAGGAAAAGCAAAAAAAATGAAACAATGGAAAAATGTTAATTAGGTTCTTGGGAAAACAACAGATCTGGAAAATAGATCTAGGAGAGACAATCTAAGAATTATTGGAGTCCCTGAAATATATGATGAAACAAAGAACCTGGACACTATTTTCCAGGAAATCATCAAAGAAAACTACTCAGAAGTTATAGAAAAAGAGGGTAAAATAGACATTGAAAGAATTCATTGATCACCTAATGAAAAAGATCCTAAAATCAAAATTCCAAGAAATATAGTGGCTAAATTTCAGAATTATCAAACCAAAGAAAAAATATTACAAGCTGCTAGAAAAAAATCAATTCAATTATTGTGGCTCCACAGTAAGGATTACTCAGGATCTAGCAGCATCCACATTAATGGATTGAAAGGCCTGGAATTTGATATTCTCAAAAGCTAAGGAACTTGGTATGCAGCCAAAAATAACTTACCCAGCCAAAATGAGCATTTTTCCCCCAGGGAAGAAGATGGACATTCAGCAAAATAAGCGAATTTCACCTATTTTTGATGAAAAAACAAGAACTTAAAAAAAAGTTTGATCTCCAAATATAGAACTCAAGAGGAACCTAAAAAGGTAAAAAGAAATCTTGGGAACTATATTTCTGTTATGAAGATATATAAAGAACAGATGTATAATTTGTTCTAGAAACTAGAGATGGTAAGGAAATGGTACCAGAAAAAGGGTAAAGTTGGGGTACTACATCTCACAAAGAGACAAAGGTAATATATTATATCTGAGAAGAAGAGTGGAGTGGGATAAATATAGTGTGTATCATACTGTTGTCAGAATAGGCCAAAAGAGAAAAACATTAGATAGATTCGATTTATGGTGAAACTGCTTCCATTTCATTGAAAAGTGGGTGAGGAAAAGTGAAAAGGGAAGGAGTAATCTAAGCAAAAGGGAATACAAAATTTGTGAGGAAAAGAACTAAGATAGGGGAAGGATCTCTAAGGTAGTGGGAGGGATACTAAAAAGGGAGGGCTGTGAGAACCAAATGGTGCTCACAAGTTTAATACTGGGGAGGGGAGTAAAGGGGAAGGAAGGAAGAAAAGCATAAACAAGGATTAACAAGATGGCAAGTAAAACAGAATTGGCAATTTTAACCATAAATGTGAATGGGGTAAACACGCACATAAAGATGAAGTGGTTAGCAGAATGGATTAAAATCCAGAATCCTACAATTTTTGTTTACAAGAAGCACTCTTGAAGGAGGGCAATACATACAGAATAAAGGTAAAAGGTTAGAGCAGAATCTACTATGCTTCAGGTGACTTAAAAAAAGGAGGAGTAGCCATTCTGATCTTAGGTCAAGCAAAAGCAAAAACGATCCAATTAACAGAGATAAGGAAGGGCACTATATCTTGCTAAAGTGTAGCATAGACAATGAAGCAATATCAATATTAAATATATATGCACCAAGTGGTGTAGCATCTAAATACTTAAAAGAGAAATTAAGAGAGCTGCAAGAAGAAGTAGACAGCAAAATTATAATAGTGGGAGATCTCAAACTTGCACTCTCAGAATTAGACAAATCAAATTACTAAATAAATAAGAAAGAAGTCAAAGAGGTTAATAGGATACTAGAAAAGTTAAGTTATGGTACATCTTTGGAGAAAACTAAATGGAGACAGAAAGAAGTATACTTTCTTCTCAGCAGTTTATGGAACCTATACAAAAATTAACCATATATTAGGAAATAAAAACCTCAAATTCAATTGCAGTAAGGCAGAAATAGTAGATGCATCCTTTTCAGATCACAATGCAATGCAATACATTCAATAAAAAGCCAGGGGAAAATAGACCAAAAAATAATTGGAAACTAAATAATTTCATACAAAAGAATGATTGGGTGAAAAAGCAAATGATAGACATAATTTATAAATTCACCCTAGAAAATGACAATAATGAGACGTCATACGAAAAAATATGTGGGATGCAAGCCAAAGCCATAATAAGGGGAAATTTTATATCTCTAGAGCCCTCATAGCATAAAATAGAGTAACAGAAGGTCAATGAATTAAGCTTGCAACTAAAAATACTAAAAAAGGAACAAATTTAAAAAACCCCGTCTAAAACTAAACTTGAAATTATAAAAATAAAAGGAGAGATTAATAAAATTGAAAGTTTAAAAAAGACTATTAAATTAATTAATAAAATTAAGAGTTGGTTCTATGAAAAAAAGCAAAATTGAAAAAGTCTTAGTAAATCTGATTTAAAAAAGGAAAGAGGAAAATCAAATTGGTAGTATTAAAAATGAAAATGGAGAACTCACCACTAATGAAGAGGAAATTAGAGCAATAATTATGAGTTACTTTGACCAACTTTATAACAATAAATTTGATAACTTAAAGGAAATGGAACAATACCTTCCAAAATATACCTTGCCCAGATTAACAAAGAAAGAAATAGATTGGTTAAACAGTCCCATGTTAGAAAAAGAAATAGAACAATCTATTAACCAAGTCCCTAAGAAAAAATCCCCAGGAACAGATGGATTTGCATGTGAATTATAAGAACAATTAATTCCAATGCTATATAAACTATTTGAAAAAACAGGGATTGAAGGAGTTCTACCAAACTCCTTTTATGACACAGACATGGTACTGATACTTGAACCAGGTAGGTTGAAAACAGAGAAAAGAAATTATAGACCAATCTTCCTAATGAATATTGATGCTAAAATTTTAAATAAAATATTAACAAAAAGATTACAGAAAATCATCCCTAGGATAATACATTATGACCAAGTAGGATTTATACCAGAAATGCATGGCTGGTTCAATATTAGCAAAACTGTTAGCATAATTGCCTATATCAATAACCAAACTAACAAAAAAACATATGATCATCTCAATAGATGCAGAAAAAGCATTTGATAAAATCCAACAAGCATTCCTAATAAAAACACTTGCAATGATAGGAATAAATGGACTTTTCCTTAAAATAATCGGCAGCATCTATTTAAAACCATCAGTAAGCATCATATGTAATGGGGACAAATTGCAACCATTCCCAATAAGATCTGGAGTGAAGCAAAGTTGCCCACTATCACCATTATTAATCAATATTGTATTAGAAACACTAGCCTCGGCAATAAGAGTCGAGAAAGAGATTAAAGGAATCAGAATAGGCAATGAGGAAACCAAACTATCACTCTTTGCAGATGATATCATGGTATACTTAGAGAACCCCAGAGATTCTACTAAAAAGCTATTAGAAATAATTCATAACTTTAGCAAAGTTGCAGGTTATAAAATAAATCCCCATAAATCCTCAGCATTTTATACATCACCAACAAAATCCAACAGCAAGAGATACAAAGAGAAATTCCATTCAAAATAACTGTCGACAGTATAAAATATTTGGGAATCTATCTACCAAAGGAAAGTCAGGAATTATATGAGCAAAATTATAAAAATCTTTCGACACAAATAAAGTCAGATTTAAATAATTGGAAAAATATTAACTGCTCTTGGATAAGCCAAGCAAATACAAAAAAGATGACAACATTCCCTAAACTAATCTGTTTATTTAGAGCTATACCAATCAGACTTCCAAGAAATTATTTAATGACCTAGGAAAAATAACAACAAAATTCATAAGCAAAAACAAAAGGTAGAGAATTTCAAGGTAATTAATGAAAATAAAAATGAAATGAAGGTGGCCTAGCTGTACCTGATCTAAAACTACATTATAAAGCATCAGTCACCAATACCATTTGATATTGGCTAAGAAATAGATTAATGATCAGTGAAATAGGTTAGATTCACAGGACAAAACTGTCAATAACTATAGCAATCTAGTATTTGACAAACCCATAGATCCCAACTTTTGTGATAAGAATTCACTATTTGATAAAAACTGCTGGGAAAACTGGAAATTACTATGGTAGAAACTAGGCATGGACCCACCCACACTTAACACCATATACCAAGATAACATCAAAATGGGTCCATGGTTTAGGCATAAAGAATGAGATTATGAATAAATTAGGGGAATAGAGGATGGTTTACCTCTCAGATTTGTGGAGGAGGAATGAATTTGTGACTAAAGAATAACTACAGATCATTATTGATCACAAAATAGAAAATTTTGATTACATTAAATTAGAAAGCCTTTGTACAAACAAAATTAATGCAAACAAGATTAGCAGGGAAGCAACAAACTGGGAAAACATTTTTACAGTTAAAGGTTCTGTTAAAGGCCTCATTTCCAAAATATATAGAGCATTTCTCTGATTAATAATGATTTGGAACACTCTTTCATATGAGTGGTAATGATTTCAATTTCATCATCTGAAAATTGTCTGTTCATATCCTTTGACCATTTATCAATTGGAGAATTACTTGGTTTCTTATAAATTAGAGTCAGTTCTCTATATATTTTGGAAATGAGGCCTTTATCAGAACCTTTAACTGTGAAGATGTTTTCCTAGTTTGTTGCTTCCCTTCTAATCTTGTTTACATTGTTTTTTTTTCGAAGCTTTTAATTTGATGTAATCAAAATTTTTTCTATTTAGTGATGTTGGTCTTTCATCTTTAGTCACAACTTTCTTCCTCTTCCACAATTAAGAGATAAACCTCCATGTTCCTCCAATTTGTTTATAACTGTTCTTTTGTCTAACATGGACCCATTTAGATCTTATCTTGGTATACGGTGTTAAGTTGGGTTGCTAATTTCTCCCATCTAATTTCCAGTTATCCCAGTAGTTTTGTCAAATAATAATTTTATCCCAAAATTGGGATTTTGGGTTTGTAACACAAATTCTATTACTTTCTGTCTTGAAACCTATCCTGTTCCACTGATCCTAATCTATTTCTTAGCCAAACCAAATGGTTTGGTGACCTCTTTATAATATAGTTTTGATCAGGTACGTAGGCCACCTTCATTTGATTTTTTTTTTTCATTAATTTTTTTGAATTCTTGACCTTTATTATTCCATTGAATTTTGTTGTTATTTTTCTGATCATTAAAATATTTTCTTGAATCTCATTGGGATAATAAAAAATAGGGCTTTAGGGGAGTATTTCATCTTCATTATATTGCTCAACCTATCCAGGAGCATTGATATTTTTCCAATTTTTCAGTCGTTTTTTTTTTGGAAGTTTTTTAATTTACTATAAATTCCTGACTTTCCTTTGGTGAAATTCCCAAATATTTTATGCTTCCACAATTATTCTGAATGGAATTTCCTTTATCTCTTGCTGTTGGATTTTTTTATTAAAAAATGCTGAGGATTTAGGGGTTTTTTTTATAACCTGCCTTTGCAAAGGGGATTATTTCTAATGCTTTTAGTAGTCTCTGGGGTTTTCTTATATATATCTGCAAAAGGATAGTTTGGTTTCCCACGCCTATTCTGATTCCTTTAATCTCTTTCTCGCTCTTTTGCCGAGGCTAGTGTTTCTAATATAATATTGAATATAATGGTGACAGGGGCAACCTTGTTTACTCCAGATCTTACTGGAAAGATTCCAGTTTTCATATTCATTGATGCTTACTGATGGTTTTAAAATATGCTCTGGCTATTTTGAAAAAATCCATTTATTCCCTACCTCAAGGTTTTTATTGGGAATGGATGTTGGATTTTATCAAAGCTTTTTCTGCATGTATTGAGATGATCATATGGTTTTGTTAGTTTGTTATTGATATAGTCAATTATGCTTAGTTTTCCTAATAAACCTCCCTCATTCCTTTCCACTTGATCATAGTGTATTATCCTGGGGGTTTTTCTTGGTCTTTTTAAAATTTGAAATCGATATTCTTGGGGATTGGTCTATAATTTTCTTTCTCTTTTCAGCCTACCTGGTTTAGTATCATACCATGTCTGTTTGTAAAAGGGTTTGGGGACTCCTTATTTTTTTTTAAATACTTTATATAGCATTGGGATTAATTGTTCTTTAAATTTTGGGAATTACATGTAACCATCGGTCCTGGGATTTTTTCTTAGGAGTTGGTTAATAGCTTTTCTTTTCTTTTTCTAAGATGGGATTTTGGGATATTTACTTCTTCCTCTGTTAATCGGGCAAGCTATATTTTTGAAGGTTTTTCCATTTCATTTTTACAATTTATTGCCATAAAGTTGGGCAAAGTTTCTAATTATTGCTCTAATTTCCTCTTCATTAGTGGCGGTTTCCCTTTTTATTTTGACTAACAATTTGATTTTTCTTTCCTTTTTTAAATCAGATTTACTAATTTTCTATTTTGTTGGTTTTTTCATAGAACCAACTCTTGATTAATTAATTCAATAGTTTTTCTACTTTCAATTTTATTGATCTCTCCTTTTTATTTTACAATTTCAATTTTGTGTTTGACTGGGGTTTTAATTTGTTCCTTTTCTAGCATTTTATTGTAAGCCCAATTCTTTGCCTTCTCTTTTCTCTTTATTAATAAGCCTCTAGAATTAAATTTCCCCCTTATTTTCCCCTTTGCTGCATCCCATACATTTTGATATGTTCTCATTATTATTTTCTTGGGTGGTTATTATTTCATGTTGCTTTTCTTTCATTCTTTTGAGTTATTTAGTTCCAATTTTTTTGGCTTTTAGGCTTTTTGAGTTAAATTTTTATTCATTTGGTCTAAAAAGGATGCATTCCTATTTCTTCCATACCTTTTGAATTTGAGGTTTTATGTCTAAATATGGTCCATTTTGAATAAGTTCCATGAACTGCTAAAAAAAAGTGTACTCCTTTCTGTCTCCATTTCTTTTTCCAGGGTCATCATATCTAATTTTTCTAGTATTCTAACCCTTTGACTTCTTTCTTTTTATTTTTGTGATTTGATTTATCTAATTTGGGGAAAGGTTGAGATCTCCCACTATTATAGTTTTGCTGTCTGTTTCTTCTTGCAGCTCTCTTAATTTCTTTTAAGAATTTGATGCTACCCCTTGGTGCATATATTTAATATTGTATTTTCTTTAAATCTACCCTTTAGCAAGATATGGTTTTATTCTTTTTAATTAGATCCATTTTTTTTTGCTTGATCTTTGATGGGATGGCTACCCTCTTTTTTACTTACCTGAAGCATAGTAGATTTTACTATTTTTACCTTTATTCTGCATGTACCCTGCTTCAGGTTGTTTCCTGTAATCAACATATTGTGGGATTCTGGCTTTTAATCCATTCCCAATTTTCTTCTTTTGGGGAGTTTACCCGTTCACATTTATGGTTAAAATTACCAATTCTGTATTACTTGCCACTTGAACCCATTTTTGCCCTTTTTCCCCCTTCCCCCTTCCCAATTAAACGAGCACCACTTGTTCTCCGCCCTCCCTTTTTAGTATCCTCCTCTCCACCTTAGGTTCCTCCCCATCTTCCCTTTCCTCACAGTTTTGTTTCCCCTTTAGCTTTTCCTTTTCCCTTTTCACTTTTCCCTTCTCACTTTTCTAAGATGGGAGGTTTCACCATAAATTTGAATATTTAAATTTTTCTCTTAAATCATTTTTTGGAAAATACCCACTATTTCATCCCCCTCCATTCTTTCTTAGATATAATAGGTTTCCTTTGCCTCTTTGTGAGATATGACCCCCACTTTACCCTTTTTCTGATTGCTTTCCACCTCTAATTTCTAGAAAAAAACATCTATTTTTATACATCTTTACAGCAGAAATATAGTTCCCAAATTTCTTTTTACCTTTTCGGTTTTCTTGAGTTCTATATTTGCAGATTAAACTTTTGTTAAGTTCTTTTTTTTTTTTCACAAAAATGGTAAATTCATTATTTTAAATGACCATTTCTTCCCTGGAAAAAAAGATGCTCATTCTGGGTGGGTGTTATTGTTGGTTGATACCCAGTTCCTTGTCCTTTCAGAATATCATATTCCATTCGTCTTTTAATGTGGTGCTGATAGATCTTTGATCCTTATTTGGCTCCTCTTATTTTAAATGGGTTTTAGCCACTTGAGTATTTTTCCTTCGTTTGGGGTTGTTTTACATATTTCTTGGTGTTTTGATTTTTGGGATCCCTTTCAGTGGGTGATCGATGAATCCTTTCAATGCTATTTACCCTCTGTTTCTATATTTCCCAGGCAGTTCTGTTGATAATTTCCTGGAAAATAATGTAGGCTCTTTTTCATCATATTTTCTGGGAGTCCAATGATTCTTAGATTGTCTCTCCTAGACCTTTTTTCCAGGTCTGTTGTTTTCCCCAGAAGGTATTTCACATTTTTCTCTATTGTTTGGTTTTTTTGGTTTTGCTTGATTGATTCTTCTTGTCTCCTCAAATCATTCAATTCCATTTGTTCTATTCTGATTTTTAATGAAGTGTTTTCTTCACTCACTTTTTTATATCTTTTCTAATTGTCCAATTTGTTCTATGGAATGTTTTTCCATTTCATAATTTATTCTTTAGAGAGCTATTTTCTGTTTCCAGTTCACTAATCCTATTTTTCAAGGATTTGTTTTTTTTATCCACTTTGTATTTAAATGAGTGGAATGACTTCTCCAATCTCTCTTGCAAAGCCTCCCTCTCCTTTTCCCATTTTTCTTGTAGCTCTCTTGTGAGAGCCTTTTTAATTTCTTCTATGAGATTAATCTGTGCTGATGAACAGATGATCTCCTCCTGTGGGGATTCACCTGAATATAATCTGTTTTTAGTCTCCTCAAGGTTTAGAGTCTGTTCTCTGTCTGTATAAAAGCTGTCAATCATTAAAGTCCTTTTTAAGTTTTTGCTCATTTTGTCAGAGAAGAATCAGAGACAAACTACCAAAGAAAAAAAGGAAAAAACCCCAAATGGAATCTGCTTTTTGGGGCGAGGGGCTGGGTGGCGTTACCAAGCTTCCTCTACAGACTGAGGGGGCAGCAGCAAGGCACTAGCAGGACTGTGTAGTGCCTGAGCTCTGAGACTCTAAGAGTGTGCTGAGACGCTGTGGGGGAGGGGTGGCCAGGTCCAGAGAAACTCCAACTGTTTGGGGTTGTATTCTTCACCCCCGGTGTTTTAGCTTCTCTGCTGGGCTACTGACTTGCTGCCAGGGCAAAGTATCCAATTCTGTGGCAAAGCTCTCCCCACAGAGATGGCTTAGATCACACCCTAACCCCCTCTGGTCTGCTCAGCTGTGAGCTGCCTGCCTAGCTCCTGCTGCCGCTGCCCTCAGCCTGTTCCCAATCTAAAACCGTCCTGCTCTTGAGCAAAAACAGACCTTTCCTGGCGAATCTCAAGGATGTCTTCTCTTGGTAACTGTTTGTAGGTTTTTTTTTCAGTCAAGCATTATTAATTCAGAGGCTTGTAATGAGATGGATTCTGAGAGAAAATGCGGAGCTTACACAGCTGTGTGCCTCCTCGCCACCATCTTGGCCAGAAGTCCTTAAATCTTTAAAATTAAGGTTGTTATATTAATTTAATTCTTAATTATGCTCACTTTATTCTTCATCAATGCATAAAAGTTTTTCCAGGTATATCTGCAATTTTTTCTTTGTAATTTCTTATAACATAATCATACTCAATTATATTAATATATTTTATTTTATTCATATATTCGTTAAATAATATAAAGGATCACATTTTGGGCTTTTGATGATCATAAAGAGCTTTATTAAACATTTTTACCTATAATTTGACCCTTTCTTCTTTGATCATTTTGTGGCATAGGTCTACAAAGTCATTGCTAAGTGTCAAGAACTATTTAAAGATGAAAGCTTAAATTATTCATTGTTAGCACATTATTGTTCAAATTCCAATTCTTTTCTGTTTTACATGGTTAAAGGACAAATATTATTTCAACTGTTAGAGCACAATGTATATCATTTAAAACAGAGACTTTGAAATAAGCACTTATCAATAACCAAATAAGAACTAGTTTTAAAATAAACTTGTAAACACATACATGGATTTTTTAAAGTAATATTTTATACCAGTTTGTCTCTATAAATACTATTGAATTCTCTCTTCACCTATTCATGAACCTATTTATTTTCTTAATGGAAATGGAAATGAACAGAAAATATATAAAAGGAAGAAATATTGAAGACCCAAATGTTGTTTGGATTTATTTTTCAATAAAAATTATTTGAACACAGCTCAAAATAAAAGAAAAAATTGACCTGGCTAAATCATACTAATGCTATTTTCCCATTTCACAATGCAAAAGAAACAGCATACTATCTCCAATCCTTAAAACCTAGGTAAATGTAATAACTACCTAAAAGAAAATAATAATCACTTGTCAACACAAAAGATAACATTGAATAGCTCCTTTTTATTTGTGCTTGCAAAACTGTATTAAAAAGTATCCCAAAGATTGTATTTGTCTATTTCCTATACTAATCCTTCCTTGTTCACTCAAGTTTCTTCTCCAGTAAAATCCTACTAGTTCTTTAATATGGAAACTAATGACTACACATTAAACCCTTCTTACCACAACAGAAAAGAATTAACTTACACATTTCAGCATTATACAGTGCTTAAATCTACTTTCCCCTAATTTAAGAAGCTTTTCCAAAATATTGTATAAATCAGTGGTAAGTAATTTTATTTTAGGTTTTTCTTCAAATTATTTGCATTAGCATTTCTGAAATTAATCTCAGTACAGCATTTGATAATAATTAGAAAATAATTCATTTTAGAGTCATTTAGCGAATCATATAAATAAATATTCACATGTCACAAAACTATTAGTCTTGATTATTATTGATTGTACTATAGCACCAGAGAACAAAACTATTTTCAATTTCATTGGAATTAGGCAAGTTTTTTAATTATATTAGTATACAATCAGGATCTGATGTATAATTTTTTTTTTTTCCAAAAAGAAGCAGAAAAATTCTGTTAACACTCCAGTCCAATTTAAAACCATTCTTTCTAGTTATAGTTCATTTCAAAAATCCTCTAAGAATTAAAAAAAAAAAAGTTATTTCCCTTGTGTACATGAGCAATTTTTTAAACAACCTTTGCAAGAATAGATTAAGTGTGATATACCACAAGAAAAATGGAGTTAGAGTTATGAAAATTAAGTCTTAGGAATAGTGTTGCCATTGTAATGAATATTGTCCCTATGCACACCCACATGAGCAATCCACCTTAACTGCAGTAACCAGACATCCTTAGAGGAAGCAATATGTTTCAGGTAAGTCATACCATTTCCCGCCTCAGTCCCTGATAGAAACAACCCAGAAACCTGGTCCTAAGCATGTTGGGAATAACTGTGTCTCCAAATCCTGCAACCTCTTCACTAGGCCATTATTGAGGGAGAAAATCATTATAGAAAATGGGGCAGCTCCATCAGTACTATCAGTAACAATTACTAACTATCAGCAATAATTAGATAAACACAAGGGCCCTATGAGATGCAGCACCCCCTGACAAGATCCAGATCTGTTAGCTGAGTACTCATAATCATCCTCAGGAAAAAGGACTTTTGGAGAAAAGGGGCCCATTTATCCCCATCAATACTCAAGTAATTGTCACACTCAGGACCAGCCAGCCTAGCATAACCACTGAGTCATTCTGGAGGAAATAAAAGAAGCTGCTTTGCATCAGACAAGTCAAACCTATCTATTATTGCTGCTCAAATCTTGATAAATATGGCCCCAAACCCTGAACCAATGTGCCCTGTGAGTAGCATGCTTCAAATTCATTTCCCTCAACTGTCACCATGGGATTTCAGGTGGAGTTCAGATACTACTACATATAATAGCTGCTGAAGTATCAGAAAAGAAAATTATAACCATCAAAATTTTTATCGTTAAATGATTAAACATTAGAAAGTGATGTGATTTTACAATTGAAATTTAACACTGTCCTCCTTGTATAGGCGGTGTTTAATAAACAAATGCTTTCTTCTTCCCCTTTTCATAAACACATACTTTTTGGCAAGCTAGAAGAATTAACGTTAACTGGACACAAGTAGTCTATAAGTGTGATGCTCATGTGATATCTAAATAAATCAACTGATCCCTCAGATAGATACTCCTCTACACTGCCAAGAACATAAAACTTATTCTGCAATCAGTAAAAAGACCCAAGAGTGAGTTGGGAACAGAAGTCCCATAGTGAATTTGAGGGAAGCCACCTATGATGATTTGACCAATTTGGACCAGGTTGCTTGATTTCACAACTTTCAAAGTTGTTTTATCTAGATTGACTTCCTAAGTAACTTAGTGGCAATTGGTTTGGAATATTACAAGTGTTAAGTGTAGTAACTTTTCCCCTTTTTCCTATCTTTTGGAAGTCCCAGTGTGATATTTCATCGACATTAGGTACATACATACATAAATGTGCTATTTTCTTCAGTTTTTTTTTTTTTTTTTTTGCATTTGACTGATTGTAATTTTTAGGAATTGCCTTCCTTTTGCAAGTTAGTGACTCTATCTTGCATATTTTATTTCCTTTTTCATTTTTTGTCTTCCTCTATTATTTGCTTTTTAAACTCTTTTATGAGCACACCTCAAGAAGCCTCTTTGGGCTTGAAACCAATTCATATCACTCTTTGAAATTTCCTCTAGGGTCATTTTGTCCTTATCTGAATTGGTGCTTTGATCTTCCCTGTCACCACAGTAACTTTCTATATTCAAAGTTCTTTTCTTTTTCTTATTCATTTTCTTCCCTTTCTTTTTCATATTTCCTCTTATTTTTACTTTTGTGGTAGAGCTCTTCTCCTGGGCTAAAAGAGTGCTGTCTTCAGCTTCTTGTGCAACTCTGAGCCTTTACTTTGAGCACAGGGGCCCCTTTTGTTTGCTGGAAGTAGTTTTGCCTGCTCTTTCCAGAAAACAGGCTGGATTCCAAGAATTTGAGTTCTTAACTGTGACTGGATACTGTCCTATTAAAGGTCTCTGATGCTCATCTGCTGTGATTAAGACCATCTCCTGGCTTTCCCAGAATCTCTCTGAGCTGAGCTGAACACCACTTTAATCCCAGTGAGACTGACATTTCTTGAAGTTTATCAAGTCTATATTGAGCTGGACAGTGGCTTCATTCCATCAAATTCTGTTCAAAGACTTTGTTTCATGTGGTTTTTTTTTTTTTTAATTTAATAGCCTTTGCAGGTTATATGTATGGATAACTTTACAGCATTGACAATTGCCAAACCTCTTGTTCCAATTTTTCCCCTCCTTCCCCAGCCCCTCCCCCAGATGGCAGGATGACCAGTAGATGTTAAATATATTAAAATATAAATTAGATACACAATAAGTATACATGACCAAACTGTTATTTTGCTATACAAAAAGAATCAGACTCTGAAATATTGTACAATTAGCTTGTGAAGGAAATCAAAAATGCAGGTGGGCAAAAATATAGGAATTAGGAATTCAATGTAATGGTTTTTAGTCATCTCTCAGAATTCTTTTGCTGGGCGTAGCTGGTTCAGTTCATTACTGCTCCATTGGAACTGATTTGGTTCATCTCATTGCTGAGGATGAGGTCCATCAGAATTAGTCATCATAGTATTGTAGTTGAAGTATATAATGATCTCTTGGGCCTGCTCATTTCACTCAGCATCAGTTCGTGTAAGTCTTTCCTGGTCTTTCTGAAATCATCCTGTTGGTCATTTCTTACAGAACAATAATATTCCATAATATTCATATACCAAAATTTATTCAGCCATTCTCCAATTGATGGGCATCCACTCGGATTCCAGTTTCTGGCCACTACAAACAGGGCTGCCACAAACATTCGTGCACATAGAGGTCTCTTTCCCTTCTTTATGATCTCTTTGGGATATAAGCCCAGTGTCCTGCTGGATCAAAGGGGTATACGGTTTGATAACTTTTGGATAGTTCCAAATTGCTTCCAGAATGGTTGAATTTTTCGCGTTCCACCAAAATGTATTAGTGTCCCTGTTTTCCCACATCCCTCCAACATTCCAATTATCTTTCCCTGTCATTCTAGCCAGTCAAGGTGTGTATGTATCTCAGATTGTCTTAATTTGCCTTTTCTGATTTAATGACTTGGAAATCTTTTCTATGGCTTCAATTTCTTCATCTGAGAATTGTCTGTTCAATCCTTTGACCATTTATCCAATTGGAGAATGGCTTGATTTTTATAAATTAGAGTCAATTATCTATTTTAAATGAGGCCTTTATAAATTTTGACTGTAAAAATATTTTATTTTTCCCTTCTAATCTTGTCTGATTAGTTTTGGGTAAAAAACTTTTCAGATATTTTGTGATCAGTAATGATCTCTAGTTCTTCTTTGGTCATAAATTCCTTCCTCTTCCACAGGTCGTTTCATGTGGTTTTCTAGAGAAACTTGGAGAACTCATTCAGTTTCCTGGCTTCACTCTGCCATCTTGACTTCACCGTCCATTGATGACATCTGAAACTGTTGATAACAGTATCTGCTATTGGTGCAGTTAAAGGAGACATACATGGAGAGTGTGGAGGGTGTGATTGTGAATGAATTCTGTTGTGATGATTTCAAAGAAACAGACATTAAGAGGTGGAAAAATGATTCTACTGGGGAAAAGAGGAAAGTAAAGCTATGAGTAAACAAATTAGATCACATGAAGATGGATAAAAGCCCTATTGAAATAAATGGAAAGAAGGAAAGGTGATGAGCATTGTCTGCAGATTAATCTCATCACTTTTGGCTTAAAGAGGGAATAGCAATTGGGTATAGATGTAGTGTCTGGACTAGGTCTCTGAAGGATCTTAGGACCAGCCTTAGTCTTAGTGAAGGAGAGAAAGAGGCAAGAGAGCCACCAGGATTGTAAAAGATGGAGTGACTCTATTTCCAGTCTTGTCAGCCCTTAAATACCTCAGTATGATTACATCATTCCAGCACACTAAGTATGTGCCAACTAAAGAACCATTATATCATTACATCTTACTGAGCAAGTGCTAACTTTAAGCACACTTCTATGCAAATGCTTGTTATTGTAAGTATCCCTTGCATCAAGTAGAACACAGATGTCACACCTTCCTTGACTTCTCAGAAAAGGTTAGAACACCAAGGGGAGGCCAGGAGCCAAAGCAGATATTGTCAGCAGGTTTCCTCTGGGCTGAAGGGTCTCGTACCTTAACCCAGAGTTCTCCCACTATATGTGGCCCTTTACATATAGAAATTCATCTTACTCCATAAAGAAGTAGGAGGAGAAAGGGAAAGAAAAGGAAGGGCATAGATAGAAGGAAGGGCAGAAACACTAGGAAAAAGGGCTTTTGAATTTTTTTTCTAGTTCAGTAAAATATTTTTTTGAAACTGAATAAGTAGACCAATTCACATAGAATTATATTAGCTCAGCCTACCGATTAGCAATTAATGTTTTCCCAGCTGTTTAGATATAATTTTATTTATGTTGGAAGTGTTTTGATTTATCTGTGTTCATATAGATCCTGGGTTTGTATTGGCAGGTAAACACCCAAATATTTTATTTTATGTACAGGTACTTTAAATGGAAATTCTCTTTCTATGTCTTGCTATTCAGCTTTATCAGTAATATATAAAAAATGTTGATGATTTGTGTGGGTTTATTTTACATGCTACTTTCCTAAAGCTGTTAATTGTTACCAGTATGTTTTTGATTGATTTTCTAGGATTCTCAAAGTATATCATTATATCACCTGTGAAGAGTGATAGTTTTAATTCCTCATTGCTTACTCAAATTGCTTTAATTATAAATCATTTTCTTATAGATAAAACCAACATTTCTAGTACAATATTGAATAATAATGGTGATAATGGACATCCTTGTCTCACCTCTGATTTTATTGGTAATATGCTCAGCTTCTCTTATTATAAATAATGCCTGCTGATGATTTTATCATCTTCAAAGATGCTGTTTATTATTTTAAGAAAAACTCCACTTGTCCCTATGCACTTTTGCAGTTTTAATAGAAAGAGAAGCTGTATTTTATCAAGGCTTTTTTTACATCTATTGAGCTAACCATGCAATTTTTGTTGGTTTTGTTATATATATGGTAGAATATGCAAATAGTTTTTCTCATATTGAACCAGCCCTTAATTTCTGGAAAAAACCCCACTTGGTTAAAATGTATTACCCTGCTTATAGCTGTTGTAATCTCTTTGGTAATATTTTATTTAAAATTCTTGCATCACTATTCCTTAGGGAGAATGGTCTTTAATTTTGTTTCACTGTTTTGACTCTTCCTGGTTTGGGTATCAGTATCATATTTGTATCATTGGAGGAATTTGTAATAATTTTTTTTATGTTGTTGTCCTGTGAGTTAGTGTATTCATCTACCTTGATACTATAATACCTTTTTATGTTCACTTTATTTATTATTATTTTGTTGTTGTCCTTGTTTTGGGCTCATTTTCAACCTATTTCTTTGTCACTTTAAATTAATATTGGCTTCTACTTAATTGGAGTTGGGGAAGCCCTGTTGCAAGGTTCAGGTTTTTTTGTGATATTTTGTACATACTTAATTCTGGTGTTCTGTATGTTGTTGGTGCTTCCAATATTGTATGATTGGGGGAAAGGTATAATCACTAGTTTCCTTGTCTATATTCTGATCTTTGCTCAGAACAGTTCTCTGCTCTTTTGCAACCAAAAATACTAGTTCACCCTTTTGAAAAAATGACCAAATTCCCTGTTCTCTTACAACTTCAAATCAGAGATCCTCTCTTGCTAAGAATTTTGGCCTAGAACTTCTTATGGAAAATAAAATTTACAATCAGCGTCAGATGCACCTAGTGCCAGTAAAGGGTTTCTGATATTTTTTTTACAAAACAATTGGCCATCATGGTTACAGTCCCTAAGTTAAAAGTTGCTCTTGCTACCACTATTGTGGTCACCTCAAAGGCCTAGTGCTTTTTTTAACTATGTACTTAGACTCTGCTTCTCTCTAGCTCATATCCTAACTTTTCTTAGGCCAAAATATGTCTTGCCTCTACCATTATAAAATTTGATTTGAGGTATTAATTTAAAGGTTTTGGAGGGGAATTTTGAGAGATTTTGCTATCTATATTGCTATCTATAATCTATCATTCTGGCTCCAAGCAACTTCAGTACAACTTGTTTTTGAAAGAAAAGGTCTAGTATTTATTGCTTCTCATTAATATAATCTGCTCCTACACCATAATTTTACAAATATATTCTAGGAATAAATTTGTACCTTAATTTATTTTATCTGAAAGCCTATTTAACGTCCTAGTTTTAGAGTAAGAACAACTAGGTGATATAATAAATGGAATGACAGGCTAAGATTCAAAAGGACCTCAGTTTAAATTCAGTCTCAGAGCATGGGCAAGTCTCTTAATCCTGCTAACATACATTTTTTATCTGTAAAATTAGCTGGAGAAAGAAATGACAAACTTTTCAAGTATCTTTGCCAATGAAACCTTCCAAAGAGTTTCAAATGAGTCACATGTGGCTGAAAATGACCGAACAATAAAACAACAAAGTTTTAAACTAGATCATGGGTCAGATTCATCACAAAAATTTATCTATGATAGTCTCTTATGGGTACATTAAAGGAACAGTGAGGATAACTCCTAAGGAAGAATCATATATGTGTGTTCCTCTTCCAATACTGATCATGTTAAAACATTGCAAAAAGACATGGCTACATGACAATGTTTCATTGCTGTTTGTTTGTTTTTCTTTTTTTCCCCTGAAAATAACCTGTAGCATTTACTGTATAGCAAACTGAATATCTTTCAACAATGTGAAATAGGAGTTTAAAAGACTAATTTGGATTCAGGATATATTATGAGTGACATACCAGAAATTTTAAGGTGATAGCCTATTTTAATAGGCCCTAGAAAAATGACACCTGAAGGACTGTATTGAAATTGTTTTTTGTTTTGTTTTGTTTTGTTTATTTGTTTTTGGTCATTTGTTCTTTCTGAATTCATTATTTCACCTTTCCCCAGTGACAGTAATTTAAACTCTATTATAAAGCAGCAGTCATCAAAAACATTCGGTACTTGCTAAGAAATAGCAGTGGATCAGTGGAATAGGTTGCATATACATGACGCAATAATAGATGACTATAGTAATCTACTATTTTATAAACCTTGAAACTCCAGCTTCTGGGATAAACACTCATCATTTCAAAAAAAATTGCTGGAGAAGTTGAAAAATAATAAGTCAGAAACTCAGTATAGATCAACATCTCACACATACAAAATTCCTGATCTCTTCTTCAGATTTACGAGAGAGAGAGAGAGAGAGAGAGAGAGAGAGAAAGAAAGTCAGATAGAGGGAGGAAGAGAAGAAGGGATGTGTGACTATAACAGATTAACAAGGTTTTTATTCTAGTTTTTTTTTTAATTTTTCCCTTTAATTTACCACTTACAAGCAATAAAACATTTGAGGACATGACAAATGCATAGATACAATTATCAATACACATTTGAATTCTATAAATCAAATAATCGATTTTATAGATTAAAACCAAAAGTAAGAAATTTTTGTCATCCCAAAATGTTATTTAAAAGAAAAAAAATTTCCAGCATTACATAATGAAATTTTCAGTCCTCAAAAGTCTCTCATTGCACATTATTATGAAGGCAGAGAGCATGCAGAATATTTAAGCTTAGCTAATTAAAATATACATATTTAGAAAATGATGCCACTGATGGTGATGAGAATCTGTGTGTGCAGATGTGGTTGAAAAGACCAGTATGGAAGTAATAGTCAGTTCTGCATTGTGCATACATGAAATTTGTCCTTTGGTTAGCAGCTGGAGCTGCTATTTGAAGACTGTCGTTTCTGATTATCCCAAAGACTGGCATTTGGCCCAGATGTTTTGTGAGAAAAGAGCAACTGCATTCTGTTTATCTGAATTTCATTCTCATCTGTCATAACTAGTGTTTTTCAATGACCTAAAAGACAATTCATATTGCTTAAGAAAATCATTTAATATATTAATATATTGCTATAAGATATAGGTTGATCAGGGGTGGAGCCAAGATGGCTGATAGGACACACACTTCTTTCTAATCTCCTCCCAGAAGCCTCAATTAATTATCAAATTCAGCCTCTGAACTAGTTCTAGACTGGCAGATTTCATGAATATTGGGAGTGAAACAAGTCACCAGCAAAAGATAATTTTGAAGATTGCCAGAAAAGGTCTATTTTGGTTGGGCACAGGAAGGTGGCTAAGCACAAGATGCTAGTGCACTTTGTACATATCCTGGGCAGGGCAGTCTTCACCGGGCATTGCCGATGGCATGGTGGAGAATCTACCAGGAGTACTCTACCAAAGTGTTGTCTACTCTGTCCTAATTGCAAGCCAGTAGATCAGCAGGGAAGTTATAAAACATCCAACACAAACACAAAAAGTAAAGAATGAACCTCAAAGAGCCAGAGACTCACAGGATTTGGTCACACTCATCCAACAATGGAAGTGAATTGGCACAATCCCAGCCCAGCTGCTACCAATTCATGTTGCCTACAGAGGAGGCTTGGAAACCCTCCCTTGTCCTAAAAACATATCCTAACATTTTTTAATGAGTAAAAATGTAAAAAAAAGGACTATAACTAAAGGTAGTTTCCATGGTGAAAGAGAAGAACAGATTTCAAAACCCGAGGAGACTAAAAGTAGATTGTGTCCAGATAAAGCCCCAAAGGGTGATATAACTGGTCCCCATCACACAAGGATCTTCTGGAAGAAATTATAAAGAATCTCAAAAGAGACCTAGAAGAAAAATGGGAAAAAAGGAAACTTTGCAAGAAGGTTTAGAAAAAGGCATATAACTCATTAAAAGATAGATTTGATAAAGTGAACAAAAAAATCATTTCCCTGAAAAACAGAATTTCTGAAATGTAAAAAAAAACTGAAAAAAAGAATTTGTGAAATGAACAACAACAACAAAAAGATCCATAGAACAAAACAACTCTTTAAAAACTCAATTGGAAAAATACAAAAAGAAGTGAAAAAAGTAAATGAAGAATGTAATTGACTAAAAATCAGAATTAAACAAATGGAAATGAATGACTCATTGAGAAGTCAAGAATAAGTCAAGCAAAACTAAAAAAAAAAAGAGAAAGAAAAGAAAATAAATAGAAACCTGGGAAAACAACTGACCTGGAAAATAGATCTAGAGAAACAATCTAAGGATTATTGGACTCTGAAAACCATGAATACAGTGAACTCTCCCATAAAGCAGAAGCAGATAGCAAACTGGATTAAAATCCAGAATTTTAAAATGTATTATTTATAAGAAAGACAATTAAAGCAGAATGATACATACAGAGCAAAGGTAAAAGTCTGGAGCACAATCTTATTTTGCTTCAGGTGAAGTTAAAAGAGCAGGGTTAGCCATCTTGATCTCAGATAAAGCAAAAGCAAAAATTGATCTAATTAAAAGAAATAAAGAAGGAGACTATATCTTGTTATAGGGACCAAAGATAATGAAGAAATATCAACAGTAAATATATATGCACCAAGTGATATAGAATGAAAATTACTAAAGGAAAAGTTAAGAGAGCTGAAAGAAGAAACAGACATCAAAAGTATAATAGTAGGAAATCTCAACCTTGCTCTCTCAAAACTACAGAAATCAAAACACAAAATAAATAAGAAAGAACTTAATAGGTAAATAGAATACAAGAAAATTTATGTATGATAGATCTTTGGAGAAATTTGAATCTAGAAAAAAAGGAGTATACTTTCTTGGCAGTGCATGGAACCCTATACAAAAATTGACCACATATAAGGACATAAAGTTCTCAAAATCAAATGCAGAAAGGCAGAAATAGTAAATACATTTTTGTTCTGATCATGATGCAATAAAAATTACATTCCACAAAAAGCCAGGGGAAAATAGAACAAAAAAGTAATTGGAAACTAAACAATCTCATCCTAAAAAAAAAAAAAAAAAACAAATGGGTGAAACAGTAAATTATAGACACAATTAATAATTTTATCTAAGAGAATGATAATAATGACACAACATACCTAAATTTGTGGAATTCAGACAAATGGTAATAAGGAAAAATTTATATCTCCAGATGCTTACTTGCATAAAATAGAGAGAGAAATTTGAAAATTGGGCTTGCAACTAAAAAATCTAGAAAAACAGCAAATTAAAACCTCCCAATAAAATACCAAACTTCAAATTCTAATAATAAAAGGGGAGATGAATAAAACATAAAACAAAAAAAAACTATTGAATTAATCAATAACATTAAAAGTTGGTTTTATGAAAAAGCCAACAAAATAGAAAAAACATTAGTAAATTTGATTTTAAAAAAGGGAAGAGGAAAATCAAATTGTTTGTCTTAAAAATGAAAAAAAAAAGAAGTTTCATCCAATGAAGAGCAAATTACAGCAATACTTAGGAGTTAGTTTGCCCAACTTTATGCCAATAACTTTGATAACATAAGTGAAATGGAGAAATACCTATAAAATATAGATTACCGAGATGAAGAGAGGAGGAAGTAAGTTGCTTAAATAGTCCTATTTCAGAAAAAAATAAATAGAAGAGGCTATTAATCAACTCCCAAGAAAAATTCCCTAAGACAAGATAGATTTACATGTAAATTCAATGAAACATTTAAAGAATAATTAATTCTAATATTATTAAAACTATTTGAAAAGAATAGGAAATGAAGGACTGCTACCACATTCCTTTTATGACACAGACATGGTACTAATACCTAAACAAGGTAGGATGAAAACAGAGAAAGAAAATTATAGACCAATATCTGTAATGAATATTGATATAAAAATCTCTAAATAAAATATTAGCAAACAGATTACAGAAAATCATTTCCAGGATAATACACCATAACCAAGTAGGATTTATACCACTATTGCATGGCTGGTTAAATATTAGGAAAACTATCAGCATAATTGACTATATCAATAACCAAATTAACAAAAAAAGATTATCTTAATAGATGCAGAAAAATCATTTAATAAAAACCAACACTCATTTCTATTAAAAACAGTAGAAACTATAATAATAAGTGAACTTTTCCTTAAAATAGTCAGTAGCATCTATTTCAACCCATCAGTAAGCATCATATCTAAAGGGGATAAACTGCAAACATTCCCAATAAGATAAGGGGTGAAAAAAGGTTGTTCACCATTACCGTTCAATGTTGAATTATAAATTCTAGATTTAGCAATAAGAGATGAAAAAGAGATTGGCAGAATTAGAGTAGGTAATGAGGAAACTAAATTATCACACTTTGCAGATAATTTGATAATATACTTAAAGAACCCCAGAGAATCAACTAAAAACCCAGTACAAATTATCCAAAATTTTAACAAAGTTGCCTGATACAAAATAAATCCACATAAATCATCAGCATTTTTATACATCACTAACAAAATCCAACAGCAAGAAATATAAAGAGAAATTCCACTTAAAATAACCATCAATAGTATAAAATATTTGGGAATCCATCTGCCAAGAGAAAGTCAGGAACTATTATAAGCAAAACTACAAAACACTTTCCACACAAATAAAGTCAAATCTATACAACTGGAAAAATACCAAATGCTCTTGGATAGATTGAGCGAATATAATAAAGATGACAATACTACATAAACTAATCTATTTATTTAGTGCTATACCAATCAGACTCCCAAGAAACTATTTGAATGATCTAGAAAAATATAACAACAAAATTATGTGGAAGAACAAAAGGTTAAGAATTTCAAGGGAACTGATTTAAATAAATCAAATAAAGATGTCCTCATCAAAACCATTTGTTACTGGCTAAGAAATAGACTAGTTAATCAATGGAATAGGTTAGGTTCACATGAGAAAATAGATAATAACTATAGCAATCTAATGTTTGACAAAACCAAAGACCCCAGCTTCTGTTATAAGAATTCATTATTTGACAAAAACTGCTGGGAAAATTAGAAACTAGTATGGCAGAAACTAAGTATTGACCAACACTTAACATGATACATCAAAATAAGGTCATTCTTAATGCCTAGATTATTATACCAAAAAAGTATAATAATCTAGGCATTAAGAATGATATTATAAATAAATTAGAAAAAGATATCATAGTTTGCTTCTAAAACATGTGGAGGAGGAATTTGTGAGCAAAGAAGAACTAGAGATCATTATTGATCATAAAATAGATAATTTTGATTATATTGTTAAAAAGTTTTTGAACAAGCAAAATTAATATAGACAAGATTAGAAGGGAAGCAATGAACTGGGAAAACATTTTTAGTCAAAGGTTCTGATAAAGGCATCATTTTCAAAATACATATAGAATTGACTCTAATTTATAAGAAATAAGCTACTCTCCAGGTGATAAATGGTCAAAGGATATGAACAAACAGTTTTCAGATGAAGAAATTTAAACTATTCCTAGTCATATGATAAAGATGCTCTAAATCACTGTCAATCAGAGAAATCCAAATGAAGACAACTCAGATACCACTATATTCCTCTCAGATATGCTAAGATGACAGGAAAAGATAATGATGAATGTGGAAGGGGATGTGGGGAAACTGGGACACTGATGCATTGTTAGTAGAATTGTGAATAGATCTAACTATTCTGGAGAGCAATTGGGAACTATACTCGAAAAGTTGCCAAACTCTGCATACCTTTTCATCCAGCAGTGTTACTACTGGGTTTATATCCCAACTAAAGGAGGGATATACAAAATTTTTGTGGCAACCCCTTTCATAGTGGCTAGAAACTAGAAACTGAATGGATGCCCATCAATTGGAGAATTGTTGAATAAAGTATAGTGCATGAATATCATGGAATATTATTGTTCTATAAGAAATGACCAAAAAAAATATTTCAGAGATGCCTGGAAATACTTACATGAACTGATAATAAGTGGAATGAGCAGAACCAGGAGATCATTATATATGCCAACAAAAAGACTAAATGATGATCAATTCTGATGGGCATGGCTGTCTTAAACAATGAGATGATTCAAACCAGTTCCAACTGTCTAGTAATGAAGAGAGCCATTTACACCTGGAAAGAAGGCTATGAGAACTGTGTGAAGCACAACATAGCATTTTCACTCTTTCTGTTATAGCTGGCTTGTATTTTTGTTTTCTTTGTCACTTTTTTTTCTTCCTGAATCTGATTTTTCTTGTGCAGGAAGATAATTGTGTGTGTGTGTGTGTGTGTGTGTGTGTGTGTGTGTGTGTGTCTGTGTATTGAAATGTATATATATTGACCAACCATTTTGGAGAGTAGTTTGGAACTATGCTCAAAAAGTTATCAAACTGTGCGTATCCTTTGATCCAGCAGTGTTACTATTGGGCTTATATCCCAAAGAGATTATAAAGAAGGGAAAGGGACCTGTATGTGCACGAATGTTTGTGGCAGCCCTTTTTGTAGTGGCTAGAAATTGGAAACTGAATGGATGTCTATCAGTTGGAGAATGGTTGAATAAATTGTAGTATATGAATATTATGCAATATTACTGTTCTGTAAGAAATGACCAACAGGATGATTTCAGAAAGGCCTGGAGAGACTTACACGAACTAATGCTGAGTGAAATGAGCAGGACCAGGAGATCATTATATATACTTCAACAACAATATTATATGATGACCAGTTCTGATGGACCTGGCCATCCTCAGCAACGAGATCAACCAAATCATTTCTAAAGGAGCAGTAATAACTGAACCAGCTACACCCAGAGAAAGAACTCTGGGATATGACTAAAAACCATTACATTGAATTCCCAATCCCTATATTTATGCCCACCTGCATTTTTGATTTCCTTCACAAGAAAATTGTACAATATTTCAAAGTCTGATTCTTTTTGTACAGCAAAATAACATTTTGGTCATGTATACTTATTGTGTATCTAATTTATATTTTAATGTATTTAACATCTACTAGTCATCCAGCCATCTAGGGGAGGGGGTGGGGGGGGTAAGAGGTGAAAAATTGGAACAAGAGGTTTAGC
Source organism: Sarcophilus harrisii (assembly GCF_902635505.1). Taxonomy (NCBI): domain Eukaryota; kingdom Metazoa; phylum Chordata; class Mammalia; order Dasyuromorphia; family Dasyuridae; genus Sarcophilus; species Sarcophilus harrisii. The sequence continues at coordinate 420,050,270 of NC_045426.1, forward strand.
AATTGTTAATGCTGTAAAGTTACCCATGCATATAACCTGTAAATAAAAAGCTATTAAATAAAAAATGAAAAAAAAATTAAAAATAAAAAAGAGTAAAAAAATGTATATATATATATTGAATTTAATATATAATTTAACATATTTAACATGTATTGAATTACTTGCCATCTAAAGAAAAAGGTTTGAGGAAGGAGAGGAAAATTCAGAACAGAAAGTTTTTCAAGGGTCAATGTTGATAAGAATTACCCATGCATATAATTTGTAAATAAAAAAAAGTTATAATAATAAAAAAATTAAAAATATATGGGTTGGTGTAGATTTCTGCTGAGGTACTTTCCAAATTACAGATTTTGATTCCCATTTTTTCTTGCCTTACTTGTTTGAGATTCTTTACATCCCAAAAAACTTAAAAATATTAAAATCCCATTTGAAGAATAAGATTACCTTTGTGAGTAGTTATAAGTATTGGAATGTGTTTATTACAGCATTCCTAAAATGAACTGAATATGACTAAATAGAAATTTATTTGAATTCCAAATATATGTTATATTGCCAAACTTGTAGAATTATTTTGAAAACAAGTAATAGGATTTTAAAATTTAACAAAATTAATCAAATTATTCTATTATTTGTAGTATATCCTAAAATGATTAAGAATTTTTTCTCTAGAAAAGTTTCCAGTATCTTGATATGTTAATTAAATTAAAACAACAAGTAGCAAATTTTTTCCAGTGGTAAGAGAATTCATAAATAAATTGTGGTGATGAATGATATGTATATGTATGGATAGGTATGTATATATACAATTTATATAGATATATTGTATAGAGATTTTAACATACATATATATGTACACTCACACACACAAACACACACACACACTCACACACACACACACATATAGTCATTCAATACACAAGCATTTCTTTTTAGACACACATTCCCTATAGGGGAAGGAAAAGTAAAGCAAAATTATTATGAGGTACTTCAAACTCCATGTAAATCATTCACGACTGTGATTTTTGTATTTCTCAATTTTTATTAAATATTTTTATGTACAATGCATATGGATGGGTAATTTTTCCAGCATTGATCCTTTCATTACCTTTTGTTGCAAATTTTCTCTCCCTTCCCCCACCCCCTCCCCTAGCTGGCAGGTCACCCAATACATGTTAAATATATTGAAAATGTTACATTCAATATATGTATACATATTTATATAATCATCTTGTTACACAAGAAAGTTCAGATCAAGAACAAAGAAAAAGAAAAACTGAGAAAGAAAACACAATGCAAGCAAAAAATAATAGAGAGAGTGAGGATGCTATGTTGTGTTCTACATTCTGTTCCCATGATTCTCTCTCTGGCTCTCTTCATCACTGCACAAATGGAACTGGTTTGAATAATCTCAATATTGAAAAGAGCCATTTCCATCAGAATTGATCACTGTGTAGTCATTTTCTTTATTATAACTTTTTATTTACAAGATATATGCATGGGTAATTTTTCAGCATTGATAATTGTGAAACCATTACTTCTAATTTTTCCCCTCCTCCCCCTCCCACTTCCCCCATATGGCAGGTTGACCAATATATGTAAAATATATTAAAGTATAACTTAAATACAATATATGTATACATGTCCATACAGTTATTTTGCTGTACAAAAAGAATCAGACTTTGAAATAGTATATAATTAACCTGTGAAGGAAATAAAAAATACAGGTGGACAAAAATAGAAGGAATGGGAATTATATGCAGTGGTTCACACGAATACCCAGGTTTTTGCTGAGTGTAGCTGCTTCAATTCATTCCTGCTCTATTGGAACTGGTTTGGTTCATCACGTTGTTGAAGAGGGCCACATCCATCAGAATTGATTATCATATAGTATTGTTGTTGAGGTATATAATGAACTCCTGTTCCTGCTCATTTCACTGAGCATCAGTTCATACAAGTCTCTCCCGGCCTTTCTGAAATCATCCTGCTGGTCATTTCTTACAGAACAATAATATTCCATAATATTCATAAACCACAATTTATGCAGCCATTATCCAATTGATGGGCATTCACTCTGTTTCCACTTTCTGGCCACTACAAAGAGGGCTGCCACAAACATTCTTGCACATACAGGTCTTTTTCCCTTCTTTAAAATCTCTTTGGGATACAAGCCCAGTTGTAACACTGCTGGATCAAAGGGTATGCACAGTTTGATAACTTTTTGAACATAGTTCCAAATCACTCTCCAGAATGGCTGGATATATTCCCAATTCTACCAACAATGCATCAGTGTCCCAGTTTTCCCACATTCCCTTCATATTCCTCATTATCTTTCCCTGTCATTCTAACCAATCTGACAGGTGTGTAGTGGTATCTCAGAGGTGTCTTAATTTGCATTTCTCTGATCAATAATGATGTGAAACACTTTCATATGAGTGGACATAGTTTCAATTTCATCACCTGAAAATTGTTCATATCCTTTGAGCATTTATCAATTAGAGAATGACTTGATTTGCTATAAATTAGAGTCAATTTTCTATGTATTTTGGAAATGAGGCCTTTATCAGAAACTTCCCAGTTTATTGATTCCCTTTTAATCTTGTCTGCATTAATTTTGTTTGTTCAAAAACTTTCCAATTTGATATAATCAAAATTTTCTATTTTGTGATCAATAATGATCTCTAGTTTTGCTTTGGTTATAAATTACTTATTCTTCCACATGTCTGAGAGGCAAGCTATCCTTTTTCTTTTAATTTATTTATAATCTCATTCTTTATGCCTAGGTCATGAACTCGTTTTGACCTTATCTTGGTATATGGTGTTAAGTATCGATCAGTGTCTAGTTTCTGCTATACTAATTTCCAATTTTCCCAACAGTTTTTGTCAGTCATTGAGATCTAATCCCAAGAGCTGGGATTGTTGGGTTTGTCAAACACATTTTTGTCCTTTGAACCTAACCCATTCCACTGATCAACTAGTCTATTTCTTAGCCAATATGACATGGCTTTGGAAACCACTGCTTTATCATATAATTTTAGATCTGGTACAGCTGGGCAACCTTCATTTAATTTTTTTTTCATTAGTTCCATTGAAATTCTTGACCTTTTGTTTTTCCATATGAACTTTGTTGTTATTTTTTTCCAGGTCATTTAAATAGTTTTTTGGGGGGAGTCTAATTGGTATAGCGCTAAATAAATAGAATAGTTTAGGTAATATTGTCATCTTTATTATATTTGCTCACCCTATCCAAGAGCATTTAATATTTTTTCCAATTGATTACATCTGATTTTATTTGTGTGGAAAGCGTTTTGTAGTTTTGCTCATATAGTTCCTGATTTTCCCTTGGCCGATAGATTCATAAATATTTTATCCTATTTGAGGTACTTTGAATGGAATTTCTCTTTGTAACTCTAACTGTTGGATAAGTGATATATAACAATGTTGATGACTTATTGGGTTTATTTTGTATCCTGAAATTTTGCTAAAGTTGTGAATCATTTCTAATAGCTATTTAGTAGAATCTCTGGGGTTCTCTAAATATACCATCATATCATCTGCAAAGAGGGATAATTTGATTTCCTCATTACCTACTCTAATTCCTTTAATCTCTTTCTCGACTCTTATTGCCAAAGCTAGCATTTGTAATACAATACTGAATAGTAATGGTGATAGTGGGCAACCCTGTTTATGTCCTAATTTTATTGGAAATGGTTCCAATTTATCCCTATTACGTATGATGCTTACTGATGGTTTTAAATAGATGCTACTGATTATTTTAAGAAAAAGTCCATTTATTCCTATACTCTCAAGTTTTTTTTTTTAATAGAAATGGATGTTGGATTTTATAAAATGCTTTTTATGCATCTATTGAGACGATTATACTATTTTTGTTAATTCGGTTATTAATATGTTCAATTATACTAATAATTTTCCTTATATTGGACCAGCCCTCCATTTCTGGTATAAAAGCTACTTGATCACAGTGAATTATCTTGGGCACAATTTTCTATAGTCTTTTTGCTAATATCTCACTTAAGCTTTTAGCATCAATATTCATTAAGGAAATTGGTCTATAATTTTCTTTCTGTTTTCAACCTACCTGGTATAGGTATCAGTACCATGTCTTTGTCAGAAAAAGAATTAGATAGGACTCTTTCATTCACTATTTTTTCAAATAGTTTATATAGCATTGGGACAAACTGTTTTTTAAATGTTTGGTAGAATTCACATGTAAATCCATTTGGTCCTGGGGATTTTTTTTTTTTTTTTAGGGAATGGATAAATAGCTTATTTGATTTCTTTTTCTGAAATAGGACTATTTAAACAATTTACTTCCTCCTCTGCTAATCTGGGAAGGCTATATTTTTGGAGGTAGTCATCCATTTCACTTAAGTCATCAAATTTATTGGTACATCATTGTATTATCTTGTTATCATGTATAAAGATCTGGTTCTGCTCATTTCACTTAGCATCAGTTCATGTAGATCTCTCCAACCCTCTCTGAAATCATCCTGATGATCGGTTCATACAGAACAATACTTTTCCATAGCATTCATATACCATAATTTAGTCGGTCATTCTCCAATTTATGGGCATCCACTAAGTTTTCCAGTTTCTTGCCATTACAAAGAGGGCTGCCACAAACATTTTTGCCCATGTGGGTTCCTTTCCCTCCTTTAGGTTCTCTTTGTGATACAATCCCAGTAGAAACACTGCTGGATCAAAGGGAATGCAAAGTTTGATAACTTTTTGAGCATAGCTCCAATTTGCTCTCCAGAATAGTTGGATACGTTCACAGTTACACCAACAATGTATCAGTGTCCCAGTTTTCCCAGATTCCCTTCAATATTCATCATTACCTTTTCTTGTCATCTTAGCCAATCTGAGAGGGGTATAATGGTATCTCAGGGTTGTTTTAATTTTCATTTCTTTGATCAATAGTGATTTGAAACACTTTTTCATGTGGCTACAAATAATTTCAATTTCTTCATATGAAAATTGTCTTTTCATATCATTTGAACATTTATCAATTGGAAAATGGCTTGAACTATTATAAATCTGAGTTAATTCTCTATATATTTTAGAAATGAGGCATTTATAAGATCCTTTGATGTAAAAATGTTTTCCCAGTTTATTTCTTCCCTTCTAAACTTGCCTGCATTTGCTTTGTTTGTATAAAACCTTTTATAATTTAACATAATCAAAATTACCTATTTTGTCATCAATAATGGTCTTTAGTTCTTCTTTGGTCACAAATTCCTTCCAACTCCACAAATCTGTGAGAGAACTCTCCCACCTTCTTCTAATTTGTTTATATCATCATTCTTTATGTCTAAATCATGAACCCATTTTAACCTGTTAGGTGTGGGTCTATACCTACTTTCTGTTATACTATTTTTCAATTTTTCCAGCAGTTTTTATTTTTGTCAAATAGTGAATTCTTATTGCAAAAAATAGGGCCTTTGGGTTTTTCAAATAATAGATTGTTATAGTCAGTGGCTGTTTTGATCTGTGAACCTAACCTATTTGACTGATCAACTTCTCTGTTTCTTAGGCAGTATCAAATGGTTTTGATGACTGCTGCTTTATAATATAATTTTAGATCTACTACAGCTGGGATACCTTAATTTCTTTCCTTTTCATTAATTCCTTTGAAATTCTTGATATTTTGTTGTTCAAGATTAATTTTGTTATTTTTTTCTAGTTCAGTAAGATAGTTTCTTGGGGGGTTTTAATTGTTATAGCACTAAATAAATAGAATAATTTAGGGAGTATTGTCATCTTTTTTATATTTGTTTGACCTATCCATATGTACTTGATATTTTTTTCCAATTCGTTAGATCTGACCTTATTTGTGTGGAAAGTGTTTTATAGTTTTGCTTATATAGTTCCTAGTTTTCCCTTGGCAAATACATTCCCAAATAGTTTACATTATCAAATATTATTTTTATTTTTATTTTTTATTATTTTATTTTTTTAATTAAATAACTTTTTATTGACAGAACCTATGCCAGGGTAATTTTTTCAATATTATCCCTTGCACTCACTTCTGTTCCGATTTTCCCTTCCCTCCCTCACCCTCTCTCCAAAGATGGCAAGCAGTCCTATATATTTAAATAGATTACAGTAGATCTTGGACTAATTTGTGTGCAGAACGAACAGTTTTCTTGTTGCTCAGGGAGAATTGGATTTAGAAGTTATAAATAATCTGGGAAGAAGAACAAAATGCAAGCAGTTTACATTCATTTCCTAATGTTCTTTCTTTGAGTGTAGCTGCTTCTGTCCATCCTTGATCAATTGAAACTAAGTTAGATCTTGTCTTTGTTGAAGAAATCCACTTCCATCAGAATACATCCTCATACAAAATCGCTATTGAGGTATATAATGATTTCCTGATTTTGCTCATTTCACTCAGCATCAGTTCATGTAAGTCTCACCAATCTTCTCTGTATTCATCCTGCTGGTCATTTCTTACAGAACAATAATATTCCATAACATCCATATACCACAATTTACTCAACCATTCTCCAATTGATGGGCATCCATTCATTTTCCAACTTCTAGCCTTTTCAAAACAGGGCTGTCACAAATATTTTGGCACATACAGGTCCTTTCCTTTTTAGCATCTCTTTGGGGTATAAGCCCAGTAGGGACACTCTGGATCAAAGGGTATGCACAGTTTGATAACTTTTGGGCATAGTTCCAAATTGCTCTCCAGAATGGCTGGATGTATTCACAATTCCACCAACAATGTATCAGTGTCCCTGTTTTCCCACATCCCCTCAACATTCTGCATTATCTTTCCTATCATTCTGGCCAATCGCAGGTTATATGGTATCTCAGAGTTGTCTTAATTTGCATTTCTCTGATCAATAGTGATTTGGAACACTCTTTCATATGAGTAGTAATGGTTTTAATTTCATCAACCAGAAAATTGTCTGTTCATATCCTTTGATCATTTATCAATTGGAGAATGGCTTGATTTCTTATAAATTAGAGTCAATTCTCTATATATTTTGGAAATGAGCCCTTTATCAGAACCTTTGACTGTAAAAATGTTTTGCCAGTTTATTGTTTCCCTTCTAATCTTGCCTGCATCAAATATTATTTTTAAATGGAATTTCTCTTTGTATTTCTTGCTGTTGGATTTTGTTAGTGATGCATAAGAATCCTGATGATTTATGTGGATTTATTTTGTATCCTGCAACTTTGCTAAAGTTGTACATTGTTCTTAATAGCCTTTTAGTTGATTCTCTGCAGTTCTCTAAGTACACCATCATATCATCTGCAAAGAGTAATAATTTGGTTTCCTCATTACATACTCTAATTCTTTTAATATCTTTTTCTTCTTTTATTGCCAAGGCTAGCATTTCTAATACAATATTGCAGGAATGGTGATAGTGGGCAAATTTGTTTCATCCATGATTTTATTTGGAATGATTCTAGTTTAACCCCATTACAACTGATTCTTGCTGATGGCTTTAAATAGATGCTAATGACTGTTTTAAGGAAAAGTAAATTTATTCCTATACTCTCTAATGTTTTTAATAGGAATGGGTGTTGGATTTTATCAAATGTTTTTTCTGCATCAATTGAGATAATCATATGGTTTTTGTTAATTTGGTTATTGATATAGTCAATTTTGTGAAGACTGCGTTAGAACCCTGGAATCATCTGGAATAAGCGTAAGCAAAAGTCCTTGATTTTTATTCTTTGTGGATGTGAGAGGAATGGTGACACAGATTCAGCCAGGAGTCACTCTGGCTTTCTCACTCCACCCTCAAATCCTCCCTCTTAGTCCCTTTATACACCAACAGACCAAGCCCTCTCAGAACTGTGGGGCAGGCCATTTTCCAAGCAAATGCTAATAGGGCATTGTCCAATTGGTAATTAGCTTAAGTGCTTCCTTGTCTGAAACTCAGTTCATCTACTCAGTTTCAGTCCATTAGAAATTATGCTAATAGTTTTTCTAATATTGAACTAGTGCTGCATTTTTTTTAAATAAATTCTATTTGATAATGGTGTATTATCCTGGAGATGATTATCTGAAACATCTTTGCTAATATTTCATTTAAGATTTTTGCATCAATATTCATTAGGATGATTGGTTTATAATTTTCTTTCTTTTTTCTTTCTAATTTGTTTAAGTATCAATACCATTTCTGTGTCATAAAAACCAAATTTAGAAGGAGTTCTTTATTCTCTATTTTTTCAACTAATTTACATACTTTTAGAATTAATAGTTCTTACACATTTGGTACAATTCACATGTAAATCCATCTGGTACTGAGGATTTATACTCAGGGAGCTGACTGATAGTTCGTTCTATTTCTTTTTCTAAAATGGGACTATTTAAGTAATTTATTTCTACTTTTTTTTTTTTTAATCTGGGAATTCTGTATTTTTGTAGGTATTCCTCCATTTGACTTTGGTTGTCAAATTTTTTGGAATAAAATTGGGCAAATTAACTCTTAATCATTTTCTAATTTCCTCTTCATTCCTCTTCCTCCCCTTTTCATTTTTAGGACTAACAATTTTATTTTCTTCTTTCCTTTTTCTAATCAAATTAACTAAAGGTATTTCTATTTTTTTTGGTAACCAACTCAGTTTTATTTATTAATTCTCTCTCTCTCTCTCTCTCTCTCTCTCTGTGTGTGTGTGTGTGTGTATATATATATATATATATATATATATACACATGTTTCAATTTTATTGAGCTCTCCTTTTATTTTTAGAATTTAAAGTTTGATATTTGACTAGATTTTTTAATTTGTTGTTTTTCTTGCTATTTTAGTTGCAAGCCTAATTTACTGAACTTCTCTTTTGTCTATTTTATGCAAGTAAGGGTCTAGAGATATAAAATTACCACCTGGCTGCATTCCACAAATTTTTGCATATTGTCCCATTATTGTCTATCTCTTGGATGAAATTATTGATTGTGTTTATGATTTGCTGTTTCACCCATTCATTCTTTAGAATTAGATTATTTATTTTCCACTTTCTTTTTGGTCTATTTTTTGCTAGTCCTTTATTGAATGTAATTTTAATTGCATCATGATCTGAAAAAAATCCATTTACTATTTCTGCCTTTCTGCATTTGATTTTGAGGTTTTTATTCCCTTGTATATGGTGAGTTTTTGTACAGATTCCATGAACTGCCAAGAAGAAAATGTCCATAGTGTTTCCATTTAATTTTCTCCAAAGATCTATCGTATCTTCTTTTCCTAGTATTTTAACTGCTTCTTTAACTTCTTTCTTATTTATTTTGTAATTTGATTTAACTAGTTCTGAGAGAGCAAGGTTGAGATCTCCCACTATTATAGTTTTGTTGTCTATTTCTTCTTGTAAGTCTCTTAACGTCTCCTTTACGAATTTAGATGCTACACCACTTGGTGCATATATCTTTAATACTGATATTATTTCATTATCTATGGTACCATTTAGCAAGATATAGTTTTCTTCCTTATCTCTTTTAATTAGATCAATTTTTGCTTTTGTTTGTTTTGAGATCAGGATGGCTACCCTTGCCTTTTTTTTTTAAACTATATCTGAAGCATAATAGATTCTGCTCCATCCTATTACCTTTACTCATATGTATTTCTCTGCTTTATGTGTGTTTCTTGTAAACAACATATTGTAGGATTCTAACTTTTAATCCATGCTGCTTCATACTTATGTTTTATGAAAGGGTACACCCCATTCATAATTCCTATAAAAACTATTAATTCTGTATTTCCTGCCATCTCAACAACCCCAATTTATATTTTTTCTTTCCTTTTCCCCTTTCCGTCCTCCCCAGTATTTTACTTAGGAGCACTACTTATCTCAATCAGTCCTCTCCCTTTAGAGAACTTCACCCTTGGTGATACCTTTCCCCTATTATTTCTATTTTCCCTTCTATTTAGCTTACCTATTCCTTTTTACGCTTTCCTATCACATTTTTCTATAAGGTGAGAAATGTTTCTTGGTGAAACCACATACATCTAATATGCTTTCTTTGGGCCAAATCTGATAACAGTAAGATTCACACAATATTTGTCACCCTCCTTTTTCCCCCTCAATTATAATATGTTTTCTTTACCTCTTCCTGAGATGTAATTTCACTCACTTTACCTGCACTTTCCCCCTTTTTTACTGTTACAATCCATTTTCAAACTCTAGTTTCTTTTTAATATTATAACAGTAAAATCCGGTTATACATGTACTCTCAATTTATACCTATAACAGAAATACAGTTCTCAAAAGTTTTTTTTTCTTTTTACCATTTCATGCTTCTTTTGAGTCCTATATTTGAAGATCAATTCTTTTTTCTTCAAAAATAAATGGAATTCACAACTGTCATTGAATATCCATATTCTTCCCTGAAAGAAAATGCTCAATTTAGCAGGTAATTTATACTTGGCTGCATTCCAAGTTCCTTCCCCTTTCAGAATATCTGATTCTTTGTCTTTTGATCTTTTAAAGTGGAAGCTGTTGTATCCTGAGTAATCCTTATTACTCATTAATTTTAAATACCTGGTATTTGAATTGTTTCTTTCTGGCTACTTATAATATTTTTACCTCAGTCAGATAGTTCTAAAATTTTGCCAAGCTATTCCTTGGAGTTTTAATTTTGTTGTCTCTTTTAGGAGCTTTATTGGTGAAGTCTTTCAATTGTCATCTTACTTTCTGTTTCTATGATATCCATGTAGTTCTCCTTGGTAATTTCTTGAAAGATAGTCCCTAGACTCTTTTTGTCCTCAAATATTTCAGGGTGTCAAATAATCCTTAGATTGTCTCTCCTAGATGTATTTTTCCAGGTTTTCCCAATTAGTTATTATACATTTTTTCTAATTTTTCTTTTTTTTTTTTCATTTTGCTTGACTGATTCTTGTTGTCTCATTGAGTCACTGATTTCTATTTGTTCACTCTGAATTTTAGTGAGTTATTTTCTTCCTTTACTTTTTTTTTACTTCTTTTTCTATTTTTCCAATTGAGTTTTTAAATGAGTTATTTTGCTCTATGTATTTTTTTTCCAGTTTTAAGGGATTATTTTTTTATTTCTGTTTTACTAAGTCTGTTTTCTGGGAGTTGTTTCTTTTTTCCATCTTATCAAATTTATTTTTTAATGAGTTATATGCCTTTTCTATTTCATTAAGTGTTTTTTGCAGTGAATTTTTTTCAGATAGTTCCTGTGCTACCTTTTCCAGACCCTCTTGCAAATTTTTCATTTTCTTTACCCATTTTTCTTCTAGCTCTCTTAAGATACTTTTTAAATTTCTTCTAGGAGAGTCTTGTGTTATAGGGAGTAGGTTATATTACCTTTGGGATTTCATCTGGAGACAATGTTCCTTTAGTATCCTCAGGGTTTTAATTCTGTTCTTCTCTTTTGCCATAAAAGATGTCAATCATGAGAGTCTTCTTTACTTTTCTACTCAATTTTTAAGTGAAAGTTTGCCTTTTAGGGTGGGGAGGTTTTCCAAGCACCAGCAGTTTTGCTGGGATAGTGCTGATTCATTCATGTAGCTGGGTGGGTGTGTCCAGGTCCTGTGAGATTCTGGCATTTTTGGTTCACTATTGATCTTTTGTGTTTGTGTTGGATGTTTTATAGCTTCTCTGCTGAGCTATTGTCTTGCAACCAGGGCAGAGTGGCCAAAATTGCTGTAGATTCTTGTGGATTCCTCCTAGTAGATTCTCTGCCACACAGAGTCAGCAATGCCCCAGGAACTTTGAACTGTCTGTGCTGGCATTTGTGTTCATCTATTTGCATTAGATTGTTTCCCTCCCATTTGTGACTGAAACAGACCTTTTCTGATTTGTTTCCTCCCATAGATTCTCTGCCACATGGAATCTGCACTGCCATACTGACACTGAACTGCCCAGGACTCTCTTACTGTCTATGCTGGCATTTCTACTTAGTTGGTTGTACTGTCTGCCTCCCTTCAGTTTTCAATGGAAACAGACCTTTTCTGGTGATCTTTGAAATTATCTTCTGCTGATAATTTGTAGCATTCCCAATATTTATGGGTACTGTCGGTTCAGAGCTAATTCAGAGGCTGGATTTCATAATTATTGTGAAGCTTGTAGAGAAGGTCAGAGAGAAATGTGCATCATTGCCATCTTCAATTCTCATTTTTAAAGTCAAACTAATTTTATCTTGAGTTTATTGAAGTAAAGAATTACTTGAAGGAATAATAGAGTATTAATTTCACTGTACTCTGCTCTGGAAAGAACACATCTGCATTATACTATTAATTTCTGGAATTCAAATTATTGGGAAGAAATTTATAAACTGGAGATGGTTATTAAGAGAGAGAAACCCAGGATAGTTGAAGGACTCAGGTTCATGCCATGGAAGACTTGGCTGAAGGAATTGGAATTTCTTCACTTGATCTGTTTCTTTCCGGAGGGTAGAACTAGAATCAATAAGAAAGTAGAATGTGTGGGGAGGAAATATAATTTTGAATTAAGGAAGGAAATGATCTTTCAATAAACAAATTTTGCTGATGATTTGACAGCTATATTGAAAAAGGCAATGCTTTCGGGTATTGACAGGACTACAAAACCCTTGCAAACCCTTCCTGTTCTTACACTCTATGAATAGATTCCAGTGAAGTTAGGAGGCTGAGTTTTGTGGCAGATATTAAAAAAACACAGAACAAGTAAATTTATTGCTATTCAGTTCTAAATATTAAAACTGTAAAATAAAAATGCTTTTTCATGGGAAATTTCTAGTAATAATATAAGCAGATTCCATTTCTAATGATTTCATTATGCTATCAAATTGACTTTGCAATTCTCATTGTATCCAAAATGCATAAAGAAATGCATTTAAAATCCATTTTTTGTTTATATAGAATTCTAAGAAAGCTTTAGTAATAATAATCATTATGAATTATTTCTCATTCTCATTTCAAATGTTTATTAAAATTAATGATGATCCTTATTAATACTCATATACTACCCTATGGTTGTGATCTATTTTATATACATTCCCTATTTAACCACTATCTGTGGAAGTTATTAAAGTTTCATTATACTCTCAGTAAGGAAACAATTTTAAAATGTTTAACCTCTTCCAATTAGTTAAAAATGAGTACTAAAACCCAAATCTTTGCTCAACCTTAATGATCTTTCTACTGCTTTATTCTGCTTCAGCATTATTCCCTTAATTACAAGAAGAGAATGAAGTTGAAGTTAAGGGTAGAAACAATGTTATAGATTCAGTTTAAAAAGTTAAGCCATTTCAAAAATATTCTGGAATAAAAACAACACTTCAAAAGGCAGTAGTAGGGACAAATGGTTGAATAATATAGGTAATTACCTATCTTCCCCAAATTCTGTCACAATTTTAATATAATATGTTAATGGAAACTTTGAGTGGCAGAAAATAAAACTAAAAATTAGGGTTAAAGTCATCAGCTATCTAGTGTAAGGCATCTTGGTAAGACCTCTGGAAAGGCACCTTTAGAAACACCTACCCTCTTGAGATTGTGATCTAGCCTGAGGGAAAGGCAGATACCTTTATGCAGACAGTGTTGAATACACAAACAGGCAAGCCATGGGGTAGCTCTATATGGAAACAGATTTAGCTTCAGGAACTTTTAAGTCACAAAAAGGACAAGAGTCAGAGAGCTGATCAGGGAAAGACTGAAGTGCAATCTGCTTTTGTGGATTTCAAGCCTAAGTGAACTGACCAGAAACAGACTTAAGTTATGGCTGTGGCTTAAAAGAAATGAACCACATGTCACAATAGGAGAGGGACAAGGACCTTGTTGACTGTGGATAACTGCAAAAGAACAGAATTCCTGATTTGGATTCCAGGATAGAGGTGTAATTTTATTAAGAAATAAAAGTATTTATAGTGACAGTGTTTCTGGGGATCCTGGTCATGGTTCATAGACAAAGACTACCTGAGGTAAGACATCTACATAGAGCTTAGAAAAATAGAATGAAAAACCTGAAGCCTGAGACTTATCCTCCACACAGAAGAACTAGAACTGAATAGTAACCCAAATAGGAAACAAGAAATAAGCTTCCAAAGTGAATAAAAAAAAAAAAAAAAAAATTGAAAAGAATCCAATGACAGACAGACACCAGTGATAGAGAATTAAACTAAGAAGTTCATAAAATTAAAATAGAGAGTTCTACTAGAAAGAAAAAAATTAAAATTTTACAAACTCACAAGTTTCATATAGTTTAAAAAGAATAAAAATCGAGGGGTGGAGCCAAGATGGCAGAGAAGGCACAAGTGAGTTTCTAAGCTCTCTCTTATCCTCTTTATCAATATTATATCCAGCCTCAAAAATAGTCTTGACTGCTGCAATTCATAAAGATTAGAAGTATAACAACTCACCAGCTGAAGAAAATTTGAAGTCTTACCAAAAAAGGTTTGTCTTTGGGGCTGGGGGTGGGGGGAAATCAGGACAAACAGGGAGAGAACTAAGGCTCCAAGCAGAGCCTCAAACCAGAAGTGAGAGCATAGATCACAGCACAAGCCCAAAGCCCCAACCGGTAGTATGGGACTATTCCTTGGGGCAGTTGCAAACCTGCAGGGCAGGAGGGCACAGCCCAGGTTAGCCTCTCATCTTCACAGTGCAGGGCTCAGCTTGGGGCAATAAAGCTTTCAGGGCAATTTGCTTCTGGGCAAAGACTTCAGGTAGAGCTGGGCTATCTGCTGGTCAGCTACAAATACCCACAGCCCCATAAGGGGCTCTGGCCTGGGGCAGTGACACTTTCACTGCTTAGTCTCTAGCCTTTGGGCAGTTACTGAATCACACAATTCAACTGGGCACTTTGATAGCTCAGGCAGTGCTAAATCCACCTGTGGTTGGGGGAAGGGGAAACTCTCACTCAGAGCACTCAATACCTTGCAGCCAGAAGACAGTTTACATTTCTCTCTGCTCTGCAGAGGAAGCTGGTAACCCTCTTGCCTAGGAGGTATACCCTAAAGGCTTTCAAAAATGAATAAAAAAATGAAAAGAATGATAAACAGTTTCTGTACAGAAAAAGAGCAGGTCTGCAAACCTGAAGAGACTAATAGCAAACAGGCACCAGATAGTACCCCAAAGGGGAATGTCACCTGTTCCCTTTTACATAATGCTATCATAGAAGAGACCATTAAAAGTCTCAAAAGAGAGTTAGAAGAAAAATGGTGAAAGGAAACAAACTTTACAAGAGAGCAACAACTTCCTGAAATATGAATTGGAAAAGATAAAAAATTCCCAGGAATTGCAGGGAAACAAAATTTGTGAATTGGAAAAGACAAAGAACTCACAAGAAAGTAGGATCTGTGAATTGGAAAAAGAAAATAATTCACTAAAAAAAAAAAAATTAGTGAAATGGAAAAAAAAATTCCATAGAGCAAAACACTTCATTTAAAAACTCAATTGGTCATAGACAGAAAGAAGTAAAAAAGCTAATGAATCAAAGAATTCATTAAAAATCAGAACTGAACAAGTAGAAACTAATGATTCATTGAGACAGCAAGAATCAGTCAAGCAAAACCAAAAAAATGACAAAGTGGAAAAAGCCATGAATTATCGACTTGCAACAACGATAGACTTGAAAAATAGATTTAGGAGAGATAATCTGAGGATTATTGGACTTTCCAAAAATTATGATAAAAAAAGAGCCTAGATACTATTTTATAAGAAATCATCAAAGAGAACTTCCCAGATGTAATAGAATCAGAAGGTAAAATAGGAATTGAAAGAATTCATCAAACACCTTCTGAAAAAGACCCTAAAATAAAAACTCCAAGGAATATTGTGGCCAAATTTCAGAAATATCAGATTAAGAAAAAAATTTTACAAGAAGCCAGAAAAAAACAATTTAAATACCGAGGTGCACAATAAGAATCACCCAAGGTCTGGCTGCCTCAACATTAAAGGATCAAAGGCCCTGTAATCTGATATTCCAAAAGGCAAAAGAACTTGGAATGCAACCAATAATAAACTACCCAGCTAAGCTGAGCCTTTTCTTCCAGGGAAGAAGATGGACATTTAATGAAACAAATGAATTCCATTTGTTTCTAAGGAAAACAGAACTAAACAAAAAGTTTGATCTCCAACCAAAGGACTCAAGAGATGAAGAAAGGTAAAAGGAACTCTTGACAACTGTATTTCTGTTGTGGATATACAAAAAGAATACGTGTATAATTTTATTTTACTGATATAACATAAAAAAGGGAAGTAGATATGGAAAAGGGATGATGGCAGAATAAGGTGGGAAGGGGGGATAAAAAGAGGGAAACCACATCCCACGAAGAGGCAAAGGAAACTTACCATATCTGAGGGAATTTAGAGAGGGGAGGAAACATTGTGTGAATCTTACTATCAGAGTTGGCTCAAAGAGAAAATAATTGACATACTTGTTTTAGAGAAAATTCTCTCTTGCCTCATTAAAAAGGGGGGGGAGGAAAAGGGAAAAGAAAAAAAAATAATAAGGGAAAAGTACAAGGAAAGGGGAAAAGATTCAAAGGGGAGGAGGGAGGGATTCTAAAGAGGGTGAGGGTCCGGATACAAGTGGGCCACATAAGTTTAAAAAAGGGAAAGAGTATTGGGGGGGCAAGAAAAAGTAGAGCATAATCTGGGGATATTAGGATGGCAGGAAATACAGAATTACTAAATTTAACAGTAAATGTGAATGGGATGAAGTCTCCCATAAAGAGGAGGCAGAGAGCAGATTGGATCAAAAGTCAGAACTCTACAATATGTTGTTTAAAAGAAACACATTTAAAACAGGAAGATACATAAAGAGTAAAGGTAAAAGGCTGGAGCAATATCTATTATGCTTCAGGTGAAGTCAAAAAAGCAAGGGTAGCCATCCTTATCTCAGATCAAGCAAAAGCAAAAATTGATCTAATTAAAAGAGATAAGGAAGGAAACTACATCCTGCTAAAGGGTAGCATAGACAACGAAGCAATATCAATACTAAACATTTATGCACCAAGTGGTATAGTATCCAACTTCCTAAAGGAGAAGGTAAGAGAGTTGCAAGAAGAAACAGACAATAAAACTGTAATAGTGGAAATCTCAACCTTGCACTCTTAGAATTAGACAAATCAAACCACAAAACAAATAAGAAAGAAATTAGAGGTAAATAGAATATTACAAAAATTCGGTATGTTAGATCTTTGGAGAAAATTGAATGGAGACAGAAAGGAATATACTTTCTTCTCAACAGTTCATGGAACCTATTCAAAATAATATTAAAAGTAAAAAAAAAAAACTATTGAACTAATTAATAAAACTAAGAGTTGGTTCTATGAAAAGCCAATAAAATAGATAAGCCTTTGATAAATCTGATTAGAAAAAGGAGGAGGAAATGAAATTAGGTCTTAAAATGAAAAGGAGAACTTTCCACCAATGAAGAGGAAATTAAAGAAATGATAAGGGGTTACTTTTCCCAACTTTATGTCAATAAATTGATAACCAATGAAATGGATGATCACTAAAATTATAGACTTTGATTAAAGAGGAAGGATTAAAAATTGTTTGAATATGCCATTTCAGAAAAAGAAATAGCCTATTAATCAACCCCAAGAAAAAAACCCCAAGACCAGATGGATTTGATTGAATTCACCAAACATTTAAAGAACAATTGGTCCCAATGATATATAAATTATTTGATAAAATAGGGAATGAAGGAGTTCTACCAAATCCTTTTATGACACAGAGATGGTACTGATGCCTAAACCAGGTAGGTTGAAATCAGAAAAAGAAAATTATAGACCAATCAACCAAGAATATTGTAAAATTAATAAGATATTAGCAAAAAGAACAGAAAATCATCCACAGGATAATACACTAGATCAGGTAGGATTTATCCAGGAATGCGGGCTGGTCAAATATTAAAAACTATCAATATAATTTCATATTAATAACCAAATTAACAAAAACCATATGATCATCTCAATAGATGCAGAAAAATCATTTGATAAAATTCAACATCCATTCCTATTAAAAATACTTGAGAGTATAGGAATAAATGTACTTTTCCTTAAAATAATCAGCAGTCTCTGTTTAAAACCATCAATAAGCATCATACGTAATGGGGAAAAACTGCAACCATTCCCAGTAAGATCAGGAGTGAAATAAGGCTGCCCACCATCACCATTACTATTGAATATTTTATTAGAAATGTTAGCTTTAGCATTAAGAGTTGAGAAAGAGATTAAAGGAATTAGAGTAGGCAATGAAGAAACCAAATTATCACTCTTTACTGATGATATGACGGTATACTTTGAGAACCCTAGATATTCTATTAGAAATAATACACAACTTTAGCAAAGTTGCAGGATACAAAATAAACCCACATAAATCATCATCATTCTTATATGTTACTAACAAAATCCAATAGTCAGAGTTACAAAGAGAAATTCCATTAAAATAACTATTGATAATATAAAATACTTAGGAATCAATCTGCCAAGAGAAAATCAGAAACTTTATGAGCAAAATTACAAACCACTTTTCAGACAAATTAAGTCTGATCTAACCAATTGGAAAAATATTAAATGCTTTTGGATAGGGCAAGCAAATATAATAAAGATGACAATACTACCTAATCTAATATATTTGTTTAGCGATATACCAATCAAGAGTCCCAAAAAACTATTTTAATGACCTAGAAAAAATAACAACAAAATTCATATGGAAAAATAAAAGGTCAATTATTTCAAAGGAATTAATGAAAAAAAAAAAAAACAAATGAAGATGCCTTAGCTGTACCAGATCTAAAATTATATTATAGAGCAGTAGTTACCAAAACCATTTGGTATTGGCTAAGGAATAGATTAGTTGATCAGTGGAATAGGTTAGGTTCAAAGGACAAAATAGTCAACAACTATAGCAACCTAGTGTTTCACAAACCCAAAGACCCCAGCTTTTGGGATAAGAACTTATTGTTTGACAAAAATTGCTGGGAATATTCAAAACTAATATGGCAGAAACTAGGCATTGACACTCACTTAACACCAACCACCAAGATAAGGTCAAATGGGTTCATGACCTAGGCATAAAGAATGAGATTATAAATAAATTAGAGGAGCACAGGATAGTTTACCTCTCAGATCTGTGGAAGAGGAAGGGATTTATGACAAAAAAAGAGAACTGGAGTTCATTACTGATGAGAAAATAGAAAATTTTGACTATACCAAATGGAAAAGTTTTTGTACAAACAAAACTAATGCAGACAAGATTAGAAGGGAAGCAATAAACTGGGAAAATATTTTTTACAGTCAAAGGTTCTGATAAAGGCCTCATTTCAAAAAATATATAGAGAATTGACTCTAATTTATAAGAAATCAAGCCATTCTCCAATTGATAAATGGTCAAAGGATATGAACAGACAATTCTCAGATGAAGGAATTAAAGTATTTCTACATATGAAAAGATGTTCCAAGTCATTATTAATCAGAGAAATGCAAATTAAGACAACTCTGAGATACCACTACATACCTGTCTGACTGGCTAGAATGGCAGGGAAAGATCATGTGGAATGTTGGAAGAGATGTAGGTAAACCGGGACACTAATACATTGTTGGTGGAACTGTGAATACATCCAACCATTCTGGATAGCAATTTGGAACTATGTTCAAAAAGTTATAGAACTGTGCATACCCTTGGATCCAGCAATGTTACTACTGGGCTTACATCACAAAGAGAACATAAAGAAGGGAAAGATACCTGTATGTGCACGGATGTTTGTGGCAGCCCTGTTTGTAGTGGCCAGAAACTGGAATCTGAGTGGATGCCCATCAGTTGAAGAATGGCTGAATAAATTGTGGCATATGAATATTATGGAATATTATTGTTCTGTAAGAAATGACCATCAGGATGATTTCAGAAAGACCAGGAGAGACTTACACGAACTGATGCTGAGTGAAATGAGCAGGGCCAAGAGATCATTATATACTTCAACAACAATACTATATGATGACCAATTCTGATGGACCTAGCTGTCCTCAGCAATGAGATGAACCAAATCAGTTCAAATCGAGCTGTAATGAACTGAACCAGTTACGCCCAGTGAAAGAATTCTGGGAGATGATTAAAAGCCATTACATTGAATTCCTAATTCCTATATTTTTGCCCACCTGCATTTTGTATTTCCTTCACAGGCTAATTGTACAATATTTCAGAGTCTGATTCTTTTTGTACAGCAAAATAACGGTTTGGTCATGTATACTTATTGTATATCTAATTTATATTTTAATATATTTAACATCTACTGGTTATCCTGCCATCTGGGGGAGGGGCTGGGGGGAAGGAGGGGAAAAATTGGAACAAGAGATTTGGCAATTGTCAGTGCTTTAAAGTAAATAAAAAAAAATAAAATGTAAAGAAAAAATGGAATAGAATGAAATAAAACTCATTAGAAAAACAAATGATCTAGAGAAGAGATTAAAAATAAACAATGCAAGAATGGTTATTCTAAATTTTCAGATGAAGAAATTAAAATGTAATATGAAAAAGTGTTCTAAATCAAAGAAATGCAAATTAAGATAACTGTCATCTCTCAGATTGGTAAGATGACAGGAAAAGACAATGGTGAATGTTGGAAGGGATGTGGGAAAACTGGGACATTAATATGGTGTTGTTGGGATTGTGATCAGATCCAGCCATTCTGGAGAGCAATTTGCAACTATGCTCAAAAAGTTTTCAAATTGTGCATATCCTTTGATCAAGTAGTGTTTTTCCTGGGCTTATATCCCAGAGATCTTATAGGAGGGTAGGGAATCCACATGTGCAAAAATGTTTGTGGCAGCCTTTTTTTTTTTTTTTTTTTTTGAGATTTTACTTTTTTTTTTACGCTTTTTATTTTCAAAACGTATGCAAAGATTTTTCTTTTTTAACCTTGACCTTTGCATAGACTTGTTTTTCAGATTTTCCTCTCCTTCCACCTACTCCCTCCCCTAGATGGCAAGCAATAGATCATATGTTATACATGTTAAAATTATATGTTAAATCCAATGTATGTAAACTATTTATACAATTATCTTGCTATAGAAAAACAATCAGATTACAAAAAGGAAAATGAGTAAGATAACAAAATGAAAGTGAACAGCAACAAAAAGAGTTAAAATATTATGTTGTGATGCACAATCAGTTGCCACAATCTTCTCAGAAGGCTCTTTTTGTCACAATATCATTGGAACTGGAATCATTCTCAATCAATTCTCAAACTGATGGGCATAGTGTTACCCCTTTTGGTAGTTGCAGGAAACTGGAAACTGAGTGTTTGCCTATCAGTTGAAGAATGGCTGAATAAAGTTATAGTATATGAATGTTATGGAGCATTATTGTTCTATAAGAATCGATCAGCAGGATGATTTTAGAGAATCCTGGAGAGACTTATCTGAACTGATGCTAAGTGAAGTGAGGAGTATCAGGAGTACATTATACACAGCAATAAGATTCTCTGTAAAATAAATATGTCAATTATTTTCTCTTTGAGCCAGCTCTGATGAGAATAAGATTCACATAATGTTCCTCCCGTCTCTAAGTTCCCTCAAATATGATAGGTTTCCTTTGCCTCATTGTGGGATGTAGTTTCTCTCTTTTTATCTCCCCTTTCCCCTTTTTTGACACTATCCCCTTTCCATTTCTACTTCCCTTTTTTATGTTATATCAGTAAAATCAAATAATACATGCTTTTTTTTTTTTTTTTTTTTTGTATATCCACAACAGAAATACAGTTCTCAAAAGTTCCTTTGCCTTTTTCTGCCTCTCTTGAATCCTATGGTTGTAGACTGACTTTTTTTTTTTTGTTGTTGTTGTTGTTGTTGTTGTTGTTTAACTCTGGCTTTTTCTTTTGGAACAAATGAAATTCCTCTGTTTCATTAAATGTCCATATTCTTCCACTAAAAAAAATGCTCAGCTTAGTTGGATAGTTTATTCCTGCCTGCATTCCAAGTTCTTTTGCCTTTTGGAATATTAGATTCCAGGCCCTTCAATCCTTTAATGTTGAGGCAGCCAGATCTTGAGTGACCCTTATTGTGCCACCTTGGTATTTGAATTGTTTTTTTTTTTTTTTTTCCTGGCTGCTTGTAATATTTTTTCTTTAGTTTGATAGTTCTGAAATTTGGCCACAATATTCCTTGGAGTTTTCATTTTAGGGTCTTTTTCAGAAGGTGTCAATGAATTCTTTCAATGCCTATTTTACATTCTGGTTCTGTTACTTCTGGGCAGTTTTCTTTGATGATTTCCTGTAAAATAGTATCTAGGTTCTTTTTTTCATCATAATTTTCAGATAGCTCAGTGATCCTCAGGTTATCTCCCCTAGATCTATTTTCTAGGTCAATTGTTTTTCCAAGGAAATATTTGATATTTTTTCTAATCTCTCAGGTTTTTGGTTTTGCTTGACTGATTCTTGATGTCTCAATGAATCAGTCATTTCTATTTGTTCAGTTCTGATTTTAGTTAGTTATTTTCTTCATTAGCTTTTTTTTTTACTTCTTTTCCTGAATGTCCAATTGAGTTTTTAAATGAGTTGTTTTGCTCTATGGAATTTTTTTTTTCCATTTCACTAATTTTTTTCTTTTTTTTTTTAGTGAGATATTTTCTCTTTCCAACTCACAAATCCTACTTTCTTGGGAATTCTTAACCTTTTCCAATTCATAAATTCTGTTTCCCTGTACTTCTTGGAGTTTTTTTACCTTCTCCAATTCACACTTCAGGTAATTGTTGCTCTCTTGCATAACTTCTCTTTCCTTTCCCCATTTTTGTTCTAGTTCTCTTTTAAGGCTTTTAATAGTCTCTTCTAGGAGAGCCTTTTGTGTTGGAGACCAACAATTGTCTGGAGACTGTCTGCTATTAATCTCCTGGGGTTGAAAAGTTGCTTTCTTTCTGTATAGAAGCTATTGATTGTGCTTTTGATTTTTTTTTACTCATTTTGTTAAAGCCCATGGGGGTCTGCCTTTAGGGCCAGGAGGTTACCAGCTTCCTCTGCAGAGCAGTGAAAAGTTTATGGATGGGTAGCTGTCCTGCCATCCAGCTACAAATAGCAGTGAAGTTCAGGAGTGCTCTGGGAAAGAGTTCCCCCTGGAAGTAACTCAAGCCTGCACTGTGGAGATGTGGAAGTGCCCTGCAAAGAACTCTGATATGCAGGTTAAGGACTGCCCTGTGGCTAGAGGCTGAGCAGGGAAAGTTTTACGACCCCTAGCTAAAGGCTGCTCTGGGGCTGTGGGTATTAGTAGCTGACCAGTGAATAGCTCTGCAGGGACTGGAAGTGTCTCTGCCCCAGGAAGCACAGTCATGTGGCCAAAGTTCTATTGCCCCAGGCAGAGCCCCCCACTGTGTAGATTAGAGGCTGCCCCAGGCTGTGCCCCCCTGTTGTGCAGATTTGTAACTGCCCCCACAAAAGCCCTGAACTGTAGAATGTGGCTGCAGAGCTGTCTTAGGGTCTACACTGAGTCACTTCCAGTTTTGGGTGATTATAACCAGATCTTGTTAGATTCTGGCATTTTTTAGAGAGTACCCTCTGTTTTTGGCTTTAATTTCTCTATTGGTTTACGCTTTATAATTAAGGCAGAGCAGTTAGCCTATGGGAGATTCATCTCTAGCCACAGAGGTCACCCCTACTCCTGGTCTGCTCCCAGATGCTAATCTCTCCCTGCCTGTACTGGTCTGTTCCTAGCCCCTCAGGACAAACCTTTCCTGCTGATTTTCCAGATTGTCTTCAGCTGGTGAGTTGTTGTGCTTCTAATCTTCATGGGTTTTACCAGTCAAGTGCTATTTTTGAGGCTGAATTTAATGTTGGGTATGAGGGCATGAGAGGAGCTTATAAAGTCATGTGTGCCTTCTCTGCCATCTTGGCTCTGCCTCCCTACTTTATGAAATTATTAAGAAAAATCGTCCTGAAATTTTATAATTAGATAGTAAGATAAAACGTCCACTGATCACCACTTGGAAGAAAACCTAAGAGAAAACAGAATATGTAAATAAACTTGACTTAGGGGGGAAAAAAGATATTGAACAGGCCCCCAATAGGGGCCTCCACAAGCAAATAAAAAAATAAAAGAGCTTCCTAAGGAAAACAAAACAAAACAAAACAAAACATCAGAACCAAAGATATTTGCAAATGAATCCTATCAAAAATTTTAAAAATCAACTCATTTAAATATCAAATAAATTATTTGGAATAATAGTCAAAAAAGAACTACTCAAACTTTTTTAATAAAAGAAATATAGTGTTAATGTCTAAACTAAGAAGAGAAAAAGCAGAGAAAGAAAATCAAACATTAATTTCATTAATGAATATAGATTAAAATATCTGAATAAAATATTTACCTAGATGACTGTAACAATAGATTATAAACATTATATATTGTGAACAATGAAATTTGTATCAGGAATACAGGGATGGTTTATCATAAAGAAAAATGTTAACATTTATATCACTAACAGAAGTAACAAAATTATACAATTATATCAAAAAATACAGAAAAAGCCTTTGAGAAAAATACAAACTTTTTCTTATTAAAAACACTTGGAAGCATGGTTTTTAAATGGATTTTTACCTTAAAATATAAAGAAGCATCAACCTAAAACAATCAACCAGTAATACTTATAATGAGGAAGTATTAGTAGCCTTCCTAATAAGATCAGGATTGAAATAAGAATGACCATTATTATCAATATTATTTGATATTGTATTAGAAATACTAGCAGTAGCAATAAGAAAAGAAAAAAGAAACCGAGGGAATCACAATGGACCATGAGTTTATAAAACTACTTTTTTTTTTTTTTTTGCAGAATACGATGATATCTTCAGGAAAAGGTGACAATTCAACTAAAAGAAAAGTTAAAACTATTAAAAAAATTTGCAAAGTGGAAGGATGTAAAAAAAAAAAACCCCACATCATTTATCAGCATTTCTATCAATCACCAACAAAACTCATCAGAAGAATTAATAACAGATGCTCCATTTAAAATAATTTCAAATAGCATAAACTACTTTAAGTATGCCTGCCAAGAAATTTGCAGATTATATGACCATAATTGTAAAACATTTTTAATAAAGTCATATTTAAATAATTAGATAAATATTAGTTATTCATGTATGGGCAGAGCCAATGTAATCAAAATTGCATTTTTAGCTAATTAACTTGCTCCATGACATCTAAATTAAATTGTCAAACAATATTGTTATTGAATTAGAAAAAATTAACAGAATTCATTTTAAGACATAAGAGTAAAAAAAATAAAGAAATTAGTAAAATGTAAAAGAAGGAGGTACAGCAGCACAAGATATTAAATTATACTATAATAGAGTAATTATCAAAATTACCTAACACTGGAAAAGAAATAGAATATATACAATACACACTAGTAAATGACTATAATAATCTTGTGTTTGACAAATGTAAAAATTTAAGTTATGGGGACATGGATTCACTGTTTGGTTGAGAAAATTGAAAAGTTGTCAGAAATTAGTTATAGACAAATATCTTATACCATTTACCAAAATGAAATCAAAATGGATATGTGATATTGATATAAAAAATGGGATATCATAAGAAAATTTGGATGTGGAGCAAATTTATGTTTAGAAGAAGATTTTATGAATTAACAAAAGATAGGAATCATTTTGAGATGCAAAATGTATGATTTCAACTAAATGATTTTTAAAAGACTTTGTACAAATGAAACAAATTTAGTCAAAACTATAAGGAAAGGAGAAAACTGAAGTAAAATCATAGACAGTTTTTTAAGATAAAGAGTACATATCTCAAATACATGTAGAGCTTTGCCAAATTTATAAGAATGAGTCATTTCTAAATTGATAAATTGCAAAATGTTGAAAAGAGGTAGATTTTTGATGTAGAAATTAAAAGTATATGTAAACATATAAAATCATCTAAACTATTGTTTATTAAAGAAATATAAAATAAGACAATGTTAAGATGTCTCACATATATTGGATTGGCTAAAATGATAGAATAAGAAAATGATGTTAGAGAGAATGAAGAAAAATTAGTAAACAGTAGCATACTGTCAGTGGAATTGTAAGCTAATCCAACCATTTTGGAGAATAATCTTGAATTATGTCCAAATAGTTAAAAAAAAAAAAAAAAAAAAAAAAGGTAGCCATCTTTTTACCCAGAAATACTATTATTTACTTTCAGTTACATAAAATTAATTGGCATAACAAGCACTTCTAGAAATGCAGGAATTGCTAAGTAAATTATAACATATGATACTGTTGGAATACTATTGTGTTCTAAGAAATGATGAATTATCTGATTTTAGCAAAATATGGAAAAACTTTTATAAAATAATAAAAAGTGAAATCAACAAAAACAATAATACTAGCAATATTTGAAGAATAATTGGTAATGACTAAATGATTTTCTGTATTATAAATATCCAAAAGAAAAAACCCCACAAAATATGTCTGAAGTAATATGCTATCCACTTCCAGAGAAAGAACCAACAAAGATACATACACAGTATGGTATTACACATATATACATATCTGTGTCTAGGATAAAGGTAAAAAAGCAATTGTGAATTCACACAATGTGTCAATAGACTTATGAAATATAAGTAATATAGAGGTGCTTTTTTTTAACTAAGGATAGTGTCCTTGGGAAATTCAAATCAGTTCAATGAATTGACAAAGAAGCATCACATAAATAAAGATTTATTCATTTATGAAAATAATTATTTTGTAAAAAAAAAACATGCTGGGATCCCAGACTCTATGATCCTTTTAGACTTTGTAAGAAAATGCTAAGCACTATAAAATATATCTCTTTAAGTTTAAAAAAATTCCCTATAAAAATGTAAAAGGAAAATGAAAAAAAAATAACCATAATCATGTAATAACAATTTAATTAAATTCTCTATCATTTATGTGACAAATTTCTATGCTACATGTACAATCTAATAATATCTTTAAGAATTTGTGAATAAATGCTACTGTAACCAGAAGATGTTTTCTACAAATTTCTTAAACATAATACTAATCCTCCCAAAATTGAGATTTTTTAAAGCTATTTCTATCATTGAAAATATTATTTACAAAATTCATGGAATGAAATGATCTCAAAATACATGCACATAAATTAGTAGATGAAACAAAAACACAGTAATAATATTAATTGCATAAATAAATCCATAAATGCATTAAACCCCTATCCTCACATTTGCTACTAGTTGTGTAAAGGATAACTTCACTGACGACCAAAGATAATGTTACAGCTCAACACTTATATTCAATAAAATAAATAATTAAATTCACTTCTATGTACGGCAACTAAATCTCATATACAAAAGTAATTTTTAATGAACTGTTTTGAATAAAAGATGAATAAAATAAAAAAGGATATCAGCAATATAAAAGATAATAATGCTAACAATTACTATTATAAGTAATATTTATATGGTGCTTACTATGTGACAAACACTGTGACAAATACTTTTCAAATATTTCTTTTGAACCTCACAACAGCCCTGGCAGGTAAAGTGATATTATCATCTCCATTATAGATATAGAAACAGGCAATCAAAAGTTAAATGAATAAAATAGGGTCACATAGGTAATAAGTGTCTGAGACCAGATTTCAATTGAGCACTTCACAATTACAATCCCGGTACTCTCTCCACTGTGTCAACTAGCTGATAATAGTAAGATAAATTGTAAAAACAAAATTACACTAAAAGTAAATACCGTGGACTTTAATTCACAAATTACTCTGTGGGCCTTTTTTCTTAATACAGTGGCTATAGATGTATGGACATTCAATATTTAGCCAGAGGATATAAGAATATCAAAGCATAACTCTGAAATGATATAGTAAGCTACAAAATATTTTCACCATAATCTTGAGGTTTATTTTCCTATAATTATACACAACAGCAAGTGGATACATTCTGGGAATGCCTGTGTTTACATATGTTACTTCTGTTAGATAGTCTTTGGCAAATATTGTTCTACTGAATAATGCTTTCTGAATTCAATTTTGTTGAATAGTTTCTGCCAGAAGCTTCTCAGACATTCAGCTAAAGCTGTTCAGTAAAACGTGTTTCTTCAGTTGAAATAAATTTCTCTGTGTGTGCACACTTTTATAGCTTTAAGCCCATAGTCTTTCTCTGATTCTAACACAAATTATTTATTGTGACCAATAAAATGACTTCACTCAATTTCTCCTGAGTAGTTCAACCAGTCTTAAGAAAGCTTCCAGTCTCTGCTAAAGGAGGTCACCAAACATCAAGTTCTTTAGAAGAAAGAAAAGGATGCTTTGAAGCAGTTAATACCTACAATGTTATTCTTGTCTTCACTTGCTTTCCCTCAATGATGAATTTTTAGTTTCCTGATTAGAGATCTCACATTACTTTATAGTGGACATTCACTACACCTCCCAAATATAATGTCTTGAAAACAAGACTATACACTAGATAACACTTATTCATACAATAACTATCAAAACACTATAGGGTTTAAAAATACATTTTTAAAACTTTCTCTTTTTTATTTTCCCCTGTTTATAGAGTTGGGGAAAAGAAAGGCACAGAACTGAAACATATTTTGAAGCAAGCTTCCTTTTACCTGCCCTTTTTACATATAGACAAAACAAAATAGATAATATATCTGTGAGGGAATTTAAGATTTGCCCTCATTATTGTTATAATAATATTCTCCTTGGTAATGGTGTGCTATTTTGCATGTGCAGAATCCCGAGACATAAAAAGATAAATCTAATGAATTAATGTAACAAACTAAATATATATATATATATATATATATATATATATATATATATATATTTGAAACATTTCCCAACTTTTACATTTTGTGAGTTATTTTTTGCCCCTTACTTGGCTATAAACTTCAAGGAAAAAGAGGTCTTCAATATTTAAATTTGGCATATTCCTCAGTTCAAATACAATTTTATTAACAAAATTGCATTACCTAATTTCTGGTTCAAAAGGTAATAAGAGAAATGTCAAAAATTGCTATTTTTATCAAAATGAATGCTTGATTTTTTCTAGATCGATCAATCAGTAAACATCTATTAGTCAATTACTCAGTGCCAGGCATTATGCTAAATACAGGGGATACAAACAAAAGCAAAAAAAAAAACTTTCCTGACCTAAAGGTGCTTATGATCTAATAAGGAAAACAGCATATGAACAAGCATATTCAAAGGAAATTATGCTATTGTTTAGTCATATTTCAATTGTGTCTAAATCTTCATGACCCCATTTTCTTGGCAAACTGGCATTGGAATTTTCTTGGAAAAAAAACTAATTCTGTTATTTTATACAGAAGAATTCATCTTCTGCATAAAAGAGGCTGAGTGCAAAGTATTGTTTTTATGACAAGATCAGGAAACAGCTTCCTTCTTGGGCCTTAGCTCTGGAAAACTCAATTTCTCCTAATAGTAAACAGAGAAGAGCAAAAAGAAAAGTATAGTCTCAGTATAAGGATATTGACATTTCTCGTGTTTGGTCAGAAAGAGGATCTAAAAGAATCCCTTTCATTTTTTTTTCTGCCATTATCATTGAGAATTTTATTAAAGACAAATGGGCTATTGACTGTCCTAGAAATAGTGGGACAAGATATCAACATAGGGTGAAAATATCATTTAAAGTAACATGTGTTGAAATTTTTAGTGTAATTGAATCTAGCAAAATATTATATTTTTAAAGGCTGTTGTTAAGTACACTATTTTTTTATTAAAGCTTTTTTTTATTTTATTTTCAAGACATATAAATGGATAGTTTTTCAACATTGACTCTTGCAAAACCTTGTGTTCCAATTTTTCCCCTCCTTCCCTCCATCTCCTCCCCTAGATACCAAAATATCAAATATATGTTAAACATATTTACTATGCAATATTATGTGGGGGAGGGCAGCCGTAGAGTCATTCAATGTTAGTAGTACTTCTACAAAAGAAACTTCTCATTTTGATGCAAAAGCTTCACAGGTGATGAAGATTATTAAGATGATAGCTGTAAAAGAGATAAAGGAACCAATTGAAGATAGTACATTTCATGCTGTATAGGATGTACATATTTATGTAATTATCATAATACACAAGAAAAATCAGATCAAAAAAGAAAAAAAATGAGAAAGAAAATAAAGTACAAGCAAACAACAACAAAAACAGTAAAAATACCATTTTGTGATCCACACTCAGTTCCCAAGGTCCTTTCTCTGGATGTAGATTGCTCTTTTCATCACAAGATCATTAGAACTGGCCTAAATCATCTCATTGAAAAGAGCCACATGCATCAGAATTGATAATTTTATAATCTCATTGTTGCCATGTACAATAATGTCCTGGTTCTGCTCATTTCACGTAGTATCAGTTCAAGTAAGTCTCTGCAGGTCTTTTGAAATCATCCTGCTGATCGTTTCTTATAGAATAATAATATTCCATAACATTTATATACCACAACTTATTCAGCCATTCTCCAACTCGATGGGCATCTACTCAGTTTCCAATTTCTTTCCACTACAAAAAGGGCTGCCACTATCATTTTTGCACATATGGGTCCCTTTCCCCCCTTAAAATTTTTTTTGGAATATAAGCCCAGTAGAAACACCACTGGATCAAAGGGAATGCACATTTTGATAGCCCTTTGGGCATAGTTCCAAATTGCTCTGCAGAATGGTTGGATCAGTTCACAACTCCACCAATAAAGTATTAATGTCCCAGTTTTCTCACATCCCCTCCAACATGCATCATTATCTTTTACTGTCATTTTTAGCCAATCTGAGAAGTGTGTAGTGATACCTCAGAGTTGTCTTAATTTGCATTTCAGTAATTAATAACTATTAATTTTTATTTTCTTTTATTTAATAGCCTTTTATTTACAGGTTATATGTATGAGTAACTTTACAACATTAACAATTGCCAAACCTGTTGTTCCAATTTTTCACCTCTTACCCTCTCCCCCCTCCCCCAGATACCAGGATGACCAGTAGATGTTAAATACATTAAAATATAAATTAGATACACAATAAGTATACTTGACCAAACTGTTATTTTGCTGTACAAAAGAATCAGACTCGAAATATTGTACAATTAACTGTAAGGAAATAAAAATGCAGGTGGGCATAAATATAGGGATTGGGAATTCAATGTAATGGTTTTTAGTCATCACCCAGAGTTCTTTCTCTGGGCATAGCTGGTTCAGTTCATTACTGTTCCATTGGAAATGATTTGGTTGATCTCATTGCTGAGGATGGCCAGGTCCATCAGAACAGGTCATCATATAGTATTGTTGTTGAAGTATATAATTATCTCCTGGTCCTGCTCATTTCACTCAGCATCAGTTCGTGTAAGTCTCTCCAGGCTTTTCTGAAATCATTCTGTTGGTCATTTCTTACAGAACAATAATATTCCATAATATCCATATACCAAAATTTACTCAGCAATTCTCCAACTGGTGGGCATCCACTCAGTTTCCAGTTTCTAGCCACTACAAAGAGGGCTGCCACAAACATTGGTGCACACAGGTCCCTTTTCCTTCTTTATGATCTCTTTGTGGATATAAACCAGTAGTAACACTGCTGGATCAAAGGTATGCACAGTTTGATAACTTTTGAGCATAGTTCAAACTACTCTCCGAAATGGTTGGATTTGTTCACAACTCCACCAACAATGCATCAATGTTCCAGTTTTCCGCATCCCCTCAACAATCATCATTATTTTTCCTGTCATCTTAGCCAATCTGACAGGTTTGTGATGTATCTTAGAGTTATCTTAATTTGCATTTCTCTGATTAATAATGACTTGGAGCATCTTTTCATATGACTAGAAATAGTTTAAATTTCTTCATCTGAGAATTGTATGTTCATATCCTTTGACCATTTTCAATTGGAGAATGGCTTGATTTTTATAAATTAGAGTTAATTCTCTATATATTTTGGAAATGAGGCCTTTATCAGAACCTTTGACTGTAAAATATTTTCCCAGTTTATTGCTTCCCTCTAATCTTTGTGCTGCATTAGGTTTTGTTTGTACAAAACTTTTCAGTTTGTATAGTCGAAATTTTCTATTTTGTGATCAGTAATGATTTCTAGTTCTGCTTTGGTCATAAATTCCTTCCCTTTCCACAGGTCTGAGAGGTAAACTATCCTGTACTCCTCTAATTTATTATTAATTTCATTCTTTATGCCTAGGTCATGAACCCATTTTGACCTTATCTTGGTGTACGGTGTTAAGTGTGGATCAATGCCTAGTTTCTGCCATATTAGTTTCCAATTTTCCCAGCAATTTTTGTCAAACAGTAAGTTCTTATCCCAAAAGCTGGGGTCTTTGGGTTAGTCAAAGACTAGGTTGCTATAGTTGTTGACTGTTTTGTCCCTTGAAGCTAACCTATTCCACTGATCTATTCCTTAGCCAATACCAAATGGTTTTGGTAACTACTGCTCTATAACATAATTTTAGATCTGGTACAGCTAAGCCACCTACATTTGATTTTTTTCATTAATTCCTTTGAAATTCTTGACCTTTTGTTTTTCCATATGAATTTTGTTGTTATTTTTTCTAGGTCATTAAAATAGTTTTTTGGGAGTCTGATTGGTATAGCGCTAAATAAATATATTAGTTTAGGTAATATTGTCATCTTTATTATATTTGCTTTCCCTATCCAAGAGCATTTAATATTTTTCCAATTGGTTAGATCAGACTTAATTTGTGTGAAAAGTGGTCTGTAATTTTGCTGATAAAGTTTCTGATTTTCCCTTGGCAGATAGATTTCTAAATATTTTATATTATCAGTAGTTACTTTAAATGGAATTTCTCTTTGTAACTCTGACTGTTGGATTTTGTTAGTGATATATAAGAATGCTGATGACTTTAGTAGGTTTATTTTATAACCAGCAACTGCTAAAGTTGTGGATTATTTCTAATAACTTTTTAGTAGAATCTCTGGTGTTCTCTAAGTATACCATAATATCGTCGGCAAAGAGTGATAATTTCGTTTCCTCATTGCCTATTCTTATTCCTTTAATCTCTTTCTCAGCTCTTATTTCCAAAGCTAACATTTCTAATACAATATTAAATAGTAACGGTAATAGTGGGCAACCTTGTTTCACTCCAGATCTTATTGGGAATGGATGCAGTTTGTCCCCATTACATATGATGCTTACTGATGGTTTTAAATATATGCTGCTGATTATTTTAAGGAAAAGTCCATTTATTCCTGTTTTTAATAAGAATGGATGTTTTATTTTGTCAAATGCTTTTTCTGCATCTATTGAGATGATCATGTGGTTTTTGTTAATTTGGTTATTAGTATGACCAATTATATTGATAGTTTTCTAATATTGAACCAACGCTGCATTTCCTGGTATAAATCCTACTTGATTATGATCAAGTGTATTATCCTGGGGATGATTTTCTGTAGTCTTTTTGCTAATATCTTATTTAAGATTTTAGCATCAATATTCATTAGGGAGATTGGTCTATAATTTTCTTTCTCTGTTTTCAGCCTACCTGGTTTAGGTATCAGTACCATTTCTGTGTTATAGAAGGAATTTGGTAGGACTCCTTCATTCCCTGTTTTATCAAATAATTTATATAGCATTGGGACCAATTGTTCTTTAAATGTTTGGTAGAATTCACATGTAAATCCAGCTGGTCCTGGGAATTTTTTCTTAGGGAGTTTTTTAATTACCTGTTCTATTTCTTTTTCTGAAATGGAACTATTCAAGCAATGTCTTCCTCCTCTGTTAGTCTGGGAAGTCTATGTTTTTGGAGGTAGTCATCCATTTCACTTAGGTTATCAAATTTATTGGCATAAAGTTGAGCAAAATAACACCTTATTATTTCTCTAATTTCTTCTTCATTGGTGGAAAGTTCTCCCTTTTAATTTTTAAGACTACTAATTTCATTTTCCTCCCTCCTTTTTCTAATCAGATTTACCAAAGCCTTATCTATTTTATGGGCTTTTTCATAGAACCAACTCTTAGTTTTATTAATTAGTTCACTAGTTTTTTTACTTTCAATATTTTTAATTTCTCCTTTTAATTTTAGAATTTCAAATTTAGTATTTGATTAGGGGTTCTTAATTTGGTCTTTTTTTAAGTTTTTTTAGTTCCAAGCCAGATCATTAATCTTTTCTTTTCTCTGTTTTATTCAAGTAAGCCTCTAAGGATATAAAATTCCCTCTTATTACCGCTTTGGCTGCATCCCACAAATTTTGGTATCATGTCTCATCATTGTCATTATCTTGAGTGAAATTATTAATTGTGTCTATAATTTGCTGCTTCACCCAATCATTCTTTAAGATGAGATTGTTTAGTTTCAAATTACTTTTTGGTTTATTTACCCCTAACTTTTTATTGAATGTAGTTTTAATGCATCATGATCTGAAAAGAAAGCATTTACTATTTCTGCTTTCTTGCTTTTAGTTTTGAGGTCTTTATGTCCTAAATTATGGTCAATTTTTGAATAGGTTCCATGAACTGCTGAGAAGAAAGTATATTCCTTTCTATCTCCATTCAATTTTCTCCAAAGATCTAACATACCTAATTTTTCTAATATTCTATTTACTTCTTTAATTTCTTTCTTATTTGTTTTGTGGTTTGATTTGTCTAATTCTGAGAGTGCAAGGTTGATATCTCCCACTATTACAGTTTTGTTGTCTATTTCTTCTTGCAACTCTCTTAACTTCTCCTTTAGGAAGTTGGATGCCATAACACTTGGTGCATATATGTTTAATATCGATATTGCTTCGTTGTTTATGCTACCCTTTAACAGAATATAGTTTCCTTCCTTATCTCTTTTAATTAGATCGATTTTTGCTTTTGCTTGATCTGAGATAAGGATGGCTACCCTACTTTTGACTTCCCTGAAGCATAATGAGATTTTGCTCCAGCCTTTTAACTTTACTCTATGTATGTCTCCCTGCTTTAAATGTGTTTCTTGTAAACAACATATTGTAGGGTTCTGACTTTTGATCCAGTCTGCTATCTGCCTCCCTCTTTATGGGAGTTCATCCCATTCACATTTACGGTTAGAATTACTAAATCTGTATTTCCTGCCATCCTAATAACCCCAGATTATGCTTTACTTTCTCTTGCCTCCCCCAACTCTCTTTCCCTTTTTTGAACTTATGTACCCCACTTGTATCACGATACTTATCCTCTTATAGTCCCTCCCTCCCCCCCTTTGAGTCTTTTCCCCTTCTTTCCCTTATTACTCTTTTTTCTTTCCCTTTTCCTCTCCCCCCTTTTTAATGAGGCAAGAGAGAATTTTCTCTAAAACAAATGTCAATTATTTTCCTTTGAGCCAACTCTGATGAGAGTAAAGATTCACACATGTTCCTCCCCTCTCTAAATTCCCTCAGATATGATAAGTTTCCTTTGCCTCTTCATGGGATATGGTTTCCCTCTTTTTATCCCCCCTTCCCACCTTATTCTGCCATCATCCCTTTTCCATATCTACTTCCCTTTTTTATGTTATATCAGTAAAATCAAATTATACATGTATTCTTTTTGTATATCCACTACGGAAATACAATTCTCAAGAGTTCTTTTTACCTTTTCTGCATCTCTTGAGTTCTATTTTTGGAGAATCAAATTTTTTGTTTTAGTTCTGTTTTTCTTCAGAAACAAGATGGAATTCATTTTTTCATTAAATGTCCATCTTCTTCCCTGGAAGAAAATGCTCAACTTAGCTGGTAGTTTATTCTTGGCTGCATCCAAGTTCTTTTGCCTTTTGGAATGATCAGATTATCAGAGCCTTTGATCCTTTAATGTGGAGGCAGCCAGATCTTGGGTGATCCTTAACTGTGGCACCTCAGGTATTTAAATTGTTTATTTTGGCTGCTTGTAAAATTTTTTCCTTAATCTGGTAGTTCTGAAATTTGGCCACTAATATTCCTTAGGGTTTTAGGGGTCTCTTTCAGAAGGTGTTTGATGAATTCTTTCAATGCCTATTTTACCTTCTGATTCTATTACATCTGCGAAGTTCTCTTTGATGATTTCTTGTAAAATAATATCTAGGCTCTGTTTTCATTATTTTCGGAAAGTCCAATAATCCTCAGATTATCTCTCATAGATCTATTTTCCAAGTTTGTCATTTTTGCAAGTAGATATTTCATGTTTTTTCCAGTTTGTCATTTTTTTGGTTTTGCTTGACTGATTCTTGCTGTCTCAATGAATCATTAGTTTCTATTTGTTCTGTTCTAATTTTTTAAAATATTTTCTTCATTAGCTTTTTATTTCTTTCTGTATATGTCCAATTCAGTTTTAAGTGAATTGTTTTGATCTATGGAATTTTTCATTTCACTAATTTTTTGTCGAATTGTTTTCTTTTCCTATTCACAGATCCCTTTCTTGCGAGTTCTTTGTCTTTTCAATTCACAAATCCTACTTTCTAAGTAGATTCTTTATTTTTCAAATCCACAATTCTTACTTTTCTGAAATTTTTTACTTTTTTCCTGTAATGGGCTAAGGTTTGAGTTGATGCACTGAGGTCCAAGTACTGTAGGGCTAATAGCAATTGGTCTATACTCATTAATATCATGATTGGATAAAGGATGGTCACTGTCACTCATCTGTGCGAGTCCTGATGTTTGTAGAATGATGAGTGATTTTGGTGAGTGGAGTGCAAGGAGAGACAGGAAGAAGCTGGGGGAGACTCGGGGCCTGGTTCCATACTCCTAGCTGCCAAGTTATGTGGCTGCTAGTCTAGCTAGCTTCTTGACTCAGCTGCACACATTGCTATCGCCGATTCTCTTCCACCTCTGATCCTTCTTCACAGAGAATAAAGATAGAAGATTTTCCCCTAATCTGAATTCCTGACTCCTGCTGATTTAAAAATACGCGAACTTCACATTTTCCAATTCACAAATTTTGTTTCCCTGCACTTCCTGGGAATTTTTTATCTTTTCCAATTCATATTTCAGGAAGTTGTTGCTCTCTTGTAAGACTTCTCTTTCCTTTCCCCATTTGTCTTTTAACTCTCTTTTGAGACTTTTAATGGTCTCTTCTATGATAACATCATGTAAAAGAGGACAGGTGACATTCCCCTTTGAGTATTGTCTGGTGCATATTTGCTATTAGTCTCTTCAGGTTTCTTGACCTGCTCTTTTTCTGCATAGAAGCTGTCAATTGTTCTTTCATCTTTTTATTCATGTTTTAAAGCCTTTAGGTATGCCTCCTAGGCAAGGGTTACAGCTTCTCTAGCAGAGCAAGGAGATGTAAACCAGTTTCCAGCTCTGAGGATAGTAGTGCTCTGAGTGAGGATTTTCCTTCCCCAACAGGGAAAATTGCATTCAACTGGCTGAGCTATGGAGTGCCCAGTTGGGATATATGTGGATTTTACATTCCCTAGGCTAGAAACTAAGGGGTGAAAGTGTCACTGCCCCAGGCCAGAGCCTCTTGTGGGACTGTGGGTGTTAGCAGCTGACCGCAGATCGCAGATTCTACTGGAGGTCTGCTTGGAACTCTGCGCCAATGGCTCTGCTTCAACTTCTCTGCCAGATTGCAAATCAACCCTGGGAAAGCTCTATGGCCCTCAAGCCAATTGGCCTCCCTACTTCTATGCAGATTAGAGGGCTAACCGGGCTGTGCCTCACTGCCTTCAGGTTCCAATCTTCCCAAGGAAAAGCCTGTCTGTATTTGGGGCTGCAGGCTTGTGTCATGCGATCTTTGCTCTCACTTTTTGGTTTGAGGCTCTCCTTGGAACCTAATTCTCTCTCTGAGTCTATCTAGTCTCCCCCTAGCCCGGAAAAAAAAAAAAACTTTTTGCTTAGAGACTGCAGATTTTCTTCACCTGGTGAGTTGTTATACTTCTTATCTTTATGAATTGTAGCAGTCAAGACTATTTTTGAGGCTGGATATAATATTGATAAAGAGGGTAAGAGAAGAGTTTAGAAAGTCCCATGTGCCTTCTCCGCCATCTTGCCTCCACCTCCAATAACTATTAATTAAGAGCACCTTTTCATATTACTAGAAATGGTTTCACGTTCTTTATTTGAAAACTATCTGTTCATATCTTTAACCATTTATCATTTGGAGCCTGGTTTGAATTCTTATAAATTTGAGTCAATTTGCTATACATTTTAGAAATGAGGCCTTTACATTTGAATGGAAAAATGTTTTCCCAGTTTATTGCTTATCTTCTAATTTTGTCTCCATTAGATTTTTTTTTTGTTACAAAAACTGTTTAACTTTGTATAATTAAAATTTTCTATTTTGTGTTCAGTAATGAACTTGGGTTCTTCTTTGATCACAAATTCCTTCCTTCTCCACTGCTCTGAGAGGTAATCTATCTTTTGTTATTCTAATTTGTTTTTTATATCACTCTTTATGTCTAAATCTTGAACCCATTTCAAACTTACTTTAGTATAAGGTGTTAGGTATGGGTCATTGCCTACTTTCTGCCATATTAGTTTACAATTTTCCCAGCAGTTTTTGGTCAAATAGTGAATTCTTATGCCAAAAACTGTGGTCTTTGGGTATGTAAAACACTAGATTACTATAGCCATTGACTATTTTGTCCTGTGAACCCAACATATTCCACTGATTGTCTACTCTATTTCTTAGACATTAGCAAATGCTTTTGATGACCACTGTTTTATAATATAGTTTTAGATATATTACAGCTAGGACACCTTCATTGCTTTTTTTTTTTTCCATTAATTCCCTTGAAATTCTTGATCTTTGTTCTTCCAGATGAATTTTGTGATTATTTTTTCTAGATCTGTAAACTAAAGGGGAGAGAAAAAAATGGATAACAAAATTTTGTGAAAGTAAATGTTTAAAACTATGCATGTGTTTTGAAAATAAAAAAAAAGCTTTACAAAAGAAAATCTGGTATTCAAATGCACAAAGGATCTCTAGTTTTACTCGTATATGATTATAATGAATAGCAGAAATGTAGATCATATTTAAATTTGCAAAGTTTTTCATATTTTATTTCATTTGATTCTAATGTCCATCCTGAGAAGTAGATATGATTATTTCCATTTCATAGATGGAAAAACTGAGCTTCAAAGAGGTTTGTCTCAAAGTACCCTATCCATTCTGCTGAAAAATCTAACTACCTTTAGGTAATTGAATGAATTGATTAAGAAAGGAAAGGAAGATTTGAAAAAGTTATAACAACCTACAATAAATAAAAAAAGAAACCACAATGCATTTCCAGTGTATTAGGAGTTTTCTTATTGGGTGAGATCCAGAGATATCCTTTGTTGGGCTAAGTTATTTATATTCTCATGGAAGAAATTCTTCACTGTATATTTCATGGCATATATTCATTTACATACACATTCTCTAATTGCTGCTATGGTATAATATAAAATACATGGGGATGGATAACTTGACAATTGTTTATTTCTTCTTGGTTTATTCTAACATCTTTTTCTCAATATTTGATTCAATGCCTCCTTAAAATTTTGAAGCTTGATGCAATCAAGTCTTCCAGTAATTATCTTTATCTTCTACTTTATGAAGAAAAAATTGATCTTTGTCATCTGTTCCTTTAATTATATTTCCACATCTTTTTCTACATTTTTATTCATCTCTTTCTTTTCCCTAGGTTCTTTTTTTTTTCTTCAGCTCATCACCTAAGAACCCTTGAGAAAACTTCACCACCATTCATTCGTAGTATATGTTTGCATTTCTGTAATTACCTACATTTATATCTAGAAATATATATATATATATATTAATTATAATTATAAATATATATATATACATATATGTTTAAATATATATTTATATATATATTATATATATAAATATATATATTTATATATATATATATATATAAATATATACATATATATATTAATTATAATTATAAATAAATGGACATTGATTTAGCTTTATGGTTACATATTTATGTAAATATGATTCCTCTTATCTCTTTCTTTCATTTTATTTCCAACTTTGAAATAAATAAACAGAACCCTCTATTTCTTTACCACCAATTGTTTTTTAAATTTCTTATGTTTTTTTGATTCCATTACCTGACTACAACTGATTTCATAAAAATTATAACCCATTGATTGTTAAATCTCACAGCATTTCTACTCCTAGAACTCTCAGTATCTTTTGATATTGTTAAGCTCATTTTTCTCTAGAATAATCTCTTTTCTCTTAACTTTATTGATTGTTTTTCTATGTTCTATGTTTCTATGGAGTAAGGAAGAATCCTGGCATTCTCTTATGAGTCCTGTCTCTTGGCCTTTCCTTCTCTCTTTTTTTTTTTAATCATTTAGTCATATCTCACTCCTTGTGCCCTAATGGACAATAATTTTTCAGGACTCTGTATTCTCTATTATGCTCAAAGTCTGTTTAAGTTCATGTTCAGTGTTTCCATAACTTTCTCTTTCCATTTCATCCTCTGTTGTCCTTTCCCCACTTTGCCTTTAATTATTCCCATGCTTAGGGTTTTTTTTCCCCAGTGATTGATAACTTCTCAATATGTGGCCAAAATATTTAAGCTTCAGTTTTAGCATTTTGCTTTCAAGCAAATAGAATGAATTAATTACTTTAAGTACTGATGGAACTGATGACCCTTGTGTCCAGGGCATTCTCAAAAGTCTTCATAAGATCTACAATTCAAAAGTATCAATACTGCAGCACTCAGTTGTCAAACAGTGTTACTTTAAAAAAATATATTTGAATATATGGAACTTTGCCAGAAATGTAAAGTCTCTGCTTTTTAATATGCTGTTCAGATTTGACATAGTTTTCCTTCCAAGGAGTAAGTATAATGTAATTTCATGGCTCCAATTGCTTTATACAGTAATATTTAAGCCCAGGAATATAAAATATGATACAGTTTAAATTTCTTCTCCTTCAAATTGTCAGGAAGTAATGGGACAAGTGGATAAAATTTTTACTTTCTTCTCTCTCTATCACTTATTTATTTAAATAAACATTGTTTTTTAATTATGTTGAGAAATAAATATCAAAATAAAAGGGAAAAACAATGAGAGAGAAAGAAATAAAAAAAGAGAAGTGAGCATAGCATATATTGATTTACATTTAATCTTCATAGTTATTTTTCTGGATGAACATGGCATTTTCTGTGCCATCTATTGGGAATTCTTTGAATCCCTGAACCACTTAAAAGAACCAAATCTTTCATAATTGATCATTGTACATTCTTGCTTTTATTGTTTACAATGCATCCCTGCTTCTGCTGGTTTTGCTAAGCATCAATTCATGTAAAACTTTCCAGACCTCTCTAAAATCATTTTCTTCATCATTTTATATAGAATAGTAATATTCCATTTACTTCTTATACCACAACTTCTTCAGACATTCCCGAATTGATGGGCCTCTACTCCTTTTCCAATTCTTTGCTAATAGAAAAAGGGCTTCTAAAAACATTTTTGCATATGTGGGTTCTTTCCCCTCCTTTATGATTGTTTTGGGATATATATATATATATAATGACACTGCTCAGTCAAAGGTTATGCACAGTTTTATACCCCTTTGTGAAAATTTCCAGATTGCTTTCCAGAATGGTTGGATCATTTCACAACTCCACCAACAATGGACAAGTGCCCCTGGTTTCCCACATCCCCTCCCACACTTACCATTATCTTTTCCTGTCATCTTAGCCAATTGGATAGGTGTGAGGAAACACCTCAGAGTTGTCTTAATTTGCATTTCTCTACTCATTATTTACAACAATTTTTCATATAACCATAGATTAATTTAATTTCATCATCTGAAAATTGTCTGTTCATACCCTCTGACCATTTGCCAATTGGGGAATGACCTGTAATTTTTTTTTAAATTTGAAATAGTCCTTCATATATTTTAGAAATGAGACCATTATCAGATCTATAAAGATTTCCCCCCATCTTTGTACAGCCTTTTTAATCTTGTTTCTGTTGGTTTTGTTTATGCAAAAACTTGTAGATTGAATGCAATCAAAGTTGTGCATTTTGCTGTTCATACAGTTCTGTCATTCCTTTTTTTTTGTTATAAATTCCTCCCTTCTCTCAAGATGTGATAGGAAAATTATCCTCTTCTCCTAAATTGTTTATTATCATCATTTATGCACAAATAATGTATCCCTTTTTACTTTATTTTGGTGTGATGTGTTAAGATGTAGGTCTATGCTGAGATTCTGACATATTTTCCAATATTCTCAGTAAGTTTTGTCAAATACTGAGTTCTCATTTCAGAAGCTAGAGTTTGGGGGTTTATCAAATATTAGATTGCTATAAGCCCTTTTTATTGTTTTATATATATATATATATATATATAAAATCTATTTCACTGATCCACCATTCTATTTCTTATCCAGTACCAAATGGTTTTGATGACAGCTGCTGTATAACACACTTATAGGCTTAGTATTGTAATACAAAATTCTTTGTATTTTTTTTCCAGTAATTCCCTTGATATTCTTGATCTTTTGTTCTTTCAAATGAATGTTGTCATTATTTTTTCTAGCTCTATAAAATACTGTTTTGATAGATATGGCACTGAACAAGTAGACAGATTTAGGCAGAATTATCATTTTGATTATCTTAATTTGGCCCAGCTATGAAAAAGTGATATGTTCTCATTGGCTTAGACTTGACTTTATTTGTGTGAGAAATGTTTTTTTTTAATTGTGCTCATAAAGTTCTTCAGTTCTTGAAAGGTAGACCACCCCCTGAATATTTGTTTTTTTTAATTTTAAAGAGAATTTCTCTTTCTATCTCTTGCTGTTGGGCTTTGTCAGTAAAAAAAATATACACGCTGATGATTGTGGTTTTCTTTTATATCTTGCAACTTTGCTAAAGCTGTGAATTTTTTTGTAGGAGGTGTCTTGATGATTTTCTAGGATTTTCTAAGTACATCATATCATTTGCAAATAGTGATAGTTTTATTTCCTCATTGCATATTCTAAATCCTTTAATTTCTTTTTCTTTTCTTATTGCTGAAGCCAGCATATCTAGTACAATATTGACTAATAGCAATGATAATGGGACTCCTTTTTTCATCCCTGATCTTATTGGGAATGCAACCAGCTTTTTTCTATACAATTAATGCTTATTTTTTCTAGTGT
Source organism: Sarcophilus harrisii (assembly GCF_902635505.1). Classification (NCBI taxonomy): domain Eukaryota; kingdom Metazoa; phylum Chordata; class Mammalia; order Dasyuromorphia; family Dasyuridae; genus Sarcophilus; species Sarcophilus harrisii. The sequence goes on from NC_045426.1 coordinate 420,093,246, forward strand.
TTTTAGTTGCATGCCCAAAGTCTTAAACTTTCTTTCTCTATTTTATGCAAGCAAGCATCTAGAAATATAAAACTTCCCCAAAAACTGCTTTGGCTGTATCCCATAAATTCTGGTATGTTTTCTCATTATTGTCATTCTCTTGGATGGAATATCAATTGTCTATGATTTGTAGTTTCACCCACTTATTCTTTAGTATCAGATTATTTAGGTTCCAATTAATTTGTGGTTTGTTTCTTGTGGTCCTTTATTACATGTAATTTTTATTGCATCATCTGAAAAAAGATGCATTTGCTATTTCTTCCTTTTTGCATTCTATTTTGAGGATTTTATGCCCTAATGCATGGTTGATTTTTGTATAGTTTCCATGTTTCACCGACAAAAAATAAATATACTCTTTATGTCTCCATTCAATTTTCTCCAATAACTTTTCTAAAATTCTCTTTACTCCCTTAACTTCTTTTTTTATTTGTTTTGTGGCTCAATTTATCTCATTCTTAGAGAGCAAGGTAGAGATCCTCTCCTAGTATTGTTTTCCAATCTAATTCTTCTTTGCAGCTGTCTAATTTATTCTCTAGGAATGTGGATACTACTACCACTTGGTGCATAAATGTTTAGTAGTGATATTACTTCATTATCTATAGTATTCTTTATCAAAGTGTAGTTACCATCTTTATCTCTTTTAATTACATTATTTTTTTTTCTTTGCTTTTGCTTGATCTGAGATCAGGATCACTACCCCTGCTGTTTTATACTTCAGCTGATGAATAATAGATTGTGCTCCAGACTTTTGCCTTTACTCTGTATGTATCATTCTGCTTTAAATGTGCTTCTTGTAAACAACAAATTGTAGGATTCTGCCTTTTAATCCAGTTCTCTTATACACTTCTGTTTTGGGGACAGTTCTCCCCATTCCCATTCAGTTAAAATTACTAATTCTGTTTTTCTCACCATCTTATTTTCCCCCAAATTGTACTTTCCCCTTTACTTTCCTCCTTTTCCTACTCTTCTGTGTTTTTCTTCTTACTACTACCTCTTTCAGTATTCCCCTTTCACAGCCCCTCCCCCTTTCTTATACTTTTCACCTTCTACTTCATTTCTTTCTTCTATTAGCCTCCCCCTTTCCTTTCCTCTTTCCCTTCTATTTTTTATATAGAGTGAATCTATGTCTATGAAGCTAAATGTATCTGGTATTCTCTATTTGAGTCAAATCTGATGAGAATAAGATTCACTAAAGCTCAACCTCTCCTTTATTTTTGCAATTATCATAGTTTGTTTTTGCCTCTTCATGAGATGTAATGTACTTATTTCATTTCCCCCTCTTCCAGTGGAAACTCATTTCCATCTCTAATTCCTTTTTTTATATTATCACAATAAAATCATTTTATAACTGAACCCTTTAAGTATACCCATAACAGAAATACTGTTCTCAAGAGTCAAACATAATATCTCATATACAGATGTAAATTTTCAAATTTTATTTTTTTTATTTTAATAGTCTTTTATTTACAGGTTATATGTATTGGTAACTTTACAGCATTGACAATTGCCAAACCTCTTGTTTCAATTTTTCCCTTCCTTCCCCCCACCCCTCCTGCAGATGACAGGATGACCAGTAGATGTTAAATATATTAAAATATAAATTAGATACACAATAAGTATACATGACCAAACTGTTATTTTGCTGTACAAAAAGAATTGGACTCTGAAATATTGTACAATTAGCTTGTGAAGGAAATCCAAAATGCAGGTGGGGGAAAATATAGGGATTGGGAATTCAATGTAATGGTTCTTAGTCATCTCCCAGAGTTCTTTCTCTGGGTGTAGCTGGTTGAGTTCATTACTGCTCTTTGGAAATGATTTGGTTCATCTCATTGCTGAGGATGGCCAGGTCCATCAGAATTAGTCATCATATAGTATTGTTGTTGAAGTGTATAATGATTTCCTGGCCCTGCTCGTTTCACTCAGCATCAGTTCGTGTAAGTCTCTCTAGGCCTTTCTGAAATCATCCTGTTGGTCATTTCTTACCAAACAATAATATTCCATAATATTCATATACCACAATTTATTTAGCCATTCTCCAATTGATGGGCATTCACTTAGTTTCCAGTTTCTGGCCACTACAAAGAGGCTGCCACAAACATTGGTGTACATACAGGTCCCTCTCCCTTCTTTATGATCTCTTTGGGATATAGGCAAATTAAGAGACCACAAACGAAAGAAAAGAAGAAAAGGAAAAAAAAAATGAATCTAGCACATGCTGATCTACATTCTATCCATAGTTCTCTCTTTGGATATAGATAACATTTTCCATCCAGTGTTTGTTGAGATTTCTTTGTATCATTGCACAATCTTGCTGTTATTATGTGCAATATTTTTTGTTTGTTTAACTCAATATTAGCTCATGCAAATATTTCCAGGCCTTTCTAAAATCGTCTTGTTCATTATTTTTATAGAACAATAATATTCCATTAGTTTCACATACCACAATGTATTCAATCATTCCCTAGTTGATGGATATCTACTCATTTTCTAATTCCTTGACACCCCCAAAACAGCTGCTAGGTACATGTTTGGCATATATGGATTATTTTCCCTCTTTTATGATTTCCTTGGAATACAGATCCAATATTGGAATTGCTACATCAAAGTGTATGAAGACTACTACCCTTTAGGCATAGTACCAAATTGCTCTCCAGAATAGCTGAATCAGTTCACAACTCCATCAATAATGTGTCAACATCCCAGTTTTCCCATATTCCCTCCAATACTTATCATCTTTTCCTGTCATTTTAGTCAATCTTAGAAGAGTCAAGTATTAGCTAAGAGATAATTTAATTTGCATTTCTCTAATCAGTTATGATTTAGAACATTTTTTTTTCATTTGATTCTGAATGACTTCAATTTCTTCTTATGAAAATTTTCTGTTCATATCCTTTGACTATCAATTGGGAAATGACTTGTATTTTTATAAATTTGACAAAATGCTTTATATATTTCAGAAATGAATTCCCTATCAAAAACAGAGGTTGTAATTTTTTTCTCCAACTCTGTACTTCCCTTTTAATTGTTTTTTCTGTTCATTTTGTTTGTACAAAAACTTCTTAATTTAATGTAACCATTTTGTTCTCTGTTTTGCCTTAAATAATGTTCTCTAGTTCTTTGTTCATAAATTCCTCCCTTTCTCCAAAAATCTGAGAATTAATTTAATTCTCCCCCTCCTAATTTGCTTAAAATATCATCCTTTACACTCAAATCATGGGCCAATTTTGATCTAATTTTGTTATGGTGTGTGAGATGTAAGTCTACACCAAGTTTCTGACATAATATTTTATAGTTTTCCAACCAATTATTGCCAAATAGTGAGTTTTATTCCAGAAAGTAGAATTTTGTAGGTTATCAAATACTAGATTAATATATTCATTGATTATTATGTCATGTATATTTTACCCAGTTCACTGATTCACCATTCTATTTCTTAGTCGGTCACATGTTTTGATCATTGCTTTTGTATAACAGAGTTTTAGCTCTGGTTCCACTAGGTCACTATATTTTTTTTGTATTTCTTTTTCATTAATTTCCTTGATATTCTTGAGCTTTTGTTCTTCCAAATGAATTTTGTCATTATTTTTCTAGCTCTTTAAGATAATTTTTTTTGAAGTTTGATTGGCATGGCACTGAACAAGTAGACCAATTTAGGTAGAATTGTCATTTTTATGATATTAGCTCAGCTTATCCCATGAGCAATTAAGATTTTTCAATTTTTTTATATCTGACAAATTTCTTTAATTTTATAAAAATAGGTATCATATTGTTACCTACCTCACATATAGTTATAAAGATCAAGTGATATTATGTTTCTAAAGCACTTAGAATATTTTGTGGCACATAATAGTTTCTTCATGAATGATTGTCCTCTTTCCTTCCTATTGGAAAATATCACTGAAAACCAGAAATTTTGAAGTATATTTCCACAAAATTTAAATTAGCATTGTATTGATTAAAGTTAATAAATAGATATTGAGCATTACATGCACATATAAATAACCAAATAAAAGTTATTACTAATGGACTGTACATTGAATTGAACTATATGTGAAGGCTGGTACCAAAATTATCACTCCATAAAGTGAAATATACAAAGAGTATTGTCTTCATGCAGCATGTGACTTTAAAGTAACTGAAATTAGTCCACCTCCTTTTTCTCTCAATAGCTTATATTTTTACCACTAAAATGAATTTTAAAAGCTAATCTAGTCCTAGGAGAATCTTATATAGGTCCATGGGACCCAACCATTTTTAGAGATGTGGATAAGTAAGTATTGAGTTTCATCTACAATAATGTATGCATCCTTATGGAATAAACCACAATGTTTTCCTTTATTTCTATTTTTTAAATGCTCTTTTAATAAAAATATAACATCATCCACTATATATATTTCTGTTGCTAAAACATCATTTCTTCAAAGCTAGGCAAAGCACAATTTTAGCACCATCTGTTCTTATGAAGAAAAATAAAGTAAACATGAGTTATATTGGCAAAGGAAATAAAATTCTTGCATATCTGAGCTACTATTTTGATGATATTTCAGTCTCAGTCCTTAGTTGCTGAGGAAAAAGAATTTGACTCTTAGCATTACACCACTATTGAAATAGTGGTTTCTGTTGAAGTAAAGAAGTAAAGAAGTAAAGAAAAAGAAAGGGAAAAAAAACATATTTTTGATGAATGCATAATGTTGAACTGTTGAAATAGGGTTTCTTAATATTGACATTTATAAATCATATTGCTCTTCTTAATCAAAATTAATGATATATATGTTTTTCTTTTATTCTTGAGCTCTGTGTTACTGGTTTTCTTGCCATCCATTTCAAATATGGTGGACTCAAAATTTAAAAGAAAATGATAATCAATATAATTTCACAGCCAAACAAGGCACAGCAAATATCTCAATTGATAAAATAGACAATTTTGATTATGCAAAATTTAAGGTCTTCTTATGTTTGAAAACAGCAAAAACAGCAATAAATCAAATGAAGCTAATTTTAGATGGAGTATAATTAACTAGGGGAAAATAATCTTTAAATCATTTCTCTTATAAATCTTTCATTTGAGTGCATATATAAATGCATATCTATATAGATAAATAATTATAGATTAAAATGTACATACATACTATAAATGTACATATACATATACACATTTATGCAATATAGCTATATTATAATTGTGCTATAAAAGATTGAAGACTATTAACAAGGCAGTAGTTAAAGAAAAAAATGCAAATTACATTAGCTATATAAAAATGCCTCAAATTATTTTAATTAAAACAATTTTGAACAAAACAACTCTAAAATGCTGTCATACCTATTATGCTGGAAAAGTTGGCCAAAAAAAGATAAAATAACAGAAGTTAGAAGGAATTCAGGAAAAAATAAATGTTTTATTATTTTTGCCAGTAGAACTCTAAATTGATACAACAATTCTGAAAAATAGTTTGTAAATGTTATAAAAAGTTACTAAATTATGAATATTTTTAACTCAGCATTTTGATTCTAGCTCTATACCCCAAAGTGTTAAACAAAATATAATATATTAATAAAATAGTTATTCCAGTATTTTTTTTTTTAATGACAAAGAACTGGGAACTAAATGCTCACAAATTGGGGAATGTCTGAATAAATTACTGCAAGAAATAATAAAGGAGAATATTTCAGAGCAATTTTGGAAAACCTATTTGAGCTGATAAATAAAATGAACAGAATCAGAATAATTTTTATAACAATAACATTGTAAAACAAATGAAACTCTTACAGATCAAAAAAAAAAAAACAACTTTTCAGTGATAATTTATGATTCCAGAGCACTATGATGAAGAATGTTACTCACTACTATTCAATGAACTGCTACACCAAATATGCATAATGGAACAAACAATTTGGGACATGGCATTATGAAGAATGATGTTGTTTAATTATGCATTCATCAAAAATATGGTTTTTTTTCCCTTTCTTTTTCTTTACTTCTCCACTTCCCTAGGGTGGAGTATGGAAGAGAGAAAAAAATAAATAATAATTTTAAAAATAAAATATATTTTTCTAAATGTATATAGATATGTGATATGCAAATATAAAATTTAAACACATGTGAATGCAAACATATATTGTATCAAGCATATATGAATATGTATATGTCATATAATGATTACATAAATTGGTCTCAAACTTTTTTTTCTTTCTCTAGTTTTATTTATTTATTTACTCACTGTTTAACACATTCACTGAAGCATAATAAGTACATAAGGAACGATCCCTGAATTGGTTCCATTTTTACCTCTCAAAAATGGGGACATTTGAGAAAGGAGAAGCAAGAGTTTTATTTAGTTCTTCAGTTTTTTAAGAAAAATATTAAAGACTGCTTAATTGACTTGGATGGAAGGAAACAATTGATTATGGTCTGCTTCTATTTTTCCAATCATTGGCCAACAGTGGCTGCTTTCTTTACTATATCTATGAGGAAAGGAAAGGAGGAGGTTATACAAAGCATACATTAATCAACTTCCATTTTACATCTTGGGGAATAATTTTCAGAATCCAGAAGTAATTATTTATTCCTTTCTTCCTTTCTTCCTTCCTTTCTTCCTTCCTTCCTTCCTTCCTTCCTTCCTTCCTTCCTTCCTTCCTTCCTTCCATTTCTTTTTCTTTGTTTCTATCTTGTTTTCTTTCTTTCTATCTATCATATATCTATCTATGGTATAGCTCTTTAAGGTTAGAAACAAATTTATTTTCTTTTACATTTTTTGGGGGTGTGTTTGTAACCATAATATCTGACATAGTACTCAAACCAAAATAGGTATTTAATAAAAACACATTGATAAATATATATATATATATATATATATATATATATATATATATATATATATATTGCATAGGGTTACCTAATATGCCATGGATAATAAAAATTAGAGGGAATTCTATTTTTAATTAGAAGGAATTCAAAGAGCAATAGTTATTCTGATATTTTTCAAATGTATGGCATGGTGTGGAGACAAGATAGTGGATAACAGACATGACTTCCCATGACTTCCCCCTGACCTCTGAAACCAACAGTAGATTGAGGCTCTAAACTGTTTTTGAAGTGATAAAACCCACAAATATTTGGAGTTCAATGCATTTCGAGAAGAAGATACCTTGGAAAAAAATCAGTATATGTCTGTTTCAAATGGACAGCGTAAAAGTCTGTCAAGCTCAGACCCCCCCAGCACAGGAAGCCGGGGACAAGGAACTAGGCCTGGCAACCAGAGTGTTTTGACATATTCAATTTATGGTGAAACTTCTCCCACCTCATTGAAAAGTGGGAAGGGAAAAGTGAAAAGGGAAGGAATAAGCTAAGCAGAAGGAAATACGGAAACTCTGAGAGAAAGGAGTAAGACAGGGGGAGGAATTCTAAGGCAGAGGGGAGGGATACTAAAAAGGGAGGGCTGTGAGAAGCAAGTGGTGCTCACAAGTTTAATACTGGGAAGGGGATAAGGGGGAAAGAAGCGAGAAAATCATAAACAGGGGTTAACAAGATGACAAGTAATACAGAATTGGTAATTTTAACCATAAATGTGAATGGGATAAACTCCCCCATAAAGAGGAAGCAGTTGGCAGAATGGATTAAAAGCCAGAATCCTACAATATGTTGTTTACAGAAAACATACCTGAAGCAGGGAGATACATGCAGAGTAAAGGTAAAAGGTTGGAGCAAAATCTACTATGCTTCAGGTGAAGTCAAAAAAGCAGGGTAGCCATTCTGATCTCAGATCAAGCAAAAGAAAATAATGATCTAATTAAAAGAGATAAGGAAGGGCACTATATCTTGTTAAAGGGTAGCATAAATAATGAAGCAATATCAATATTAAACATATATGCACCAAGTGGTGCAGCATATAAATTCTTAAAAGAGAAATTAAGAGAGCTTCAAGAAGAAATAGACAGCAAAACTATAATAGTGGGAGATCTCAACCTTGTACTCTCAGAATTAGATAAATCAAACCACAAAATAAATAAGAAGTCAAAGAGGTAAATAGAATACTAGAAAAGTTAGATATGATAGATCTGTGGAGAAAATGAAATGGAGACAGAAAGGAGTATACTTTCTTTTCAGCAGTTCATGGAACCTATACAAAAATATATATATTAGGACATAAAAACTTCAAACAAAAGTGCAGGAAGGCAGAAATAGTAAATGTAACCTTTTCAGACCACGATGCAATGAAAATTACATTCAATAAAAAGTCAGGGTAAAATAGACCAAAAAACAATTGGAAACTAAATAATCTCATAGTAAAGAATAATTCGGTGAAACAGTAAATCATAGACATAATTAATAACTTCACCCAAGAAAATGACAATAATGAGACATCATACCAAAATATGTGGGATGCAGCCAAAGCTGTAATAAGGGGAAATTTCATAACTCTAGAGGCCTACTTTCTTTTTTTTTTTTTTTTTTTATTAATAGCCTTTTATTTACAGGATAAATAACATGGGTAACTTTACAGCATTACAATTGCCAAACCTCTTTGTTCCAATTTTCACCTCTTACCCCCCCCCTCCCCTAGATGGCAGGATGACCAGTAGATGTTAAATATATTAAAATAAAAATTAGATACACAATAAGTATACATGACCAAAACGTTATTTTGCTGTACAAAAAGAATCAGACTCTGAAATATTGTACAATTAGCTTGTGAAGGAAATCAAAAATGCAGGTGTGCATAAAATAGGGATTGGAATTCAATGTAATGGTTTTAGTCATCTCCAGAGTTCTTTTCTTGGCATAGCTAGTTCAGTTCATTACTGCTCCATTAAAATGATTTGGTTGATCTCATTGCTGAGGATGCCTGGTCCATCAGAACTGGTCATCATATATATTGTTGTTGAAGTATATAATGATCTCCTGGTCCTGCTCATTTCACTCAGCATCAGTTCGTGTAAGTCTCTCCAGGCCTTTCTGAAATTATCCTGTTGGTCATTTCTTACAGAACAGTAATATTCCATAATATTCATATACCACAATTTATTCAGCCATTCTCCAACTGATGGACATCCATTCAGTTTCCAGTTTTTAGCCACTACGAAAAGGGCTAGAGGCCTACTTTCATAAAATAGAGAAAGAGAAGGTTAATGAATTGGGCTAGCAATTAAAAATGCTGGAAAAGGAACAAATTAAAAACCCCCAGTCAAACACTAAACTTGAAATTCTAAAAATAAAAGGAGAGATCAATAAAATTGAAAGTAAAAAAAAAACCTATTGAATTAATAAATTCAATTAATAAATTAATAAAAATTAATAAAACTAAGAGTTGGTTTTATGAAAAAAACAAAAAAAACAAAATAGACAAACCCTTAGAAAATCTGATTTAAAAAAGGAAAGAGGAAAATCAAATTGTTAGTCTTAAAAATGAAAAAGGAGAACTTCCACTAATGAAGAGGAAATTAGAGCAATAATTAGGGGTTACTTTGCCCAACTTTATGGCAATAAATTCGATAACTTAAATTAAATGGAAGAATACCTTCAAAAATGTAGCTTTCCCAGATTAACAGAGCAAGAAGTAAATAGTCTAAACAGTCCCATTTTAGAAAAAGAAATAGAACAAGCTATTAACCAACTCCCTAAGAAAAAATTCCCAGGAACAGATAGATTTACATGTGAATTCTACCAAACATTTAAAGAACAATTAACTGCAATGTCATATAAACTATTTGAAAAAATAGGGATTGAAGGAGTCCTACCAAATTCCTTTTATGACACAGACATGGTATCAATACCCTGAACCAGGTAGGTTGAAAACAGAGAAAGTAAATTATAGACCAATCTCTCTAATACATATTGATACTAAAATCTTAAATAAAATATTAGCAAAAACATTACAGAAAATCATCCGCAGGATTATACACTATGACCAAGTAGGATTTATACCAGGAATGTAGGGCTGTTCAATATTAGGAAACCCATTAGCATAATTTACTATATCAATAACCAAACTAACAAAAACCATATGATCATCTCAATACATGCAGAAAAAGCATTTGATAAAATCCAACAACCATTCCTAATAAAAACACTTGAGAGGATAGGAATAAATGAACTTTTCCTTAAAATAATCAGTAGCATCTATTTAAAACCATCAGTAAGCATCATATGTAATGGGGAAAAACTGCAACCATTCCCCATAAGATCAGGAGTGAAACAAGGTTGACCACTATCACCGTTACTATTCAATATTGAATTAGAAATATTTGTTTCAGAAATAAGAGTTGAGAAAGAGATTAAAGGAATTAGAGTAGGCAATGAGGAAACCAAACTATCACTCTTTGCAGATGATATGATGGTATACTTAAAGAACCCCAGAGATTCTACTGAAAAGCTATTAGAAACAATTAATAACTTTAGCAAAGTTGCAGGATACAAAATAAATCTACATAAATCCTCAGTATTTTTATACATCACCAACTAAATCCAACAGCAAGAGATACAAAAAAGAAATTATATTCATCCAAAATGTCCACAAAGGAAATCTCAAAATCTCAAAGAATAATATGAATTTCTCTCAAGGCCAAAGGGGTTTCTTGGAAGTACTGATCAATGACTTTAAATGAAAATAAGAGAGGTAAAAGAAAAAAAAAAGATGAAAAAAGTAATGAGAGATATGTAAAAAAGAGTTAACAGCTTGGAAAAGAAAGGTAATTCCTTAAAAAAAAAAACACAATAGAACAAATATTAAAAAAAAAAATCCATTGAAGGAAAAAAAAAACACTTTGAAGAGAAGAATTAATCAAATGGCAAAAGAGATACAAATTACTAACTAAAGAAATCCATACATTAAAAACAGGAGGGAAAAAGTTAATGACTAGATGTAAAGAATCAGTCGAACAAAATAGAAGAAAGAAAACATAGAAGAAAATGTGGAAAACCTCATTGAAAAACAGCAGACCTGGAAAATAGATGCAGAAGAAACAATTTTAAAGTTATTGGTCTATCTGAAGGCCATGACCAAAAAGACAGATTGGATAGAATTTTTTAAGAGATCAAGGAAAACTAGCCTAATAGTGTAAAAAAAGAATGCGAAATAATAATTGAAATAATGTAATCACTCTCCTTCAGAAAGAAATCACACATGAAAAATCCCAGGGAACATTGTACTAAAATTGTAAAACTACAATTTCAAGAAAAAAATAATGTAAAGTGCCAGACAAAAATAATTCAAATTAACAATAGTCAGCTGCTACAGGAAAAGATCTGATGGCCTGTGATACAAATTTTGGAAGACAAAGGATCTGGGATTACAACCAAGAATTAACTTCCCAGTGATACTGAGTATCATCTTTACAGAAAAAAAAAGATAGATGTACAATGAAATAAGAGACATTTAATCATTTCTATTGAAAAAAACAGAACCAAACAGAAAATTTCATCCACAAACACAGGACTCAAGAGAAGCGTAGAAATGTAAACATAGTACTTAAATGTTAAACTATGTACATCCCTAAAAGGAAAAATGACATCTGCAACTCTGGAGAATCTGCTGTTGGGGCAGGCAGAGTGGGGCATCATCTGTATGAAGAGTGTAGTTGTGAATGTAATGATATCCAAGAAAAATACATTGAGAGGTGGAAATATATCTGTACTAGAAGAAAAAAAAAAAGGAAGATATAATGGGACAAATTAGATTAGATGAAGAGGTGCAAGAGATATAAAATACCTATTATAATCAAGAAAATGAAGAGATGAGCATTGTTTGAAGCTCAAGTTCATTGGTTTTGGTTCTAAGATGGAATAACTTCTTCACTGAGTGTCTTTATATAAGTTTATCTAACCTTAAAAAGAAGTAGGAAGAAAAAGAGGAAAGAAAAGGGAGGAGCTGGATAGAAGAGAGGGCAGTTAAGATAAGAGAAAAGGGCAAAAGATGATAGAATATATTGTAGTATGTGGGGCTGGATAAAAACAAAAAACTGTTAAGGGCAGGGTGGAAAGACAAAATATATATATATATATATAGGCAGAAAACAGGATAGAGGAAAATACAGAGCTAGTGATCATAACTTTGAACATGAATGAGATGAACTTTTATATATAATGGAAGCATATTGAACTAGAAATGTTGGCTTTAGCAATAAGAAAAGGAATGGAAATTAAGAGAATTAGAATAATCAAAGGGAGAAAAATACTATCACTCTTCACAGATGATATGATGACATGCTTAGAGAATCCTAGAAAATCATCCAAAAACCTACTGGAAATAATTAATAGCTTTAATAAGTTACAGAATATAAAATAAACTAACACAAATCATCATCATTTCTATATATTACTGACAAAGTTCATGACCAAGAGATAAAAAGAAAAATTCCATTTTAAATAACTATGGAAAAAATAAAATATTTGAACATCTACCTGCCAAAATAAACCCACGAACTATATACACATAATTACAAGATGCTTCTCACACAAATGAAGTCAGATCTAAACAACTGGGAAAATATTAATCACTCAAGGTAATATAATAAAAATGACAATTCTGCCTAAATTGATCTACTTGTTTAGTGCCATAACAATCAAATTAAAAAAAAAAAGTATTTTGTAAAACTGAAAAAAAAAGTAACAAAATTCATGTGGAAAAACAAAAGGCCAAGAATATCATGGAAATTAGTGAAACAAAAATACAAACAGTTGTGGCTTAGCAATACCAGACTGCACATGATATTATAAAGCAGAAGTTATCAAAACCATTTCATACTGGCTAAGAAACAGTGGTGAATCAGCGCAATAGATTAGATATACATGATAAAATAATCAAAGCCTATAGTAATCTAGTATTTGATAAACTCCCAAACTTTAGCTTCTGGAATGAAAACTCACTATTTGACAAAACTTGCTGGGAAAATATAAAATAGCATGTCAGTAACTTTCTATAGACCTATATGTCAAGCACAATACCAAAATAAGTTGAAAATGGGTACGAGATTTAGACATAAAAGATGATACCATAAACAAATTAGGAGAGCAAGGGATAATTTACGTATCAGATATTTGCAGGAAGGAGGAATGTATGACCAAAGAAGAATTAGAGAACATTATGAAAAACAAAATGGACAATTTTGATTTTTATTAAATTAAAAAAAGGTTTTGCACAAACGTAACTTGCAGAAAACAGGAGTACACATTTTGAAAAAAAAAATCTTTATAGCCAGTGTCTCTGAAAAAGGTCTCACTTCCAAAATGTATAAAGAACTGTATAAAATGTATGAGAATACAAATCATTCCCCTATTGATAAATAGTCAAAGGAGGGAAACAGATAATTTTCAGATGATGAAACTGAAGCCATGTATAATCATATGAAAAACTTCTCTAAATCCCTCTTGATTAGAAAATTGCAAATTAAAAAAAAATAACTCTGAGGTACCACTTCATACCTCTCACATTGGCTAAGATGACAGGAAAAGATATTGGTAAGTGTTGGAGGGGATGTGAGAAAACTGGGACACTAATCCATTGGTAGAGTTATGAACTGATATCAGTATTCTGGGGAGAAATCTGGAACTATTCACAATGGGCTTAAAATTGTACATAACTTTTACCATTACCACTCTTGGATCAAGGAAATCATAAAGAAGGGAAAAAGACCCACATATACAAAAATATTTTGTAGCAGCTCTTTTTGTGGTAACAAAGGATTAGAAAATGAGTAAATGCTTATCAACTGGGGAATAGGTGAATAAATTGTGATACATGAAGTTAATAGAATATTATTTTTATATAAAAATGATGAATAAGCTGATTTTAGAAAGGTCTGGAAATATTCACATGGACTGATCCTGAGTGAAACAAGTAGAATGAGGAATACATTGTACATAAGAACAGTAAGAATGTATGATGATTAACCATGAAAGACATAGTTCTCTATGATTCAGTGAATCACATTAATCCCCATAGACTTTGGACAGAAAATGCCATCTGCATCTACAAAAAAATCTGTGGAAAATGAATGTAAATTGACACATGTTATGTGCACTTCTTTTTTTGTTTGTTTGTTTGTTTCTTTGTCCTCTCTCATGGTGTATCCCTTTTGCTCTGATTTTTTTTCTCCCAACATGATTCATAAAAAGTGTATTTAAATTAATAGATATATTTAAATGGCTATCAAGAGGAATGACTAAAGATATATGTAAAGGAAACAATTCATATTGAAGAATTTGAAGAAATGTCAGATACAATGCTGATCATGGAATCAGTCTGGATTTTGAATTAAACCAAAGAAATGAGATAAAAGGGAAGACAATAAGTCATATGGAACTCATTGAGGAAAAAAATATCCAAGAAAAAGAAGAATTAATTAAGGAGGATGAGTATGAAATAGAAAGTTAATATGAATACTAAAGAAAATTTCATTGAATGACAGTGATAGTAATAATTCTTGAAACAAACATAAGTGAAGAAAAAGATATTAATATAAGTTGAAGAAGTAATGATTTCCACTTAAGATAAATGACATTGAGTGTTTGGGTACTTAAGTGAAGTTTGTTTTTTTTTCTCTTTGAGTAATCATCAACACAGCATATCTTCCATGAAGTTGTAGCAAAGATAATTTTTCATAGATATGAAATTTGGTAGTATAAAACAGAAGAAGGTGTCTTCGTGTGAATTTGTTAAAATGTGGCTGATGAAAAGTATATAAATCTAAAGGAAAATAACTATTTAACAAGAAAGACTTCATTCAAAATCAAGGATTTTCCAGGGCAAATGGAAATGATAATGTTACAAATGCAGCAAATATTCTTATTAGCAGTTAAATGTTGCTTCCAGAACAAGGAACTGATATGCAGAGAAACCGATTTTCTGTTCTAGAACTTCAAAAAAGCCTCAAAGTCAGTTATGGAGGATTTACTAATGGTAAACATTAGAAAAATTATCTGTCAGCAGAAACTGGAGTAGAATGAACTGGATTTATATCCAAGATTTTCACAGTTCAGAAAAAATATTTTAAAATAAAACAAACAAAAAAGAAATACAATTCTTCCTTCTCACTATTTTCAATACAAGCTCATTAATCAAAGTAAATACAACAAAAAACCTATGCTATAATTGAATGAGAATCCAAAACTTGGAGAATCAAATGAAAAGAACTTTGCCAGTACAAGAAGATATTATGTGCACACACACATGCCCACACACACATATATACACACACATTTGCACCCACCTACAAATTTTAAAAATCATAAGTAATGTGTTTTCTACATAAGTAGAAAATCTTTTTTGTGGACATGGTGAAGTACATATGACAATCTTTTTTCCGGTACATTCACACAGAGACAGGGAGTCCCCATCCCTCATAGAACTTATTTCCCTTTCCTGATACATATCTCATTATTTCCAACACAATCCTCAATAGGAAGTAAGCATGAGAGAGGCAGAGAGAGAAATTGTTTGATACCAAGGGCAAAAAAATAAAATATTAAACCCCCTGCCAACATTTTGGGTCTTTAGGGAAAATCTGAATCATCATTTCATAGAAATAGCTCTATTTATTAGTATCTAAGTAACATGTATAAGGTGAAATTATTAGTGACAATGATAGGCTCTCAAATTTCTGAAGTTGTCCAGAGGGTAATACTCTTTTTATTAGAATATCTCATATGCAAGGTAATAATTCTGTTTCTACTTCCAGGTGTCACTGTCACTGTACCAAATATTATTTCATTTAATAATCCAAATGAATCACAGAGTCTTGCCAAGAGAGATTTGGAAATTATACCATAACTAAACAATCAATAAATAGATTGTATTATTAGACAGTTATAAATAGAAAACTATAGCACCAACTTTACTAGAAGATAATTTATGAAGTAGCACAAATCATAAACTCATGGAGTTGCAAAAGACATGAGAGACCATCCTGTCTAATTTTCTCAATACAGTTTTTAATGAATTTTGTACTATCTTTCATGGAATTTTCACATTTTTATTTTATCAGATTTAATTTTATGAGTTGTTTTATTTTTTTCAAATATCTACCAGTACAGAGTAGTAGCTATTATGCAATAGATAGTCTTTAACAATCAAATAATCATCAAGACTTTGAATGACTCATTCAGAATTTCACAACTAGTATAACAGAATGAAAGAATTCAATCTAGTTTTCCTGGCTCTCATATCCACTACTATTTCAATTATACCATTTTGCCTCATAAATATAAACATATATCGACAAATTACCAAAAATAATTATATGTCAGATTATTCCATGACTTTTTAGCCTCAAAAATCAATGTATATATTACCTTTTGTTGACCACCTACTCTTATCAAATTATTGTGCCAGGTGATAAAAAAAATTAAAGAGCACATAGTGTGTATTTTATAATATTTGCAGTAGAATTTGGGGTCTAAAGCAAGTATACAGTGACTATTATACACAATAACATATAAAAGCACATGATTCTACTAAAGCTCTCAAAGGAAAATAATTTTTGCAAATGTAAGAGAAAAGGGTAAAATTCCATGGAAAAGTTCAAATTCAGTTTGAACATTAAATCATGGATGATAATTTTACAGACTAAGGTATGGACATTCTAAGTGATGTTTAGGATATATGTTTGGGCAAAGTTTGGAAAGATATAGAAATAATAATATAAATATTGTTATTGGTTGGAGAAAACAGGATACATTTGAAATAAGAAAAATAGTTATTTTATGGCCAGTGTGGATATAACATACAATCATTGCTTGCATTCTAGGTAATCTCATACTAACTGAATATCATAACCCATATCCTGAAGTGAGAAATTTTGATGCCCCATATGCTAATGTATACATAATTCAAATGAAAAATAGAGCAATGTATATACTAGCAATCTTCCCATCAATAAGATGAATATGCATGAATGTGTGTGTGTGTGTGTGTGTGTGTGTGTGTATGTGTCTGTGTAGGAAAGATAAAGCAACTTTGAGAACTAAATTTTCTCATACATCTTTTGAGAAAAATATTCCATCTTTACCACACACTTATGTTTGAGGAGTGTTTTGTGTAAAAAAAAAATCTTAAACTTGTAGAATATGATTTTATTTTTAATGATCAGGAAATTTCATTAGATATCTGTCAAAGTAGCTAAAACAGTACATGGGGAGTTGGTAAATAATGGGGGTAACTTACCAAAACTGGAACATTAATACATTGTCAGTGGAACAGAGAACTGATAGAATCATTTTTTTTTTTTTTAGCAATCCAACATAATTACAAAGAATTATATAACTGTATATAGTCTTTCATCCAGCAATACCACTATTAGGTCTGTTTCCAAGGTGATCCAAGAAAAAAGTAAAAGACAAACGTTCTAAAATATTTATAGCATAAGTGTTTGTGGTGGCAAAGAACTGGAGTATATCTATCTATCTAGCTATCTAGCTATATTTGGAGTATATCTATCAATTGAGGGATGTTTAAACAACTTGTGCTGTATGATTGCTATGGAATACTACAGCATTGTAAGAGATAATTAAATAAAATAATGATTTTAGAAAAAAAAGACACATAAAAAATGAAAAGTTAAATGGGACTGAACTAAATAAATACCATATACAATAACAGCAATATTGTTTGAATAGCAATTGTGAATAATCGAGTTATTCTGAGTAGTCTAAATACTCAAATCAACTATAAAGGATCTTTTAATGAAGGCACTATCCACCTCCAGAAAAAGAACTAATAAATAGAAGTATACATAGTATGATTTTACAAAATTTATAATATACATCAAATGGTGATTTTATCTAGATGGGGAGGAAGGAAAAAAGAATTCAAAAATTAAAATGTAACAAAATTAAACTAGATTAAACTTTCTGTTTCAGAGGAACACAACACATATAGGCATAACTCAGAGATATTAAGGTTTCTGTTTCAGGCTACCAAAATAAAGGGAATATAAAAAAATAACATGTATTTTGAGCTTCCCAGTGCATATTAAAAGTAATGTTTATACTATGGCTTATTAAGCATGTAATATTATTAAATTTAAAAGAATGCAGATGCTTTAATTATTTTTTTCAGTTGTAAAAAGTCACTTTTAATTTCCTTCAAAAATCTTTCCTGTGCATTCACAACGTGACAAATCATTTGATAATGAGCCTAGGTTTTACCTGTCTGTGCTTTCAACATCATTTCCTCACTGAACTTAATCCTTTCTAGGTACCACTTTAAAATGAGACATGTAGGATTCTGCCTTTCACTTGAACATTTAAAGATCATGGTAGTATTATTAATTGGCTAATATTTCTATATTCAATATTGTCTAGTCTCAGAAGAGGAGATGGCAGGTTGGTGGAGCAATCAAAAACACATTTATTCATCAAAATCTCCACCTACTATAGGTGCAGTTTACGGTGTCCCAAAACAATTTGAGGAAAGATAGTGCTGATAAATTTGTATGATGCAGGGTTGCCACAAATTTTCAAGTGATGAACGGAAAAAATGGCAGAATCATTGAAGCACAATAAAGTAAAAAATAATGAAATGAGGTATGCCTAACTCTATGTATATACATATATATGTGTTTGAGTTTGTATTGATACATGTACATGTGTATATTTATATACATATAAATATATCTTGAAATGATTTAATTATTTATAATTTGCAGACTAAACTTAGATGTAAAATCAGTTGACAATACTCGTGTAAGTTGTAAATGTCAAATTCAATATCAAAACATAGATTTTATTTAATCCAAATTCATGAATATTTTGGCTACAATATATATTCTCTCTACATAGATCTACATAGATATCAATTTTAGATGGTTTAAAGTCAATTTTAAACTAAGTTTTTTTTTTTGATCTTCAGTGAATAACATTACTACTATTACCATCAATATTAACAACAACAAAGGCACATTAAAACTTTATTCTTATTAGAAAAAAAATCAATCCACATATATAGTAGAAAAGTTTTTTGTCTATAAGGAGACTGATCAAACATGCCTTATTTGCAGTCTAGAGTGCTAAATTTAATGACTATGAGGGATGAACCCTTTAAATTTTTATCATAAACATACCATGTTAAATATTATGAAGTTTCTATTATCTTTGATATATTTAGGTATATCTGTGTATATCTGTGATATATGCAGGTAATACTGTAAAAGTAATAGCAACAAATGATCAAGACTTCTCTTCCTTTAATAATATTAACAGATACTGATGTGATGTCTTGAAATTTTCAGTTTCATTTTAACATTCTGGATAATAACCACAAGATTATTAATTCTATTTTCATCCACAACTGTAGTTCTTTCTTTAATCACTGGTAGTAGTATTACAGCCAAAAATAAATATACTACTAAATGTTATCTCTGTATCATTCTGCATGCTAGTAGTTAAGAAAGCTGCATTTAGTCACCTTCCCCCTGAATAGAAACAAGGAAAAACAAGTGAGTTTAATTACATTGAGATTATTCAGAAATACT
Organism: Sarcophilus harrisii; assembly: GCF_902635505.1. Lineage (NCBI taxonomy): Eukaryota > Metazoa > Chordata > Mammalia > Dasyuromorphia > Dasyuridae > Sarcophilus > Sarcophilus harrisii. Next base: position 420,112,752 of record NC_045426.1, read on the forward strand.
AAAAATAATTTTTCAAAATTATAGTTTTAAAATATATTTTGATTGGTAAACTTTAATCAAAGACTGTCATTTCTTGATGTTTTTAATATAATAAATATTAAATTTCTTATTCTTGAAGCACAATGAAAATGGCACTGTATTTACTGCTCACATAAAATAGCATTGGGATTTCCAGAGAGAGTCAGAAAGAAGGGAGAGAAGGACATATAAAAAGAGAAAAAGAAAAACACTCAGAGAAAGAGTGAGAGAGAGAGCAAGAGAGAGAAAGAAAGTGTGTGTGTGTTGCACCCACAAACTGAGCTCAATAGATAGACAGAGAGAGAATGATTAGATTTATACAAGGAGTATATAGATATAGATATAGATATATATACCTTGAACCCATTTCAATCTTATCTTGCTCTATGGTGTTAAGTGTGGATTCATGGCTACTTTTTGCCATCCTAGTTTCCAATTTTCCCGAAGTTTTTTGTCAAGTATTTTTATCCCAAAAGCTTGGGTTTGGGAGTTTGTCATTACTAGATTACTATAGTACAGTGAACTTAACTTATTCCACTGATTGGCTACTCTATTTCTTAGCCAGTACCAAATGATTTTGATGATTGCTATTTTATAATATAGTTTTAGATTTGAAAAAGCTAAGCCAATTCATTTACATTTTTTTCATTAATTGTCTTGAAAGTATTCACCTTTTGTTCTTTCCGATGAATGCTGCTATTATTTTTTCTAGATCTGTAAAATAATTTCTTGGGATTTTGCTTGGTATGACACTGAATAAGGACATAAATTTAGGCAGTATTTTCACTTTTATTATATTTGCTCAGCCTACCCATGAGCACGTGATATTTTTTTTTCTAATTGATTAGATATATCATTATTTGCATGAAAAGTGTTTTGTGAAAATATTTCCTGACTTTACCCTGGCAGATAGATTCCCAAATATTTTATATTATCAATAGTTATTGTAAATTGAATTTCTCTTTATATCTCTTGCTGTTGGACTTTGTTGTTATTTTATTAAAATATTAATGATTAATGTGGATTTATTTTGTATCCTGCAACTTTGCTAATGAATTAGATGTGAATTGTTTCTAGTTTTTTAGTTGATTCTCTAGGGTTTCTAAGTATAATATCATATCATCTACAACCAAGTAATAATTTGGCTTCTGCATTGCCTACTCAAATTCCTTCAGTCTCTTTTTCTTCTCTTATTGCCAAAGTTAGCATTTCTAATACAATTTTAAATAGAATGGTAATAGTGGGCAACTTTGTTTCACACCTGTTTTTTTTTTTTTTTTTAAGAATGATTCTAGTTTGTCCACATTGCAAATGGTACTTATTGATGGTTTTAAAATAAATGTTACTGATCATTTTAAGGAAAAATCCAGTTATTCTTATATCTCCTAATGTTTTTAATAGGAACAGATATTGGATTTTATCAAATACTTTTTCTGTATTTATTTTTGATAGTTTGGTTATTTATAAATCAATTATGCTGATATCTTTCCTAATATTGAAACAGCCCTGAATTCCTGGTATAATTATACTTTGTCATAATGTATTACTCTGGAGATGACTTTCTATAACCACTTTCTTAATATTTTATTTAAGATTTTTGCATCAATATTTAATAAGAAAATTGGTCTACAATTTTCTTTATCTATTTTTATCCTACCTGGTTTTATCAATTTCATATCTATGTCATAAAAGGAAATTTATGGGACTCCTTTCCCTATTTTTTAAGAGTTTTCATAGTTTTGGAATTAATTGTTTCTGAAATGTTTGGTAGAAATCATATGTAAATCCATCTGCTCCTGGAGATTTTTTCTTAGGGAATTGATTAATAGCTTGTTCTATATCTTTTTTTTCTAAAAAGGGACTGTTTAAGTAAATTATTTCCTCTTCTATTAATCTGAGAAATTTATATGTTTTGTAAATATTTCTCCATTTCACATAGATTATCATATATGTTAACATATAGTTGGGCAAAATAACTCTTATTTATTTCTCTAATTTTATTTTTTTGAGGGAAATTCAACCTTTTCATTTTTCAGACTAACAATTTTATTTTCTTCTTTACTTTTTATAATAAAATTAACTAAGGGTTTATCTACTTTGTTTTTTTTTTCATAAAACAATTCTTAGTTTTATTCATTAAATCAATAGTTTTCTTACATTCAATTTTATTAATCAATCCTCTCATTTTCAGAACTAAAATTTGATATCTACTTTGGGGGTTTTAATTCATTCTTTTTCTAGCCTTTTTAGTTGCAAGCCCAATTCATTGATTTTCTCTTTGTTTATGCTATACAGGTAAGCATCTAGAGATATAAAATTTCTTCTAATAATCGCTGTGGCTGCATCCCACAAATTTCGGTATATTGCCTCATTGTTGTCATTCTCTTGAAAAAAAAATTTTTTTATGGTGTCCATTTGGTTAGTTCACCCATTCTTTCATAATATTACTTAGTTTCCAATTAATTTTTGGTTTATTTTCCCCAGGCTTTTTATTGCCTGAAACTTTTATTGGTTTATGATCTAAGAAAAATGCATTCTCTATTTATGCCTTTCTGCATTTGATTTTGAGGTTTTTGTGCCCTAATATATGGACCATTTTTATATAAATTCTATATACTACCAAGGAAAAGGTATATTGCTTTCTGTCTCCATTAAATTTTCTCCAAAAGTCTGTCATTTTAACATTAGGATTCTATTTACCTCCTTATCTTCTTTTTTATTTATTTTGTAGTTTGATTTATCTAGTTCTTAGAAAGCCTGGTTGAGATCCTCTAGTAGTATAGTTTTGCTGCCTAATTCTTCTTGCATCTCTCTTAAATTCTTCTCTAGGAATCTGGATGCTATACAGCTTGTTGCATGTAAGTTTAGTATTTATATCAATTCATTATCTATGGTACCTATAAGCATGATGTAGTTTCCTTCCTTGGGTATTTTTTTTAATTAGATCTATTTTTCTTTTGCTCAATTTGAGATCAGAATAGCTTCTCCTGTCTTTTTTTTTTTTTTTACATCATCCAAAGCCTAATAGATTCTACTCCAGCCTTTTACCATTACTCTAAATATATCACTGTGCTTTATATAAGTTTTTTGTAAATAACAAATTCTAGGATTGTAGTTTTTTATCCAGTCTGCTATTTACTTCCATTTTAAGGGAGAGTTCATCACATTTACATTGACAAACAAAATTACTATCTCTATATTTTCTGCCATACTTTTCAACCTCTGTTATAATTTCTCTCATTCCCTTTTCCCCTTTTCCTCCTCCCTGGTATTTGGTCAGTGATGACCACCTCTCTAAAACAGACCTTTCCTTTTGAAATACATCCCATTTTTATACCTTTGTCCTTCTATTTTTGTTTTTCCTTCTATTAACCTCCATACTTCCTTTCCCACTTTCCCTCCTCTTCTCTATAAGGTGAAACTAGCTTATCTGGGAAACTAAATACTCTCTCTTTTAGCCAAATTTTACTGGAGTTGAGATTTGTACAATGCTCATTCTCTCCACTCTTTCCCACAATCGCAATAACTCTTTTTTGCCCTCTCATGAGATATAATTTACCCCATTTTTACCCCATTTTTACTCCATTTTGCCCTTCTTCCAGCAGAATCACCAAAAAGAATTTTGGAGCACTTATTATTAGGGTATTTTTAAGTGTTTATAAAGTATTGGTATTAATTTTTCTTTAAATGTTTGATAGAAATTATTCAACAATTCCATCTGCTCTGAGAGTTATTTTTATTATGGAACTCATTTGTGGTCTGTTATTTATTTATTTATTTTCATAAAAGGTCATCATGTGAGTAGCCTGTTTCCTCTTGCATTAACCTCAGGGATTTTTATTTTTGGTAAATATTTATCAAATTTCATTACATTTTTAGTTTTTCTGATGTGAAATTGCATTTGCATTTATTACTTAATTACATATTTCATTTTAGAAGCTATCAATTGATTTTCTTCTTTCACTTTTTATTCAAAATAATCAGTAGAATATCAACTTTATTTTCTGCCTTGAAACTTAGTCTAACATTATGAATTAGTTGAATATTTTCATTTTTTAAATTTCAGTATTTTTATCTCTCCTTTGATTTTTAGACTCTTTCTTTCTTTTTTCTTTCTTTTTTGTTTGTTTTTCTTCCTTTCTTTCACTTTCTTTCTTTGTCTCTTTCTTTTTTTTTTAATAACTTTTTATTGACAGAACCCATGCCAGGGTAATGTTTTACAACAATATCCCTTGCACTCACTTCTGTTCCAATTTTTCCCCTCCTTCTCAATACCCCCTCCCCCAGATGGCAAGCAGTCCCATACATGTTAAATAGGTTACAGTATGTCTTAGATACAATATATGTGTGCATAACAGAACAGTTCTCTTGTTGCTCAGGGAGAATTGGATTCAGAAGGTATTAATAACCTGGGAAGAAAAACAAAAATGCAAACAGTTTACATTTCCCATTGTTCTTTCTTTGGGTGTACCTACTTCTGTCCATCCTTGATCTATTGAAGGTGAGTAAGATCTTCTCTTTGTCGAAGAAATCCACTTCCATCAGAATAGATCCTCATACAGTATTGTTGTTGATGTATATAATAATCTCTTAGTTCTGCTCATTTCACTCAGTATCAGTTCATGTAAATATCACCAATCCTCTCTGTATTCATCCTGCTGCTCATTTCTCACAGAACAATAATATTCCATAACATTCATATGCCACAATTTACTCAACCATTCTCCAATTGATGGGCATCCATTCATTTCCCAGTTTCTACCCACTACAAGCAGGGCTGCCACAAACATTTTGCCACATACATGTCCCTTTCCCTTCTTTAGTATCTCTTTGTGGTATAAAACCAGTAGTAGCACTGCTGGATCAAAGGGTATGCACAGTTTGATAATTTTTTGAGTATAGTTCCAAATTGCTCTCCAGAATGGCTGGACATGTTCACAATTCCACCAACAATGTATCATTGTCCCTGTTTTCCCACATCCCCTCCAAATTCTGCATTATCTTTCCTTGTCATTCTAGTCAATCTGACACGTGTGTAGTGGTATCTTAGAGTTGTCTAAATTTGCAATTCTCTGATTAATAATGATTTGGAGCATATTTTCATATGGTTCGAAATAGTTTAATTTCTTTGTCTGAGAATTGTCTGTTCATATGCTTTGACCATTTATCAATTCGAGAATGGCTTGATTTCTTATAAATTAGAGTCAATTCTCTACATATTTTGGAAATGAGGCCTTTATCAAACCTTTGACTGTAAAATGTTTTCCCAGTTTATTGCTTCCCTTCTAATCTTGCCTGCATTAGTTTTGTTTGTACAAAAACTTTTCAATTTGATATAATCAAAATTTTCTATTCTGTAGTCAATAGTGATCTCTAGCTCTTCTTTGGTCATAAATTCCTTCCTCTTCCACAAGTCTGAGAAGTGAACTATCCTATGCTCTTGCAATTTATTTATAATCTCATTTTTTATGCCTAGGTCATGAACCTATTTTGACCTTATCTTGGTGTACGGTTTAATGTGGTTCAAGCTATTTTTGCCATGATAATTTCCAATTTTCCCAAAATTTTGTCAAAAATGAATTCTTATCCCAAAAACTGGAGTCTTTGGGTTTGTCAAACACTAGATTATTAAATTTTTTGGCTGTTTTGTCCTTTGAACCTAACCTATTCCACTGATCAACTAGTCTATTTCTTAGCCAATATGGTTTTAGTAACTATTGCTTTACAATACAATTTTTGATCTGGCACAGCTGGGCCACCTTCATTTGATTCTTTTTTTCATTGATTCCCTTAAAATTCTTGAACTTTTGTTTTTACATATGAAATTTGTTGTTATTTTTTTCTAGGACATCAAAATAGTTTTTTGCGCGTCTGATTGGTATAGTGCTAAATAAATAGATTAGTTTAGGTAGTATCTTTATTATTTTCTCATCCAATCCAAGGGCATTTAATATTTTTCCCAGTTGGTGAAATCAGACTTAATTTGTGTGGAAAGTGGTTTGTAGTTTTCCAAAAGTTTTGATTTTCCATTGGGGATAAATTCCAAAATTTTTATACAATCAGTGTTAACTTTTGGAAATTTCTTTAACCTAAATGTTGGGTTTTTTGTGATATATAAGAATGCTGATGAGTATGTGGGTTTATTTTTCCTGCAACTTTGTAAAGTTGTGGATTTTTTTAAAACTTTTAAAGAATCTCTGGGGTTCTTAAGTATTGATCATATATACAAAAGGTGATAATTTGGTTTCTTCATTGCCTATTCTTATTCTTTTAATCTCTTTCTCATTTGCCAAAACTAATTTCTAATACAATATTGAATAGTAATGGTGATGTGGGCAACCTTGTTTCCTCCTGATCTTATTGGGAATGGTTGGATTTTTCCCATTACATGATGATGGGTTTTAAATAGGGTTTGATTTTTTAAGGAAAACATTTCTTCCTATACTCTCAAATTTTTTAATAGGAATGGATGTTGGATTTTATCAAATGCTTTTTTGATCTATTGAGATTATCATATGTTTTTTGTTAATTTGGTTATTAATATGGCCAATTATTTGATAGTTTTCTAATTTGAACCAACCCTGCACTCCTGGTATAAATCCTACTTGATCATGTGTATTATTCTGGGGATGATTTTCGTTCTTTTTGCTAATATTTTTTTAAATTTTAGCATCTATTCATTAGGGAAATTGGTTATAATTTTTCTTTTTCTATTTTCAACTTACTTGGTTTGTTATTAGTACCTGTCTTGGCATAAAAAGAAATTTGGTTGGATTTCTTCATTTCCTATTTTTTCAAATAATTTATAAAGAATCGGGGCTAATTGTTCTTTGAATGTTTGGTAAATTCAAATGTAAATCCATCTGGTCCGGGGTTTTATTTGGGGGTTGATTAATATTTTCATTTCTTTTTCTGAAATGGGACTATTTAAACAATTTACTTTCTCCTCTGAAATCTGGGGAAGCCTATATTTTTTGGAGGTGTCATCCATTTCACTTAGGTTATCAAATTTATTTGTAAAGTTGGACAAAGTAACCCTTATCATTTCTTTAATTTTTCATTTGGGTTTCCCTTTTCATTTTAAGACTACAATTCTCCTTTTTCTAATCGACTTATCAAAGGTTTTAATTTTTATTGGGTTTTTATAAAACAAACTCTTAGTTTTTATATTAGTTCAATAATTGTTTTAGTTTCAATATTGTTAATTTCTCCTTTTAATTTTAGAATTTCAAGTTTAGTAATTGATTGGGGAGTTTTAATTTGGTCTTTTTTAGCTTTTTAAGTTGCAAGCCTAATTCATTGATCTTCTCTTTCTCTATTTTATTGAAGTAATCCTCTAAGGATATAAAATTTCCCCTTATTACTACTTTGGCTGAATCCCACAAATTTTGGATACCATCATTTTATTATATTAGTGAAATTATTTATTTGTCTATAATTTTTTTCTCCCAATCATTCTTTAAGATGAGATTATTCAGTTTCCAATTACTTTTGGTCTATATACCTAACTTTTTGTTAATGGTTTTTTATTGCATTGTGATCTGAAAAGAAAGCATTTATATTTCTGCCTTCCTGCATTTTTTTAGGTCTTTATTTATACTATATGGTCAATTTTTGTATGTTCCATGAACTGCTGAAAGAAAGTATACCCTTTCTGTCACCATTCATTTTCTCCAGAGATCTATCATCCTAATTTTTCTAATATTATTTACCTCTTTAATTTCTTTTTGTTTTGTGATTTGATTTATCTAAATCTGAAATCAAATTGAATCTCCTACTATTATACTTTTGCTGTCTATTTCTTCTCACAACTCTCTTAACCTCTCCTTTAGGAAGTTAGATGCTATACCACTTGGTGCATATATGTTTAATACTTATATTGCTTCATTGTCTAAAGTACCCTTTAGTAAGATATTCTGCTCCAGCCTTTTACATTTACTCTGTATGTATCTCCCTGTTTTAAATGTGTTTCCTTTAAACAACATATTGTAGCATTCTGACTTTTGATCCAGTCTGCTATCCTCCTCTTCTTTATGGAGAGTTCATCCCATTCACATTTATGGTTAAAATTATAAACTGTATTTCCGTCCTAATATCCCCATTATGCTTTTATTTTTTCTTGCCCTCCTTCCCCCTTTCAGTATTAAACTTATTGGTCTCCCTTGTCCTACCTCTCCCCTTTTGTATCCCTCCTCCTCCCTTTAATTCCTTCCCTTTTTTGTTCCTTCCCTTTATTACTCTTTTTCCTTTTCCTTTTCTTTCTCCCACTTTTAATGAGGGGAAAGTTTCTGTAAAACAAATATGTCAATTTTTCCTCTTTGACCAACTCGTGGAGTAAGATTCACACAATTTCCCCCTCTCTAAGTTCCCCAGATTGATGGCCTTTGCTCATCATTCATGAGTTTTCCTCTTTTTATCTCCCCTTTTTTTTCTGCATATCCCCTTTCATTTCTTTTCCCTTTTATGTTGTTCAAAATCAAATTATACTTGTGGTTTTTATGTATCTCCACAAGAGAAATACAGTTCTCAAAAGTTCCTTTTACCTTTTTCTACTTCTCTTGAGTCCTGCTGTTGGAAATCAAATTTTTTGTTTAAGTCTGTTTTTTTTTTTTTCCCTTAAAACAGATGGAATTCTTCTGTTTCATTAAATGGCCATGTTCTTCCATGGGAAAAAAATGCTCAGCTTGGCTGGGTAGTTTATTCTGGCTGCATTCCAAGTTCTTTTGCCTTTCACAATATCAAATTCCAGGCCCTTGGATCCTTTAATGTTGAGACAGCCAGATCTTGTGTGACCCTTATTGTGGCAACTTGGTATTTGAACTGTTTTTTCCTGGCTTCTTGTAGAATTTTTTCTTTAGTCTGAAAATTCTGAAGTTTGGCCACAATATTCCTCAGAGTCTTTATTTTAGCGTCTTTTTCAGAAGGTGATTGATGAATTCTTTCAATGCCTATTTTACCTTCTGGTTCTATTACTTCTGGGCAGTTCCCTATGATGATTTCCTGTAAAATAGAATCTAGGCACTTTTTTTTAATCATAATTTTCAGGTAGCCCGATGATCCTGAGGTTATCCCTCCTAGATCTATTTTCCAGGTCTGTTGTTTTTCCAAGTACATATTTGACATTTTTTTTCAATCTTTCATTTTTTTGGTTTTGTTAGACTGATTCTTCCTTTCTCAATGAATCAGTCATTTCTATTTGTTGAGTTCTGATTTTTAGTGAGTTATTTGATTCATTAGCTTTCTTTTTACTTCTTTTTGTATATGTCCAATTGAGTTTTTAAATGAGTCATTTTGCTCTCTGGAATTTTTTTCCATTTCACTATTTTTTTTTTTAGTGAGTTATTTTTTTTCCAATTCACAAATTCTGTTTCCCTGTACTTCTGGGAGTTTTTTACCTTTTCCAATTCACATTTTAGGAAGTTGTTTTCTTTTTCCACTTTATCAAATTTTTCTTTTAGTGAGTTATATGTCTTTTCTGTATTCTCTTGCATAGCTTCTCTTTCCTTTCCCCATTTTTCTTCTAGTTCTCTTTTAAGGTTTTTAATAGTCTCTTCTAGGAGAGCCTTTTGTATTGGGGACCAATAATTGTCTGGAGACTGCTATTAGTCTCTTCAGGGTTGAAAGGCTGTTCCTTTTCTGTACAGAAACTATCAATTGTCCTTTTGATTATTTTACTCATTTTGTTAAGCCTGTAAGGTCTACCTTCAGGGCCAGGAGGTTACCAGTTTTCTCTGCAGAGCAGTGAAAAGTTTATGGATGTGTAGCTGTCCTGCTAGCCGGCTACAAAAAGCAACAAGGTATTGGAGTGCTTTGGGAAAGAATTCCCTACCTGGAAGTTACTCAGGACTGCAGGGCAGAGCTGGGAAAGTGCCCTGCAAAGAACCCCAGCTGTGTAAGGTAACGCTTGCCCTGGTGTTCTCTGAGCAGTGAGAGTTTTGCTACCCCAAGTCAAATCTTACCCTGGGGCTCTGGGTATTAGCAGTTGAGCAGCGAATGGACTTGAAGGGACCAGAAGTGTCTCTGCCCCAGGAAGCACAGTCTGCTGGGGAAGTTCTATTGCCCCAGGCTGCGTCCCTCACTGTGCAGATTAGAGGCTGCCCAGGCTGTGCCCCCCTGCCATGAGGGTTTGTAACTGCCCCCACAAAAGCCCCGAACAGCAGGATGTGGCTGCAGGGCTGCTTTTCAGTCTGCCTGAGTCACTTCCGGGTTTGAGTAGTTACAGCCAGATCTTGTTAGGTTCTGGAGTTTTTTAGAGTACCCTCTGTTTTAGACTTTAATTTCTTTGCCACTTTACTGCTTTGTAATCAAGGAAGAGCAGTTAGCCTATAGCAGAGTCGTCTCTATAATTTCTCTAGCCACAGAGATCACCCCCACCCCTGGTCTGCTCAGGACGCTAGTCTCTCACTGCCTGTGCTAGTCTGTTCCTGGCCTCTCAGGACAAACCTTTCCTGGCGATCTTCCAGATTGACTTTGGCTGGTAAGTTGTAGTGCTTCTGATCTTCATGAATTTAAGAAGTGAAGAGCTATTTTTGAGACTGAATTAAATAGTTGGTTATGAGGGGAATGAGAGGAGCTTAGAAAGTCCTATGTGCCTTCTCCGCCATCTTGGCTCCGCCCCTTTTTCTTTTTTCCTTTCTTCCTTTTGTTCTTTTTTTTCAACTGAGATCTTTTTATTATAGAAATTTATTTTTCCTGGTTACATGTAAAACATTTTTAATATTCACTATAAAAACTGTGAAATCCTCATATTCTCCCTCCATCCCTCCCCAAATCACACACTCTTCATTGAAAAAAAAAAACAATTCAATATAGGTTATAGATGTGCAGCCATGAAAAATACTTCCATATTAGTCATGTTGTGAAAGAATACATAGACCAAACAAACAAATAAATAAATGAATAAAGATTTTTATTGACTAACATTCATGGTTAATTTTTCACCATTGACTCTTGCAAACACTTCTGTTCCAATTTTCCACTCCTTCCCTCCACCCTAGATAGCAGGCAGTCCCATACATGTTAAACATGTTAAAGTATATGTTAAATACAATATATGCAAACATATTTAAACAGTTATCTTGTTGCACAAGAAAAATCGGATTTAGAAAGAAGGTAAAAATAACCTGGGAAGAAAAACAAAAATGCAAGCAAACAACAGAATGAGTGCAAATACTATGTTGTGGTCCACACTCATTTCCCAGTATTCTTTCACTGGATGTAGCTGGTTCTATTCATCACTGATCAATTGAAACTGATTTGGAGACTCTCATTGCTAAAGGTAGCCACTTTCATAAGAATTGGTGCTCATATAGTATTATTGAAATGTATAGTGATCTCCTGGTTCTGCTCATTTCACTTAGCATTACTGATGTTCATGTAAGTCTCTCCAAGCCCCTCTGTATTTATCCTGCTGGTCTTTTCTTATAGAACAATAATATTCCATAACATTCATGCAGGTTTTTTCTCTTTTCTTATAGACTATTCTTGGGAAAGCTTAGAGGAGGATTTAGTCCTGCTTACTGAGGAAATTGCTTCAAATTTGAAAGTTCATTTATCTTGTCCACTATTTTAAACATTGGATACATCCCCTAGCTATTTTTCTGTCAGTCTGCCTGCATTTCAAATCTTTCAAAATATCAGAATCTATACACAACGCAAACGTGACGCAGCCACAAACACATGGTATCTACATAGGATAATTCTAAGTACTTTAAAAATAATGTACAAAAGATATCTCATTTAGTAATTTTGAGTAGCCCTTTATTTAAAACATCCCATTCAGGTTATTTAATTTTTTTTTCCATCTTCATCAAGACATTTTTTGAAATAATTTATTTTTCTTTATCAAAAGATCCCCAACTTGACCCATTGCAACAGGAGTAAAATGGGTCAATTTTTTGTCACTTACCTGCAGATTTCAGCCCATGATATAAACTGTAGACTGCTACTCTCTGAAATGGATAATCATCATCATACACCTATTCATGCCTATCAGTGCATACCTGAGTTCAGGGAATAAAATTGCAGTAGTGTTCATTTGGAGGATGAGCACAAAGAGTTGTTGTTATGTCATATTCAGGGCACACGTTGCTTACTAGACACTAACTCTGGAAAATAGCAATGTCTCCTAATGTATTTTTAAGAAGAGTAAAAAGACAGGAGTAGTCTTACATCCTGATAATATTAACATACAGTCATATACTGTCTCTGTATATTTGGAGCAAGGATTTTTAACAATTGTGTAGAGTGTGTGTGTGTGTGTGCGTGGAAATTTTTGACTATCTGATGAAACCAATGACCCACTTCTCAGAATATTGTTAAATTCATTAAATAAAGCACAAAAATAAAATAATTTTTATTATTTTGAAATATATTTTATACATACATGTGTGTAAATATATACATTATGAATATGTACATGTACATTCAAATATATATAAGTATACACATATGCATATACATATAGCATAATTAACATGTCACCAAACATAAGAGATTTTGACTGACTTTAACTACTATGACCTGAGAAATGAGGGAACTGTCCCACAGAGTTTATGATCACAGTTTTATATCCATATAAAATACATGCACACATACATAAATGATATATATGTATTGATTTATTTAAGCATATTTACATATATGCATGTGAATATGTCTACAATATGTATGCAAAAAAATCCTTACATTTCTGTGAAGACATTATAATTTAGAGTATTAGGAGTCTTTCCCACCAAACCATTTCCTTCATGTACCTCACCAAATAGGGAAGAAATATCTTCTATTCCAAACAGGTTTAAGCTCTGCAAACCTTTAATTTTTCAATAAATATCAGTCAATGAATCCATCAACAAAAATTAATAAGCACCTAGTATTCGATAGGCACTATGCTAAGTATTGGAGGATTAAACAACAAAAACAACGATAACAAAAGAAGCAAGGATTGTCTCTGCTTTCCAAAATCTATCAGTTTATTAAGTGGTACAAAATGCAAAAAGCTATGTACAAATGAAATTATAAATCATAGATTTGAAAAAAAAAAGAGTAATACTTAGAAGCATGACTGATCTTGCATCTGTGGCCCAGAAAAAAAAAAAAAAAAAAAGCTTACAAAATTGCATTCTAATCTTGATTCTGTGATGTCATGTAAGTTAGCCACAATTTTTCAGGGACTAAGTTCCTTCACATATAGGAAACAAATGTTGAAAAAAACAATCTCTAAATTATATTTTTGTAGCTTTTCACTCTGAGAATTCCTATAAGAACAACATCTTGAAATTGAGGCATTCACAGCAAAACCAAATATACGGCTCACATCCATGCTTGATAGTTATAAAAGATAACATTGGTCTTCTGAACAATTTCAAGAATGCTAAGGAAAACTGGAATAGAAGCTCATACTATTCTTTATTTTTTGCTATTTAATTTCAACATTCAACTTTTGTCTCTAATAATAGAAGTGAAATCTTTGATTTTGAAGCATCTAAAATTTTAGTCTTCTTATGAAACTGAGATAGTGGTGTCTTTATGTTCTTTAAAACAATTGATTCAAAAAAATCATCCTCAATCATCTTTCCATTATTCAAGGGATATGAAATTTTTTAAGCCTGAAATTGAGAGCAGGATAAATTATTCTCCTTTTGCAAATCCTTTCCATTACTTTTTCTCTTTTTCTGCTTAGTATATTTTTTTCTCCAACCTTCCATTCTTTATTATTTCCTTATGCCTCCTATAGAGAAAGTAAAAAAAGCATAATAGTCCCATATATAATAGAAGAGACAGTGGGTGAGCTGTAAAGTGTGAGTATGTATATGGTGTTCCACAGAGTTTACTAAGCCAAGAATCCAAACTGCTATTTTCTTCTTAATTTTTATCTTGCCTTTAAAAGTCAAAATTTAAAAAAAATTGAACAGAATCAAAGAACCATAATTCAATTTGTTCAAATACCACATAAGAAACTTTAAAATAGCTTGATTTAAAAACTTAGACATTTTTGCTGATAAATCAGGGAGTCACACTTTGGGACATTTTGTGATTTTGATCATGGAGAAGGATGCTAAAATTGTTGCTAAAATGTATTTTATTCCACTATATTGAGTACAGATATCAATTAGAGCTGTTTTTTAATTATAAGGCATTCATGTTTTTTTTTTTCTTTTTCATTTAATTTTAGTAACAAATGTAATTAGTTTTTTTAATAATTGATATTTTATTTTTAAAATGACATATTTGATTACAATAGTCAAAAGTTAGCAAAATTTTCAAAGAAATTATTATATTGTGATGGTATAATTGTCTTTTTACTGGGAAAAAGGGGTCTGGCAGAGATTCATCCATTACTTAAAGAAACAGGTCCTTCCAATTCGTCAGCAGTGCTTTCTTAAACATTGCAAGTCTAGGGAAAGGATTTAATTCAATATGAAAAATCTCCATTTGGAAAGAGTTCCATTTTCATTTGCGGTTCCCAAAGCTATTTTCTCTCCTTGTCTACTCTCACACTTGGATAAAACAACCTTGTTTTCTAATGCCTAATAAGCCACCTGGCTTGCTTTTCATCTCCAGTGTAATGGGTGAAAGGAGTGAGTCTGCCAGCAGTTTGACATGAATCTACAAAAAAAACTGCTACCACTATTTTAGTTTCCAGCAAATAGCATGTTGTTTTACTGATCATGTATTCAATTTATTTAAATTGTGGCACCTAAGGAAAATCAACTTTTGTTTTTGTTTCTCTCTTGTTTTACTGAATCTGAGATGCCCTTCAATCTTTGTCTTGACAATTAGACTATTTTGTAAGTGATTCAAGCCTTTAAATAATTGGTGATCTGAGTACATCATGATTTATTGTTTATCTGACAATATTGAGATAAATACTTTACAAACTATCATTTTATTGTCAAGTTGAATGATAATAGCAGAGGATCTGCAATAGAAAATTATTCCAAAGAGATATTTGATTAACTTTCTGTAAAATCTTCATACTTGACACTTGCAGGTGATCAAAAGATTATAGTCTGTAACTTATTATAAGAATAGCTAATTACAATATGCATCTCAAAACCATAGTTAAGTGCCTGACAATGCATTTGTTATAAACACCTATTTCAGGGATTTATAATTTTACAGGAAAATAAGATAACTTTTGAATTTCTTATTAAAAACAATAACTAGCATTTGTGTGGTATTTTGGTTTGCAAAACACTTAACACATAGTTTCTCATTAAATCCTCAATAAAAATGGAGACATATTATTATTATCTACATTTTATATCTCCTTAAGAGAAACATATTTGAAATGTGTTTCAAAATCTGCATGCATTAGTCAGCTACTTTTATATTTATTAATATTATTTCACATTTATATAATATTCAATTATCATGAAATATCTCCAAAGAGTGATAATTTGGTTTCCTCATTAGCTACTCTAATTCATTTAATATATTTGTATTTTTTATTGCTAAAACTAACATTTCTAATACAATATTGATTAGTAATTGTGATAGTGGGAAACTTTATTTCACCCCAGATCTTATTGGGAACAGTTTTAATTTACCTTACTACATATGATACTTACTGATGGTTTCAAATAGATGCTACTGATCATTTTTAGGAAAACTCCATTTATTTGTATACTCTTTAGTGTTTTCAATTTTCAATTTCTATTTCTATTACCCTTTCTAGGGTGTTGAATTTTGTCAAATCCTTTTTCTACATCTATTGGGTTAATTGTATAATTCTTGCTTGGTTATTTATACAATCAATTATGCTAATAGTTTTCCTAATATTAAACAAGCCCTGCAATTTTTGCAGGTATAAATCCTACTTAGTTGTGGTATATTATCTTTGGGATAACTTATTGTAAACTCTTTGTTAATATTTTATTTAAGGTTTTTGCATTAATATTCATTAGGGAAATTGATATATAATTTTCCTTTTCTGTTTTAAACCTACCTGGTTTACATATCAGCATCATATCTATGTCATAAAAAGGATGTGATAGGACCCCTTCTTTCTTTATTTTTCCAAATAGTTTGCATCTTATTGGAATTAATTGCTCTTTAAATGTTTGGGAGAATTAACATGTACATTCATCTGGTCCTGGGAATTTTTCTTAGGAAGCTGATTAATAGTTTGTTAATTTTTTTTAAGTGAGACTTTTTAAGGAATTGTTTTCCTTCTCTGTTAATCTGCACAACCTACATTTGTGTCAATATTCACCCTTTTCATTTAGATTATCAGACTTATTGGCATACATTTGGGCAAATCAGCTCTGCACTATTGCTCTAATACCCTTTTCATTAGTGGAAAATTCTCCCTTTTCATTTTTGATAGTAACAATTTGATTTTGTTCTTTAATTTTTCTAAGCAAATTAATTAAAGGTTTATCTATTTTGTTTTTTTCATAAAACCAACTCTTATTTTTGTTTATTAACTCAATAGTTTTCTTTCTTTCAATTTTATTATTCAATGCTTTCATTTTCAGAATTTCAAATTTTATATTTAAATGGGTGATTTAATTTATCTTTTTCTAACTTTTTTAGTTGCATACCAAATTTATGTAATAAAATCACATGTAATAACTATCCAGAGACATAAAACTTCCCCTAAGAATTGCTTTGACTATTTCCCATAAATTTTGGTATATTGTCTCATTATTGTTATATTCTTGGGTGAAATTATCAATCGTCTCTATGATTTGTTATTTTACTAACTCATTCTTTAGGATTAAATTAAGTAGTTTCTAATTAATATTTGGTCAATTTTTCCCTAATCCTTTATTAGGAATATTTTTATTGGATCATGATATAACAAAGATGCAGTTACTTTTTCTGCCTTTCTGCATTTGATTTTAAGGTTTTTTGCCTTACTACATGGTCATGGTCAGTTTTTGGTATAGATGCCATATATCGCCAAAAAAAAGTTTTATTTCTTTCTATATCCATTAATTTTTTCCCCAAAGTTTTTCCTTAACTTTTCTAAAATTCTATTTACTTCCTTTCTTTACTTTTATTTATTTTACAGTTTAATTTATCTAGTTATGATAAAGCAAGGTTGAGATTCCCAATAGAATAGTTTTATGAATTTGGATGCTATACCACTTGGTGCATAAATATTTTGTATTGATACAATGTCATGATCTAGGATAGCCTTCAGCAGAATGTGGTTTCTTTCCTTATGTCTTTTAATTAGATCTATTTTTGCTTTTACTTGATTTAAGATAAGTATTGCTAATACTGTTTTTTTTTTAAATTTAGTTGAATCATAATAGTTTGTGCTCCTGCCTTTTACCTTTACTCTGTACTTATCACTCTACTTTACATGTTTTTCTTGTAAAAAATTTGTAAGATTGTGCCTTTTAATCCAGTATGCTTTCCACTTCCATTTTATGGGAGAATTCATTCCATTCATATTTACAATTAAAATACTAGCTTTATTTTTCCCATCTTCTTTTCCTCAAGTTATTTTCTCTTTCATTTCCCCCATTCCCTCCTCCCAAAGGTTTTTTTCATGACCAACACCTCCCTCAATGATTTTACAGCCTCTCCCACTTTCTTATCCCTTTCATCTTGGCTTCTGTTCTTCCTTCTATTAGTGTCCCCCTTTATTTTTCCTTTTCCTTTCATACTTCCCTAGAGGGTGAAACAAGTTTCTTTATAAAGCTAAATGTGTTTGATAATCTCTCTTTGAGCATAATCTGATGACAGTAAGGTTCACACAATGCTCATCAAATTATTTTCCCCAATTGTAATGGTTTTTTTTTTTGCCTCTTTAGGAGATGTAATTTGCCCCATTTTACCTTCTCTTTCCTCTTCTTCCAGTACAGTCCTTTGTCCAACTCTACATTCTTTTTAGATCATCTCCTCAAGTCAATTTTTACCTATACCCTCTAAATATACTCCTAACAGATATACTTCTCAAGATTTAAACATATCATCTTCCAATATTGGAATATAAACTTTATAACTTTTAAAAGAAAGTTTTTTTTCCCTTTCCTTTTTATCTTTTTTATGCTTCTTTTGTGTTATGTATTTAAAGATGAAATTTTCTGTTCAGCTCTAGTCTTTTCTTCATAAATAAATTAAATCCATCTATTTCATTGAATGTCCATTTCCCCCCTGAAAAACAATGCTTAATTATACTTGATAGTTGATTTTTGGCTTCAATACAAGCTCATTTACTCTTACAAATATTAGATTCTATGACCTTCAATTTTTTAAAGTAGAAGCTGTTAAATTCTGGTTAATTTTGATTTTGGCTCCTCTATTTGAATTGTTTCTTTCTGGCTGTTTGCTATATTTTCTTCTTGATCTGATAATTCTGAAATTTGGCTTGCTTAGTCTTTGGAGTTTTCATTTTGGCTTCTCTTTCAGAAAATAATTGGTGGGTTTTTTCAATGACTATTTCTCCTTCTGGTTCTAAGACATCAAAGCAGTTTTTCTTGATGAATTCCTAAAAGATGTTGGCCAAGTTCTTTTTTCCATCATAGTTTTTAAGAAATCCAACAATTCTTAGATTCTGTATCTCCTAGCTCTATTTTCCAAGACTGTTGTTTTTACAATGAGGTATTTTTTTTTGTTTGTTTTTTGTTTTTGTTTTTGTTTGACTGATTCTTAATTTGCTTTGAGTCATTCATTTCCATTAGATTATAATTTTTAGTGAATTGTTTTGTTCAGTTAACTTTTTTTTTTACTTTCTTTTGCATTTGTACAATGAACTTTTAAATGAATCATTTTGTTAATTGGATTTTTTATTTCACAAACTTTGTTTTTCAAGGATTTGTTTTATTTTTCCATTTCATCAAATGTATATTGTAAGGAATTATATGCTTTTTACACTTCATTAAATCTATCTGTTAAGAACTTTTGTTCAGATAATTTCTCTGTTTCCTTTGCAAACTCTTCTGCCCATTTCTCTTTCCTTTTCCCCATTTTTTCTAACTCTCTTTTAATATCTCTTTTTATTTTTTTTCCAAGAGAGCCTTGAGATATGGAAAATAACTCACATCACATTTTAGTGTTTCATCTGGACATGTTTTGCTTTCAGTGTGCTCAGGGTTTCAGGTCTGTTCTTCCCTCTTTCCATAAATTCTATCTATTATCAGAACTCTTTTAGCTTTTTTTTCTCATTTTTAAAGCTTGAGGTCTGCTCTTAGGGTAAAAGATTGCCCCAAGCTTCCTCTATAGGAACCATAGGCTTTCCCTTTCCCTGAGGCTGGGACTACTCACTTTCTTTCCATGCCAGGTGAATGTGTCCAAGTTGCATTATTCTGGATTTCAGGAGCCCATGATTTGCCTTTTGCAGTTCCATTGGACATCTCACAGCTAATCTGCTTAGACACTGCCTTCTGAAGCAGGACAGAGTAGCCAGTGCTGCAGTATTCTGACCAAGACAATCCTGGTAGATTTCCCTGCTGTATGTTAGCAGTCCTGGGTGCCTGCACTGCACCTGAACTTGCCAACTCTCTCTCCCCCCATTGAAATAGACTTTTTTCTGAAGTTCTTAAAAATATCTACTGTTGGAAATTTTTTATATTCCAAATATTACAAATGTTTTAAAAGGGTTCTGTCACTCCAAAACCAGTTCAGAGGCTTTATCTGGTGTCACTCTTGGGGAAACCATGAAGAATTAAGAAAATGAGCTGTCAAATTTCTGCTATCTTGCCCTCACTCCAAATCTACCTTGTTTTTTTTTTTATAATAAATATCAGATTAACCAAATTATATAAATAAATGAAACTGGTCTGATGTTGACAAATTAGTAAGATAGTGACATTGGTGGGATGTTCAATAGTGACTGGTACCTTCATTTCATGTTAGTTTTATTGTAACAATGTCTGGGACATTGTTTTACATATATATATATATATATATATATATATATATATATATATATATAAACATATATATATATATATATATATCTGTATATGTATATAATATATACATATATATATATATATATATATATATATATATATATAATCTATCTATGTATAGTCATAGTTAATTCAATTTGGAGAATAATTGCTTAATTTTCAATCATTTGTATGCAAAAAAAAAACACAGAAGAATGTCAGTAATTGGTGCTTCTTCCTTCAAGAAAGCTCCAGAATATTTCTCATCACAAATTCTTCCAAAAATTTGAGAAAATTAGGACATTCCATTCACTGGCATTCAAACTTATATTTATGTTCAAGCAAAGATTTTGTGATAGAAACACTGATATACAATATAAATCCTGAAGTAATATGTTTCTCAACAATTTTTGGTGAAACTAATAAAAGTACATTCTGTACATTTTGATGTCCCTAATTACACATACACATACTCATGCCCCTATGGATATATTTGCATGTAAATGTGTTTAATTGTGTGTGTATACACAGAAATCAAGAAACATCTATTAAATATCAATTGTACTAGATGGTAGAGATATTTTCAAAAGGCAAAAGACAGTTTTAGCTCTAGAGAAGTTTAGGGTCTACTGGAGGGAAAAACAGGCAAACATACATATCAAATAAACTTTTCTTGGGATAAATAGGAAATAATTGACAAAGAAAAGTACTGGAATTAAGAGAGATTGAAAATGTTTTCTTTGAAAGGTAAAAGTTTAAATGGGATTTAAAGAAATGGGAAATGACAGTAGGTAATGCATATAGGAAAGAAAACATTCCAGGCATAGAGAACACCCAGAGAAAATGGCATGCATACATGTGTGCATGCACACATATACATGCACAGTGAAATAGCTATATACATATCTATTTCTACATATGCATATATGTATATACAGTTATAGTGATAGTGATAATTACAGTTATAGTGATTCAGTAGAAAATCTTAAATCAAAATAGGTCAGGCTTTGGAACTATTTATGATAAAATTTAAGATATCCCCAAAGCAAGTATTTTACTTGTACAAATTGCTAAAATATTTTATAAATTATAGAATTTCAATTTTAGTATAATATTTTATCCACTAATGTTCACAAAATACATCAAATGTATATTTGTACTAACAATGTTTAAATGTACTAACAATACCAAAAGGAGAATTTTGGAAAATTTACCAAGAACATAATATAAATAAAGGTTCCTAAAATCTTATTGAAGGTGTTTTACAAAAGAAGAAAATGATGAAAACTTATTTTCAATGAACATTCAGAAAATATATTTAATAAAATTATATATGCATACATACAAAGATATCAGATTTATAAGGGCCTTTAAAGGTTAACTAGTTTAAACTATATGGGAACAAGCGTTTCCCTCATCCTTTCTAAGATGTAGTTATTCAGCCTTTATTTGAAGCTCTCCAGAAAGAAATAAGTCCTAAATACTCATGTTTTTTCCCCGATGCATTTTTCTCTCAGGGAGCCTGGATCTACCTCTTTAAAAACTTTTTTGTGTGGTTCTTATGTCTTTCCTCTTGGGCCAGGAAGAAATCCAGGTTATCTTCCATATGACAGTCTTTCAAACACATATATGGAGCTGTCTTGTCCCCTAGTGATTTTTCTCTTCTTATATTTCATAAAATCACAAAATTAAAAACAAAAACAAACAAAAAACTCCAATATATAGCAAAAACCTCTACCAACAACAACAGCAGTAACAACAAATCCACAGGTATTCAGTGACTGTGGGACCATAAAGTTTAAACCTTCAAAAAACCTTTGAAGGGACACTGGAAGTCATGCAATACCATTCTTTCATTTTACAATGAAGAAATTAACTACAGAAGTTAAGTAAAATTCACACACATACACACCACATACCCCAAATATAATTTCCAATAAATGAAAAGCTTTCAATAAAATATTTATTTTTGCATAAATTCTACATTTAAAACAAAATCACTGAAAAGTGATTGAATGAACCAAATGTGAAATATTTATTTTCTGAATAAAATGTTAGTGAAACATTAAATATATATCAATATCAGTGAGTGAATAAAGGTATACATGTATAAAACATACATAAACCTATAATGTGCATATATCCCTGTATTGTGTTTGTATATATAATATACATTATACATATATCACGTTTAATATACATACACATGCATATTATATTTTATATGCTTCATATGTAGACTTAAAATAACCTAGCTAAAGGAAAGTGCCAAACATGATAATATTTTAAGATAGGCTTATAATACCTGAAACAGAGCTTGCTGTAGCAAGAAAAAGGTCATTCATAGCATTCATTGAATAAATTAATATTTAGTGATAAAAAATTATCTAGTCCCTCCATTCTATGCACAGAATCATAAAACTCTTCTTAAAACATCAATCTACTTAATTAGATTATTTGTTTTCTCAAAATGCATGTTAAATGGTATCATTGGATTCAATATATTAGACTAACTAATTCCAATCAGTCTTCATTGTTTTATTATTTTTTAATATCATTGATTCTATGCCCCAGACATATTGAAATTTATATCCTTTACCAAACATATACCAAACAAAAATGAAACTGTGTAAAAGAAATAGTTCCCAGCACAAAGAAAGTTTCCAGTAGAATATTTCCATTTATATTTCTATAATTTATATTTTATATATAATTTATATTTTATATATATTTATATATATATAAACATATAAATTATATGTATATAAAATTTATATTTTATATATAAATATAAATTTATATTTATATATATAATTTATATTTATATATAAATATATATATGTAAATACACACAAATATATAAAGTATAGGGAAAATTGAGGAGAGAGAGCATCAACAACTGGGGAAGGGGAGATATGAGAATTGGAACATGCTGAGGTTTGATTGGAAAAAATACTAATTGAGAGGGGGGATAAGAAGGGAGAGAAAAAGGGAGAGAGGGAGGGAGAGGCAGTGAAGAGAAAATCCATTTTATATATACAGGACAATATATGTGAATTATGTGAAATATATGTTTATATGAATTCACAGAGAAAGTGCTATAGGGTCAGAGATTGAAACCTGGAAGATACTTTTGGAATTCGTTTAGTACAATCTCCTCATTTTGCAGATATTGAAAATATTTTTTAAAAAGTTACCTTTTCTTCCCTTAGTCACAAAGATACTGAATTCAAAGCAGAATTCAAATACAGATACTGCTAATTTTAAATTTCCTGTGCATCTTTCTTGCCAGTTGTTAAACATTTACCGGCACATTTATGCTTTTATGTAAGGATCAAGGAAAAGGAAATGAGAGACAAGAAGACTCATAAAACAGCAAAGAGAGTCTTCCTCAGCCTTCTGTTAAGGGGAAAATAGGTGCCAATCAAATAAAGATGATAAAAAAGAAACAGGCTGACTAATAAAAATGCATAGAGAGGAAAATAAATAAAGATAAGTGAGAAGAGAATATTCTCAAGAAAAAAAATCCTAAAAATATCAAAAGATATTGTTATGTCAAAAAACAGGAGAAGTAGCATGATATATTATAATTAATAAATCATTATTTTGGTAAAATTATTTTGTCAGGTAGTGGATTCAGAAGAAATATTACAAGGAATTGAAAGTGGGTAGATAGTGAAAAAATGAAGCCTATGATTGTGATCATTTCTTCAAAGTTGGAAACAAAATGAAAGATAGATATAGAATGGTAATATATTTATATACATATAATCATATAACTAAATTGGGCAGATAGATGGCACAATGGAAAGAATGTCTGGCTTCAATATATTGTCTGGCCTCAAAAATTTACTAGGTGTGTGACTTGGGTGAAGTCACTTAATCCTGTTTGTCTTCATTCCTCTTCTATAAAATGAACAGGAAAACCAAATTGCAAATTACTTTAGTATTTTTGCCAGGAAAAGAATAAATGAGATCATGAAGAATCATAAATGACTGAAGAACAAAAGTAACAAAAATTGATGTATGTGTGTGTGTGTGTGTGTGTGTGTGTGTGATTTCTAAGTAAAAAGCATTTTGTATTTTATGGTGACAGAAATGCAGAAAAATACTTTGAATACATAATGAAAAATGATTCTCAAGAATTCTGTATGATAAGATCAAAGATATAAAATAAACAATTAGGGATTAGAGAAAAGGAAGGGGAAAAAGAAAGAGAGAAAAAAAAGATGTAGAATTAAAGGAACAGAATGGCATCAATTTTCTCAGTAAAGTAGAAGATAACATCTACTGGAATAGTTAACTGGCTGTAGTAGCTTCAAGTTAGTGAGGAGAGGATAGATACACTTAACTCAAATAAAGATTATGGAGGGATGATTAGAATTCTCTATAAGAACAATAAGAAAAGCTCTTGGAGGGTTGAAGTAGAGGAATAGAGAGACAAAAATAAATCAACTAATAGAGGGGATTTTCTAGGTGCATAATCATGTGAGGGACAGTTATTGATGAAGGTGAGATCAAACCTATGACCATTATTTTGTGGATGAGAGCTAGAGTTGATGATGGGTGATGGGTGATGGGATGATGAGCTAGAATGAGTTTGCACTCTAGTTAAGAAGGTTCACAAATACGGAGGACAAGGCGTGTAAAGTGAAATAACAATTAGACTGATTTCCTTGTTAATAAAAGGTGATGGATGTTTGTATAAAAAAGATGATTAGAACAAAAGTCTGAACTATTTAGGACTATCATTCCCCTTTGGAGTATTGTCTGGAGACTGTTTACTATTAATCTCTTTGGGGTTGCAGACCTGCTCTTTTTCCATATAGAAGCTATTGATAATCCTTTTAATTTTTTTACTCATTTTTAAGCCTTTAGGTATGCCTTCAGGACAAGGGGGTTACCAGCTTCCTCTGCAGAGCTGGGAGAGATGTAACCCAGCTTCAGGATCCAAGATGTGGGAGTACTTTGAGTGAAAGTTTCTCCTTCCCCCAACTGGAGGTGATTTAGCAGGGGCAAGCTAGGGATGTGTCCAGTGGAGCTGTGTGGTTTAGTGACTGCCCTAAGGCTAGAAACTAAGTGGTGACAGTGTTACTGCCCCAGACCAGAGCCCCTTGTGGGGCTGGGGTATTAAGGTCTGACCAGCGAGTTCAGACCGGAAGTCTCTGCCCAGAAGCAAATCACCCTGCAAAAGTTCGATTGCCCCAAGCCAGCCCCATAGTGTGCAGGTTCACAACTGCCCCAAGAAAGAACCCTATATTGTGGGTTGGGGCTCAGAGCTTATGTTGTGATCTGTGCTCTCACTTCTGGTCTGGGGCTCCACTCAGTCTACCTCTAGTTCTCTCCCTGCCTGCACTGATCTTCTCCCTGGCCCTGAGGACAAACCTTTTCTGGTGAGATTCCAGATGTTTTTTGGCTGGTGAGTTGTTATACTTCTAATCTTTATGGATTGTAGCAGTCAAGCCCTGTTTTTGAGGCTGAATATAATATCGATAGTGAGGGTAAGAGAGGAACTTAGAAAGTCGCATGTGCCTTCTCTGCCATCTTGGCTCTGCCCCCCCCCAGTTATGATTTTTAATGATTTATTTTCTTCATTCATTTTTTTTTTATTTCTTTGTTTATTTGTCCAACTGAGGTTTTAAATGAGGTGTTTTGTTCTGTGAAATTTTTATTTCATTTCACAAAAAAAAAAAAAAAAAGTTATTTTCTTTTTCCAATTCACAAATTCTGTTTTCCTGGGAATTCTTTACCTTTTTCATTTCACATATTCAGTTTTAAGGGAGTTGTTTTCTTTTTCCAATCCATCTTTTAATGAGTTATATGCCTTTTCAAAACCCTCTTGCAAACTTTTCCTTTCCTTTCCCCATTTTTTCTAGCTCTCTTTTAAGATCTTTTTTAATTTCTTCTAGGAGCTCTTTGTGTGATTGGGACCAGGGATATATACCACCCTTCAGGGATTCATCTGGAGACAATTTCCTTTTAGTCTCCTCAGGGTTTGAAATTTGTTCTTCTCTTTCACAATAGAAGCTGTCTATAGAGCTGTTAGAGCTTGTGTTGCCTTTTTACTCGTTTAAAAAAAAAAAAAAAAAAAGTTGTGATCTTCTTTTAGGGTTGGAGGTTCCAAGCTTCCTCTACAGACACCCAGAAGTGTCAATCTCTGTGTTGGGATCAAGATGAGTCACTCCCAGTCCTGGGTGGGTGTGGCCAGGTCCAATGAGTCTCCAGTGCTTTGGGGTACACTCTTTACCTTTTGTGTTTGTGTTGAGTGTTTTATAACTTCTCTGCTGATCTACTGGTTTGCAACCAGGGAAGACTGGCCAACACTGTGGTAGAGTCTTTTTCCATAGATTCTCTGCCCTTCGGAGACCACACCCCACCCCTATCTGCTCAGTTTGTGCTGGTCTCTGTGCTCTGCTTCCCTGCCTGCTCCTGGCCTCCTCCTGAGCCAGTAAAAACAGATCTTTTCTGGTGATCTTCAAAATTATGTTTTGCTTATAATTTGCTGAACTCCCAATATTCATGGATTCAAAAAGTCCAGAACTATTTCAGAGGCTGACTTTGGTAATTAGTGTGAGGGTAGTAGGAGAGCTCAGAAAGAAGCATGTGTACTCTCCGCCATTTTGGCTCTACTCCCTTAAAGAAATGATTTTCACAATAGAACATTGTGACCAATCTAATTAGATTAAATTTGAACAGAAATACATATGAAATTTTGAAATTCAATTAAAAAAATTCCAAGTATAGAGGAAGTATGCCTAAAAAATGATCTGATATATATTTGAAACCTTAGAGTGGACTGCACCCTGCACCCAACTTATAGTTCAACAGCCTGATTTTCTAATCTCCAAAAACTTTAATTCAAATTGCTTTAGAAAATGTTCATTGTACATAAAAAGGGAAATTTACATTCTTGTATATTCTATTCTAGTAAAATTTTGTAGGGGCCCACTAAGTACAGTTATGGGCACATTTTATGAAAGGCAATGATAAGTAATCATTCAAAACAATATGACTGTGATATACAAGTACTCTAAAATCATGCCATGGAGGTATCAGTTGAAAAAATGACATTATTCTATCAAATAAGATAATTATTTGAAAATCCATAATAACATCTGTCATGTAGTAAAGTATTAAATTTCTTATGCTTATACATGAGGATGGAACTAAAAAAAAAAATCCTGAATTCTTCCAGCGATACATTTTATAAAAAAGATCTATCAAGTAAAATCCCGGAGAAGATTAGAAGATTATTGCAAAACTCCAGAACTACAATCTCAAGAAAAAAAATACCTCAAGCTGACAGATAAAAATAATTCAAACATCAAGGAGCGACAGTTAGAATTACTCAGGATCTGGCAGTTTCTTTAAAAAAAGATTGGATGGCCTGCAATACCATATTCTATAAGGCAAAAGACCTAAGGTTACAAACAAGAACTAACTATTCAAGGAGTTGCAGCATTGTCTTTCAGGGGAGGCAAATAAGAGAGGTAGAAGGAAAAAAAATGAGAAAGGAAACAAAATGGATGTATGAGAGAATCAACAGCTTAGAAAAGGAAGGAAAAATTCAACTGAAGAATATAACTAATTAAAAAGTACAATAAACCAATTTTTTAAAAAAGATACAAAAGTTAATTGAAGAAAATCATACATTGAAAACTAGAACAAGGCAAATGGAACCTAATGACTCTTAAAGACAGCAAGAAGCAGTCAAACAGACTAAAAAGAATGAATAAAGTAGAATAAAATGTGAAATACCCCATTGGAAAAAACAGTAGACATAGAAAATAGGTCCAAAAGAAATAATTTAAAAACTCTTGGTCTACCTGAAGGCCATATCCAAAAAATGTGTCTAGATAGCATTCATCAAGAGATCATTAAGGGAAACTGCCCTTACATTCTATAAACAGAAGAGGAAACAACTTAATCATTCATTTGGATATAGAAATTTATCTAATCCTACAAAGAAGTAGGAGGAGAATTCCTAAAGAAAAGGGAGGGGCAAGAGAAAAAGGGAGGGCAGAAACATCAGGGAAAAAGGTAAGCAAAGGGGGAAGGATGATAGAAAATAAGGTATTGGGTGGGATGGACACACTTGATATGATACTTGATACTTGATGGGTACACACTTCAGACAGAAGAAAAGAATGATGATAAACCAAGATAATCCATGCCTTTTCTGATAAATCTGCAAGGAATTGAATTGCTGACTACTTTAAACATGATTAAAAGGATGCTAGAGAATGTGAACAGTTTCATATAATTGGTAAGGAAAGCTATGAGGGGACAAGACAGACTAAAAGATTTTCTTAAGAAAATTAGAAGAAAAAGAAGAGAAGAGAAACTGTATAATAATTAATATTTTCCTGCCTGATCACTTTCAGGAAGATTGGAGACCTTTTGGAATAAATGAGTTAGTTATATGCAGACATTATTTTGGTTTTCCTGTATGGGAATAGCAGGGAGAGAATTTTTGTGATAAAACCACATAATTATAACACAGTTTGTTATACAAAGAGCCAAGACACAAATGCTATCAACCTACATCTTTAAAAAATAAAATTCTGTAATATTATAAACTTTACAATGTTGCTAGTAGTTCTGAACTGTAATGAGGAAGAACTCTTGCTACTGAAATATGGATATATTATGCTATTCTAAATTCAGAACTGAAAAAGACATCAGAAACTATATAATCCAACTCTTTCATTTTACAAGTAAAGAAACTGAAGCTAAGAAATATTGTGTAATTACTTTCTTGGGGAGGAGGGGAGCCAGGATTACAGAATAAAGCCAAGAAGTTACTCGAGCTCTCCCAGTTTCCATCAAAAACTACATGAAACCAAATCTCTGGACAGAATCTGGTGGAGTGGAAGCACTTTCCAGCTCAATCTAGATTGGAAAAAAAAAACTTCAAAAAAGATCAGTCTCATTGGGGTAAAAGGGGTATTCAGCCTAACCCAGACAGACTGTGGGAAAGCTTTTGAGAAGTCATAATCACAACAGATCAGTAACTGAGATGTTTGTCTTTTCTCAGTAGTGGAACAAACCAGTAAGGCAGTCCATCAATCCCAGATCAAAAGGCAAATTCTGAGAAACTGTAGTGTTTCCTGAAAAGAACAGACAGAGGTATCCCCTGCAAACACAAGGGACCCCTGTGATCAAAGCCAAGGCTCAGAGATGCACAGGAAACTTGGGACTGTGCTCCTTTACTTCAGGAGCAGAGTTCAATCATAGAAGTTTAAAAAAAAAAGAAATATCAAAATATGAGGAAAGAAAATTAACAAGAAACAGAAAAGAATCTTGATTATAGAAAACTACAATGGTGACCAGGAAGATCAAAACATCAACTCAGATGAAAACAAACTGTCCACAGAGGAAATATCAAAGAGTGATAGGAATTGATCTCAAAGAGGCTTCTTGGGAAGTGCTCATAAAAAACTTTGAAAGACATTTAAGAAGTAGAAAAAATGATAAAATAAATCAGAGATAAGTAAGAGAGTCAACAGCCTGGAAAAGGAGGCAATTATTTTAAAAATACAATTGACCAAATAAGAAATATTGTGTAACTTATGTAGTTTCAGACATTCTAAAAGTGTTGATTTGAACTTAAATTCTCTGAGTACAGACTGTGTTTTTTTTCAAATATATTATGATGTCTCTAGTTTTTCATTCATAAGGCAATTATATGTAATAGTAATGTTGTAGAAAATTAAAAAAAAATAGGAAGAGAATAAGAAAATTTAAGTGACTATTGTCTGCCAAATATTATTTTAAGAATTTTTAAAATAACTCATTTACTCCTCACAATGACCTTGCAAGATAGGTGTTATTATTATTCCCATTTTATAATTGAGGAAAATAAGACAATCAATTGATAACTTAAGTAAGTTGGCAAGAGTCTCACAACTAGCAATTTTCTGAGGCTAATTCTGGGATTAGGGTTCTATCCATTACACCATCAAACTGACCCAAAAACAAACATGTGAATAAAAAGGCACAACATTGGTATATATGAATATATGTTTCTTTGTTGAAAATTTTGGATTTGCCAGCCATTCTGGAGAGCAATTTGGAACTATGCTCAAAAAGTTATCAAACTATGGATACCCTTTGATCCAGCAGTGTTACTACTGGGCTTATATCCCAAAGAGATTTTAAAGAAGGCAAAGGGACCTTTATGTGCAAGAATGTTTGTGGCAGCCCTCTTTGTAATGGCCAGAAATTGGAAACTGAGTGGCCCATCAATTGGAGAATGTCTGAATAAATTATGGTATATGAATATTATGGAATATTATTGTTCTATAAGAAATGACCGGCAGGATGATTTCAGAAAGGCCTGGAGAGACTTATATGAACTGATGCTGAGTGAAATGAGCAGGACCAGGAGATCATTATATACTTCAACAACAATACTACATGATGATCATTTCTGATGAACGTGGTCCTCTTCACCAATGAGATGAACCAAATCAGTTCCAATAGAGCAGTAATGAATTGAACCAGCTACACCCAGCGAAAGAACTCTGGGAGATGACTATAAAACATTTCATAGAATTTCCAATGCCTCTATTTTTGTCCATCTGCATTTTTGATTTCCTTCACAGGCTGATTGTACAGTATTGTCTGATTCTTTTTGTACAGCAAAATAACTGTTTGGATATGTATATGTATATTGTATTTAGTTTATACTTTAACATATTTAACATGTATTGATCAACCTGCCATCTGGGGGAAGGGATGGGGGGAAGGAGGGGAAAAGTTGGAACAAAAGGTTTTGCAATTGTCAATGCTGAAAAATTACACATGTATATATCTTGTAAATAAAAAGCTATAATAAAAAAAAAGAAAAAAGAAAATTTTGGATTTGCCAAGCCTACAGATCTTTAAAAAGACATTTTCAAAAAATAAAAAATAAAAAAGCATGTACTCAATATTTAATGGTTAAGAGAAAATAAATTTGTCAATAACTGATTATATTTTTTTGAAATCATCAATAAATTTAGAAAATTACAAAAATCACAAAAAATTAAGAATGATATAGTATATTATGTCTTTGTAGTTTCTTGTTTTTCTTTCCATAAACATTTAGGACTATTACTGTAAATGATTCAGATCAAATTATATATTTTTCCACATCTGACAGGAAGTCTATTAAAAGCAAGCCTTAATATTTATATATTTATATTGTTTGAATGCTTTCTAATTGTCCTCTCTGAGTCATTAATTGGCCTTTAACATTTTTTCAATGAGTCATTATGATCTGCCATCTGGCTAGATCAATAAAACATACTCCTGCATGTGCTGCATTGCTTCCCTTAACTTTGGCTCATAAAAATGACATTTTAGGCTATAAGAAGCTAGAATAACAAAAGCAATTTAAAATGAGGACAACACGCCCTTGGTGTAAAGAGAGGAAATCTTCTTGTACAAAAATGATACTTCATTGGAGAGGGGGAAAATACTTCATTATAAACCATATGCTTTCTTTCTTGAATCAGTGACTGCTAATATTTTAGGTGATTAAAGTATTAAGTTTGACTCTGTATACTCAATCTTCTTTAAAAGTCAGCAAATAGTTTGTAGCTTTATTATGACACTTGTGACATTTGAGATTATATTGTAGATATTTATGTACCTGTCTTATTTCTCTTAGGTCATAGGCTCACTGAGGATAAAAACTGGGACTTATTCACTTTGTGTCTCTTACAGTGCCTACTGTAGTTCCTTTTTGCATAAGGTTTTCAAAATTTTAGTTTAAGAATTATCAATTTTGTATTGTTATGTTGTAGCTCAAAATATTTAATGTTTATTAATTTATCATAAGGTTTTGGGGAGTTTTAAAACAGAAAATATTCTAAAAACTTTGTGCCTCCATCAAACAAAGTAGCTAGCACATTGTGATTGTTACCCATACCCTGACTATTATCCTTATTTCTAGTTAAATTGACATTTTTTATTGTTTCTTACATATGACTCTAGCTTCAATTTCAGGCTCAATTCCTTTGCACAATATTTCTCTTATATCAGGAAAATGTTACTACTCATCTCTGTCTCCTCTCAGCACCACTATATACTGTCTAGCACAGAGTTGGCAATTAATAAACTCTTTTAGATTGATAATTTGATTCATATTGGATGCATTTTTATAAATTGCATATGGATTTACAAAATCATATTGCTCCCCCCAAAATATGTGCAGGGAAATTTATTTTTTTCTTTTAATATTTTTTTAGTAAATAATTAGTATAATGTGACCCATCATGAAATTGAATTCCCATCATATAAATTGAGACAGCCTCAGCCATAGGGTAGTACAATATCAGAGCTCTAAATTCTGACTCAAGGAAGTTTCAGTGGCAACAAATCTCCAAACTAAAGTTAAGAGACCTATATAGAAATGATTGCTTACATGGCATGCAAAAGAGACAGGATTAAAGTTTAGCAGAGACTTAGGCATTTAGCCTCATTTGATTTACCCAGTTTATTTTTACATGTAGCCATGAAGTCAGCTACATATTTTTCAGTTAAATATTTAGAGCCAGAAAGTATACTATTGAACATAAGATTGTAGATTTCAATCTAGAAGAGACCTTAGAGAACTTTTAGCTCATTCTTCATATTTTATAATTGTAGTAAATGAAGCCTATAATACTGAATTAACCTGCCCAGGTAACACACATAAAATGTTTCAGAGTCTCAATATGAACTAAGCAAATAAAATGCAAATTCATTACTTTTTCCACTTAACCATGACTTTCCTGACTGTTAGAGAGGAAATGATATTTTCCTAAGATCATATGGGAAAGAAAGAGAGAGAGAATTTGAGTCCAATTTCTCTGATTCCAATCTAATGCTCATATTGGCTGCTCCTATGCAGCCTTAGATATAAACTGGATGCTATGTCACCAGATTAGACACTTCCTTTCTTTCAGAAGTACCTCTATAATGGAAAGCACAATACCATCATGTTTATGAGCCAGGACATCAGAAAAGTTCTACAGTTGATCATGAAATACAGGAGTCTAAAGTTAAAATGCTAGTAAATGTTAGAGATGAGATTAGAACCTATATTCCAAATTTGAGTGCAGTACCACACAGAGTACATATAGTAGGTACTCCAATATTTCAAAAATAAATAGATGGCTTTTTACTGTTATGCCCAGAAATATAGCCTTGTAAGGAAAACAGAATGTATTATGTTGAACATTAGCAATTAATAAAGCTCACATTTTTTTTAGCTTTCTTAACATCCTTTCCTGAATATTTGACAAACTACAAACAACAATGAATTATGTAAACCAAGGCTATATCTATAATTATAAAACTAAGTCTTAGATTGGAAGATTTTTCTGTGACAAGTTAACAGTAATGAATTGGGTATAACATAAGGGCACATTATTTGCTTCTGCAATTCAATCATTTCTACATTCAAATTCAAATTGCATATTAACTAAAGGGCTCAACTTGCAACTTGAGTACTCTAAAGCAAGTTGGATTATAGTAATCATAATATCCAACTAACTCTGAAGACATATGTGATGATTGGTAATCAAATATGACATAAAATCTTAGTATAATTTGGCAAAAGGAACATGTGACACAATTAAAATTCTAGGGGATAGAACAGAAACATTGCATACTATATACAACTGATGGCAGCTGTACTATTTTTTATCGGTTAGGAGAATTATCATGGCCAATTTCTATTTATTGAAATAGTTCCCTGAATACATTTATATTTCATAATAGTCTTAACCTTAAAAGAATTTTTTTTTCATTTAAAGTTAAAAAGTAAGGTGATTTTCTTATGTAATATTGATTGTTATTTTTTTGAAAATCTTTTCTGACTTTTTTATAAAAATAAATCGAATAAATCCAGCTTCATTTTAGGTTACTTATTTTATAGAGTCAAGTCTTATGACATTCTGTCTTACAGTGTATTGTGGGCTAATCCCTTGAGAGCTCCAGGTTTTAATAACCTCACAGGCCATTTAGGAGGTGATTTTCATTCTTGACATTCAAAAATCCCACTTCAAAGTAAAATGTTGTCATAATAAGATACTTAATTCTATCAAACTAAATTGAAAGAGACATGAATTTTAAAATTAAAACATATTTAAAGTAACTTGTATCATGAAACTGTATTTTAAAATTATTTTTGTTTATTTTGTTATATGTCAAAGATTTGTGTAATGAAAAAATGCTCCTGAATTTTCTTGATGTTATTTATAGTAATAAAATAAATCCTTAGATATTACTCTTATAAAGATAATTTCTCACGACAGCTGGGTAGAGCAGTGACACCAGCCCTGAAATCAGGAGGGATCTGAGTTCCAATTGGGCCTCAGACACTTAACACTTCCTAGCTGTGTGACCTTGGGCAAGTCATTTAACCTCAATTACATCAGAAAAATAAAAGATAATTTCTCCTAAGGGATAGAGCCAAGATGACAGAGAGTAGACCTTCCCTCAGATCAACCCACATCAAATCTCTGAACTGGTTTTGGAGTGACAGAACACACAAATATTTGGAGTGTAATAAAATTCCAGAAGAAAATATTTTGGAAGAATTTAAGAAAAATTCTGTTTCAATCAAGCATGGTGGGACTCAGAGCAATGTAGCACTGGCCCAACAAGAGAAGCTACCCAGAAGCTCTCAGCCAAAATAAAGCAGTATTGGCTATTCTGTCCTGATTTAGAAGCCAATAGATAGATAGACTAGCTGTGAGGCCTTCAAATCAACTACAAAAAGCAAAATGTGAGCCTTTGAACCCCAGAATAATACAAGACTTTGTAACATCCAAGCAACACAGTAAAGAAGTCAGCAGCACCAGCCTCAGGGCTGTGTGAAGTGTTGTTGGTTGTAGAGGAAGCTTAGAACAATCTCTTATTTGTCCTAAGAATAGACCTCAACCTTCAAAAATGTGCAAAAAATCAAAAAGAACTCTGACCATACATGTATTTATACAGACAGAGAAGAAAAGACTTCAAACTTTGAGACCCCTAAAGGCAAGTTATCTCCAGAGGAAGCCACAAATGATGATAGAAGTTGGTTTCCATCTCATACTCTTGGAAGAATTTTTAAAAAGATACTAACGGAGATTTAGAAGAAAAATGAGGAAAAGAAGTGAGAACCTTGCAAGAAAATTTGGAAAAGAAAACCCAGAAATTATCTGATGAAAACTCCTTAAAATAGATTTAGAGAAATGGAAAAGGCAAATAATTCCTTACCAAAAAAAAAAAAAAAAAAAAGATGTATTGAAATGGAAAAAGAAACCAACTCAATGAAAAACAGAATTTATGAAATTAAAAAAAAACAAAACAAAAACAAATGGAACAATTCATTTAAAAGTGCAATTTGCCAAATGCATAGAGAGATAAAAAAGCTAACTTAAAAAAAATTCACTAAAATTAGGACTAAGTAAGTAGAAGTGAATAACTCAATGGGACATTAAGAATCGGTCAAACA
Organism: Sarcophilus harrisii; assembly: GCF_902635505.1. Taxonomy (NCBI): domain Eukaryota; kingdom Metazoa; phylum Chordata; class Mammalia; order Dasyuromorphia; family Dasyuridae; genus Sarcophilus; species Sarcophilus harrisii. The sequence goes on from NC_045426.1 coordinate 420,148,095, forward strand.
AAACCAAAAAAAAAAAAAAAAAAAAAATCGAATAACTCATTAGGAAAAAAAAAATGACCTGAAAAATAGATCTAGGACAGACAATATAAGATTTATTGGACTTCCTGAAAAGCAGGATGAAAAAAATAAAGAGCTAGGCAACTCCTTTCACAAAATCATTAAGGAAAACTACCTGGATGTTCTAGAAACTAAGAGTAAAACAGGCTGTTAAAGAATTCCCTGATCACCTCCTAAAAGAAACCTCAAAATGAAAACTCCAAAGAATACCATGGCTATATTTCAGAATTATCAAACCAAGGACAAAATATTGCAAGCATCCAGAAGTAAACAATTCAAATATTGAGGAACCAAAATTAGGATTATTCAGGATCTAACAGCTTGCACTTAAAAGAATCAAATCAACTGGAATATGATATTCTGAAGGGCAAAAGAATTTGGATTGCAGTTAAAAATCAGTTATCCACAAAATTAAACATTATCTTTCAGGAAAAATCATGGAAATTCAAAGAAATAGTTAAATTTTATTTACTTCTGAAGAAAAGACCAGAGCTGAACAGAATATTTGATCTTTAAATAAAGAACTCAAGAGATGCATAAAAAGGAAAGAAAAAAGAATAGCTGTTTTTAAAGTAAAAATGTTGACATCCTTATATAGGAAGATGATATGTTTAATTCTTGAGAACTGCATCTCTGTTTTGAATATATGTAGAGGATGTAGGAGTAATTTGGTTTTATTGCGATGATTAAAAAAAAGAAATTAGAAACTGAAAGAATTTTGTACTGAAAAAAGAGAAAAAGAAAGGTAAAATGAGGTATATTAAATCTCATGAAGAGGCAAAAAAGATCTACTACAATTCAGGAAAAGAGGGAGGGGCATGAGCATTCTGTGCATTTTACATTCATCCAAACTGGCTCAAAGAGAGAATATCTGATATATTTAGTTCATAGAGAACCTTGTTTTATCTTGTAGAGAAGGAGGAGAAATAAAGAGGGAAGGAAATGGAGATGATAATAGAAGGCAGAACAGAAGTAGAAAGGGGAAGGGACAATAAAAAGAGAATGACTGTAAAGGGAAGTGTTGTTTGAGGTAGGTGGTGGTCAGAAAACGATGGGAGGAGGGAAAGAGGGAAAGGGAAGAGAAAAATATAACTTGAAGAAAATATAATGTTGGGAAATACAGAAGAAGTAATTTTAACTGTGAAGATGAAAGGGATGTATTCTTCCTAAAATTGAAGCAGATAACAGACTAGATTAAAAGCTAGAATCCAAAAATATTTTACAAGAATATGTTTACAAGAAACAAATATAAAGTAGAGTGATTCATACAAAGTAAAGGTAAAATGTTGGAGCAGAAACTATTGTGCTTCAGCTGAAATTAAAAAAAAAAAAAAGCAGGGATAGTGATACTGATTTCAAAGCAAACAGAAACAAAAACTGATCTGATTAAATAAGATAAAGAAACAATATTTTGTTAAAGGGTATCATGGATGATGAAGTAATAATATTGAAGATATATTTAGGAAAAGAAATAGCATCCAAACATTCCTGGAGAAGTAATTAAGATAGTTGGAAGAAGAATTAGACTGCAAAAAAAAAAAAAAAAAAAAATAGTAGTGGGGGAATCTGAACCTTACTCTTTCAGAACTAGATAAATCCAATAACAAAATAAATAAGAAATAATGTAAGGAGGTTATCTAGAATTTCAGACAAGTAATAGATCTTTGGAGAAAATTGAATAGAGACAGAAAGGAATATACTTTTTTATTCTTAGCAATACATGGAACCTGCACAAAAATTGATCTCATCTTAGGACAAAAAAACCCTCAAAATCAAATTCAGAAAGACAAAAATAGCAAAAACATCCTCTTTTAGATCATGATGCAATAAAATTTACTATTTAAAAGCCAGGGAAAAATAAAACAAAATTATTTGGAAAACAAAAGAATCTACTCCTAAAGAGTGAGAGTGAGCCAACAAATTTTAGATACAATTAATGACTTCATCCAAAAGAATGGTAATAATGAAAAATTCATAGAATTTAATAGGATTCAGTTCTTAGAGGAAGTTTTATATCTCTACATGCATAAAATAGAGAAAAAAATCAATGAATCTGGCATACAACCAAAAAAGTTAGAAAAAGAACAAATTAACCACCCCAGTTATATAACAAATTTGAAATTCTGAAAATAAAAGAGGAGGCTAATAAAATTGACACTAAGAATGCTTTTGAATTTATAAACAAACTAAAGAGTTGATTTTATGGGAAAAACAGAATACATAAAACATTAGATAAATAGAAAAAAAGAAAAAAGAAAATGAAATTATTTGTATCAAAATGAAATAAAAACTTGTTACTAGTAAAGGGAAAATTAGAGTAACAATTAGGAAGTATTTTCTCTGATTATATCCCAATATATCTGATAATCTAAATGAAAGGATTGAATATTTACCAAAATATGCCAATTAACCTAGGAGGAAAAAATTGCTTTAATTGTCCCATTTCATAAAAATAGAAATCAAATAATTACTTTTTGTAGATGATGTGATGATATAATTAGAGAATCTTAGAGAATCTAATAAAAAAAACTATTAGAAAAAAATTCATGTTAGCAAAGTTGCAAGATACAAAGTACATTTACATAAGTCATAATAATTTTTCCCAACAAAGTCAAGCAGAAAGAAATATAAAGAGAAATTCACTTTAAAATAACTGTAGATAATATAAAATATTTGGAAATCTATCTGCCAAGGGAAAGTCAGGAACTATATTAACACAACTACAAAACACTTTCCAAATGAATAAAGTCAGATCTAACCAAATGCAAAAATATCAAGTGCTCATGTGTAGAGAAAGTGAATATGATAAAGATGTCAATACTACCTAAATTAATTTACTTTTCAGTAACATACCAATAAAACGCCCAAAGAAATTATTTTACACATCTAGAAAAAACAATAACAAAGTTAATCTGGAAGAACAAAAGGTCAATAATTTTAAGCGAATTAATGAAAAAAATGCCAATGAATGTAGCCTTGCTATCCCAGACCTAAAACTATATTATAAAGCAGTGGTTATCAAAACCATTTGATACTGGCTAAGAAATATAGTGGAATACATTAGGTTTACAAGACAAAATAGTCAATTACCATAGTAATCTAATGTTTGACAAACTCAAAGCCCCTAGATTTTGGAATAAGAAGTTATGATTTGATTTAAAAAATACTTCTGGGAAATTGTAAATTATTTTGGCAGAAACTAGGTATTGACCCATATCTAACATTGTATAAAAAGATAATGTAGAAATGGTCTCATGATTTAGACATAAAAAATGCTATTATAAACAAACTAGAAGAGCAAAGGATAGTCTATTTAAGATTTGTGGAGAAGAAAGGAATTTTTGGCCCAATAGGAAATGGATAAGTATTATTGAATACAAAATAGATAATGTTGATGATTATATTACTTTGAAAAAGCTACATTTATGAGCAGGAACAGGAGATCATTATATACTTCAACAACAATACCATATGATGACCAGTTCTGATGGACCTGGCCATCCTCAGCAAGGAGATCAACCAAATCATTTCCAATGGAGCAGTAATGAACTGAACCAGCTACGCCCAGAGAAAGAACTCTGGGAGATGACTAAAAACCATTACATTGAATTCCTAATCCCTATATTTATGCCCACCTGCATTTTTGATTTCCTTCACAAGCTAATTGTACAATATTTCAGAGTCTGATTCTTTTTCTACAGCAAAATAACATTTTGGTCATGTATACTTATTGTGTATCTAATTTATATTTTAATGTATTTAACATCTACTGGTCATCCTGCCATCTAGGTGAGGGGGTAGGGAGTAAGAGGTGAAAAATTGGAACAAGAGGTTTGGCAATTGTTAATGCTGTAAAGTTACCCATGCATATAACATGTAAATAAAAGGCTATGAAATTAAAAAAAAAAAAGTTACATTTATTTATTTATTTGTTTGTTTTTATTCTTTTTGGACTTCCAGTTTATTTTGTTGTTGTTATTTCTACTTCATTTTTTCCCTCCCTTTTTATGAAAGCTTTTTATTTACAAAACATATGCATGCATAATTTCTCAATATTGCAAAACCTTGTTTTCCAAATTTTCCTCTCCTTCATCCCACCCCCTTCCCTAGATGGCAGGTATTCCAATACATGTTGAATGTGTTAAAATATATGTTAAATCCAATATATATATTGGATTTAACATATATTTACATATGCTAATAATATATATTATTATTAATTATTATTAATAATATTATATAATATATTATATTGATTATTAATTAAATTTTATTTATTATTTTAATGTAATTTTAATTTATTTAATTAATTTTATGATTATAATTTAATAATAATTTAATATTTAAATTAAATATTAATAATAATATATGTTATTATATATATTTATACAGTTATCTTGGTGCACAAAACAATTGGATCAAGAAAAAAACCAAGAAAGAAAACAAAATGCAAGCAAACAACAGAAAGAGTGAAACTCCTATGTTGTAATCCACAGTCAGTGTCCACAGTTCTCTCTCTGGGTATAGATGGCTCTCTTAATCACAAGATTATTGGAACTGAGGTGAATCATCTCATTGTCGGAAAGAGCTATGTCCATCCGAACTGATCATCATATAATCTTGTAGTAGCCATGTACAATGATCTCCTTGTTCTGCTTGTTTCACTTAGCCTAAGTTCATATAAATCTCCCCAAGGCCTCTCTATAATCATCCTGCTGATTGTTTCTTATACAACAATAATATTCCATAATATTCATATATCATAAATTTTTCTGCCATTCGCCAGATGATGAATATCCACTCAGTTTCTAGTTTCTTGTCATTACAAAAAAGGCTGCCACAAACATTTTTGCACATATAGGTCCCTTTCTCTCCTTTAAGATTTTTCTAAGATATTAACCCAGCAGAAACACTGCTGGGTCAAAAGGTATGCACAGTTTGATAACTTTTTGAGCATAGTTCCAAATTACTCTACAGAAAGACTGGATCCATTCACAATTCCACCAACAGTGTAATAGTTACCAGTTTTCCCATATCCCTTCCAATATTTATCATTACCTTTTTCTGTCATCTTAGACAATCTGAGAGGTGTGTAGTGGTATCTCAGAGTTTTCTTAATTTGCATTTCTTTGATCAATAAAAATTTAGAATACCTTTCATATGACTAGAAATAGTTTTAATTTCTTCATCTGAAAATTGTCTGTTCATATTCTTTGCCCTTTTGTCAACTGCAGCGTGACTTGAATTCTTATAAATATGAGTAAAATCTCTATATATTTTAGCAATGAGGCATTCATAAGGTCCCTTAAATGTAAAAATGTTTTCCCAATTTATTGCTTCCCTTCTAGTTTTGTCTGCATTACTTTTGTTGGTTCAAAAATTTTTCAGGGTAATATGTTATGGACCAGAACTTGAAACAAGGATTTTTACAAGGTGCTAACTCAGTGGAATTGATAAGACAATGGTTATCTATTTTATCATGGTGATTAATAGTTCTCTAGTTCAGTGTATGTACTTCGTACTTAATATTGTTCTTCAAGAATGATATCTATTCTACAAGATTCATACCTATGATAATGTAATTATAATAGAGCATATAAGCTGGGACAAGCTCAGTCAGATTCATTCCATCTCACAACACTGTGGTGGCAGGCCTGTCCTCCTTTATTTGTCCACTGAAATCAAGACTCTGGAAGACCCCAAGAAAGGTATTCCAAGCCCCAGGCAAGGAAACTAGATTGTGAAGGAGATAATAAAGGATTTGGACTTTAACACCTGGCTATTCTTGAGGTGATTACTGGAAGTAAGGCTGCTCCAAGACCTCCAGAAAACCAACCAAAACACTACAGTAATAAAATCAAAATTATGTATTTGGGTTTCAATAATTTGTGTTTCTTTGGTGACATATTCCTTCTTTCTCCACAGATCTGAGGGGTAAACTGTACTATGTTCTTCTAATTTTGTTATAATATCACTCTTCATGTATGAGTTAATGCCTAATTTCTGCCAAACTAATTTCCAAATTTTCCAGATATTTTTTGTCAAATAATGAGTTTTTATTCAAAAAGCTGGGGTCTTTGGGTTTCTCAAACACTGTATTGCTATAGTTATTGACTATCTTGTCCTGTGAACCTAACTTATTCCACTGGTCTATTTCTTAGCCAATACCAAATGGTTTTGAAGACTGCTGCTTTATAATATAGTTTTAGGTCTGGCACAACTAGGCCATTTTCTTTTTTTTTTTTTTTTTTTTTTTTTTTTTTTATTTAATAGCCTTTTATTTACAGGTATATACATGGGTAACTTTACAGCATTAACAGTTGCCAAACCTCTTGTTCCAATTTTCACCTCTACCCCCAGCCTCCCTAGATGGCAGGATGGACTAGATGTTAAATATATTAAATATAACGTAGATACACAATAAGATTACATGACCAAAACATTATTTTGCTGTACAAAAGAATCAGACTCTGAATTATTGTACAATTAGCTTGTGAAGGAAATCAAAATGCATGTGTATAAAATATAGGGATTGGAATTCAATGTTGGTTTTTAGTCATCTCCCAGAGTTCATTTTGGGCATAGCTAGTTCAGTTCATTACTGCTCCATTAGAAATGATTTGGTTGATCTCGTTGCTAGGATGGCCTGATCCATCAGAACTGGTCATCATCTAGTATTGTTGATGAAGGTTATAATGATCTCCTGGTCCTGCTCATTTCACTCCAGCATCAGTTCGTGTAAGTCTCTCCAGGCCTTTCTGAAATCATCCTGTTGGTCATTTCTTACAGAACAGTAATATTCCATAATTTTCATATACCACAATTTATTCAGCCATTCTCCAACTGATGGACATCCATTCAGTTTCCAGTTTAGCCACTACAAAGGGCTGCCACAAACATTGGTGCAATACAGGTCCCTTTCCTTCTTTATAATCTCGTTGGATATAATTCCAGTAGTAACACTGCTGGATCAAAGGGTATGCACAATTTGATAACTTTTTGAGCATATTTCCAAACTACTCTCCAAAATGGTTGGATTCGTTACAACTCCACCAACAATGCATCAATGTCCCAGTTTTCCCAATCCCTCCAACAATCATCATTATTTTTTCCTGTCATCTTAGCCAATCTGACAGGTGTGTAGTGGTATCTTAGAGTTGTCTTAATTTGCATTTCTCTGATTAATAATGACTTGGATCATCTTTTTATATGACTAGAAATAGTTTCAATTTCTTCATCTGAGAATTGTCTGTTCATATCCTTTGACCATTTTTCAATTGGAGAATGGCTTGATTTTTTATAAATTAGAGTTAATTTCTATATATTTGGAAATGAGGCCTTTATCAGAACCTGACTGTAAAAATATTTTTCCCGTTTATTGCTTCCCTTCTAATCTTGTCTGCATTAGTTTTGTTTTGCAAAACTTTTCAGTTTGGTATAATCGAAATTTTCATTTTGTGATCAGTAATGATCTCTAGTTCTGCTTTGGTCATAAAGACCTTCCCTTCCACAGGTCTAGAGGTAAACAATCCTATGTTCCTCTAATTTATTAATAATTTCATTCTTTATGCCTAGGTCATGAATCCATTTTGACCTTATCTTGGTGTATGGCGTTAAGTATGGATCAATGCCTAGTTTCTGCCATATTAGTTTCCAATTTTCCCAGCAATTTTTATCAAACAGTAAGTTCTTATCCCAAAAGCTGGGATCTTTGGGTTTGTCAAAGACTAGGTTGCTATTTGTTGACTGTTTTATCCCTTGAACCTAATCTATTCCACTGATCAACTAATCTATTCCTTAGCCAATACCAAATAGTTTTGGTAACTGCTGCTCTATGATATAATTTTAGATCTGGTACAGCTAAGCCACCATCATTTGATTTTTTTTTTCATTAATTCCTTGAAATTCTTAACCTTTTGTTTTCCATATGAACTTTGTTGTTATTTTTCTAGGTCATTAAATAGTTTTTTGGACTCTGATTGGTATAGCGCTAAATAAATAGATTAGTTTAGGTAATATTGTCATCTTTATTATATTTGCTCGCCCTATCCAAGAGCATTTAATATTTTCCAATTGGTTAGATCAGACTTAATTTGTGTGAAAAGTGGTCTGTAATTTTGCTCATAAAGTTTCTGATTTTCCTTTGGCAGATAGATTCCTAAATATTTTATATTATCAGTAGTTACTTTAAATGAATTTCTTTTGTAACTCTGACTGTTGGATTTTGTTAGTGATATATAAGAATTTAAGGACTTATGTGGGTTTATTTTAACCAAAACTTTACTAAAGTTGTGGATTATTCAATAACTTTTTAGCAGAATCTCTGGGTTCTCAAGTATATCATCATTCATCGCAAAGTGATAATTTGGTTTCCTCATTACCTATTCTTATTCCTTTAATCTCTTTCTCAAGCTCTTTATTATAGCTAGCGTTTCTAATACATTATTAAATAGTAACGGTGATGGGGCAACCTTGTTTCCTCCAGATCTTATTGGAATAGTTGCAGTTTGTCTCCATTACTATGATGTTCTGATGGTTTTAAATAGATGCTGTGATTATTTTAGGAAAAGTCCATTTTCTTATACTCTCAAGTGTTTTTAATAGGAATGGATGTTGGATTTTATCAAATGCTTTTTGCATCTATTGAGATGATATATGTTTTTTAATTTGGTTATTCATGGCCAATTATATTGATAGTTTTCCAATATTACCAGCCTATTCCTGAAAATCCTACTTGATTATCTTGAGATGATTTTCTGTAGTCTTTTTGCTAATATCTTATTTAAGATTTTAGCATCAATTTATTCATTAAGGGATTGGTCTATAATTTTCTTTCTCTGTTTTCTGCCACCTGGTTTTAGGTATCAATAATTTACTTCATAAGAGGAATCTGGTAGGACTCCTTCATTCCTATTTTCAAATAATTTATATGCATTAAGAATTTTTTTTAAATGTTTGGTAAAATTCACATGTAAATCCATCTGTCCTGGGATTTTTTCTTAGGGAGTTGTTTAATTCCTGTTCTTTTTTTTCTGAAATGGACTATTCAAGCAATTACTTCCTTCATTAGTCTGAGAAGTCTGTATTTTTGGTAGTCATCCATTTCACTTGTTTATAAATTTATTTGGCATAAAGTTGAGCAAATAATCCTATTTTTCTCTAATTTCCTTTCATTGGTGGAAAGTTCTCCTTTTCATTTTAAGACTATAATTTCATTTTCCTCCTCCTTTCTAATCCATTTCCAAACTTCTATTTTGTTTTTTTCTAGAACCAACTCTTAGTTTTTAATTAGTTCAAATTTTTTTCTTTCCAAATTTTAATTTCTCCTTTTAATTTTTTAAATTTCAATTTAGTTTTGATTGGGGTTTTAATTTGTCTTTTTAGTTTTTTGGTTAGCCAATTCATTAATTTTTCTTTTCTTTTTATTCTAAGCCTTAAGGATATAAAATTCCCTCTATTACCCTTTGGCTGCATCCCACAAATTTTTATATGTCTCTTTTCATTATCTTGGTAAATTAAAATTGTATCTATAATTTGCTGCTTCACCCAATCATTCTTTAAAGATGGATTGTTTAGTTTCCAATTACTTTTGGTCTTCCCCCTAACTTTTGTTGAATGAGTTTTTATTGCATCATGATCGAAAAGCATTTACTATTTCTGCTTTTTCATTTAATTTTAAGTCTTTATTCCTAATATATGTCAATTTTGAATAGTTCCATAACTGCTGAGAGGAAAATATATTCCTTATCTCCATTCAATTTTTCAAAGATCCAACATACCTAATTTTCAATATTCTATTACTTCTTTAATTTCTTTCTATTTGTTTTGTGGTTTGATTTGTCTAATTCTGAGAGTGCAAGTTGAGATCTCTACTATTACAGTTTTTTCTATTTCTTCTTGAATCTCTTAACTTCTCCTTTAGGAAGTTGATTAGGCCATTTTCACACTTCCCTACATTTTTCCTTCCTTAGATTTTTCTTTTTCCTTTTCTTAAATTGTAAACAAACTTGTGTACAAATATGTCTGATTATTCTCTGAGACAAATGTGATGAAAGTAAGATTCACACAATGCTCACCTGTCTCCTCTGCCCCACCCTGTTCTTTCCCTCAATTATAATGGGTCTTCTTTGTCTCTTCATGAGATGTAAGTTCCCTCATTTTACCTACATTTTCCTCTTTTTCCAGTACAATCTCCTTCATACCTCTTGTTACTTTTTTATTTTATCATAATAAAATCAAATTACATCCACACTCTCTAAATATACCTATGACAAAAATATAGTTGTTAAGATTTCTTCCCTTTTTACCTTTTTATACTTCTCTTGAGTTCTGAATTTGGAGATCAAATTTTTCTGTATCATTAAATATCCATCTTCTTCCCTGAAACATAATGCTCATTTTAGCTGGATAGCTTATTTTTGTCTGTAATCCAAGCTCCTTTGTCTTTCAGAATATCTGATTCCAGGCCCTTTCATCCTTTAAGGTGGAAGCTGCAAGGTCCTGGGTAATCCTGTTTGGGGGCCCCTGACTATTTGAATTGTCTTTTTGGATGCTTGCAAAAGTTTTTCTTTGGTCACATAGTTCTGAAATTTAGACATGAGTAAAAAAAAAAAAAAAAAAAAACTTGAGGTTTTTAATTTGGGGTCTCTTTCAGGAAATTATCAAAATATTCTTTCAATGGCTATTTTTGTTTCTGATTCTAGGACTCAGGGAAGTTTTCTTTTTATGATTTTTTGAAGGATAATGTCTAGGGTCTTCTTTTTCATCATCGCTTTCAGGGAGTACAATAATTTTTAGATTGTCTATCTTAGATATATTTTACAGATTAGTTGTTTTTCTTAGTAGGGATTTCACATTTTCTTTCTTCCTCCCCCCATTTTTTGGTTCCATTTGATTGATTCTTGAAGTCTTATTGAATTGTTCACTTACATTTTTTCAATTCTAAATTTCAGTGTATTATTTTCTTCATTTATCTTTTTTAGCTCCTTTTGCATTTGGCCAATTGATTTGTTTTGGTCATTGCATTCTTTTCCATTTCACAAATTTTGTTTTTCAATGAATTGACACATTTTTCATGACTATTTTGTAAGTAATTATATGTTTTTCCATTTCATCAAGTCTATTTTTAAGGAGTTTTCTGCAGATAAATTTTTTTCCCTACTCTCTTGCAAAGATCTTATTTCCTTCTCTCTTTAAGATCCTTTTTGAGATCTTCCAATAATTCCTTGTGAAATGGGGACCAGTTCCTATCTTGCTTTGGGGCTTCATATGGGGTTGATTTACCTTAGGAAACGTCAGGATTTGTGGTCTTTTCTCTCTCTCCATAACAGTTATCTATGAGCAGATTTTTTTTTTACTTTTTTGCTCTTTTTAAAGGGTTGAGATCTACACTTAAGGGAAAGGGGTGACAGCTGCTTTAGTTTGCCGTGGAGTTTGTGTTTCTGACTGACTTCTGGTACTGGGTAATCATGGCCAGGTGGCAAGTTTTTCTGAGGCTATGCAGCTTACAATTTCTCTTTTGTATTGGCTTTTGAGTGTCTTGAAGCAAATCTAATGAGCCACCACCTACCTGCAACCAGGGGCAGTGTAGCCTAAGAGACACAGAAGTTTTCCCAGTCTGTGGATGCAGTAACACTCTTGCTCCTTACCCCACCTCCCTGTTCTGCTCTCTGGATTCTGCAGACAGCGTCCCTGCCCAATTTAAGCAGACTTGTTCTGAAATATTTCAAGGTATCTTTTTCTAGAAATATGTTGTACTTCAAATATTAGTGTGTTCTGGTGCTTAAAGTAGTGTAGAGGCTTATTCTGCTGTTAGTTTGAGAGAAAAGTCAGAGGAGGTCATACAATATCATATCTGCTCTCCCCCATCTTAGCTCTGTCCCCCAAAAATAAAGCCAATACAGACAAGATGGTGAGAGAAGCAATAAACTTGGGAAAAATTCTACATTCAAGGGTTCTTATTAAAGCCTCATTCTAAAATAGAGAACTGACTCACTCAAAGTAATAAGAATTCAAGCCATTCTCCAATTTAAAAATGTTCAAAATGTATAAACAATTTTCAGATAAAGAAATTGAAATAATTTCTCCATGTATGAAAAGCTAAAGAATGAAATGTATGAAATGCTAATTAAGACAACAGTGTGATATCACTACACACCTCTCAAATTGTCTAAGATGACAGAAAAAGGTAATGATAAATGTTGGAAGGGGTGTAGGAAAACTGGGACATTAATGCATTGTTTTTAGAGTTGTGAACTAATTCAACTACTCTGAAGAGCAATTTGGAATTATGTCCAAAGAGCAATCACACTTTGCATATCCTTTGATCCAGAAGTGCTTGTACTGGGCTTGTATCCCAAAGTGATCATAAAGGAGGAAAAGGGACCAACATGTACAAAAATGTTTGTGACAGCCCTTTTTTGTGGTGGCAAGAAACTGGAAACTGAGTGGATGCTTTTCAGTTGGCAAATCGCTGAATAAGTTATTGTATATAAATGTTATAAGAATATATATAAGAAAAAATCAGCAGGATGATTTCAAAGAGGCCTCAAAGAGGCCTGGAGAGACTTACATGAACTGATGCTAAGTAAAATGAGCAGATCCAGGAGATCAGTTTACATGGAAACAACAAGATTATATGATGACCAATTCTGATAAACATGGCTCTTTTCAACAATGTTTGATTCAGGCCAATTCCAATGGTCTTTTGGTGAAAAGAGCCCTCTATATCTAGAAAGAGGACTGTGGGAACTAAGTGTAAATCAAAATATAGTATTTTTGCTCTTTTTGTTGTTGTTTGCTTGTGTTTTGCTTTCTTTTTCATTTTTTTTTCTTTTTGCTCTGATTTTTCTTGTACTATAAATGTAGAAATATGTAATGAAGAATTGTACTTGTTTAACATATATTTGATTATTTGCCATTTAAGGGAGAGGGTGGTTGGAGGGGTTGAAATTTGAAACATAGTGTTTTGCAAGGATCAATGTTGAAAAATTATCCATGCATATGTTTTGCAAATAAAATTTTAAAAAAAGAAAAGAAAGAAAATAAAACAACTGAACTCAAAGATAAATCCTTCAGAGATAGTAGTAGAATAACTGGAGTATTTGAAATCCATGATTTAAAAAAAATAGCCTGGAGAGAATCTTTCAAGATACTATCTTACTTTATTTTATTTTATTTTATTTATTTATTTTTGCTGAGGCAATTGGGGTTATGACTTCCCCAGAGTTACACATTTAGAAAGTATTAATTGTCTCAGGCCAAATGTGAACTCAGGTCCTCCTGACTTCAGGGCTGGTTCTCTATCCACCACACCATCTAGCTGCCCCTCTCAAGATAGTATCAAGGAAAACTGCCCTGATATCCTAAAACCAAAAGGGAAAATATTTCATGATCCCCAAATTTAAAATACAAAGATTATTGACATCAAATCACAAAACTCTTGATTCAAGGAGAAAATCCTGATAGCAGAGAGAAAGAAAGAATGTAGATATTAAGTATCTGATGTCAGGATTCCACAAGATTTAATCTTATAAGTTAAAACATCAGACTTTTGGAATAGGATATTCTAGAAAACACATGACCTTGAAATTAAGAATCAACTACCCAGAAAAAAAAAACTGAGCATAATCATTTCAGTGTAAAGATCAATATTCAATGTAATAAATTACATGCTATACTTTTCTAATGAATGAATCTGAGTTGAAAAGAAAATTTTATCTTCAAATACAAGGAAAGATAAACAGGTAAATAGTAAAAAAATATATTTATTATGCTTGAATTTCTCATATTCTTACATAGAAAAATAGTGCTTACTGATGGGGGTGCAAGTTGATTTTGCTATGATTAAAAAAAAAAAAAAGAACTATGAAGTAAGGACTTTTATGAGTAAAGGAAAGTCAAGAAGCTTTCAAACTCTTCCACTTTCTCTCTAAATCCACATGAAACCAAGCCTCTGAAAAGAATCTGATGAAATGAAACCACTATCCAGCTCAAGATAGATTTTAAAAATTTCAAGAAATATCAGTCTCACTGGGATGAAAAAGGTGTTCAGTCCACATGAGATAGACTATGGGAAAGCCAGAGAAGTTCTTAAGCACAGCAATTTAACAATTACTACTCTCAGTCCTGGCTCAGTAGAGTAGCAAATCAATGGTGTAACTTCCAGTCCTAACTCAGAACACAAACTCTGGAAACCCATTATATTTCCTGAAAAGAGAAAACAAAGCTACTTCCTGCAAACCCAAGGGGCCCCTGTGCTCAAAGCCAAGGCTCAGAGCTACACAGAAACTTGGGACAGCTCTCCCCTTACCTCAGGAGCAGAGCTCAATCATAAAATTAAAAAAAAAAATAGAGGAAATACTAAAAAAAAAAAAAAAACAACAAACAAAAAAAGAAAAAAAAAGAAAGAAAATGAGCAAGAAACAGAAAAAAAAATACTTTATGTAACTACTACAGTGAATAGGAAGAGGAAAACAGAAACTCAGATGAGGACAGAATGTCCACAGGAGAAAAAGAAAGTCTCAGTGATATAAATTGGTATTAATACCAAAGAGGCTTCTTGAAAGTGTGCAAAAAAAAAAAAGACTTGGAAATAAAAAAGAACAAATGAGAAAGGAAATGAGACTTATGCATGCAAATCAATAGCTTGGAAAAGAAAAGAAAAAATATCTGAAGAAAACTGCTACTTGAACAGTAGAATTAACTGTTAGAAATAGAAATAATAGTGATAGAATAGAAAATTCTATCATATACATAGAAATAAATAGAAAAATTTATATTTTAGAAATAGAAATAAGTGATATACAAGTTAACTAAAGAAAATCATTAATAAATAGAACAGAACAAATGAAAGCTAATGTCTTTGTGAAACAGCAAAAATCAATCAAACAACCTAAAAAGGAGGAAAAATGATATAAAATATGAAATACTTCATTGGAAAAGCGGCCTGCTTGAAGGTCATGGAAAAAAAAAAATGTCTGGATAACATTCTACAAGAGATCATTAAGGAAAATTTTCCTGATAATCTAGAAACAGAGGGGGAAATACTAAATAAATGCATCAATCAACTTCAGAGAAAAAAAAAAGTTTCCACAAGGAAAACCCAAAGGAACACTGTTGCAAAACTCCAAAACACCACTCTGAAAGAAAAAATACTTCAAGCTCCCAGATAAAAACAATCCAAATATTAAGGAGGAACAATCAGGATTACCCAGGATCTGGCCATTTCTATTTTAAAGGATTAGAGGAACTGGAATACTTGAGCAAAGAACCTGGGGTTGCCTTGACATGTTGATTTCCAACTATTTTATATTATATATAATGTTATATTTTATATCATATTATATTATGTACATTATCTATCTGTTATCATTTTAAAATAATGAATTTCTCTTTGTATTTCTTACTGCTAGAGTTTGTTGCTAATATATACTTTCCCATAAAATGGAAGTGAATAGCAGAGTGGATTGAAAAAAAAAATCCTATCAATTCTTTAAAAAAAATCATAAATTCTTAAAGAATCTGATATTCTGAAAGGCAAAGGAACTTGGAATGCAGCCAAAAATGAACTACACTGAATTGACCATTTTCTTTTTTTTTTCTTTTTTTTTTTTCTTTTTCTTTTTTTGCTGAGACTATTGAGATTAAGTGAACTGCCCAGGATCACACAGCTAGGAAGTGTTAAGTGTCTGATATCAAATTTGAACTCAGGTCCTCCTGACTTCAAGCTCGGTGCTCTATCCACTGTGCCACATAGCTGCCCAAGCATTTTCTTTAAGGGAAGAAGATGGACATTCAATGAAACAAGTGAAATTAATTTATTTCTAATGAAAAAGACCAAACCTGAAAAAAAAAGACCTCCAAACATAGAAATCCAGAGAAACATAAGAAGGTAAAAAGAAAAGAACTCTTGAGAACTTTTTTTCTATTAAGGGTATACATAGGGAGTGGATGTATAACTTGACTTTATTGTTACAATATCAAAAAAAAAAACCTAGAGATAGAAAGAGAATTGTCTTGGGAAAAGAGGAAAATGAAAGTAAAATGAGGTAAATTAGAACTTACAAAGAGGCAAAGAAAAGCTAATATAATTGAGGGAAAGAAGAGAGGTAGATGAACATTGTGTGAATCTTAATCTCCTAAGATTTGAATCAAAGAGAGAATATTAGACATCTTTGGTTTTACAGAGAAACTTGTCTCACCTTATAAGGAAGTTGCAGGGGGAAAAGAAAATGAAAGGGAGTGGATAATGGAAGGGAAAAGAGAAATAGTAAGGGAAAGATATAATAAAGTGGAAGGGGCTATAAAGGAGGAGAGCTCTTTGAGGCAAGTGGAGTTGATAAGCAAAATACTGGGGAGGAGGGAAAGGGAGAAAGAGAAAAGTATAATTTAGGTTAAATAAGATGGTGGTAAACAAAGAATTAGTCATTTTAACTGTGAATGTGAATGGCATGAACTCTTCCACAAAATGGAAGCAGATAGCAAAAGATACAAAGAGAAAGTCCTTACAAAATAACTGTCAGTAGTATAAAATATTTGGGAATCTATCTGTCATGGGAAAGTCAGGAAATATATGATCACAACTACAAAACACTTTCCACACAAATCAAGTCAAATCTAAACAATTGGAAAAATACCAAATGTTCTTGCCAAGTAAGTTGAGCAAATACAATAAAAATAAAACTACTGCCAAAATTAATTTATTTGTGCTATACCAATCAAACTCCCAAGATATTCTTTAACAGTACTAAAAAATATAATAATAATAACAATAACAAAGTTAATCTGGAAATGCAAAAGGTTAAGAATTTCAAGGAAATTAATGAAATAAATGCAAAAAAGCATTCATCAAAACCATTTGCTACTGGCTAAGAAAGAGAGAAGCTGATCAGTGGAATGTATTGGGCTCACAGAACAAAATAGTAAATGGCTACAGTAATCTAGTGTTTTCAAACTCAACGACCTCAGTTTTTGGGATAAGAATTGAGCATTTGATTAAAAGAAACAAAAACTGCTGGCAAAATTGAAAACAAGTATGGCAGAACCTAGGTATTGACCCACACTTAACACCATACATACAGCAAGATGAGATCAAAATGGGTTCATGATCTAAACATAAAGAATGATATCATAAACAAATTAGAAGACCATAGAATATTTTACCTCTTAGATATGTGGAGGTCTGATTTTGTGACCAAAGAAGAACTGGAGATCATTATTGATTACAAAATAGATAATTTTAATTATACTACATTAAAAAGTTTTTGTGCAAATAAAACTAATGCAGACAAAATAAGGAGGGAAGAGATAAACTGGGCAAACATTTTTATATTCAAGCATTCTGATGAAGGCCTCAATTCTAAAATATATAGAGAATTGACCCAAATTTATAAGAATTCAAGCCGTTCTCCAATTGATAAATGGTCAAAGAATATGAAAGGACAATTATCGGATGTAGAAATTGAAACCATCTCCAGTCATGTGAAAAGGTGTTCTAAATCATTATTGATCACAAAAATGCAAATTAAGACTACTCTAAGATATCACTACACTCCTGTCAGATTGACTAAGATGACAGGAAAAGCAAATGATGAATGTTGGAATGGATGTGGGAAAACTGAAACACTAATACATTCTTGGTGGAATTCTGAAGAGATCCAACCATTCTGGAGAACAATTTGGAACTATACCCAAAGAGTTCTCAAACTGTGAAAACCCTTTGACTCAGCAGTGTTTCTACTGGACTTATATCCCAAAGAGATCTTAAAGAAAGGAAAGGGACCTGTATGTACAAGAATGTTTGTTGCAGCCCTCTTTGTAGTGATCAAAAACTGGAAACTGAGTGGATGTCCATCAATTAGAGAATGGTTAAATAAGTTATGGTATATGAATGCTATGGAATATTATTGTTCTATAAGAAATAAGTAGGATGATTTCAAACAGGCCTGGAGTGAATTGCATGAACCAATGCTAAGTGAAATGAGCAGAATCAGGAGATCATTAACAAAGCAAGAGCAATATTATATGATGATAAATTTTAATGTACATGGCTTTCTTCAACATGAGATGATTCAGATCAATTCCAATGATCTTGTGATATAAAGAGCCATCTAGATTCAGAGACAGGACTGTGGGAATTGAGTGTAGTTCACAACATAACATTCTTACTCTTTTTGTAGTTGTTTGCTTGCAATTTATTTTCTTCATCATTTTTTTTTCTGGTTTTATTTGATTTTTCTTGTACATCAAGATAATTTATAAATGTATATGCATATGTTGGATTTACCATATATTTCTACCATGATTACTGAATAAGTAGAAATAGTTTGAATTATCTTTTGTTGTTGAAGAAGGCCAGGTCCATCAGAATTGATAATCATATAATCTTGTTGCTGTGTATAAAGATCTCCTGGTTCTGCTTATTTCACTTAGCATCAGTTCTTATAAGGCTTTCCAGGACTCTCTAAAATCATCTTGCTGCTTATTTCTTACAGAACAAAAATATTCCATAACATTCATATATCATAATTTATTCAACCATTTTCCAATGAATGGTCATCGATTTACATTCCAGTTTCTTGCCACTACAAAAAAGGGATGTCATGAACTTTTTTGTACATGTGAGTCCCTTCTTTCCCTCCTTTCAGCTCTCTTTCGGATATAATACCAGTAGAAATACTGCTGGGCTAAAGGGTATGTATACCTTGATAACATTTTGAGCATTGTTCCAACCTGTTCTCCAGAATGGTTGGATTCAATCACAGTTCCATCAAAAATATATCAGTGTTCCAGTTTTTCCTCATCCCATCCAACATTTGTCATTATCTTTTCTTGTTACCTTAACTAATCTGAGAAGTGTTAATGGTGTTTCAGAGTTGTTTTAATTTGCATTTGTCTGATCAATAGTGATTTGGAACTTCTTTTCTTTTTTTTTTTTTTTTGTTTTTTTAAATAACCTTTTATTTGCAGGATATATGCATGGGTAACTTTACAGCATTAACAATTGCCAAACCTCGTGTTCGAATTTTTCACTTCTTACCCCCCCCACCCCTCCCTAGATGGCAGGATGACCAGTAGATGTTAAATATATTAAAATATAAATTAGATACACAGTAAGTATACATGACCAAAACGTTATTTTGCTGTACAAAAGAATCAGACTCTGAAATATTGGACAATTAGATTGTGAAGAAATCAAAATGCAGGTGTGCATAAATATAGGGATTGGGAATTCAATGTAATGGTTTTTAGTCATCTCCCAGAGTTCTTTTTCTGGGCATAGCTGGTTCAGTTCATTACTGCTCCTTTGGAAATGATTTGGTTGATCTCGTTGCTGAGGATGGCCTGGTTCATCAGAACTGGTCATCATATAGTATTGTTGTTGAAGTATATAATGATCTCCTGGTCCTGCTCATTTCACTCAGCATCAGTTCGTTTTAAGTCTATCCAGGCCTTTCTGGAAATTATCCTGTTGGTCATTTCTTACAGAACAGTAATATTCCATAATATTCATATACCATAATTTATTCAGCCATTCTCCAACTGATGGACATCCATTCAGTTTCCAGTTTTTTAGCCACTACAAAAAGGGCTGCCACATTCGTGCACATACAGGTCCCTTTCCCTTCTTTATAATCTCTTTGGGATATAATCCCAGTAGTAACACTGCTGGATCAAAGGGTATGCACAGTTTGATAACTTTTTGAGCATAGTTCCAAACTACTCTCCAAAATGGTTGGATTCGTCCACATACTCCACCAACAATGAATCAATGTCCCAGTTTTCCCGCATCCCTCCAACAATCATCATTATTTTTCCTGTCATCTTAGCCAATCTGACAGGTGTGTAATGGTATCTTAGAGTTGTCTTAATTTGCATTTCTCTGATTAATAATGACTTGGAGCGTCTTTTCATATGACTAGAAATAGTTTCAATTTCTTCATCTGAGAATTGTCTGTTCATATCCTTTGACCATTTTTCAATTGCAGAATGGCTTGATTTTTTATTAATTAGAGTTAATTCTCTATATATTTTGGAAATGAGGCCTTTATCAGAACCTTTGACTGTAAAAATATTTTCCCAGTTTATTGCTTCCCTTCTAATCTTGTCTGCATTAGTTTTATTTGTACAAAACTTTTCAGTTTGGTATAATCGAAATTTTCTATTTTGTGATCAGTAATGATCTCTACTTCTGCTTTGGTCATAAAGACCTTCCCCTTCCACAGGTCTGAGAGGTAAACTATCCTGTGTTCCTCTAATTTATTAATAATTTCATTCTTTATGCCTAGGTCATGAACCCATTTTGACCTTATCTTGGTGTGATAAGGGTGTTAAGTGTGGATCAAAGCCTAGTTTCTGCCATTAGTTTCCAATTTTCCCAGCAATTTTTGTCAAACAGTAAGTTCTTATCCCAAAAGCTGGGGTCTTTGGGTTTGTCAAAGACTAGGTTGCTATATTTGTTGACTGTTTTATCCCTTGAACCTAATCTATTCCACTGATCAACTAATCTATTCCTTAGCCAATACCAAATAGTTTTGGTAACTGCTGCTCTATAATATAATTTTAGATCTGGTACAGCTAAGCCACCTTCATTTGATTTTTTTTCATTAATTCCTTGAAATTCTTGACCTTTTGTTTTTCCATATGAACTTTGTTGTTATTTTTTCTAGGTCATTAAAATAGTTTTTTGGGACTCTGATTGGTATAGCGCTAAATAAATAGATTAGTTTAGGTAATATTGTCATCTTTATTATATTTGCTCGCCCTATCCAAGAGCATTTAATATTTTTCCAATTGGTTAGATCAGACTTAATTTGTGTGAAAAGTGGTCTGCAATTTTGCTCATAAAGTTTCTGATTTTCCTTTGGCAGATAGATTCCTAAATATTTTATATTATCAGTAGTTACTTTAAATGGAATTTCTCTTTGTAACTCTCACTGTTGGATTTTATTAGTGATATATAAGAATGCTGTTGACTTATGTGGGTTTATTTTATAATCAGCAACTTTGCTAAAGTTGTGGATTATTTCTAATAAGTTTTTAGCAGAATCTCTGGGGTTCTCTAAGTATACCATCATGTCATCGGCAAAGAGTGATAATTTGGTTTCCTCATTGCCTATTCTTATTCCTTTAATCTCTTTCTCAGCTCTTATTGCTAAAGCTAGCGTTTCTAATACAATATTAAATAGTAATAGGTGATAGTGGGCAACCTTGTTTCACTCAAGATCTTATTAGGGAATGGTTGCAGTTTGTCTCCATTACATATGATGCTTACTGATGGTTTTAAATAGATGCTGCTGATTATTTTAAGGAAATGTCCATTTATTCCTATACTCTCAAGTGTTTTTAATAGGAATGGATGTTGGATTTTAACAAATGCTTTTTCTGCAACTATTGAGATGATCATATGGTTTTTGTTATTTTGGTTAATAACATGTTCAATTATATTGATAGTTTTCCTAATATTGAACCAGCCCTGCATTCCTGGTATAAATCCTACTTGATCATAGTGTATTATCTTGGAGATGATTTTCTGTAGTCTTTTTCCTAATATCTTATTTAAGATTTTAGCATCAATATTCATTAGGGAGATTGGTCTATAATATTCTTTTTCTGTTTTGAGCCTACCTGGTTCAGGTATCAGTACCATGTCTGTGTCATAGAAGGAATTTGGTAGGACTCCTTCATTCCCTATTTTATCAAATAATTTATATAGCATTGGGGCCAATTGTTCTTTAAATGTTTGGTAAAATTCACATGTAAATACATCTGGTCCTGGGGATTTTTTTTAGGGAGTTGTTTAATTGCCTGTTCTATTTCTTTTTCTGAAATGGGACTATTCAAGCAATTTACTTCCTCCTCTGTTAGTCTGGGAAGTCTATATTTTTGGAGGTAGTCATCCATTTCACTTAGGTTATCAAATTTATTGGCATAAAGTTGAGCAAAATAACTCCTTATTATTTCTCTAATTTCCTTTTCATTGGTGGAACGTTCTCCCTTTTCATTTTTAAGACTACTAATTTCATTTTCCTCCCTCCTTTTTCTAATCAGATTTACCAAAGGCTTATCTATTTTATTGGCTTTTTCATAGAACCAACTCTTAGTTTTATTAATTAGTTCAATAGTTTTTTTTTACTTTCAATATTTTTAATTTCTCCTTTTAATTTTAGAATTTCCAATTTAGTATTTGATTGGGGGTTTTTAATTTGGTCTTTTTTAGTTTTTTAGTTGCAAGCCAATTCATTAATCTTTTCTTTCTCTGTTTTATTCAAGTAAGCCTCTAAGGATATAAAATTCCCTCTTATTACCGCTTTGGCTGCATCCCACAAATTTTGGTATGATGTCTCATCATTGTCATTATCTTGAGTGAAATTATTAATTGTATCTGTAATTTGCTGTTTCACCCAATCATGGGTGATCCTTATTGTGGCACCTCGGTATTTAAATTGTGTTTTTTTGGCTGCTTGTAAATTTTTTTCCTTAATCTGATAGTTCTGAAATTTGGCCACAATATTCCTTGGGGTTTTATTTTAGGGTTTCTTTCAGAAGGTGTTCGATGAATTCTTTCAATGCCTATTTTACCTTCTGATTCTATTACATCTGGGCAGTTCTCTTTGATGATTTCTTTTAAAATAGTATCTAAGCTCTTTTTTTCATCATAGTTTTCGGAAAGTCCAATAACCCTCAGATTATCTCTCCTAGATCTATTTTCCAAGTCTGTCGTTTTTGTAAGTAGATAATTCATGGTTTTTTCCAGTTTGTCATTTTTTTGGTTTTGCTTGACTGATTCTTGCTGTCTCAATGAATCATTAGTTTGTATTGTTCAGTTCTAATTTTTAAAGAATTATTTTTCATTAGCTTTTTTTACTCTTTTCTGTATATGTCCAATTGAGTTTTTAAATGTATTGTTTTGGTCTGTGGAATTTTTTTCCATTTCACTAATTTTTTTTATTTAGTGAATTATTTTCTTTTTCCAATTCACAGATCCTACTTTCTTGTGAGTTCTTTGTCTTTTCCAATTCACAAATCCTACTTTCTATTGAATTCTTTATTTTTTCCAATTTGCAAATCCTACTTTCTAGTGAATTCTTTATTTTTTCCAATTCACCAATTTTGTTTCCCTGCACTTCCTGGGAATTTTTTAACTTTTCCAATTTGTATTTCAGGAAGTTGTTGCTCTCTTCTAGAGGCTTCTCTTTCCTTTCCCCATTTATCTTCTAACTCTCTTTTGAGACTTTTAATGGTCTCTTCTATGAGAGCATCATGTAAAGGAGGACAGTCTGATGCATTTTTGCTGTTTGAGGTCTCTTCAGGTTTGCTGAGCTGCTCTTTTTCTGCATAGAAGCTGTTGATTGTTCTTTTCATCTTCTTATTCATGTTTTAAAGCCTTTAGGGTATGTCTCCTAGGCAAGGGGGTTACCAGCTTCCTCTGCAGAGCAGGGAAAGATGTAAACTGATTTCTGGCTCCAAGGTATGGGAGTGTTCTGAGTGAGAGTCTTCCCTTCCCCCAACAGGAAGTGGATTCAGCACTGGCCCAGCTATCAAAGTGCCCAGTTGGGCTGTGTGGGTTAGTGATTGTCCTTGGCTAGAGACAAAGGGGTGAAAGTGTCACTGCCCCAGGCCGGAGCCTCTTGTGGGACTGTGAGTATTAGCAGCTGACTGCAGACAGCAGACCACTACAAACTCTGCCCAGCGTCTCTGCCTGATGCAAATCGGCCCTGGAAAAGCTCTATGGCCCCAAGCCGAGCTCCCCACTGTGCAGATTGGAGGCTAACCCCGGCTGCGTCCTCCTGCCATGCAGGATCACAACTGCCCCAAGGAAAAGCCCCGTACTGCGGGTTGGGGCTGCGAACTTGTGCTGAGATCTGTGCTTTCACTTTCGGTTTGAGGCTCTCTTTGGAGCCTAATTTCTCTCCCAGTCTGCACTGATCTCCCCCCTGGCCCAGGAACCAACCTTTTTTTTGGTGAGACTGCAGATTTTCTTTGGCTGGTGAGTTGTTCTACTTCTTATCTTTACGAATTGTAGCAGTCAAGACTATTTTTGAGGCTCGATATAATATTGATAAAGAGGGTAAGAGAAGAGCTTAGAAAGTCACGTGTGCCTTCTCCGCCATCTTTGCTCCGCCCCCCTGGAACTTCTTTTCACATGAAATTGCCCTAACAATAAATTTTTAAAAGTCAAGTAATGCACTAGGAAAATGAGCAAATAACAGAAAAAAAAAAATTGATCATAGAAAGCTACCTTGGTGAGAAAGAAGAAATACTGCCAGAAGAAGATTAAAAAGTTAAAACTCCTATATGCAAAACTTCCAAGAAAAATATGAATTTGTTCCAGACCATGAAAGGGCTCCAAAATTATTTTGATACTGACATTGTAGATCCAGTGAGTTAAATAATCATTTGAAAGAATTGAGATCTCATTAAAGAGATCTCAAAATGGAAAGTTTTAGGAATATTATAGTCAAATTACAGAGCTCCCAGGATTAGGGGAAAATATAACCACGAGCCACAATATTGTAACAGTCACATTCAAAATAACACAAGATTTCTATTATTTGCCCAACACTTTCCTGTCCTGGTTTCTGCACACTTTTCTCCCATATATATGCCGCAATCTAGTGAC
This sequence comes from Sarcophilus harrisii, assembly GCF_902635505.1. NCBI lineage: Eukaryota > Metazoa > Chordata > Mammalia > Dasyuromorphia > Dasyuridae > Sarcophilus > Sarcophilus harrisii. The sequence continues at coordinate 420,172,774 of NC_045426.1, forward strand.
TGTAGTCTCCTTGCTATTCCTTGAACAAAACATTACATTTCCTGACTAGGTATTTTTCCTGGCTTTTGCTCATGGCTATGATAGTAACTCTCCTTATCTGTCACTTTTCTTCTCTAGTTTTATTTAAGTCAAATCTTATGTTCTAGATGAGGCACTGTCTGATCTTAAATTCTAGTGTATTTTTTTCTGATGATTATTTCAAATTTATTCTGCATATGATTTGTTGGCACATAGTTGTTTGCATGCTATATCCTCTATTAAATGTCAACATAAGCTCATTCAAAGTAAGGATTGTGTTTTACTTTTCTTTGTAGCCGTAGTGTCCAATAAATAATAGACACTTAAAATGTTGATCAACTAATTGACTACTCCAATAATTCAAGAATGAACTAATAGGAGTATGCACCAATGTGATGAAAAGAAAACAAAAACTATTCCACATACAAGAGATATGATGAAGGTAAATGTAACAGGACTTGGAAACACATGTGATATTAGCAGTGAGAAGGAATGAGGAGTTGCAAAAACATTTTGTTTGTGAACATGTGTACATGGAAGTATATTGATACCCATATTAATCAGAAAGATAGAAATTGAAAAATGGGATTTAAGAAGAAAGATGATGAGCACATTTATGCACATATTGAATTTAAAATATTTATGGGACAGATCATTCCAATAAACAACTGGATTTGTGAATCTGGACATTAGGAGGGAAGGAAATTGGAATATATAGTTCTGAGAACCATCAACATAACGATAGCAACTAAATTTGTGGAAACTTTGAGAGAAGAGGAAAGGAGAGGAGAGAAAGAAGAAATGGAAGAACAAAGGAAAGGAGCAGAGAAGAAAATGACCAGGAAAGAGCTTTGGTGTACAACCAGAATAAATAAGAAAAGGAGGGATTTTTTAAAAGATAAAGCAACAATAATTTCTTTTCAAATTATATTGCTACATCAATGAAATGTTCCTTTATAAAATGAAAAAAAAATTTCAATGTTAATTCAAAGAAATAAAAAGGAGAGTAATTCTAATATATGTCAAGATGTTTGAACTTTAAATAGATGACATAAGAGGAGAAAAGGGAAAAAGCAACTGTACACTTGAAATTAAATAACAATTTAAGATTCATTCTAAAGAAGAAATATTATTGACAGGAAAGAAGAAAAAGTAAGTTGTTGTGGTTACTAAGAACCTTCTGAAGGGTCCTAACACTCCTCCTTGTTAAATCATGGCCACAGCAAGAACCTGAAAACTGAGCAGATGCCCATCATTTGAAGAATGTATGAATAAGTTATAGTATATGAATGTTATGGAATATTATTGTTCTATAAAAACAATCAGCAGAATGATCTTAGAGAAATTTGGAGAGAGTTACATGAACTGATGCTAAGTAAAATGAGCAGAACCAGGATTTCATTATACATGGAAATGTCAATATGATAGATGTGGCTCTTCTCAACAATGAGATGACTCAGGGCAGTTCCAATGATCTTGTGATGATGAGAGCCATCTATACTCAGAGAGTGGATTGTGGGAACTGAGTATGGATCATAACATAGCATTTTCACTTCTTTTGTTGCTATTTGCCTGAATTTTATTTTCTTTTTCATTTTTTTCCTTTTTGATCTGATTCTTCTTGTGCAGAAAGATCATTGTATAAAGCCGTATGCCTATATTGGATTTACATATTTTTTTAATCATGTTTTAAATATATTTTGGATTACTTGCCATCTAGGACAGGGGTTGGGAGGATAGAAGAAATTGAAACACAAGGTTTTATAAGCATCAATGGTGAAAAATTATCCTTGCATATGTTTTGAAAATAGAAAGCTTCAGTAAAGTTTTATATATATATATATATATATATATATATATATATATATATATATATATATTGAAAATGATGGCTTCAGTAAATACAGCTGACTTCATCTAGATTTAATAAAATAAAATTGAATAGGAGCAAATGTAAAGATTTACATATAAGTTAAATTGATCTTATAATAAGAGATGGGAGAAGTACTGCTGGATCATGCACACTGCTAAAATTATAAGGGTATTGAAGTGGGCTACACATTTAAGATGCATCAACAGTGTGCTTAACAAAACTTTTGGAATCAATTTTGTGTCATTTTGACAGTGATCAGGGACAAATAAGTGGACAATCATGGTTAAACTTTCCCCAGTCAGATCAGATTTGGAAAAAAAAAAAATTCTGGCCATTACAGGATAAGAAAATATAAGATAAAAAAAATAATAAAACTTAGAGAAGAATAGCAGGCAGGTCAAAAGTTTTGATTCATACCATATGGTAATTATTTGAAGGAACTATAGATACAAAGCTCTGAAAAGAGAAAACGTGGAAAATAATTAAACCTAATTGTGGATTGTGCAATTTACGAATGAAAAGACCTGCTATGTGGAAGAGGGATTAGACATGCTTTTTCTTCTTCTTCTTTTTTTTTTTTTAAACTTCAGATGTCATTATAAGGAGCAATGGATGGACATTGCAGAGTTCAATACTCTAATGAAGATTCATCCAAAGAGAAATCATGAAAAATCTTCTAAAAGTGGATCTCTCTAAAAGTAAAATTATGCAAAATATTGGATTTTGCCTCACTGGAGATCTTCAAAGGAGTTCTTTATGACTAATTATCCAATATGAAAGAGATTTTTCCTTAGACATGGATTGAATTACAAAAGCCTTGCCAGATCATTAAAGTTATAAAGGATTTATGACTTTTTAGCATTACCTGGTACATTTTAATAGTTATAATTGTATAAATAAATAAACAATAAATTAATAAAAAATGAGTGAAAAAAGAAAAATAAGCCTTTCTTGTATCCATTTGACTTTATTTTGAAGAAAATCAGTTTTCAAGATGTAAAGGCCTACATATTTTCACATGGCCTATCATGGTGATTCTTTTAATAGAACTCTTGAAAATATCTGGCTACTATAAAATAGAGAAATTATACATATGTTCTCTTTCTCCACACTTTTTGAACACCTAGTTCTAAAATTTGGATATTTATTTCTCAGTTGGTAATATTCTGCCATCCTCTTACATTTGTTTTTCCATTGTTTTAAAATAGAAGTGATAGATATGATTTAAGCAATCTACAAAAAATAAAAAGTCCTTTTTTCTGCATAACATCCGTAACTTACAAAATTGAATTAAAGACACAATTTAACAAAACAAACAAACAAACAAACAAAAAATCCTTTTAGTTTCACTATATTTGTTTATGGCTTTGATGTTATAATTTTATATATCTAATTATAATTTATCTTTCTGTGATTTCTCATATCTTAACTTTTACAATGAATCAAACCAAATTGATATCTAAGTAGACATTTTCTTCTATAATTGTATTTGTAATGGGCTGAAGCTCTGGAGTAGAACTGAGGTCCCAGTCACTTGAGGCTAATCAGCAATTGGACAATTCTCTATTAATATATGCTTGGAGAAAGAAAGGCCCCGCCCACTCGATATGCAAGTTTCATGTGTTGTATAGATTGCTTAGAGGATTTGGTGGTAGAGTGTGAGAGCCAGAGGCAATGCTGGCTAGGTTCATGTTGTGATGCCTCTCACTTCCTATTGCCATTCCCTTTCACCTCTGCAAAGAATAAAAATCAAGGATTTTCCCTTATCCTGACTTCCTGACTCTGGCTGATTTTAAAATATATGGTCATCACAGTATTTATCCTTCTTCAGCTTGAAAAATACACTGAAATAGAGCATACTAATTTCTGAAAGAACTCTTCACTTTTAACTATCCTTGACTAAATTTTTTTCTTGAATTAAATTGAATATTTTTTTTTTATTTTTTAACTTTCTCAGTTCTACTTTTTGACATAAAGAAAAATAAGTCCAACTTTTTTCGCCCACAGGTTAATTCATAACATTAAAAAAATATATTACACAACCCACAAGTTTCTTTTCCAGAGTGAAATTTCTCAGCTCCTATAATTGATCTCTATTAAAATGGATACTTCACTATTCTGATTCCCTGTTTCTGAATAAAAATGTAGTACTCATAATTAACATGGTTCTTGGCAGACCAGATGTGGGCTATCAAACTTTCAGTGGATCACGGCTTTAATTTAGGAAACTACCTAATCAGTAACCAATAGAACTACTTTATTTTAAAAATGAAAATTAGGAACTATAAATTAAATGATTTGCCTAAAATAACAGAACTTGTAAATAATTGATATGGGATTCCAAATACATATTTTCTGACCCCAAGTCTAGTGTTCAGCAGTAATAATAATTAGCCTTTAAATAGCAACCTTAGATTTACAAAGCATTTTACAAATATTGCCTCATTTTAGACTCACAATGATCCTAGCAAGTAGTTGTTATCATTACTTTCAGGAAATAGATGCAGTCAGTGCTCATCCATAGATTTACAAATGTTAAGAATCTGACATTAATATGAGCTCAATTCTTCTTTCTTTTAGGTCAAATGTTTCACATATGCCAATAGAAGAAGTTTTAATATTATATTATCATAACATGTAATTGATATTGGACTGTTACTATTTAAGTGTGACCATGTGGACAAAAGCAACTAAACAGAATTCAGGCAAATTTTCCTATAAAATGATTTAAAATAAGAACTGTCTAGCAATGAGCAATTGTTGTCATAAATGATTTTAAGTAACTGTGATTACAGAACAATTTAAAAGGAATTTCCAGACAGATTAATTAGCAGAAACATAGACTATAATTTTAATGTTAAAATACTATCTAACTTTTACTCATTTGGATTCAGAATGCCACCTTTTCAATAAGAGATGCAATCTAGAATTTATATATTATAATATCCTCAAGAAATAATGCTGTATAATTAACATAATCATTCACTCACTATTTTCATTGCTGTACATAATTTTAGCAAAGAAAATGTAATTGAACAGTAGCCAAAAGAAAAAAATGTTTTGGGAAGAAAGAATGTTAGTGATCAAATAGTTTACAAGATAATAGAACAATTTAAATGCTATTCTGGTGACTTTTTAAAAATATGCTTCAAATGATGTCTTCTTTTTTACACAAATGGCATAATAATTAAGTCTTCTGTTTCTTACAATGTGTTATTATGATGATGGTGTTTCCCCCATCCTGAATTAATAAGGTAAATATTTCAATATTTAGATTAATCAATATTTTTTTCGGTTGCAATATTCTCTTCACCAAAGCAAATATAGTTTGTTTTTTAAACATTAATGTATACTTACGGCATAATTCAAACTAAAAGGCTCTTTTTCCTTGCATAACCAGCCTGCCTCCTTTTCCCATAAAATACAAGTATGGATGTATAGTTCCAAAATGGCCATTGAGTTTACTTGGGAGACTTTGACCTGAACCTAATAATCTCTAAGTAACTCTAAGAGACATTATAAAATAATCAAATAGGCGAATCTCTCCCTTGTGATAACCAAATACCAGGATTGCTTCCAATGCAATAAAATAAAGTTTTCTTCAAAGACTCCTCAATTCCACCTTTTGAGTTGGAAGTAAGATTCTTATGATAGTTATAACTTCACTACTACCCTAGCTCTCCCAGTCACAATTTTGCAGGTGTCAGTTGAAAAATTATATTTCAACAGTACCTGCTGCACCTAAATCACATGATGTCTCTGGCAGCCTTTGTTTGGAGGAAAATTGTATGCAATGGGACAGTGACCTGTAATTATCCTTCACCCTTCTAACTTTAGTGACTATTGAATTGGATTATCAAATGACATTAAAAGGATTGATAAAATCATCCAACCAAAGGAAAGTAGACTAACAAGAAAATGAGTCAGAAAAGGAAAGCACTTTGTCAAAATTCTCTTTCTCGACTCTTATTGCCAAGGCTAGCATTTCTATTACAATATTGAAAAATAATGGTGATAATGGGCAACCTTCTTCACTCCAGATCTTAATGGGAAAGGTTCCAGTTTTTCCCCATTGCATATGATGCTTACTGATGGTTTTAAATATATGTTCCTGATTATTTTAAGGAAAAGTCTATTTATTCCTATTCTCTCAAGTGTTTTTTTTTAAATTAGGAATGGATGTTGTATTTTATCTAATGCCTTTTCTGCATCTATTGAGTTGATCATATGGTTTTTGTTAGTTTGGTTATTGATATAGTCAATTATGAATGCTTTCAATGTTTATTTTATCCTCTGTTTCTATGACTTTTGGGCAGTTCTCTTTGATAATTTCCTGGAAAATAGTGTCCAGGCTCTTTTTTTCATGATATTTTTCAGGGATTCCAATAATGCTAAGCTTGTTTCTCCTAGATCTATTTTCCAGGTCTAGTGTTTTCCCAAGAAGGTATTTGACATTTTTTTCCATTGTTTCATTTTTTTGGTTTTACTTGACTGATTATTCTTGTCTGCTCGAGTCATTCAATTCCATTTGTTCGATTCTGATTTTCAGTGAAGTATTTTCTTCGCTCACTTTTTTATATCTTTTTCTAATTGTCCAATTGAGTTTTTAAGTGAGTTGTTTCATTCTATGGAATTTTTTTCCATTTCGCCCGTTTTCTTTTTTAGAGAACTATTTTCTTTTTCCAGTTCACTACTTCTATTTTTCAAGATTTAATTTCTTTATCCACTCTATCTTTAAATGAGTGGCACGACTTTTCCAGACTCTCTTGCCAAGCCTCCCTTTCCTTTTCCCATTTTTCTTCTAGCTCTCTTGTGAGAGCCTTTTAAATTTCTTTTATGAGAGTCACCTGTGTGAGGACCAGATGATATCCTCCTTTGGGGATTCACCTGGAGACAGTCTGTTTTTAGTCTCCTCAGGGTTTAGAGTCTTCTCTCTATCCGTATAGAAGCTCTCAATGGTTAAGGTCCATTTAAAATTTTTGCTCATTTTGTCAGAGAAGAATCAAAGACAAATTATCAAAGAGGAAAAAAAACCCACACAAATGTAATCTGCTTTTTTTTGGAGGGAGGGTGGGCCTGGGTGGTATTACCGAGCTTCCTCTACAGGCTGCGGGGGGGAGGGAGGTAGCAGCAAGGTACTAGCAGGACAGCAATGGCTGTGCTGCACCTGGGCTCTGAGACTCTGAGAGACACTGTGGGAGGCAGGGGGTGGCCAGGTCCCAAGAGACCCTAGCTGTTTGGGGTTTCATTCTTCACCCCTGTGTTTTTAGCTTCTCTGCTTGTCTACTGGCTTGCTGCCAGGGAAAAGTATCCAATACTGTAGTAAAGCTCTCCCCACAGAGATGGCTGAGATCACACACTAGCCCCCTCAGGTCTGCTCAGTTATGAGCTGCCTGCTCTCAGTCTGGGCCCAATCTAAAACTGTCCCCGCCCTCGAGCCAAAGCAGACCTTTTCTGGGGAATTTCAAGGATGTCTTTTCTTGGTAATTATTTGTGTTTTTTTTTTTCAGTCAAGCTTTAATTCAGAGAGTTGTCATGAAATGAACACAGCACTTACACAGATATATGCTCCTCTCCACCATCTTGGTCAGAAGTCCTCAAGTCATTAATTTCCATTTCTCCAGTTCTAACTTCTAATCAGTTATTTTCCTTAGTTACCATTTGTATGTTCTTTTTCAGTATAATTTGACCAGTTATGCTTTTTGAAGTATTATTTGATTCAGTGAATTTTTTAAAATTTCCTTTTCCATTTGGCCACTTCTAGTTTTAAGCAGTTTTTTCTCCAAGGTATTGATTCTTGCTCTTTCAAAATTTCATTGCAATATTCACTTCTTTTCACAATTTTTTTTCTAAGTTCCTTACATGATTTTTAAGATCCTTTTTGAGTTCTTCCATGAGTTCTTTCTGGACTTTGAAATTTTGTTCATAGGTGAACTTTTTTGAGTTTACGACTTGATCTTCCCTGTCATCATTACAACTTTCTTATGATTATTTTGTTGTTAATTTCTTTTTCATGTCCCTTTCTTTTAATTTTAAGTTCTTCTCTTAAGGTAGAAAGTCACTGATTCAGACTTTTTGTATGACTAGCTACAGGTGCTGTCTATTTACTTGGGGTAGCCCTAATGTTTTCCTGAGGCCCTTGGGGGACCTTTATATATGATACTATACTGGGGAGAATGTGGAATGATTAGAACTGTTAGAGGGCATAGATCCTGGAAACGTATCTGGCGCTGAGCTGAAGTCATAGTGGTGTTGTTTAAAATACACTGAGGCCAGGGGAGAATTTCTGTATTTTCCTGGGGCTACACTAAAATAGGTGGTAATCTTGCCTTTGGTGGCTTCCTATTCATCTCTGACTACTGGAGTATATTTTTTGGTACTCTACTCTAAAGTCAACTTATGTAGAATGATATTAGACCAAATCAGAAAGTACAGACACTTGTCTTTCTACTTATGAGAGCAAAAGTGTTAAGTTTCCTCACAGTAAATGTTTATAAAGCTCAATAAATAATAATCCCATTAATCTTTGTTGGTAGAGGCTGAGTCTTTTGAGTAACATTATAACAATTCAGAAATTTATCTTGGTAGACACAACAAAATTATCATTTAAAATAGGAGTAAAATTGCAGCTCTTTTAGATCCTATGCTATTATTTATTTTTAAATGCTCCCTATTCTACAGTAACTTGCAAGTAATTCATTTTCCATTGTTGAGTCAAATCACTATTTAAGCAGAAAGAAACATAATTAAAAATGACTATTCTTCCATCATACTCCACCTGCTACCTACTGAATTCTATTTCTAGTGTTCATTTTGAATGATTAAATAAACATTTGTTAGTTGAAACACTACTCAGAAAGTTGTATTTTCAAAAAAAAATCCTTGGGGCTATTTGTTCTAATATTTTGCCATCTGCAAGTATAATAATAGTGTTTATCTTCTTTTTCACATAAAAATATGCTAGAGAATTAAAAACCTCATCACATATGCTATATAAAAAAACTTATGTTTCATTCTTAATTCTAAGTATATCATGCAGGAAGTAGGAGTCTTGATTATTCTCCAATCTTATTAACTTTTGTGCTTGTAAAATTTCTAAACAGCTTCAATTTTGTTTGTCTGTATAATATTGTCATCATTTCAAATGATATCACAATAATGCTCACTTCACTTCGACTAGATGATAAATGTCTTCGCAGTTTTCTTTAAAATGCTTATGTTGGTCAAAAGTTTTGATAAAGGCCTCATTTCCAAAATAAATGCAGAATTGACTCTAATTTATAGGAAATCAAGCCATTCTCCAATTGATAAATTGTCAAAGATATGAACAGACAATTCTCAGATGAAGAAATTGAAACTATTTCTAGTCATATGAAAAGATGCTCCAAGTCATTATTAAAATCAGAGAAATGCAAATTAAGACAACTCTGAGATACCACTACATACCTGTCAGATTGGCTAAGATGACAGGAAAAGATAATGTAGAATGTTGGAGGGGATGTGGGAAAACAGGGACACTAATACATTGTTGGTGGAATTGTGAATACATCCAGCCATTCTCAAGAGCAATTTGGAACTATGCTCAAAAAGTTATCAAACTGTGCATACCCTTTGATCCATCAGTGTTACAAATGGGTTTTACAGAAGGGTGAGTGACCTGTATGTGCAAGAATGTTTGTGACAACCCTCTTTGTAGTGGCCAGGTTTGGCAATTGTCAATACTGTAAAATTACCCACGCATATAACTTGTAAATAAAAAGCTATAATTAAAAAAAAAATAAATGTTTATGTTATCATTTCCCATAGCAAAATAGTATTTCATTATATTCTTATGCCATAATGCATTTATTCAATCCCCAACAAGTGGGTATTCCTTAGTGTTTAGTTTTGATTAATATGAAAGACCGTTCTTCTAAAGGTTGAGTATATGTAATTATTTTCCTTTTTTTTTTTTTTTTTTTTTTTTTGTTAATTGTGGTATAGGCTTAGTAATGCCTTAATGGATCAAAGATCAAATATAGTAAGTGCCCTAATTCCATGAATTGTTCTTTTTTTAATTGATGAAAGTGCTTAAAGAGAAATTTTCCTCCAAGATGTGCTTTATTTGCATGTCACATGTTATAATAGATTGTTTCATTGTTGTCATTTTCTTCAAAATCTTATATTTTCCTTTTTTGTGTGATTTTTTTTGATCCAATATTTTTTTATTATGTAACTTAGGTTTGAAATATTTTAATAAGATATTTCCTTCAAATGTTTTATTGAATATAAATTTCATCATGTTATGTAAAATGCTATATCCTGAAGGAAACCCAAACTCCTATGAAGATCCTATCTAAAATCCACAGTTTCTCAAAGAAAAAGTATTCCCAGTAGTCAGAAAGAAAGCATTTTAAGACTGAGAAACCCATAGAAAGGGTCACATATGATTTAATAGCAAATAATAAAGGGGGGATTTTCATATAATATTTTCAAAATTAAAAAAATATCGGTTCATGATGAAATAAATAGAAAAACTGTATATAATATTACAAGGAAGATGGATTCTTAATCAAATAGATTTCTTTTTTTGATGTAGAGACCAGTTATATAGAAAGTTTTAAGTTCATACACAGAAGTAAAGTGAAATTTAAAAAGGCATATAAGAGCAAAGAGTTATAACAAACTGCCTAAGTTTAAGCTGCTTTGTTTTAAATGATTAAACAAGTTTGTAATGGGGAAAAAAGAAAAATTAGTCCTTGTTCTCCCTAAATTACATTATAAGTATATGATATTTCTATGCTAGATTTTTATGAATATGAGGGGAAAGAGGGATATAATTTTATGGGAATTTTATTTCTTGGGTACAGAGTAGCAAAAAGCTTAGGATATGTTTGTTACTTTATATGATATTCTTAGACTATATAATTTTCTTCTTATCCATCTCTTTTGTGTGATACTGATTTTTTTTTTTTCTTTTTCCTCCTTTCTTTGTAGTATTATCTTTTAACTCATGGGTTTGCATTTCAAAATGTCTTTTCAGGTCTGGGCTTTTCTCCTGAAATCTTCTATTTCATTAAAGTTATATTTCACCCTTTAATATTTTACTTAATGTTGTCCAATAGGTTATCTTTAGTTCTGATATTTCATTTTTCCTTTTGGAATATCTGTGTTAAAGCTTTATTCTTTTTTGGAGTAAGAATTCCCAAATACTTAATGATCCTTACTATTGTTTCTTGGTATTTGAATTCTGATCTTGGATTCTTATAATTCTTTGTCTTTGATCTATAAGCTCTGAAATTTGCCTATAGCATTTTTGGAAATTTTCATTTTGTGGTCTCACTCCAGAGATATCCAGGAGTTATTTCTATCAATACATTGGTGCTGATTCCAAGATTTATACACTTTTTATTCATACATGTTGATGAAATAAGTTTTTAAAGTAGTCATAGTTACATAGTCAAATAGTCATGTATTATCTTTCCCTGATCCTACCCTTTTCCATTTCAATTATTTTTGATGTTATGTTTCTTATATTTATTTTTTTCAAAACTGAGATTTGTTTGGAAAATTTCAGTCTTATATAGTGATTCTTCTTTCTTTTTGTTTATTTATTCTATCCTATTATGACTTAAATTTTAAAAAGAGTATATAACATTTTTCCTCAAAAAAAATCTCTTGAATAAGGTTACCCAGTTAAATTTTAAGTTGTGTTAATCTCCCTCCCCACTACCTCTGATATTTCATTTTGTATTTCTCATTCCATTATTTCTTGGTACTTTTGTGGTGCTGATGACAAGGACATTCTTTTCACTGAAGTTTTAAGTTAAGATAATCAACATGTGTTTGTTAAGTGTATCAGACTATGTATTAAATCTTACAGATAAAAAGCCTTTTATTTCAAAAAATATCATAACCTAATAAAACTTACATCATGAAAACAACTATGTATAAATTATACACATATACACATATATGTCTATATACAATATATATGCATATCCATATGTATATACATGACTACATGCAACTGTGTATACATGTATATATTAATATGAATGCATGTAACTATAATTTTAGTGGACATGTACATCCAAATATACATTTATATACAAACATTTATCTATAAACCCCCATGCATATATATATATATATATATATATATATATATATATAATAAAAGAAGGAAAAGCAGAGAGACAGAGATATTTAAAAAAAGAGACATAGAGAGACACACAGAAAGAGACAGAGAGAGACAGAGACAAAGACAGACAGAGACAGAAACAGAGAGAGAGAGAAAGAGATAACATTGAGGGAGGTAGGGGGACAAAAAGAAAATTAATATTTAGTAAGATAGTAAAAAGCTTTTTACAAAATATCAGCCATTAGCTGATGTTTGAAGGAAGCCATGGAAACTACATGATGAAATGAGAAGAATATAGGGTAGAACAGCCTTAAGGAATTGTCATTTTAAATATTCCATGTTACAACTACTGGACTTAATTATATGTTAAATATCTCTAGATGACCTGGAGCTTCTTTGCACAGTCATTCAACTTACCCTATGTTGTATATGTCTGAGTTTCTGCTCTATTCCAAATTCTTTCAGCTTGACAGAAGCATCTTCATGTGATTCTCTTTGTTTTTACCACTAATGGCAAAATTATTTTTTAAGTTTTACTGAGAAATTTGTGGCATTTCATTTGCTTTATATCCCAGCACAGGACCATATTCCCAAAATATGTATATTGTTTTGAGAGCTCATTTTCTCAATTGTATTTTATAAGTCCAGGTAAACTCTCTATATATAATTGATGATTTTAGAATTAAGATGTATTTCAGAAGTATGATTGCTAGCTTGTCAGAAGATTCAATAGTAAAGAAAGGTCCTGATCCATCTTTTTTCTCCCTGTATATTGTTTGACAGTTGTATCATCTCCAATAAGTTCAGTTGCTATCTTTGTGGAAATGATTCATAGATCAAAATGTACACATTTCTCAAGAATGATATCAGGTTTTGTTTCTTGCAAGAGTAATACTTTCCCTGTTATTAACGTTAGTTTCTTCACAAGTCAAAATGCTTAGATGGTCTATAGTAGAAAATTAAATTCCTAAATATAGAAGAGCTTTTATTATTAGCTATTTTGAGTCAATACCATTGTCTCAAATAGATGGTTTAATACTTCAGAAAAAATATATGAATATGGAATTGTGAAAATGGTTCTAAAGAGTCAGACCCATGTTTTATTTTTTCCCCCTCTATGGTAATATTTATGTGAAAGTGGACAAATAATTAGTTCCTTTAGCTTCTTCATATATATAAAAAAAGGACTGTACCACACAGACCCTGATGTTCCTTCCAGCTATAAATCTATGATCTTAAAAATCTTAACTTGTTTTATGTACTATGTTCAGCTTATAATACATGTATACTCACTCATGAATTTCTGGTTGTTTAATTAAATTGCACTGGATACATGTTTCCCAGTGATATCTCTTCTCTTCACCATATTCTCTTTCTCTACATTGAATGAAATTAAATTTCTGGAATCTCAAAGGATGAAAAATTCAAGTATCAATTTGATTAGCTCTGTCAGTGTAGAGACAAATTCATCATTAATACATAAAGTAAAATACATTGTTACTCTTATTCATTGATTTCAGTTGGGTCTTTGTGATATTACTTGAGATTTTCTTTTCAAAGATACTGCTTTGCTATTTCTTTCTCCAGTTAATTTTATTGATAAAAAATAAAGAAGCAAAGAGTTAAATGACTTAACTAGGTTCACACAGATGTAAGTATCTATGACTAGATTTGAATTCAGGTCTTCTTGACTCCAGGGTTAGTGCTCTATTCACTGAACCATCTAGTTGTTCTCTTCTATGTGTGGTACATAAAGAATCAAAATCTCTTTGGGATTTTGGATTCATTTTATGAATAAAAATTGTTTTAGCTATTGTTTGTATCATTAGATTTTGTGTTTTACTCATATAAATAATATTTAACAGATCTAGGAAACTTGTCTTATTTTTATTATCTTTTTTACATTATTTCTCATCTTGTTCATCTCAACTTCTTTTCTTGTGCTAAAATAAACTGATCCTTTCCCCTATCTTATCTTTCTTTAGCTGTATTCCATGCTTTCACCCTTTTTATATTTGTTACTTTTGAAATATTTCTCTTTATTTTCTTACACTGTTGTTATTGCCTCCTACTACCAAATACTCTCAACTAGAAATTATTTCTCCTTCTCTAATTTCTCTTTTCTCTATTTCACCTGCCTTATGTGTGCTTATGTTATTATAATTTGCATTATGTAATTTTTATGTGTCATATATAACTCCCTGTTAGATGTCAATCCAATTTAAAGCATGATGGTAGGAAGGTCATAATCATTTTTGCATGTCCCTATAAATTATAATTGTCAAATGCACATTTTATGGCACAAATATATGCTTATTTATTATTCACATTCTAGTGATTTTTGGTGAGAAAATGGTTGGATTAAACTAGATAATTAAAAATGTCTCTAGTTTTCTACATAGATTTTTTAAAGTTTATATTTAATTGAGGACTTTCACATGGCATAGTGGAGAAAAGTAGAAACAAAATAGTAATATGAGAATGATATTGACTCAGATAAAAGAAATTTGCCAAATCATTTTTTTGAAATAATACAACCAACAAATAATACAATAAAAGATTACTTTTATTATTTGGATATTACATGTAATCTATAGTATGCTAACAATTTGCAATGGGGTCCTGCTTTACAAGTCTGTTTTTGTTGCTGTTGTTTTTGTTTTTTGACATATGTGAGTCTTTTACTTACCTGCCTCTAAGAAACCATATTCTGACAAGAGATCCTCTACTTTATCTTCAATGAAATTAGGCCTCCATTTCATGTTACAGACAAGTAGTCATAATTAGTTGAGGTAGAAGATGGCATTTTCAGCTATATCATTCAAATTAATTTTGTTACACCACTTTGTGTATATAATCACAGTCACAGAACAGAAACTTGATTATTAAAATGAGGGAGTCATTTCATGATAAAAGGCCCATTTGAATTCCAGCCGTATCACTGCTGGAATCTTTGGAGACAATCAGAATGAGTAAGAGTATACTTCAAGGAATACTAGGAAATTGCATGTTTTAATATCAGGAAGAGAAGCAGTCATTTTATGTGGGCATTTCCCCTGCAGCTGGCATTTAGTAGATTGTTTCTTTGACCTTCAAGGGAGTTTTAATTTTCTCAGCACAAAAAGGTCAGTATTTAACCTCAATAACAATTGTTTTGAAAACAGTTCTAAGACAATAAACTAAGAGTAGACTGAAAATAACTGGTAAAACATTGTTGCACTATATATTATTATCAAAGAGTCATTTATCAAGAAATAGACAAAAATGTTATGTGGAAAACAAGTAATGGTAGAAGTATTTAGAAGAGTAGATGACAGAGATGTGCACTTACTTTTTCTGACATTTTGCATTTAATTATGAAGTTTTATACCCTAATACATGGTCAAGGTTTGTGTAAGTGTCATCTACTGCTCAGGAAATGGTGTATTTCTTTCTATCCCTATTCAATTTTTTCAAAGATCTATCATTTCTAAATTTTCTAGGATTCTATTAACTTCCCTAGTTTTTTTGTTGTTTATTTTGTGATTAGATTCTTCTAATTCTGAGAAGGAAAATTTGAGGTTCCCAAGTAATGTTTTTAAATGTATAAAACACAATACCTAATATTTCGAGGTTAATCCATTTTATTGAATCAATGTTACCCAACTACATTTTAAAAGAAATTAAAAACAAAACAACTTCTCAAATTCTAAATTATACAACCATAAATTATTGTAATGATCTACAAATTATCTGCATGCTTCAAGTGCCTTCTCTCTTTAATTTTCCAAACAGCTGTTCAGCTTTAAAGCTCAGTTTTAATATATCACAATTTTGCTTACCATACTTTTTTTACTGTCGGTCTCAGAAAAAAATAAATCTTTAGATCAACATTGAAAATTCTGTATGATTAAATTAGTACTCATTCTTTAACTCTAAATTCATCATTTATATGTCAGCCAAATTATCTGATTTGCCATTTCCCAACTTGTTCTTTATTTATTTTCTGGTTGTTGCAAGAGATTTTCAATTCCTAGAATTCCATTCTTTCTCAACTTTCTTTCTCAGTATTTTTATTTTTTTCAAACATTCAATTTTGTTTCTAGCTCCTTGAAAACTTTTATCATGTTCCTTCAAATTTGGTTTATTAATGCTCTCTCCCTCTTTCTTCAAAACATCTTGGATTCACTTATATATATAAAAGTTTTGACCCTCACTGAATTTAAGGTCATTTAGGGAAGAGACATTTAATTTTTGACATTGTAATATTGAAAAGTAAGTACATAGTGAGTGCTTAATAAATGTTTGTTGAATTGAATCAATAATCTATTACTAATTTTAATACCATTATTAAACTCACAATAATCATTATGAAATATTAATTGTAGGTATATATTACATATATACAGCCATTGTATATTTATACTTTTCTACTTTATAAACTTAATTACAAAAGAAACAACTTCTTTATTAAGATAAAAAGCCATTCAAGAAAGAAAGGAGTTATTATTCATTTTAAAAGTAGACAAATTAATGAGAAAAAATTAAAATGGAATATTGAGCTTAATAAATATCAAAATTATAATGTTCTACATTAATTTGAATTTAAGTTCAATTTCCCTGAGTTTTCTAACTTTAATTGCTACAAATGAAGAAGTTAAGAAGTCTTATCCAATATGTTTAACAATGGTTTTTTAAACTTAGCAATGATATCTTCGTAGAGATCTAGAAAGTTGTTGTTATTCTTTATTAAACAAAATTTCACTAAAATACAATATTGCAATTGCAGATGTGGGTGAAAATGCCTATGCATTGTACCAGTGTCAATGAGTAATCTCCTGTTTGGGGCTATAAACATTTTTGTTCAGCTGTTCAATGCATGTTTACATAAGTTCAGATGATCCCATTCAAAACCATTTCCAAAAGAGCACAGCTCAGTAAAAAAAAAATGAAGAGAACATGATGAGTGGAAAAAGTCTATTCTTAACAATCTATAATCAAATCATTATATAAGGGTTTTAATCTTTTTTCCACATTTGGTTTTTATAGCAGTTCAACTCAAAGTAAGGAAACAGAAAAATTTTCAAATAATATCACAATCCAAGCTGTGTGTATGACTCAAAAAGGTGCTGAATCCACAAAAACAAAAACAAAACATCAAAATAGCATTTTAACCATATTTTCAAAGAAATGTCCAAGAAAGTTTATAGAATGTATTATTTATGTATCATTCTTATCTAAGCTGTACCAAGTACAGATCCTTATATTACTTAAACTGTTTTTTCCCACAGAATCACTGATATATTTTGAAATTTCTACTTATAAATAAAGAACTTGACCTGAAATTAGAAAATAAAATATTATTAAAATATTTCAAAAAGTATTTAATTGTTTAAAAACATATTTTTAAAATTAGAAAAGTTCATAGAAACAATTTGATATCCTCTATTATTTTATATCTCAGGAAAGTAAAGAGAAACAAAGTGATTTATCCACTGTTCCATAGCTAAAGTTAGTAATCAAAGCAAGACATTTTCATTTCAAAGATATATTTTTGTCCATCACTACAATATTCATATTGCTCTGTACCAAAAGAAAATGAATGGTCAAAGATTAAAAAGCGCCATTTTGATGTTAGGATAATAGTGGGCTCATTATAGAGATGGGAAAGTTTGAAATGAGCAAGATCCAGTTTGTTCCAGGATCCTCTAGAGTCAGTCACCAAAAGATATGAAAGGAAAGTATTAAGCAATAGATAATCAAATAGACTTGCTTCTTAAAAGTACTCCAGAGATTCTGCTAAAAAGCTATAAGAAACAATCTACACCTTTAGCAAAGTTGTAGGATACAAAAGAAACCCACGTAAGTCATCAGCGTTCCTATATATCACTAACAAATATATATCACTAACAAAATCCAGCACTTAGAGTAACAGAGAAATCCATTTAAAGTAACTACCAATAGTACAAAATATTTAGGAATCTATCTGCGAAGGGAAAATGAAGAACTATATGAGCAAAACTATAAAACACTTTCCACACAAATAAAGTCACATCAAACCAATTGGAAAAATATCAAATGTTCTTGGATAGAGCAAGCAAATGTAATAAAGACGACAATACTACCTAAACTAATCTGTTTATTTAGTGCTGTAACAATCAGATTCCCCCAAAAACTATCTTAATGGCCTAGAAAAAATCACAACAAAGTTCATATAAAAAAAAAGGTCAAGAATTTCAAGGAAATTATGAAAAAAAATCAAATGAAGGTGGTCTAGCTGTACCAGATCTAAAATTATATTATAAAGTAGTGGTTACCAAAAATATTTGGTATTGACTAAGAAATAGACAAGTTGATCAGTGGAATAGGTTAGGTTCAAAGGACAAAATAGTCAATACCTTTAATAATCTAGTGTTTGACAAATGCAAAGACCTCATCTTTTGGGATAAGAACTCAGTGTTTGCAAAAATTTCTGGGAAAATTGGAAATTAATATGACAGAAACTAGGCATTGACCCACACTTAACACAGTACACCAAGATAAGGTCAAAATGGGTTCAATGGGCATAAAGAATGAGATTATAAATAAATTATTAGAACATATGATAGTTTACCTCTCAGACCTGTAGAAGAGGAAGGAATTTATGACCAAAGAAGAACTAGAGATCATTATTCATCACGAAATAGAAAATTTTGATTATAACAAATTGAAAAGTTTTTGTACAAACAAAACTAATGCAGACAAGATTAGAAGGGAAACAATAAACTGGGAAAACATTTTTACAGTCAAAGGTTCTGATAAAGGCCTCATTTCCAAAATATAGAGAGAACTGTCTCTAATTTATAAGAAATCAAGCCATTCTCCAATTGATAAATGGTCAAAGGATATGAACTGACAATTCTCAGATGAAGAAATTGAAAGTATTCCTAGCAATATGAAAAGATGCGCCAAAGCATTATTAATCAGAGAAATGCAAATTAAGACAACTCTGAGATACCACTACACACCTGTCAGATTGGCTAGAATGACAGGGAAAGGTTATGTGGAATGCTGGAGGGGATGTGGGAAAACAGGGACACTGATACATTGCTCATGGAATTGTGAATACATCCAGCCATTCTGGAGAGCGATTTGGAACTATGCTCAAAAAGTTATCAAACTGTGCATACCCTTTGATCCAGCAGTGTTACTACTAGGCTTATATCCCAAAGCAATTTTAAAGAAGGGAAAGGGACCTGTATGTGCAAGAATGTTTGTGGTACCTTTCTACTCTTTGTAGTGGCTAGAAACTGGAAACTGAGTGGATGACCATCAATTGGAGAATGGTTAGGTAAATTGTGGTATATGAGTGTTATGGAATATTATTGTTTGGAAAGAAATGACCAGCAGGATGATTTCAGGAAGGCCTGGAGTGACTTACATGAGCTGATGCTGAGTGAAATGAGCAGGACCAGAAGATCATTATATACTTCAACAACAATACAATAGGATGATTAATTCTGATGGACATAGCCCTCTTCAACAATGAGATTAACCAAATCAGTTCCAATAGAGCAGTAATGAATTGAACCAGCTACACCCAGCAAAAGAACTCTGGGAGATGACTATGAACCACTATGTAGAATTCCCAATCCCTCTATTTTTGTCCACTTGCATTTTTGATTTCCTTCACAGGCTAATTGTACACTATTTCAAAGTTCAATTCTTTTTGTATAGAAAAATAACTGTATGGACATGTATACATATGTTATACTTAACTTATACTTTAATATATTTAACATGTATTGGTCAACTTGCCATCTGGGGGAGGGAGTGGAGGGAAGGAGGGGAAAAGTTGGAATAAAAGGTTTTGCAACTGTCAAGGCTGAAAATTACCTATGCATATAACTTGTAAATAAAAAGCTATAAAAATTTAATTTTACTGGTCTGTCTCTCTGTGTCTCTCTCTCTGTGTGTCTCTCTCTCCTTCTCTTTCTTTTTCTCTCTCTGGCAAAGGTACTAAAATGATTTACCATTTTCTTTTCTAGCTTATTTTCTATATGAAGATCTGAAGCAAATAGGGTTAAATCACTTACCCAGAGTTACATAGCTTACAATTGTTTGGGGCTGGATTTGAACTCTGATCCTCCTGACTCTGTGAGTAGTATTCTATCTACTGAGGCACCTAGCTCTTGTTGTAAATGGCCACCCTCAAATTATGAGTAAACATTTTAAGATACAGTGATATTAAGATAGCTATGAGAATGCTTAGTGGAAGAACTACACATGCCATTATATGATACTTAATTGAATAGACATCTAGAAGAACATTTATAAATGAAGGGGAATATAGATTGGACATAAATTAAGCAATGTCCAAATTGATTAATTGGAAATTTGTTGAATGCTTTCTCTACATAAAGCACCATATTACTTTAGTAGACTAAGTGGACTCAGCTTCTGTCTGCAGACATAGATGTTATAATGTTGTTACTAAAGTAGCATGGATTAATTGATTACAAAATCAGACAGACATTACATTATCTAAACTTTAAATTCCCTTGTCCTTGTCAATGTTTTAAAATCCATAATTTTTACTTGTTTATTTGAATTTTTGTTTCCTTGACAGTAAAGACTAGACTTAGATTATGACAATTACCCTACATATGTTTGTATAATTTATAATTTTAGAGTTTCATGGAATAAGTATGAGTAAGTTGATAATTAAATGGTTTTTCAAAACTCACATATCTAGTACAGATTAAACTAAAAGAAAAATCCAATTTTTCTACACACTATGTAATACATCCTATCTGGCAATCAATAGTTTTCTGTGAATGAACTGATTTGAATTGGAATGAAAAGAATACATTTACTAACATAGGAGACATTAAGAAAGTATAAATGTCATGCCTACTTCCTAAATGTTCTGATACAAAAGTCAGTGGTTTCAAAGAAAATATTCAGCACTTTTAATGAACTCTTCAGACAAAAATTCTTGTAAGATTATTTACTCTCTATATATGTATGTGTATATATGGTGAATACTTACTATATACATATTTTAATATATAATGGTTACATACATAC
Organism: Sarcophilus harrisii; assembly: GCF_902635505.1. Taxonomy (NCBI): domain Eukaryota; kingdom Metazoa; phylum Chordata; class Mammalia; order Dasyuromorphia; family Dasyuridae; genus Sarcophilus; species Sarcophilus harrisii. The sequence goes on from NC_045426.1 coordinate 420,193,836, forward strand.
ACACACACACACATATTGAGAGAGAGAGAGAGACCCAGAGAATTTTGAGAGCTGTAGTAATTCTTTATATTGAATTAATTTTTTACAAGTGCACTTATTTTTATTTGTCCAAAAGTAACTCCACAACTTTAAGAAATATTTTCATTACAATTTTAAGTATTCTTTTCATTAACTATGTTGTTTTGAAGAACATTGGATGACATATCATGACTATTGGAATACAGTAGTGCTTGGTAAAGAATTTCACATGCACATGATTTTTATGCTATTTTGAAATGCATAATATATATTACTTTTTAGGTCACAGAAAATGATTGACTTTCAATAGTAACATAAACTTTAGAATGTGGTTTTAATAGTCAATGTTTTTCTGCTTTTAAAATTTTTAAGTACAGATGCTATTTCTTGTTTTTGTTCTATTCAAAACTGTCAGTGTGCCATTTTTTTTTAATGCAAGCCAAAATTCTAAATCCATGGGGAGCAGATTATTACTTATTTCTTCCAGTAATGTTATAGAAAAATTTAGCATAAACAAATAGACATATTTTGCATGCACATTAACCAATTGTATCAATCAAATACTTATGCCCTTCTTGATTTCTGGTTTAAGATATGGGAATGCCTCTTTGGCCAAGGAATTATGTTTTCCTCTATTTCATGTTTTATTGGATATTTTCATAGAAAGGGCACTTGTATTTAGTTCCTAACTTCTGCTGGGAACTCATGCCACTCTATTCTCTACCTCTTACTTTAGTTAAGAACTTATTTCAACTATACTCTGTGTAGCTAAGTTGTTACAAAGAGCAAGAAAAAAAAGTATGCCTTTGACACACAGAAATTATGTTTATTAATCATGAGTACATATATTCAATGAAATATTCATCTTTTAAGAAATTAATCATTGCCATTTTCAGTGTTAACTTATTTCCATACAGTATATTTTAAAATTATTGTATTTTCCCTGAAAATGCAACCTTGCTTATTTGACAACTCTACTGAGTTATGAGAAGAAGTTCCATTTACACATTCAAGAATCTAATTTTTAATCCACTTACCTACTTGTTAAGAGCATTTTGTTCAAAGACTGTAGAATCTAAAACTGAAAGACCCTTAATAATTATACTCTTATTACATTCCCTCTTAAAAAAGAAAGAAAGAAAGAAAGAAAGAGAGAAACTGCTTCTCAGAAAAAAAAAAAAAACAAAATTTCTTTTTCAATGTCACTTAGGAGGTGGTATAGTCAGCTTTTTCTTTCTGTTTTTTTTTTTTTTTGTTTGGTTGTTTTTGTTTTGTTTGTTGTTGTTGTTGTTGTTAAGTCCAATTTGATTTTCATGATGATATTCTGGAATGAAACTAGATACAGGCCATTTTTAATATTTAAATTTTTGGATGATCCCTTTGGTTCATTTATTCATTTTTTACTAATGGTAATAATATACTTTAATTCTCTAATGCTATTTCTGTTTATCAATATTCATGATTCATAGCAATCCATTTGATGCAAGCATCATCAATGAACTGTATCTTACCAAAGGAAAACAACAGCCATTGTATCACATGGTTGAATTTAGGGTAAAATGTAGGACTACTAAGGATTCACATTTCAAAAAGTGTGCTGATGAAAGTAAGATAGAATTGCATATCTTTATATTATGGACACAACTTCATTTCAATCATTTTCATTGTCCCTGGTCATTTCCTTTGTATGAAATACCAACAGCTTACTGAAATAAAATAAACAATCTATCTATCAAAATTTCCAGACAAATTAATGCCTTGATTCCCTGTAAATTGCTATAATATTCTGCGTGTTCAATTCTAATAGTTGCATATATTTTTTCCAGGGCTCATTGCCTTTTCATTGAAATAAAGTGGCAGAGAAAGTACATTGGTTTGAAATTTGTCAAAGGTCAAAGAAAAGAAATGAATGTGAGTGGCATCTTTGACCTGTAGTCAGAATTTCTCTGGTTCCTCACCTAATCTCTGTTCCAATATATGATACTGAAAAAATAATTCATGATGTGCATCTGGAACCATTTTTCCTTTACTTGAAAGTTATTATAATTTCATCACTACTAACACTCTATTTATGTTCCATTGTGTTCTGCAGAAAATATTTCCTATTGTACACTTTTCCCAGTCCAGATACTTTTATTATTGTGACCTTTTCAATTCACTAAGGACACCTTTACCTTACCCCCCAAAAAATAGTTTTTAAAAACATAAATGGCCTAAATATTGAAGAGTTATTGTACTACATGTAAGAAAATGAATTTTCTATAAAGATGACCTATCTACCCAAAAGACATTAATCCTTAACTTTTAGTTCTTCCTTTATTCTTCTTACAAAATGGGGGCAAAAGAAACTTGCAAATAAAAGGTTATATGTTGTGTTTTAGAAATCGAATATAAGCTTCAATCTCTTCATTTATAAAATGGTTATAATTGAACAAAATTTATTGAACTCATTTCTTTTATTTATAAAAAATAATTTCCTTCCGTACATGCATTGTTGAATTCATGTCTCAAAAAGTTTCAGATCATTACTTTTAACATATATTGGAGACATAGTCTTAAACAAAGGTGAAGGTATCACCTTGCCTATGAACAAAATCTTCAAAAGAATAATAAAATTTAATGCTTAATTTGAATTAATTAATAAAATTGTATTTTCAATTGAAAAACTTCCAAGTTCACTTTAATCTTTTCAACAATCGTAAATTCCACTTAAAAAAAGCTCTTTTGCCTTCTTATCCATAATATTATTCGAGCCTCAAAAAATAGTCTTGATTGCTACAACCGTAAAGATAAAGAAGTAGAACAACCCACCGGCCGAAGAAAATCTTGCAAGTCCACCAAAAAGGGTGGGTTCCGGGGCCAGGGGAGGAATCGGGCAAGACGGGGAGAAGTTGTTCCGAGGGAGAGTCTCAAACCTAGGGTGAAGGCACAGATCTCAGCACAAGGCACCCCCCAACCCGCAGTACGGGCTTCTCCCTTGGAGCAGTTGTGATCCTGCAAGGCGGAGGACTTAGGGGTTAGCCCCAATCTGCCCAGGGGGGAGCTCAGCTTTTTAGAGCTTTTCCAGGCCGATTTTGCATCAGGCAGAGACCTAGGCAGAGTTTGTGGCAGTCTCGTTCTGCAGTCAGCTGCCAATACTCAAAGTCCCAAAAGAGGCTCCGGGCCTGGGCGGGACACTTTCAATTAATTCTAGCCAAAAGGCAATCGTAACCCCCAGCCCCACTAAGCAGTTTAATAGTCGGCCAGTGCTTTGAATCCACTTCCTGTTGGGGGAAGGAAAACCCTCTCCCAAACACCCCATACCCTGGAGCCGAAATCGGTTTAAATCTTTCCCTTCCGAAGGGCTGGTAACCCTTTCCTAGGAGACCCACCCTAAAGGCTTTTAAAACATGAATAAAAAAAGATGAAAAAGAATGATCAAAAACTTCTTATGCAGAAAAAGGCAGGTCAAGAAACCTGAAGAGACCCCAAACAGCAAAAATGCATGGACTGTCCTCCCTTTCATAACCCCTTAGAAGGAATTAAAAAGTCTCAAAAGAGTTAGAAATTGGGGAAAGGGAAGAAAGCCTTCAAAGAGGCAACAACTTCCTGAAATAGGAATTGGAAAAAGTAAAAATCCCGGGAAAGTAAGAATTGTGGTTGGAAAAAAAAAGAATTCATAAAAGTAGGATTTGTGAACTGGAAAAAGACAAAGAACCTTGAAAAAGAGGGACCGTGGAATTGGAAAAGACAAAGAACACCCAAGAAAGTAGGATCTGTAATTGGAAAAAAAAATAATTCACTAAAAAAAAAAAATGGAAAAAATCCACAGACCAAAACAAATACATTTCAAAACCCAATTGGACATATGGAAAAAGTAAAAAACTTTGGAAGAAAAAATTCTTAAAATTTAAGAACTGAACAAATTGGAAACTAAATGATTCCATTGAGACAGCAAGAATTCAAAGAAAAAAACAAAAAATGGCAAACTGGGAAAAACCACCTTTTCTACTCACAAAAACGGACAGACTTGGAAAGGAAATCTTGGCAAGAGATAATCTGGGATTATTGGACCCTTTGAAAATTATGATGAAAAAAAAGGCCTAGATACTTTTTCAAAATCATCGAAGGAACTGCCCAAATGTAATTAAGAACGAAAGGTAAAATAGGCATTGAAAGAATTCTGAACAACCTTCCTGAAAGAAACCCCAAAATAAAACCCCAAGGAAATTGTGCAAAATTAGAACCATCAGATTAAGGAAAAAATTTTACAAAAGCCCAAAAAAAACCATTTAAAATACCGGGGTGCCACAATAAGGAATCCAAGGATCCACTTCCCTACCATTAAAGGAAAAGAAGGGCCTGGAATATGATATTTCCAAAAACCAAGAACGAGATGCAAAGGAAATTAAACCACCCTTAAGCTGACATTTTCCCAGGGAAGAAGATTGGAATTTAATGAAAAAAATTCCATTTTTTTCTGAAGAAAAAACCAAGAACTAAACAAAAAATTTGATCTCCAAAAGAACTCAAGAGATGCAGAAAAGGTAAAAATAACTCTTGAGAATTTATTTCTGTTGTGGATTAAAAAGAATACATGTATAATTTGGATTGTTCTGATATAAACATAAAAAGGAAGTAGATATGGAAAAGGGATGATGGCAGAATAAGGTGGGAAGGAGGGATAAAAAGGGAAACCCACATCCCCAACAAAAGAGGCCAAAGGAAACCATCAATCTGAGGGAATTTAGAAGGGGAGGAAACATTGTGTAAATTTTATCTCATCAGAGTTGGCTCAAAAAAAAAAATTGACATTTGTTTTAGAGAAAATTCTCCCGCCCCATTAAAAGGGGGAGAGGGAAAAGGGAAAAGAAAAAGAGAAAAGGACAAGGGAAAGACCCAAAGGGGGGAGGGAATTAATAAAGAGGATAAAACGTATTTAAAAAAAAGTTTAAAAGGGAAAGGGTTGGGGAGGCAAGAAAAGTAAAAGCACAACTTTATTAGGATTCAGGAAAGTTTAGTAATTCAACCGAAAAATGGGATGAACTCCCCCATAAAGAGGAGGGAAAAGAAGCAGACTGGATCAAAAGTCAGAACCCCCAAACTGGTTGTTTTACAAAGAAACAGGAAAGCAGGGGATACATAAGAGTAAAGGTTTAAAAGGCTTGAAAAATCTATTTATCCCGGTGAAGCGGAAAAGCAGGGTAACCATCCTTATCCAGAATCCAAAAGTAAAAATTGAACCCAAAAAGAGATAAGGAAAATTAACTACATCCTGCCAAAGGAACATAAAACAACGAAGCAAATCAATATTAAACTATATGCACCCAAGTGGTTGGAACCCAACCCCAAGGAAAGTTAAGAGAGTTGAAAGAAGAAAGAACAAAAAACTGTAAATTGAGGAATCCCAACCTTGCACCTCAAATTAGACAAAACCAAACCAGAAAACAAATAAGAAAAAATTAAAAAGTAAATAGAATAATAGAAAAATTATATGTTGGATCTTTGGGAGAAAATTGAATTGGAGACAGAAAGGAATAATTTCTTCTCAGCAGTTCATGGAACCTATTAAAAAAATTGACCAATTATTAGGACATAAAGACGTCAAATTAAATGCAAGAAAGCAGAAAAGAAATCTTTCTTTTCAGATCAAAAAATAAAACCAACTCCAAAAAAGTTGGGAAAAGAAAAAAGAATTGGAAAACCCAAAAATCCATCTTAAAAAAATGATTGGGGAAGCAAACTTATGGATAAATTAATAAATTTAATTAAGATAATGACAATGATGAGACATCATACCAAAATTTGTGGGATGCAAAGAAAAGGGTAATAAAGGGAATTTTATATCCTTAGAGGCTTATTTGAATAAAACAAGAAAAAAGATTAATGAATTGGGTTCAAACTAAAAAAAAAAAAAAGACCCAAATTAAAACCCCCAATCAAATACTAAATTGGAAATTTAAAATTAAAAGGAGAAATTAAAAAATTGAAAGTAAAAAAAACTATTGAACCAAATTTAATAAAACCAAGAGTTGGTTTAAGGAAAAGAAAAAATAGATAAACCCTTTGGAAACTGATTTAGAAAAAAAGGGAGGAAAATGAAATTAGTAGTCTTAAAAAGGAAAAGGGAGAACTTTCCCCAATGAAAGAAATTGGAAAAAATAAATTATTTTGCCCAACTTTATGCCAAAATTTGATAACCTAATGAATGGATGACTACCCCAAAAATACAAGACTTCCCCAGACTAACGGGGAAATTTTTGAATGGTCCCATTTCAGGAAAAGAAAAATGGAACAGGCAATTAAACCTTCCCCAAAAGAAAAAATCCCCAAAGACCAGGAATTTGGTTGTAAATTTTACCAAACATTTAAAGAACAATTGGCCCCAATTCCTTTAAATTTTTAAAAAAGGGAATAAAGGGTTCCAAATTCTTCTATACACAGACAGGTAATTGATACCTAAAACCGGGTAGGCTGAAAACAAGAAAGAAAATTATGAATAATCTCCTAATAATTTGATACAAAACTTAATAAGATATTGAAAAAAAGACTAAAGAAAAATTCTAAAACAACCCTACCAGTCAAGTAGGATTTATACCAGGAATGGGGCTTGGTTCCAATTGGAAAACTATCCAATATAATTGGCCAACAAAATTAAATTAACCAAAAATGAATTCATCCAATAGATCAGAAAAAGCATTTGATAAAAATCCATCCATTCCTATTAAAAACGGAGTATAGGAATAAATGGACTTTTCCTTAAAATAAATAAGAATTATTTAAAACCATCAGAAGCAAATTAATTTAAACAAACCTCCATTCCCAATAAGATCTTGGAGGAAACAAGGTTGCCCACTATCACCTTATAATTTAATATTGAAGAAACCTAGCTATATGTCAAGAGCTGAGAAAGAAGATTAAAAGGAATAAGAATAGGCCAATTGAGGAAAAATTATCCCTTTTTGCCATTATTTGATGGTATACTTAGAGAACCCCAAGTTCTGCTAAAAAGTTATTAGAAATAATCCACAACTTTGGAGTTGCTGGTTATAAAAATAAACCCACATAAGCCACCATTCCTATATATCATTAAAAAATCCAACAAGTAAAAGCAAAAGAGAAATTTATTTAAAGTAACTACTGATAATATAAAATATTTAGGAATCTATCCCAAGGGAAATTCAGAATCTTTATGAGCCAAATTACAGACCACTTTTCACCAAAATTAAAATTGATCTTAATTGGAAAAATATTAAATTGCTCTTGGATAGGGCGAAAAATAAGAAAGAACAATAACCAAACTAATCTATTTATTTAGGCTTTCCAATTGGACCCCAAAAACTATTTTTGACCTAGAAAAAAATAACAACAAAGTTCATATGGAAAACAAAAGGTCAAGAATTTCAAAGGGAATTAATGAAAAAAATCAAATGATGGTGGCTTAGCTTAAACCAGATAAAATTATATTATAGAGCAGCAGTTAACCAAACTATTTGGTACAAGGAAAAGATTAGTTGATCAGGGAATAAAGGTTCAAGGGATAAAACAAGCCAACAAATATAAACAACCTAGTCTTTGAAAACCCAAAGATCCCAGCTTTTTGGGATAAGAACTTACTATTTGATAAAAATTGCCAAAAAATTTGGAAACTAATATGGCAGAAAACCTTGAAATCCTTATAACAACCGAACCCAAATAAAGTTAAAATGGGTTCATGGCCTAGGCATAAAGAATAAAATTTTAAAAATTTAGAGGAACATAGGAAAGTTTACCTCCCAGACCTGTGGAAGGGAAGGTCTTTTGGGCAAAAGCATTACTAGAATCTTACCGATCAAAAAAGAAAAAATTTTGATTATACAAACTGGAAAAGTTTTTGGTAAAACAAAACCAATGCAGAAAAGATTAGAAGGGAAGCAATAAACTGGGAAAAATTTTTACAGTCGGTTGGTAAAGGCCCTTTGAAAATATAAAAATTAACTTTAATTTAATAAAAATCGCCATTTCCAATTGAAAATGGTTAAAGGATTATGAACAGACAATTTTAGATGAAGAAATTGAAACCATTTCTAGTCATATGAAAAGATGCCCAAGTCATTATTAATCAGAGAAATGCAAATTAAGACAACCTCAAGATCCACCACACAACCTGGTTGGCTAAAGACGGGAATAAATAATGATGGATTTTGGGGGATTTGGGAAAATGGGACATTGATTCATTGTTGGTGGAGTTTTTAAACGAACCAACCATTTTGAGGAAGTTTGGATTCTATTAAAAAGTTATCAAACTGGAAATACCCTTTGATCCAACATTGTTAATACGGGATTTATTCGAGGATTATAAAAGAAGGGAAAGGGAATTTCAAAGAATGTTTGTGGCAGCCCTTTTTATAGTGGCTAGAAACTGGAAACTGAATGGATGTCCACGTGTTGGAGAATTGGGAATAAATTTGTGGTATATGAAAATTTATGGAAATTACTGTTCTGTAAGAAATGACCCACCAGGATGATTTCAGGAAAAGGCCCGGAGGAACCTAACCGAACTGATGCTGGGTGAAAGGCAGGAACCAAGATCATTAATATACTTTACAACAATACTAGATGATGGCCAGTTCTGATGGATCGGGCCATCCCTCGCAACGGGATCCCCAAACCATTTCTAATTGGAGCAGTAATGAACTGAACTAGCTTATACCCAGAAAAGAACCTTGGGAGATGACTAAAACCAACCATTGAATTCCCAATCCCTATAATTATGCACACCTTCATTTTTGATTTCCTTCACAAGCTAATTTACAAAATTCAAGTCTATTCTTTTGTACAGCAAAATAATGTTTTGGTCATGTATACTTATTGTGTATCTAAAGTTATATTTTTAAATATATTTTAAATTACTGGTCATCCTGACATTTAGGGGAGGGGTGGGGGTAAGGAGGGTGAAAAAATTGGAACAAAGGTTTGGCAATTTTAATGCTGTAAAAGTTACCTATTGTATATTCCTGTAAATGGCATTAAATTAAAAAAAAAAAAAAAAAAAAAGAAAATAAAGAAATAAAATGTCTTACAGAGTTTTTTTTTTCAGAGTTTATGTTTTAAAGAAATTATTTCCAGATTTTTTTTTATTTTGATGTGTAAATGTGTTTTCATAAAGGAATCCTATACAAAACTAATTTTTTTCATGTATCTGATTCTCTTAAGTTCTGTATGCTGTTTGAGTAATTTAATTATGCCTTCATTTCATCTCTTCCTCTTAGCTTGCATGTTTAAATATCAGTAATGTTGTATGCACTTTACAAGTAAGAATATAGACTAAGAGATTAAACCAATTTCTATGAACATGGAACTAGTAAGTGTTAAAGAAGGAATTTAGATTCAGGTCTTCCTTACTCAATCACATTGTCATACTGGAGTAATCACCATATTGAAAGAACCAGGACAGATTAGTAGAATAAAAGCAAAAGAAGTATATTTATGAATGGATAAGTAATATCAAAAGTTTTAGAGAGTTAAAATCATTATAATCTATACAAAAACCAGAACATTTAAAAATAAAGAAATCACTGGGTTTGCATAGAAAAGAGATCATAAAAAGGGAAAAGCACACATATGTGCAAAAATGTTTACAGCATGCCATTTTGTACTGGGAAGGAACTGGAAATCAAGTGGATGCCCATCAGTGGGGAATGACTAAGTTATGGTATGTGATTGTTATGGAATATTGTTGTACTTTAAGAAATGAATGGCAGGATGATTTCAGAAAGAACTGGAGAGACTTAAATAAAGTAGTGCTATGTCAAGTGAGTGGAATCAAGAGAACATTGTACAAAGAAACAACAAGATATGATGATGATCAACTCTGATGTAGATGGCTTTAGGGGTTTGTTGCTGATAGTGAAGAGAAATACAAGATGGATAGTTGCGTGTATAACAGGGCAAAATAAAAGTTATTTTCTCTTTTGTTGTCTTGACATTTTTAGAAGGCAAGAAAGCAGACAGTCTTAAGATAAAGAATGTATAAACAACAAAGATAAATAATTGCCTTAGTAAATAAAAAAAATGAGAAAGAAAGGGAGGAAAAACAGCTTTCTTAAAATTGGAAAATCTTATTAATTTCCTAAATATATAATTGCCCAATTAGGTGAAAAATGAGAAAGGTTAAAAAAATTTTTCTTAAAATCACTGACAAAATTTATTTAATACACCAAATATGCACAAATCAAATACACATTATATCTGTGTATGTGCATATATATATATATACATATATAGAGATGGGACCTTATATATATATATATATATATATAAACATACAACACATATATTGGGTAATGTTTTAATATATATATATATATATATATATATATATATAATATTTTATTATCAAAGGGCACTATTATATAATAGAATATGTGTAAATATATCCATGTGTATGTACCCATATTCATATATGTGTGTGTGTATGTATATGTACAAATATACACATGCTGACAATTATAAATATGAGGGAAAATAATAATTAGGGAACAATAAGTTGTAATTAAAAGTAAATTAAGGGAAATATAGCAAAATAGAGATAAATCATTAAGTTTCTTGAGTTTTCCCAGTTTCCTTTTCTGAAACAACATGAAAATAAACCTCTAAACATACAGAAAGATGTTTCTGAAAGATTCTGTCAGAAAGATGGAATCTAAAAAAAAAAAAAAGAAACTATTTTGTCATCCAAGATAGCTTTGATGGACTTAAGTAGAAGTCTATCTAACTTGAGGAAAAGGGAACAAAGGCCAGCACAGATAATGTCAGGGAAAGCCAATCACAGCAAGAATGATCAAATGAGACCCTTTAGTCCTGGATCAACAAAATAGTAACACAAACTGGGCCTCCAGTCCTCCAGCACAAATTACAAATTTTAAATACAAAACAGGGAAAAATAGGTAAAACCTAAGTCCAGACCACACTCCCGGACACCACTTCACCAAAAATAAGACACCCTATGCTCAAAACCAAAGATGCACAGAAAACATAGGATATCAATTATTGTGCCCTGGGGAAAGGACTAGACTTTAAAAGTCCTGAAAAAAAAGAGGAAAATAAATAAATAAATAAATAAAACAAGAAATATAAAGAACCCTAACTATAGAAAATCACTGTGGTGACAGGAATGAACAAAAAACTTAGAAGAGGATAAAAATAACCCTATATGTAAAACCTCAAAGGGGATATAAATTGGTCTCAACCCAAAAAGCCTTCTCAGAGAAACAGATAATGAATTTTGAAAGTCAAAGAAAAATTGAGAAAAGAAATGAGAGATAGGCAGGAGAGCCTAAGAACTTAGAAAAGGAAGAAGACAAAATTGACTGAATTAGCTATATAGAGAGAATTGACTCAAATTTCCAACAATTCAAGTCCTTGTCTAATTGATAAATTGTCAAAGGACACACAAGAATGCCCACTATCAGCATTATATTCAATATTGTATTAGAAATGCTAGCTTCGCCAATAAGAGTTGAGAAAGAGATTAAACGAATCAGAGTAGGTAATGAGGAAATCAAATTATCATTCTTTGTAAATTATATGATGGTATACATAGAGAACTCCAGAGATTCTACTAAAATGTTATTAGAAATAAACCACAATTTTAGCAAAGTTGCAGGATACAAAATAAACCTACATAAGTGGTCATCATTCTTATATATCACTAACAAAATCCAACAGTTAGAGATATAAAGATAAATTCCATTTAAAGTAACTTCATATAATATAAAATATTTGGTTATCTATCTGCCAAGGGAAAGTCAGGAATTACATGAGCAAAACTACAAAACACTTCGCACACAAATAGAGTCAGATCTAACCAATTGGAAAAATATTAAGTGCTCTTGGATAGGTTGAGCAAATGTAATAAATATGAAAATACTACCGAAACTAATCTATTTATTTAGTGCTATATCAATAAGATTGCCAAAAAACTATTTTAATGACCTAGAAAAAATCACAATAAAATTCATCTGGAAGAACAAAAGGTCAAGACTTTCAAGGGAACTAATGAAAGAAAAATCCAATGAAGGTAGTCTAGCTATACAAGAACTAAAAACTATATTATAAAGCAGCAATCACCAAGACCATTGATAAGAAAAAGACTAGTTGATAAGTGAAAGACGTTAGGTTGACAGGATAATACAGTCAATTGTTAGAGAATTCTTACAAGTTGCTAAGTCACTGGAATTGATAGAGACAATAATTATCTAATTTAGCATGGTACTTAACAGTTCTCTAGTTCACTAATGAACTTACTACTTATTAGAGGTTCAGACCTTTCACACCTTTAAGAGAGCATATATAAGCTTAGAGCTTCAACCATGATTGACTCCAGGAGATTTAAGTCTAAGAAACAAGCCCACTCTCGGAGGCATAGTCAGATTCATTCCATATTCCACCTTTGTGCTGGCTGGAGACTCGGAGGGAGCTAGAGGCTGAAGCTGGCAGAGGCAAAGGACTAGCGGCAGGAATCAAAGAAGGAGATAGGCCTCTAAGAAAGCTAACTGAGCCCAAGGAAGGAAACAAGACTTAAAAGGAAACAATAAAGGATTTGGACTTTAATCCCTGGCTGAATTAGAGGTGGTGTTACTCTAAACTGAAAAAAAGGTTGCCTCTAGAAGACCCCAAGAAATCTGCTCCCAGAAAAGTTTATATTTTAGAAGAACATTGCAGTCAATAACTTTAATAATCTAGTGTTTGATAACCTCAAACTCCCAGCTTTTGGGATAAGAATTCACTGTTTGACACTAACTGCTGGGAAAATTGGAAATTAGTATAGCGGAAACTAGGCATTGACCCACACTTAAACTGTACACCAGGATTAGGTCAAAATGGTTTCATGATCTAGACATACATAATGAGATTATAAATTAGTTAGAAGAACATAGGATAGTTTACCTCTTAGACCTGTAGAGGAGGAAGGAATTTGTGACCAAAGAACTAGAGATAATTAATGATCACAAAATAGAAATTGTAATTATATCAAATTAAAAAGCTTTTGCACAAACAAAACTAATGCAGACAAGATTAGAAAGGAAACAATAAATTGGGAAAATATTTTTGCAGTCAAAGGTTCTGATAAAAGCTTCATTTCCAAAATATATAGAGAATTCAATCTAATTCATAAGAAATCAAGCCATTCTCCAATTGATAAATAGTCAAAGGATATGAAAAGACAATTTTCAGATGAAGAAATTGAAAGTATTTCTAGCCATATGAAAAGATCCTCCAAGTCATTATTAGTCAGAGAAATGTAAATTAAGACAACTCTGTGATACCACTACACACCTTTCAGATTGGCTAGGATGATAGGAAAAGGTAATGCTGAATGTTGGAGGGGATGTGGGAAAACTGAGACACTGATACATTGTTGGTGGAACTGTGAATGAATCCAATCATTCTGGAGAGCAATTTGGAACTATGCTGAAAAAGTTATCAAACTGTGCCTACCCTTTGATCCAGCAGTGTTACTACTAGGCTTATATCCCAAAGAGATCATAAAGAAGGGAAAGGGATCTTTTTGTGTGAAAATGTTTATGGCAGCCTTTTTTGTAGTGGCAAGAAACTGGAATGGATGCCCATCAATTGGAGAATGGCTGAATAAATTATGATATATGAACATTAGGGAATATTATTATTCTGTAAGAAATGACCAACAGGATGATTTCTGTGAGGCTTGGAGAGATTTACATGAACTGATGCTAAGTAAAATGAGCAAATCAGGGAGATCATTATGGCAACAATAAGATTATATAATGATCAGTTGTGATGGACATGGTTTCTTCAACAATGAGATGATTCAGACTAGTTCCCATTGTTCAATGATGAAGAAAGCCATCTACAACCCAGAGAAAGGACTGTGGGAACTTAGTGTGGTTCATAACATACCATTTTCACTCTTTTTTGTTGTTGCTTACTTGCATTTTATTTTGCTTCTCTAAATTGTTGTAGTAGTAGTTGTTGTTTTTTATTCTTCATTCTCAATTAGGACTACAACATTAGGGAGGTGATGCCATGATATGCAAGTAAATTGGATTTAAGTTAGGTAGGGCTGTGCAAGGTCATTTACCTCACTATTTTCTCCAGATCCATCTTGATTCATTGGGAAAAAATATTTATCAAGATGATTGGTCATGGCCCTGTATTAAATAGGAGAAATTGGTCTTTTAAGCTAATGTCTTTAGAAAGTTTCAGTTTGACTGAGCCTTCACCCATTAAGAGATTAAGTAATACAATTTTAGACAAAGAATTTATACAAGATCTTAATGAATACCCCAGGAAAAATCACAGGTACAATTGTATTCATGTATAAATTACACTAAATATATAAATAACAATTAATTCCAATGCTGCATAAATAATTTACTGATACCTAAACTAGAAAGTGCTGAAAATGAGAAAGGAAATTCTAGTTCAAATATCCTAAAGAATATTGAAGCATCCTTTTTAAACAACATACTAGCTAGGTGATTATGATAATATATCACAAATATTATGCACCTTGACTAAATGGAATTTATGCAAAGATTGTAGGATTGATTCAATATTAGGAAAACCATCAACAAGATTTACCATATCAGCAATAAAACCAATAGAAACCACATGATCATCTCAACAAATAACTGAAAAAGCTTTAAATTCCAGTATCCATTTCTAATTAAAAAAAAAAAAATGACATGGGTTTATGTAGGTAGAGGTAAGATGGTGGAATGAAACCAAAGGCTGCTCAAGTGTTCCTAGTTGACCTGAAAAAGACACATGAAATCAAGCCTCTGAATGCAGTTTAACAGAAAGAAACAATTCTCCAGCTCAAACAAAATTGGTAGGAGTATAAAAAAGTTCAATCTCACTGATAAGAAAGGATTGTTCAGCCCAGCTCAGACAGAATATGAGAAAGCTAGTGAGAGGGCCTGAAACTTAGCAGATCAGTAACTGAGAAGCTCAGATCTAGCTCTCTAAAGGAAAAGTCCAGTGGGGCAACCTCCAGTCCCAGCTGAGAAGACAAACTCTGGGAAAACAGTCTATTTCCTGAAAAGAGCAGGAATATCTGCCTCTTGCAAACAAAAGAGAAACTGGATACAGTGCTGCCATGACTCCAAGAGCAGAGTTCAACCTTAAAAGACTTATTATTTTCAAATAAATAAATATCTTTTTATTTTCAAATAAAAGCTTTTTATTTTCAAAACATATACATTGATAATATTTCAACATTAACCTTTGCAAAGCTTTGTGTTCCAGATTCAAAAATATAATCTCAAGGGGAAATACTGGAAGCTGTGCGACAAAAAAACAATTCAAATATCAAGGATCAACAATCAGGATTACCCAAGATCTCAGCAATTTTTCTACTGGGATTATATTCCAAAAAGATCTTAAAAGAGGGAAAGGGAGCCACATATGCAAAACTGTTTGGGGCAGCCCTCTTTGTAGTGGCAAGAAAATAGAAATTGAGCATATGCCCATCAATTGGAGAATGGCTGAATAAGTTACAACTCATATGAATGCTATGGAATATTATCATTCTATAAGAAACAATAAGCAGGATGATTTTAGAGAGATCTGGAGAAACTTATGTCAACTGATGCTAAGTGAGATGAGCAGAACTAGGAGAACATTGTACACAGCAACAGCACAATTGTGTAATATTCAATTCTAATGAACGTGACTCTTTTCAACAATGTGGTGATTCAGGCCACTGAATGGTTGTGTGAGGAAGAGAGACATCTACATTCAGAGAGAGGACTGTAGGGACTGACAATATAGCTATATTGTGGATCACAATATAGTTTTTCATCTTTTTGTTGTTGTTTGCTTGCATTTTGTTTTCTTTCTCATTTTTTTTTTCCTTTTTGATCTGATTTTTCTTGTGCAGCATAATTGTGGAAACAATTTATAGAAGAATTGTATGTGTTTAATATATATTGACTTACCTGCCATCTGGGGGAAAGGTGAGAGAAGAAGAAAGAAAATATTTGGAACACAAGGTTTTGCAAGGGTCAATATTAAAACTTATCTATGCATATGTTTTGAAAATTAAAAAATAAACCTTTTTGTAAAAGAAAAGGAAACACTATCTGTATCCAGAAAGAGAACTATGGAGATTGAATATAAATCATTTTGTGCTGTGTTCACCTCTTTTTTCTTTATGTTTCCCTCTCCCATAATTTTTCTCTATTATTGTTTTTTTCTCTCTCAAGCTTTTATTAAGAAAAAACATCATAAAGTGTTAATATAAAGGTATAATCATAAAAATAAAACAATTAAGAAAAATTAAGAAAAAAACACAGAAGGCACTGGAATAAAAGGACAATTTCTTGAAATGAGAAGTAGTATTTATCTAAAACCATCAGCAAACATTACCTTTAATACAATAAGATAGAAGTCTTTTCAATAAGACCAGTTGTAAAGCAAGAATGCCCATTATCACCACTATTACTCAAGACTGTACTAGGAATTTTAGGTATATCAATAAGAGAAGAAAAGGAAAAAGAGAATAAGGTACAAAATTACCACTCTTGCAGATGATATAATTATATAATCAAAGGACATGAAAGCAAAAACATTACCTAGGAATAATTAACAATTTTTATAAATTTTCAATCTATAAACTCACATAAAAAATGAATATTTATTTTATGTGACCAACACAGTCCAACAGTAAGAGCTAGAACATGCAATCCCAATTTAAAAATTTATTAAAAGTATAAAATACTTAGCAGCCTACCTACCAAGTCAAGTACAGGAACCATATGAACACACATTGCAAAGCACTTTTTATACAGATAAAAATAGATCTTAAAAACCAGAAAAAATATGATTTCCTTGTAGATAGACTTATTCAATATAATAACAATATCAATTCTGCCTTAATTAACTTATTTATTTAATGTGACTTCTGGCCAAGATGGGAATTTCCAGCCAAGATGACAGAGAGGAGGCACACAGCTCTGTAAGCTCCATGTTTTCTCTCAGAATTAATTCATGACAAGCCTCTGAATTAATGCTTGACTGAAATAAAAACCCACAAACAGTTACCAAGAGAATACATCCTTGAGATTCGCCAGGAAAGGTCTGTTTTGCTTGAAGGCAGGAACGGTTTTAGATTGGGCACAGGCTGAGGGAAGCAGCAGCAAGAGCTCGGCAGGCAGCTCACAGCTGAGCCGACCGGAGGGGGTTGGGGGTGTGATCTCAGCCATCTCTGTGGGGAGAGCATTGCTACAGGATTGGATACTTTGCCCTGGCAGCAAGTCAGTAGTCCAGCAAAGAAGCTAAAAACACCAGGGGTGAAGAATACAAACCCAAACAGTTGGAGTTTCTCTGGACCTGGCCACCCCTCCCCAACAGCGTCTCAGCAAGCTCTCAGAGTCTCAGAGAGCAGGCAAAGCACAGTCCTGCTAGTGCCTTGCTGCTGTCCCCACAGTCTGTAGAGGAAGCGTGGTAACACCACCCAGCCCCTCCCCCAAAAAAAGTAGATTCCATTTGGGTTTTTTTTCTTTTTTTCTTTGCTAGTTTGTCTCTGATTCTTCTCTGACAAAATGAGCAAAAAATTGAAAAGGACCTTAACAATTGACAGCTTTTATATGGACAGAGAGCAGACTCTAAACCCTGAGGAAACTAAAAGCAGACTGTCTCCAGGTGAATCCCCACAGCACGAGATCATCTGTTCCTCAGCACAGATGAATCTCATAGAAGAAATTAAAAAGAATCTCAGGAGAGAGCTAGAAAAAAATGGGAAAAGGAGAAGGAGGCTTGGCAAGAGAGGCTAGAGAAGTCATCCCACTCACTTAAAGACAGTGGATAAAGAAATTAAATCCTTGAAAAATAGGATTAGTGAACTTGAAACACAAAATAGTTCTCTAAAAAATAAAATTGGCAAAATGGAAAAAAAAAATCCATAGACCAAAACAACTCAATTGGACAATTAGAAAAAAAGATATTAAAAAAGTGAGTGAAGAAAACACTTCATTGAAAATCAGAATCGAACAAATGGAATTGAATGACTCAAGAAGACAACAAGAATCAGTCAAGCAAAACCAAAAAACTCAAACAATGAAGAAAAATGTGAAATATCTTCTTAGGAAAACAACAGACCTGGAAAATAGGTCTAGGAGAGACAATCTGAGAATTATTGGCTCCCAGAAAAATATGATGAAATAAAGAGCCTGTGCACTATTTTCCAGGAAATTATCAAAGAGAACTGCCCAGAAGTCATAGAAACAGAGGGTAAAATAGACATTGAAAGAATTCATCAATCACCTACTGAAAGGGATCCTAAAATCAAATCACCAAGAAATATAGTGGCCCAGAACCCTCAAACGAAGGAAAAAATACTCCAAGCAGCTAGAAAAACCCAGTTCAAATAGAGGAGCCACAATAAGGATCATCCACGATCTACAGCATCCACATTAAAATATTGAAGTGCCTGGAATATGATATGCCAAAAGGCTAAGGAACTCAATATGCAACCAAAAATAACTTACCCAGCCAGAATGAGCATCTTTTCCAAGGAAGAAAATGGTCATTCAGGGAAATAAGTGAATTTCACCTATTTTTGATGAAAAAACCAGACTTAACAAAAAGTTTGATCTACAAATATAGAACTCAAGAGAAACCTAAAAAGGTAAAAAGAAATCATAAGAGCTATATTTCTGCTGTAAAGATGTATAAAGAATACATATATACCTTGTTCTAGAAACTAGAGATGGAAAGGATATTGTACCAGAAAAAGGGTGAAGTGGGAGTACTACATCTCATGAAGAGGCTAAGGAAACCTGTTATATCTGAAAGAAAGAATGGAGGGTGATGAATAAAGTGGTATCTTACTGCCATCAGAACTGGCATTGAGAGAAAAATTTTTTATTCAATTTATGGTGAAACTTCTCCAACCTCATTGAAAAGTGATAAGGGAAAAGTGAAAAGGGAAGGAATAAGATAAGCAGGAGGAAATAGGGAAACTGTGAGGGACAGGAGTAAGATAGGGGGAGAAACTCTAAGGCGGGGGGAGGGGAGGGATACTAAAAAGGGAGGGCTGTGAGAAGCAAGTGGTGCTCACAAGTTTAATACTGGGAAGAGGGGTAAAAGGGAAAGAAGGGAGTAAAGCATAAACAGGGGTTAACATAATTGGTAATTTTAACCATAAATGTGAACAGGGTAAAATCCCCCATGAAGAGGAAATGGTTAGCAGAATGGATTAAGAACCACAATCCTACAATATTTTGTTTACAGAAAACACATCTGAAACACGGAGATACATGCAGAATAAAGGTAAAAGGTTGGAGCAAAATCTACTATGCTTCAGGTGAAGTCAAAAAGCAGGGGTAGCCATCCTGATCTCAGATCAAGCAAAAACAAAATTGATCTAATTAAAAGAGATAAGGAAGGGCACTATATCTTTGCTAAAGAGTATAATAATGAAGAATACAGTATTAAACATATATGCACCAAGTGGTGTAGCATCTAAATTTAAAAGAGAAATTGAGAGCTGCAAGAAGAAAAGACAGAAAACTAATAATAGTGGAGATCTCAACCTTGTACCTCAGAATTAGATAAATCAAACCACAAAATAAATAAGAATGAAGTCAAAGAGGTAAATAGAATACAGAAAAGTTAGATATGATAGATCCTGAGAAAATGAAATGGAGACAGAAAGGAGCACTTAATTATTTTCAGCAGTCCATGGAACCTATACAAAAATAGACTATATATTAGGACATAAAAACCTCAAACTCAAATGCAGTAAGGAAGAAATAGCAAAGGCATCCCTTTCAGACCACAATGTAATAAAAATTACATTCAACAAAAAGCCAGGGGAAAGTAGACGAAAAAATTATTGGAAATTAAATAATCTCATATTAAAGAATGATTGGGTGAAACAGCAAATCATAGACATTATTAATAACTTCACCCAAGAAAACGACAATAATGAGACATCATACCAAATGTGGGATGCAGCCAGAGTGGTAATAAGGGAAATTTCATATCTCTAGAGACGTACTTGCATAAAATAGAGAAAGAGAAGGTCAATGAATTGGGCTTGCAACTAAAAATACTAGAAAAGCAACAAATTAAAAACCCCCAGTCAAACACTAAACTTGAAATTCTTAAAATAAAAGGAGAGATCAATAAAATTGAAAGTAAAAAAAAAACTGTTGAATTAATTAATAAAAGTATAAGTTGATTCTATAAAAAAAATTAACAAAATAGTCAAACCCTTAGTAAATCTGATTAAAAAAAAGAAAGAGGAAAACCAAATTGTTAGTCTTAAAAATGAAAAGGAAGAACTTGCCACTAACGAAGAAGAAATTACACCAATAATTAGGAATTAATTTGCGCAACTTTATGTCAATAAATTTGACAACTTAAATGAAATGGAAGAATACCTTCAAAAATATAGCTTGCCCAGATTAACAGAGGAAGAAGTAAATATCCTAAACAGTCCCATCTTAGAAAAAGAAATAGAACAAGCTATTAACAAATTCCCTAAGAAAAAATCCCCAGGACCATATGGATTTACATGTGAATTCTACCAAACATTTAAAGAACAACTAACTCCAATGCTATATAAACTATTTGAAAAAATAAGGATTGAAGGAGTCCTACCAAACTCCTTTTACAACATAATATTTACTGATACCTAAATCAGGTAGGCTGAAAACAGAGAAAGAAAATATAGACCAATCTCCCTAATGAGTATTGATACTAAATTCTTAAACAAAATATTAGCAGAAAGACTAGAGAAAATCATCCACAGGATAATACACCATGACCAGGTAGGATTTACCAAGAATTCAGGGCTGATTCAATATTACAAAAAGGATTAGGAAAATTGACTATATCAATAACCAAACTAACAAAAACCATATGATCATCTCTAGAGATGCAGAAAAAGCATTTGAAAAAATCCAACATCCATTCCTAATAAAAACACTTGAGAGTATAGGAATAAATGGACTTTTCCTTAAAATAATCAGTAGCATCTATGTAAAACCATCAGTAAGCATCATAGGTAATGGGGATAAAATGAAACTATTCCCAGTGAGATCCAGAGTGAAACAAGGTTGCCCAATAGCACCATTACTGTTCAATATTGTATTAGAAATGCTTGTTTCAGAAATAAGAGTTGAGAAAGAGATTAAAAGAATTAGAGTAGGTAATGAGGAAATCAAATTATTATTCTTTGTAGATGATATGATGGTTTACTTAGAGAACCCCAGAGATTTTGCTAAAAAGGTATTAGAAATAATCCACAACTTCAGCAAAGTTGCAGGATAGAAAATAAACCTACATAAATCATCAGCATTCTGATATATTACTAACACAATGCAACAGTTAGATATACAAAGATAAATTCCATTTAAAATAACTTCCAATAATATAAAATATTTGGGAATCTTTCTGCCAAGGGAAAGTCAGGAATTACATCACCAAAAATACAAACCACTTCCCACACAAATAAAGTCAGATCTAACCAATTGGAAAAAAATATTAAGCGCTCATGGATAGGTTGAGCAAATATAACAAAGATGACAATACTACCTAAACTAATCTATTTATTTAGTGCTATACCAATGAGACTCCACCCAAAAATTATTTTAATGACCTAGAAAAAAATTACAACAAAATTCTTCTGGAAGAACAAAAGGTCAAGACTTTCAAGGGAACTAATGAAAGAAAAATCAAATGAAGGTGGCCTAGCTGTACCAGTTCTAAAACTATATTATAAAGCACAGTCACCAAAACCATTTGGTATTGGCTAAGATATAGATTAGTTGATCAGTGAAATGGGTTAGGTTCACAGGACAAAATAGTCAAAAACTTTAAAAATCTAGTGTTTGACAACAACCAAATCCCAGCTTTTTGGATAAGAATTCACTGTTTGACAATAACTGTTGATAAAATTGGAAATTAGTATAGCAAAAACCCACATTTAACATTATACACCAAGATAAGGTCAAAATTGGTTCATGATCTAGGCATAAAGGATGAGATTATAAATCAATTAGAAGAACATAGGATAGTTCAACTCTCAGACCTGTGGGGGAGGAAGGAATTTGTGACCAAAGAAGAACTAGAGATTATTATTGATCACAAAATAGAAAAATGTGATTATATCAAATTAAAAAGCTTTTTGTACAAACAAAACTAATATAGACATGATTACAAAGGAAACAATAAACTAGGAAACATTTTTACAGTTGAAGATTGTTCTAAAGACCTCATTTGCAAAATATATAGAGAATTACCTCTAATTTGTAGAAAATCAAGCCATTGTCCAATTGATAAATGATCAAAGTATATGAACAGACAATTCTCAGATGAAGAAATTGAAACTATTTCTAGCCATATGAAAAGATGTTCTAGTCATTATTAATCACATAAATGCAAATTAAGACAACTCTGAGATCCTACTACACACCTCTCAGATTTGCTAGGATGATAGGAAAAGATAATGCTAGATATTGGAGGGGATGTGGGAAAACTGAGACAATGATACATTGTTGGTGAAATTGTGAATACATCCAGCCATTCTGGAGGGCAATTTGGAACTATACTCAAAAAGTTATCTTTTTTTTTTTTTTTAATAGCCTTTTATTTACAGGTTATATGTATGGGTAACTTTACAGCATTGACAATTGCCAAACGTCTTGTTCCAATTTTTCCCCTCCTTCCCCCCACCCACTCCCCCAGATGGCAGGATGACCAGTATCAGATGTTAAATATTTTAAAATATATATTAGATACACAATAAGTATAATAACCAAATCATTATTTTGCTGTACAAAGAATCAGACTCTGAAATATTGTACAATTAGCTTGTGAAGGAAATCAAAAATGCAGGTGGGCAAAAATATAGGGATTGGGAATTCAATGTAATCGTTTTTAGTCATCTCCCTGAATTCTTTTGCTGAGTGTAGCAGGTTCAGTTCATTATTGCTCTTTTGGAACTGATTGGGTTCATCTCATTGCTGAGGATGGCCAGGTTCATCAGAATTGGTCGTCATATAGTATTGTTGTTGAAGTGTATAATGATCTCTTGGCCCTGCTCATTTCACTCAGCATCAGTTTGTGTAAGTCTCTCCTGGTCTTTCTGAAATCATCCTGT
This sequence comes from Sarcophilus harrisii, assembly GCF_902635505.1. Classification (NCBI taxonomy): domain Eukaryota; kingdom Metazoa; phylum Chordata; class Mammalia; order Dasyuromorphia; family Dasyuridae; genus Sarcophilus; species Sarcophilus harrisii. The sequence continues at coordinate 420,216,967 of NC_045426.1, forward strand.
TGGTGATTTCTTACCAAACAATAATATTCCATAATATTCTTATAACACAGTTTATTCAGCCATTCTCCAATTGATGGGCATCCACTCAGTTTCCTGTTTCTGGCCACTACAAAGAGGGTTGCCTCAAACATTTGTACACATACAGGTCCCTTTCCTTTCTTTATGATCTCTTTGGTTAAGGAAGTAATTCCTCTGGATCCAAGGGTATGCACAGTTCTATAACTTTTTAAGCATAGTTCCAAATTGTTCTCCAGAATGGTTGGATGTATTCACAGTTCCACTGACAATGTATGTGTTCCTGTTTTCCCACATCCCTTCCAACATTCCACATGATCTTTCCCTGTCATTCTAGCCAGTCTGACAGGTGTGTAGTAGTATCTCAGAGGTGTCTTAATTTGCATTTCTCTGATTGATAATGACTTGGAGCATCTTTTCATATGGCTAGAAATAGTTTCAATTCCTTCATCTGAGAAGTGTCTGTTCATATCCTTTGACCATTTATCAATTGGAGAATGGCTTGATTTCTTATAAATTAGAGTCAATTCTCTATATATTTTTGGAAATGAGGCCTTTATCAGAACCTTTGACTGTAAAAATATTTTCCCGTTTTTTCCCTTCTAATCTTTCTGCATTAGTTTTGTTTGTCCAAAAACTTTTCAGTTTGGTATCGTGAAAATTTTCATTTGTTGATCGTTGATCTCTAGTTCTTCTTTGGTCATAAATTCTTTTCCTCTTACAGGTTAGAGGGTAACTTATCCTGTGTTCCTCCTAATTTTATTTATAATTTCATTCTTTGTACCTAGGTCCTTGAACCCATTTTGACCTTATCTTGGTGTCAGTGTTAAATTGGATCAATGTCTAGTTTCTGCCATATTCTTTCCAATTTTCCCAGCAATTTTGTCAAACAGTAATTTTTTATCCAAAAAGCTGGGGTTCGGTTTTCAAACACTAGGTTCTATAGTTGTTGACTGTTTTGTCCTTGAAACCCTAACCTTTTCCATGATCAACTAATCTATTCCTTAGCCAATACTAAATGGTTTTGGTAACTGCTGCTCTATAATATTATTTTAGATCTGGTACAGCTAAGCCACCTTCATTTGTTTTTTTTTTTTTCATTAATTTCCTCCAAAGATCTAACATACCTAATTTTTCTAATATTCTATTTACCTCTTTAATTTCTTTCTAATTTGTTTGTGGTTTGATTTGTCCAATTCTAAGAGATTAAGTTTGAGATCTCCCACTATTATAGTTTTATTGTCTATTTCTTCTTGCAACTCTTTTAACTTCTCCTTTAGGAAGTTGGATGCTATATGACTTGGTGCATATATATTTAGTATTGATATTGCTTCATTGTCTATGCTACCCTTTAGCAAGATGTAGTTTCCTTCCTTATCTCCCAAATTGATCCAACTTTTGCTTTTTTTTGATCTGAGATGGGATGGCTACCCCTACTTTTTTACTTCACCTGAAGCATAATAATTTTTGCTCCAGCCTTTTACCTTTACCTTGTTATCTCCCTGCTTTAAATGTGTTTCCTTAAACAATATATTGTAGGGTTCTGACTTTTCTCCAAGGCTGCCTATCTGCCTCCTCTTTATGGGTGAGTTCATCCCATTCACATTTAAGTTAAAATTACTAATTCTGTATTTCCTGGTTCCTAATATCCCCTGATTATGCTTCTCTTTTTCTTGCCCCCCCAACCCTCTTTCCCAATTTTAAACTTATGTGCCCCACTTGTATCACAACGCTCACCCTCTTTAGAATCCATCTCTCCCCCCCACATTGAATCTTTTCCCTTTTCTTGTACCTTTCCTTTCTTACTCTTTCTTTTCCCTTTTCCTCTCCCCCTTTTTTAATTGGGCAAGAGAGAATTTTCTCTATAAAAGTATGTCAGTTATTATCTCTTTTAGCCAACTTTGATGAGAGTAAGATTCACACAATGTTCCTCCCCCTCTCTAAATTCCCTCAGATATGATAAGTTTCCCTTGCCTGTTCGTGGGATGTGCTTTCCCTCTTTTGTTCCCCCTTTACCACCTTTTCTGCCATCATCCCTTTTCCATATTTACTTCCCTTTTTATGTTATATCAGTAAAATCAAATTATACATTTGACTTTTTGTATATCCACAACAGAAATACAATTCTCAAGAATTCCTTTTACCTTTTCTGCATCTCTTGAGTCCTTTGGTTGGAAATAAAATTTTTTGTTTAGTTCTGTTTTTTTCTTAGAAACAAATGGAATTCATTTGTTTCATTAAATGTCCATCTTCTTCCCTGGAATCAAATGTTCAGCTTAGCTGGGTAGCTTATTCTTGGCTGCATTCCAAGGTCTTTTGCCTTTCTATCAATTCCAAGGCCCTTCAGTCCCTAATGTGGGAGGCAGCCAGATCTTAGGTAATCCTTATTGGCACCTCAGCATTTAAATTGTTTTTCTGGCCCTGTAAAATTTTTTTCCTTAATCTAATAATTCTGAAATTTAAATATTCCTTGGGGTTTTTTATTTTGGGTCTTTTTCAGAAGGTGTTTATTGAATTCTTTCAATGCCTATTTTACCTTCTGATTCTATTTTAATCTGGGGAAGTTCTCTTTGATGATTTCTTGTAAAATAGTATCTGGGCTCTTTTTTCATAATTTTCAGAAAGTTCAATAATCCTCCAGTTATCTCTCTTAGATCTATTTTTCCAAGTCTATTTGTTTTTAAAGTAGATAATTCATGGTTTTTTCCAGTTTGTCATTTTTTTTTGGTTTTGCTTGACTGAGTCTTCTGTCTTAATGAATCATTAGTTTCTATTTGTTCAGTTCTGGTTTTTAATGAATTATTTTCTTCATTAGCTTTTTTTTTTACTTCTTTCTGTTATATGTAATTAGGTTTTTAAATGGAAATTGTTTTTGCTCTATGGAATTTTTTTCCATTTCACTAATTTTTTAAGTAAATTATTTTTTTTCCAATTCACAGATCCTACTTTCTTGGAAGTTCTTTGTCTTTTCCAATTCACAAATCTTACTTTCCAGAGATTCTTTTTTTTTATTTTTTCCAGTTCACAAATTTTCCCTGCATTTTATGGATTTTTTTATCTTTTCCAATTCATATTTCAGGAAGTTTTTGCTGTCTTGTAAAGCTTCTCTTTCCTTTCCCCATTTTTTTCTAACTCTCTTTTGAGACTTTTAATGCTCTCTTTTATGAAGGGCCTTATTAAAAAGGGGACAGGTAACATTCCCCCGGGGTTATTTCTAGTGTCTGTTTGCTATTATTCTCTTCAGGTTTGGACCTGCTCTTTTTTAATAAAGCTGTTTATCATTCTTTTCATTCTTTTATTCATTTTTTAAAGCCTTTAAGGTATGCCTTCTAGGCAGGGGTTAAACTTCCCTGCCAGAGCAGGAGAATGAAAACAGCTTTCCCTTATGGTATGGGGTTTCTCCCTGGGTGAAAGTTTCCCCTTCCCCCTCCGGAGGTGATTTAGGACTGGCCACTATCAAAGTGCCCAGTTGAGCTGTGTGGTTTAGTGACTGCCCTAAGGCTAGAGACTAAGTGGTGAAAGTATCACTGCTCCAGGACATAGCCCCTTGTGGGGCTGTGGGTATTAGCAGCTTACCAGCAGATAGCCCAGCTCTACCAGAAGTCTCTGCCTGGACCCAAATCACCCTGGGAAAGCTCTATTGCCCCAAGCTCAGCCCCCTACTGTGCAGATTAGAGGCTAACCTGGGCTGTGCCCTCCTGCCATGCAGGTTTGCAACTGCCCCAAGGAAAAGCCCCATACTGCGGTTTGGGGCTCTGAGCTTGTGCTGTGGTCTGTGCTCTCACTTTTGGTTTGGGGTTCAGCTTGGAGCCTTAGTTCTCTCTCTGCTTGTGCTGATCTCCCCCTCCAGCTCTGAGGAAAAACCTTTTCTGGTGAAACTCCAAATTTTCTTTGGCTGGTGAGTTATTATACTTCTAATATTTTTGAATTGTAGCAGTCAAGACTATTTTTGAGGCTCGATATAATATTGATGAAGAGGGAAAGAGAAGAGCTTAGAAAGTTGTGTTTGCCTTCTCCGCCATCTTCTCAAAAGTTATCAAACCGTGCATACTCTTTCATCCAGCAGTGCTAATACTGGGATCATATTCCAAAGATCTTAAAGAAGTGAAAGGGACCTGTGTGTGTAAAATTATTTGTGGCAGCCCTTTATGTAATGGCTAGAAATTGGAAACTTAATGGGTGCCCATCAATTGGAGAATGGCTTAAAAGGTTGTAGTATATGAAAGTTATGGAAATTATTGTTCTGTAAGAAATGGCCAACAGGAAAATTTCAAAAAAGCCTGGAGTGACTTACTTGAACTGATGCTTGGTGAATTGAGCAGGACCAGGAGATTAGTATATACTTCAGCAACAATACTCTATGATGATCAATTCTGATGAAGGTGTCTCTCTTCAGCAATGAGATTAACCAAATCATTTCCATTTGTCCAATAATGAAGAGAACCAGCTACAACCAGCAAAATAACTCTGGGAAATGAGTGTGAACCACTACATACCATTTTCAATCACTCTGTTTTTATATGCTTGCATTTTTTATTTTCTTCTCAGGTTAATTTTGCCTTATTTCTAAGTCTGATTCTTCTTGTATAGCAATATAACTCTGTGTGTGTGTGTGTGTGTGTGTGTGTGTGTGTGTGTAGTATTTAACATATACTTTAACATATTTAACATGTATTGGTCTACCTGTCATCTGGGGGAGGGGGAAGGGGAATGGAAGGGAAAAGTTGGAATAGAAGGTTTTGCAAGGGTCAATGCTGAAAAATTACCATACATATATCTTGTAAATCAAAAGCTATAATAATAAAAGAAAGACTTTTTCAAAGCCTCTCATAATTGTTTATCCATGTGACAGTGGGCAAGTTACAAAATTTCTCATTCTCAGCTTTTACCTTTATAAAACAATAAGGTTGTATTCAATGAATTTTAGAACCTTAATGTCTCCATATTTATCTCTAATGTTCTTTTTGGGTGTTATTGTATATATATATATATATATATATATATATATTTTTTCTTTTACTACTTCTAGGTGCTGTTCTTTGGAATATAACTGAATGAGTTTCTGATATTCAATTATCATAATTAATGATTTATGATTATTAATATTTCATTAATGAGAAAAGGAATCAGCTTTGCTTTTTCTTATACCAATACAAATTTATTCACAAAAATATGATGTATAGGACATAATAGATCTCAGCATTTGAATTTCATTCAGCCACATTCATGGTTAAATTGGAAAGGAAACTTGCTCTACAAAGAATATAGAGAAATGTCACGAAAGATCAGACATTATACAAATGCAGTTAGAATTTGCTAAGATATCATATATTGTTAACTGTCAGACATATAAGAAAGTATTCTTAGCATAGATCACATGAATTAATTATTTTAATCTCATAAAATCATCACACAAACCTCAAATTCTTGTGATAAGGTGTCAAATATTAGTTAAATTATTTACATCTGCAATTATTTGTTAATTTGTTAATTATGTTTTTCAGATTATACATACACACTCTTTTTTTTTTTTTTACATTTTCCCACATGAATCATGTTAGAAGATAAAAGTCATTACAAAAGTGAAAATTCATGAGAAAGAAAAAAAGCAGAAGGAAAAAAAAATAGTTGAAAATAGTATACTTTTCATTCTGCGTTCAGTTTCCATTGTTCTCTCTCTGGATTTGGATAGCATTTTTCATTAAAATTTTTTGGAATTGCTTTGAATTACTGAAATATTGAAAATAACATTCATAGTTGATCATCATACAATATTTCTATTACTGAGCATGTTACCCCAGTTCTGCTAAAATCACTCAGCATGAGTGCATGCAAATGTTTACAGGCTTTTCTGGAAATATCCTGCTTATCATTTCTTATGGAACAATAACATTACATTACTTGCATATGCAATAATTTATCTAGTCATTCTCCATTTGATGGGCATCTACTCATTTTCCAATGCTTTAAAACCTGAAAAAGAACTGCTTTTTCTTTTTTTTCTTTTTCTTTTTTTTTTTTTTTGCATACGTGGGTCTTTTCCCCTCCTTTATGACTTTTTTGGAATACAGATATTCTGGATCAATGGGTATGCATGCATAGCTTTATAGTCATTTGGGGATAGTTCTAAATTGCTCTGCAGAGTGGTTCAATTATTTCACAACTCTACCATTATTGTCTCAGTTTTCCAAGACCCCTCCAACATTCATCATTATTTTTTCTTAGCCATTCTGATATGTCTTATATAAAAAATTATTTTAATTTGTATTTTTCTAATACATAATAATTTAGAGCATTTTTTTCATATAACTATAAATGGCTTTAATTTTATCATCTGAAAATTGTCCACAGACTAAAACTCAAAGAGTGATATAAATTGGTCTCATGCCTAAAAAGGCTTCTTGGACGTGCTCATAAAAGACTTTGAAAGACAAATAACAGAAGTAGAAAAAAAATGTGAAATGAAATGACATCTATGCAAGTGTCAACAGCTTGGAAAAGGAAGAAAAAATTGGCTGAAGAAAACAACTTCTTAAAAAATACAATCAGCCAAATACAAAAACAAACAAATAAAAACCACTGAAGAAAACAATGCCTGCAAAAGTAGAATTAACCAAAAAGAAAAAGAGATACAAATGGTAACTGAAGAAAATCACACATTAAAAACTAGCACAGAACAAATGGAAGCTAATGACTTTGTGAGATAGCAAGAACCAATCAAAAAACTAAAAAGAATGAAAAAAATTGTAGAAAATATGATTATCTCATTGGAAAAACAGCCAACCTGAAAAATAGAACAAGAAAATGCATTTTAAATTTTATTGGCCTTTCTGAAGTCTATGACCAAAAAAAGAGCATGGACAAGATGCTCTAAGAGTTCATTAAGGAAAAGTGGCCCAATATTCTAGAAACTGAGGGGAAATGCTGTTTGAAAGAATCCATCAATCACCTTTGAAAAGACATCCCACAAGGAATTTCCAAACTACAATCTCAAGGAAAAAAATTATGCAAAGTACCAGACAAAACAATTTAAATATCAAGGAGCAACAGTCAGGATTATACAGGATCTGACAATTCCTACAATAAAGGATTAGCAAACCTGAAATTCCATATTTTTGAAGGCAAAGGATGTGGGTTTACAACAAAGAATTAATTACCCAGCATGATTCAGGATGATATTTCAAGGGAGGTGATGCATCTTCAATGAAGTAAGAAACTTGCCATCATTTCTATTGGAAAAAAACAGAAATAAATAGAAAATTTTAATATACAGTCACAGGACTTATGAGAAGCATAGAAAGATAAACAGGAGAAAATATGTATTACTTAAATATTAAACTGTTTACATTCCTAGAAGGGAAAACAATATTTGTAACTACAAATACAAAAACAAATACTTCCACTGGGACTGCATATTGGACTCCCACCATTGGACAAACAGGGGGAAGCATCACATAGACTGAGAGTGTGGTTGTGAATGGACTGTTACATTATGACTTCAAAGAAAAATACATTGAGGGGTAAAAAAATCTGTATTGCAAAAGGAGGAAAGGGGAGGTATAATGGGGAAAATTATTTCAAATGAAGCTGTACAAAAGCCCTATTACAATCAAAATAATGCCCAAAGGGCTATAAAACTATGAACCCTTTGACCTAGGAGTGTCATTAATGGGTCTGTATACCAAGGAAATCATAAAGGAGGGAAAAGAACACACAAATGCAAATTTATTTGTAGCAGCTCTTTTTTTTTTTTTTAGTAGAAAAGGATTGTAAAATGAATAGATGCACATCAATTAGCGAATAATTAACAAATTGTGGTACATGAAGGTAATGGAATATTATTGTTCTACAAAAAAATTATGAATAATCAGATTTTAGCAAGGTTTACATGAACTGATGCTGAAGGAAATAAGCAGAACAAGGAGTACCACATACACAATAACATCAAGAATATGTGATTATCAACTATGAAAGACTTGGTTCTTCTCAGTGGTTCAAGGAGTCAAAGCAATCTAAATAGACTTTGGAAAGAAAATTTCATCTGCATTCAGAAAAAAAAAGAACTAAGAATACTGAATATAAATCAACACATACTTTATTCACTTCTTTTTTTCTGAATGTTTTTTAATCTCTCTCATGGTTTTTCCCTTTTGTTCTGATATTTCTTTTCCAATATGATTCATAAAGAAATGTATATTAAAATAATCAAATTAAAAAAGAAACAATGTTGCAACTATGTATGAAACTGAAAACTCAAAGCTCACCTCAATCTTAATATTCTCTCACATTTATGTGATAATGGAATATCCTATCCCCACAATAATCACACACAAAATCCACAGAAACTTTAAAAAGATGAATCAACACAGTAAACAGTTAATAAGAACTTTTAGTTTAAATTCATTACAATGTATAAAGAAACCATTCATCAGTTTGAAAGGGATTAAATTAAGTTTAGTCACTGGATGGAGCATAAGTGACAACACATAGGATATATCTTTACATTAATTAAGAAAACTTAATCCCACTTTGTTGGCTACTTGCAAAAATAATTGTTTACCACAGAGGCAAACAATTTAAGATTCAAGTTCAGAGGAAATATTTTTTCTTCTTTTTTATGGGATTGAGGTGGAGTGTCCTTTCTCATCATCTTAACCTCTCACCATTGACCATATCATTGAAAAAAAAATTGACCAATAGGAGACAGTATATCTATCTGACAACAGAGTGTCACAGGGAGTACAAATCCAGATAAACATGGGCCCAGACAGAGAATGATATTATTTGTCCTTCATTTTTAAAGAAGTTAGTTGACATTACAAAATGATATATTGACTGGTGCATGAATTGGATGAGCCAGGCATGCACAAATACATCAGCACAATTCTTTCTTCCAGAAACATCAAAGGTTACTATGAAGACAAATATCAAAAATAACTGGCAATGGCCTGGGTTGCAATGTATGACATTAGCATTTTTTGATATAGGATCAAGCTTTAAGTACTCCACACCATCTCTTCAGCCATCTTCATGGTCATTAGGACAAACTGTTCTTATACACACATTCTTCTAGAAGAAATATTCACATACTAAGGTAGACATCGCCTAACTCACTGATAAATTTGAGATCTAATTTCTCCAAAACTGTTCTAGTTTATCTTCCAATACAGTTTTACAGGAGTATGAATGGTGTTCCCTCTGAAGTAGTGATGCTGATTTGTAACACTGGAAGTTTCACATGTTAATTTTCATTTTTTCCCCAGTTAATAGAAATTATTAAGAAGCTTCTTTATAAGAGACAAAGAAAGGAACTTTCCCAATCTCTTTCCCAAACTGCTCCAAATTCCTTTAAATAATGATTCTAAATACATTTCAGAATATAAGAAAATCCAAAAAGACAGTACAACATTTTCCAGCTGAATGCAACTTAGAATGTCAGCATCAAAGGTCTGTGACAGCAGGGTGGAAGTCCAATGTGCAGTACCAGTGGAAGCATTGCCAATGCAGCCCCTGACACAGGCAGATCTCTGTATCAGCATCAGTACTAGTGTATTCCAGAGACACCAAAGAAGACTTGGAAGTCAGCAGAAAATGTCTGTGGAACCAAGATTGGAATCCAACAGGCAATCCCAGTGCAGGCAGTGCCAGAGAAGCTTGGGCCCTATCTTACTCTTGGTTGTAGCCCTGGGCCAGACACTAGCATCAGCAAGATGGGACTTTTGAATGAGCAGCAGTTCTGGAGGCATCTAGACTTCTCAGTCCAAGGACACCAGGGAAGTCTGGGAATGTCAACATAGAGGGTCTGTGTCACCACGGTTGGAGTCACAGTCTCATGCCAATGCATCCTCAATACCAAAAGGCATGGCTTCAGCTAAGCAGAAATCTGTTGATTTACAACACTATATTTGACAATTATAGTGGGGTAGATACAATCCTAATAGCTCTACAATATAAAAGAGTGCTTGTGATGAGGGGTCTAGAAAAATCTCTGAAACAGCTGTACAAAACCCTGCAAGCTTTGGACAATACACTCTCCACTCTGGAAACAAAGCCCTATCTTAAGAAAAAGCTAAGAGCCCAGTAACAGACTTAAAAAACAATCAGACAACAGAAAAAGTTTCTGATGATTGAAAGTTATTTATGGTGACAAGAAAGATTAAAGCACGCACTCAGGAGATGATGACAAAGTCAAAGCTCCTACATCCAAAACCTCCAAGAAAAATAAGAATAGGGCTTAAGTCATGAAAAAACTCTTAACAGTATTTCAAAAATCAAGTAAAAGAGATAGAGAAAAAATTAGGAAAACAAATTGAGAGTGGTATAAAGAGAAATACAAAAATCTAATGAGAAGAATGCCTTGAAAAGCAAAATTGTCCAATGGTGAAAGGAAATACAAAAGTTTACTGAGGAAAATAATTCCTTAGAAAATAGAATTGAGTAAATAGAAGCTAAAGACTTTATGAGAAATCAAGTTACAATAAATAAAGCAAAACCAAAAATAAATTTTAAAAAATGTAAAATATCTCATTGAAAAAAAAAAACTGACCTAGATAATAGAACCAAAAGAGATAATTTAAAATTTACCTGTCTACCTGAAAGTCGTGATCAAACAAAGAACCTGGGAGGATTCTGGGAAGATGGCAGAGCACATTGGTAAATTTCAAATTCTCCAGATTTTCCACACAAATTGAACTAATTTCACCTTAGGGTGAATATATACTAGTGAAAAGTCAGGAATACTTGGGACAGGAGAGAGATTCTCAAAGTACAATCCAAGGAGATCTGAAGAAATACATTGAGTGGGCAGGGCATTAACTCATAAGAAGTGTAAACACCTGTGAGATAGCACCATAGAAACATCAAGTGGGGAGCCTTGGGCACGTTAGGTTTTGTTGGCACCTCAACAGGAACCACAGAAACTTTCACCTCCTGAACAAGGTGTGGAATTGTGGTCTGAGTCCTGAAAGACTGAGTGATAATTCTATGTATCAGGAATACCTGGTCCTGTGGTGCTACAAGGAGGAGGCCCTGGGGGAGAAGAAATCAGAACACATCTGAATGCAGAGGCAGTGGGGCAGGGATGCTGGTAACTATACACATTTACTGCAAGATAAAGCTCTTATTTTGGGGTTTCAGGTGAGAGGAAAGAGTTCAAGTGAAACTAGAGGTACCATCAACTCACTCCAAGATTAGAGGTGCATACACTAATACCTTTTCTTTTTAAAAAGTGAATTGACAAAGAAGAAAAAATCCCACCATAGAAACTTATTATGGAAACAGGGAAGACCAGGGTTCATCTTCAAAGGAGCACACTGAAGTAAAAAGAGCTTCTTCTACCCTAAAGAATAGCATGAAATGGCTTCCTGCCTAGAGAGAATTTATAGAAGAAACCAAAAGGAATTTTAAAATATAATGAGAGACTGAAGACAAAAATTAAAAAAATAAAAACCCACAAACTATCCAAGAAAAAAAAAGGTTATGGAAAAATGCTAGCCTGTTAGAACAGGTGATACAGTCTCAAAGAGAAAAATAACTATTTGAAAATTAGAATTTGGCAAGGGAAAACCAGAAAAGACATGAGAAACCAAAAAAATAACAAAATAGATTATAAAAAATGAAAAATTTGAATAGAATGTAAAAGATCTTATAAGAAAAAATGACAGGTCTGGAGAACAGATCAAGAGAAAATATAAGAATAATTGAACTGTCTGAAAGATATGAACAAAAATAGAAACTTGACACAATACTGCAAGAAATTATCCAATAAAATTGTCCTGGAGTGATAGAACATGAGGGGAAAATAGAAATACAAAAAATCCAGCAGAGAGAAAAATAACAATTTTCAAAGAACAACTTTCTTCAAGTAAAGAAAAGGTGTACACACGCATGAATATAATTTCTTCTATAATATATAATTTTCATTTTTCTCCCTCCATCTTCTCATTCTTCCCCAAGATAGAAATTAATTTGACATATATATATATATATATATATATATATATATAAACAATTTTCCACCTTTTTCATATTGTGAAAGAATAATCGCAACAAAAGGGAAAAGTCACAAGAAAAAAAAACACACAAAAAATTGTATTATGTTTCAGTCCTTATTCAGGCTCTATAATTCCCGCCCCCCCTTTGGAAGTGGATAGTATTTTCCATCATGAAACTTTTGGAATTATTTTAATTCATTGTATTTCTGAGAAAAGTAGTCTACCAAAATGATCATCTTCACAATATTGTTGTTACTCTGTATAACCTTCTCCTATTCTTATCATTTCACTCAGCATCAGTTCATATAAATATCCCACACTTTTTTTCTGAAATCTGCCTACTCATCATATCTTATAGAACAATAATATTACATTGCATTAATATGCCATAATGTGTTCAGTCATTCCCCAATTAATGGGTATCCATTCTATTTCCAATTATTTACCTCCACAAAGAGAACTGCTGTATTTTTGTACATGTGTGTGTTTTCCCATTATTTATGATTTCTTTGGGTTATAGACCTAGTAGAGATATTATTATGTGAAAGAGTACACACAGTTTTGAATCACTTTGAGCTAGTTCCAAATGGCTCTCCATAATGGTTTGATCAATTCACATTTCCAATAGCAATGCATTAGTGTTCCAGTTTTCAACATATGTTCTCCAACAATGATATTTTTCCTGTGAGGTGGTACAATGAAGTTATTTTTTTTTTTTTGTATTTCTCCAATACATATTTAGAGTATTTTTCATATGACCATAGATGGCTTTAGTTTATTCATCTGAAAATTATCTTATTTTTATATTATATATATAATATTATTATTTATATTATTATTATATAATATATATATTTATATATATATGATATATTATTTTATAATATTTATATATTATATATATAAGATATTCTTATTTTTTGATCACTTGATAATTGGGTATGACTTGCATTCTTATAAATTTAACTCAATTTTCCTTATATTTTAGGAATGAGGACTTTAGCAGAGATTTTCATTGTCAAAATTATTCCCCATCTTTTTATGTTCATTCTAATGATATTTACATTGCTTTGTTTCTGCAAAACTAATGTAAAAAATGTAATTTAATGTATTGTAATACATTTTATGTAAGCAGAATTATTCATCTTGAATTTCATAATGTTCTCTATATCTGGTTTGATTATTAATTCCATCCTTATCCATAGATCTGACACTTAAAGCATTCCTTGCTCCCTTATTGTGTTTATGTTATTAATCTTTACGCCTAAATAATGCACCAATTGTGTCCTTAACTTGGTATAAAGTGTGTGATGTTAATGCCAAGTTTCTGCGATACTATTTGTCTTCTTTCAGTTTTTTTATCAGATAAAGAAGTATTTATCCTAGAAACTGTAGTCTTTTCATTTATCAAACTATATATTATTAGAGAATCTTGAATACCTGATGTATTTTACTAATCCACTAATTTATTTCTTAGCCAGAATCAATTTATTTTCATCATTGCCACTTTATAATGTAGTTTTAGACCTGATATGAAAAGCCCAAATTCCTTTGAATTTTTTCAATACTTCCCTTGATATACTCAACATTTCATTATTAATTTTTTTACCTCAATAATTTTTATATTTTTATTGCTTTGGCCCTGAATAAGTGGATTAATTTTTCATTTGTATTGTTCAATTCTAGTTACCCATGAGTATTTGATATTTTTCAAATTGTTCAGTTCTGACTTCATTTTTGTGAAAAGTGGTTTTGCAATTGTGTTCATATAATTACTGGGTTTGTCTTTGCAGGTAGACTGCCATATATTTTAAACTGTTAATACTTATTTTAAAAATAATTATTATTTCCATTTCTTGCTACTGGGCTTTGTCAAAAATATATAAAATGTTGATGATATATGTGGGTTTATTCTATATCGATTAACTTTGCTAAAGTTTTTAATTATTTCAGGTACTTTTTTAGTTGATTCTCTAGGATTTTTCTAAGCACATCATCATATCATCTGTGAAGAGGCATGATTTTATTTCCTCATTCATTATCTATTCTAATTCCTTATTTTAAAAAATTATTTTATTATTGATCAAGCTAACATTTCTATTATGATATTGAATAATACTGTTTGTAATAGGCATCATTGCTCAATCTCTGATCTTACTATATTATATCTAATGCATGCTGATGATTTTAAATAGATCCTGCTTATAATTTTAAGGATCCTTCCACCTATTACTAAACTCTCTAGTTTTTTTCTTATAAAAATAGATGCTGTGTTTTCTCAAAGGTTTTTTCTGCATCTATTAAAACAATAATGTGATTTCTCTTGAATTTTTTTTATTTTTATTATGATCAATAATGCTGATAGTTTTCTTAACACTGAAGGAAATTTTTTTTATAAACTAGAATTTAATAAAAATCTGTTGCATATTTTTTCACATTACTTGTTTTGTATTAATTGTTCTTTAAATGTTTAGTAGAATTCACTTATAAATCCTTCAACCACTGAAGTGTTTTTTTAAAGGAAGTCCAACAATGATATGCTAAACTACAATTCATCTTGTAACCTATCTGAGTCTGTTAATGGTCAAATTCCAATGTCCATTTATGCTGTGTGTAACCTGATTTTCTTGCTACTAATCTCTTTGTCATACTGACTTCCACACTTTTGTGGCATGACTTCCTAAAGGAATTTTGATAGATTCATATGTGTGTGTGTGTGTGTGTGTGTGTGTGTGTGTGTGTGTGTAATATGTATTATTTAATATCAACAGGAATCTTTTAATAATTAGTAAAACTTTTCATCATATTCTAATTGATTTTGTATTAGATTCTCCACAGTGGTTGTTTTTAGCTTTTCTCTTGTTTTAACTCTTCCACATTATTAATTCTAGTCACTTATACAACATTTTTTTATATATAAATGAGGAAATAGGGTTTATTCAACTTATGTTTCATCTATATACTTCTCATTATTTAACCCATTTTACTGCTCCATTCACTTCTTTTTTCTAGACTCTGAAGAAAAGCAAGTTCTAATCCATGCCAAGGCTAATCCATATCTGTATGACTCATTTCATCTCATTTTCACTAGCAAAATGTTCCAATAACCGTTCATTCTAATAAGCTTCTTCATCTCCAATCTCTTCATTTATATTTACATCTTTTCCTTCTGCTGCCTGCAAAAAACCCCAGATTTTGTTAATCTGAAATAACAGAATATCAACAATACCCCCACCTCATTTGACCACATTACTCATTAAAGCTAATAATTTAAATCTATTTTTTTTTTGCTTTAAATGCTAAATACCAGGAACTAATTGTCTATCTTGTTTCCAATTCTTTTTCTCTCACTCACATCTCAGACTATTTTATCACAGCAGCTTACAATTTAAATTGCTTTCTTTAAGTTTTCCAGTAATGTTTATATTTCTAACAGCTTTTTATTCATCTCTGTACTTTATCTTCTCTCTGAAGCACTGATTTTATTGACTACTATCTTCTTGGCTGATTTCTGTATTATATTTAAAGCAGTTTGCATGGCTTCAGTGGTATAGTTTCAGATCTTGTTGATACACATATCAATGAATGATTAAGGATTCCTGTGGTGTTTGGAGTGAGAGCAGGTTTGGGCTGCGATCAACAATGATCAGTCTTATAATTTCTCCTTCAAAGAGATGGGATTCAAATTCATTGGGGAGAGAGATTAAGGTAAATGTCATGATTAAGGATATTTGTGGGTTTGTGGCTGAAGATGTCATTATTACCTCAATAATGTAATAGAGCCTTTTTTGTTTGGCAAATAAAACCATTTACCATCCCACTCCAAGATAACTGTCAAGCCATTGTTCTCCTTAATGTACACTATAGTTCCAATTATCTTTTTTTTTCTCCTCAGATCTGAATTACTTTATCCTGTCTCTGTGCCTTCTAACAGATTATCAAGCTCTGTAGTTGTCACTACTTTATCACCTTCATCTCTTAGAATTTTCAATTAACAAAAAATCTTAACAAAACTACCACAATGTAATGGGATTTTTCTTTATCCTCTTCCTAAGTCATTCCCTGATCAAAAAACAAACAAACCAACAAACAACAACAACAACAGCAAACTGGTATTTCATTTGTAAACAACTTATATGTGCTTATATGTGCATAGTGTTATTTTTCCATGGTGAATACAAGCTTCTTGAATGTACTATTCCAAGGATCATTTCATAATCAACTCCATATCCATTGTCTTGCACAATATATAGCATATAAAGAAAAACTGATGAAAGTCTATTGACTAAATTCATTCACATTCCTTCTCCCCCCACCTCTCACTTTGTGAATTTATTGAACCTTATGAAAATATACCTCCTAAAGAAAAACTATGAGTTACACAGAACAAGAGAAACGTCTGCTTTCCTTCATCTGGTCCCTGTAATATAAAGAAGGTGAATAACAAATGTTTAGGAATACTATTATAATGAAACCTGGAAGAGATTTTGGAGTTCCCATAAAATATATTATTCATCTTAGCCTCATTTCTTAGGGACAAAAACATATCATGACAATAGTACCTTCAATCACACTTGACAGTTTTATTAGTATTTTCAGTAGAAAGACTAAAGACATGGAGGGCCAAGTTGCTGGATTAATTTCTAAGTGTCAAATATATTTCTACCTGATCATTACTGGACCTATGTGAATTAATCTATACTGCAAGTTCTATTTGGAATCTTCAGGTAAATTAACTTCTAATGCATATCTATGTGTTATTTTTTTAATGAATTCTAATCTCTGAATATATAGAAGTATTATTTTAAAATATTTTTATACAATGATATTTAAAGAACCTTCTTATATAAAGACAGATTAAAGAGAATATAATAATTAGTAAGCATATGATAGTGTAAAGTGAAAAAAATCTAAATCTAGTAAATATTACTAAATAAGTATTATGGTTATGGGAACAAAATATAAAACAATATAGATTAATCACTATTAAAGAAAAAATATTTCTCTGAATATAAAGCATACTCAAATTGACAAAAAAACTGGTGGGAAAATTGGAAATTGGTAAGGCAGAAACTAGGCATTGACCCATACTTAACACCATACATCAAGATAAGATCAAAATGGATTCATGATTTAGGCATAAAGAATGAGATTATAAATAAACTAGAAGAACATATGATAGTTTACCACTCAGACCTGTGGAGGAGGAAGAAATTTGTGACCAAAAAAGAAGTAAAGGTCATTATTAATCACAAAATAGAAAATTTCGATTATATCAAGTTAAAAAGCTTTTGTATAAACAAAAATAATGCAGACAAGATTAGAAGGGAAGCAATAAACTAGGAAAAACATTTTTATACTTAATGATAAATGTCTCATTTCCAAAACATATAGAGAATTGACTCTAATTTTTACGAAATCAAATAATTCTTCAGTTGATAAATGATCAAAGGATATGAACAGACAATTTGTGGATGATGAAATTTAAATTATTTCTACTCATATAAAAAAGTATTTCAAATCATTATTCAGCAGAGAAATGCAAATTAAGCCAAGTCTGAAATATACCTACACACCTATCATATTGGCTAAGATGACAGGAAAAGATAATGTCTAATGTTGGAGGGGATGTGGGAAAACTGAGACACCGACGCACTATTGGTGGAGTTGTGAATGGATCCAACAATTCTGGAGAGCAATTTGGAACTATACTCAAAAAGTTTTCAATCTGTGCATACCCTTTGATCCAGCAGTGTTACTACTGGGTTTGTATCCCCAAAATATATTAAATTATGGAAAGGGACCAGTATGTGCAAAAATGTTGTGGAAGCCCTTTATGTAGTGGCTATAAACTGGAAATTGAATAGATGCCCATCAATTGGAGAATGGCTGAGTAAATAGTGGTATATAAATGTTATGGAATATTATTGTTGGTAAGAAATGACCAACAAGATGATTTCAGAAAGGCCTGGAGAGACTTACATGAACTGATGCTAAGTGAAATGGGCAGAACCAGGAGATCATTATATACTTCAACAACAATACTATATAAGGATCAATTCTGATGGAAGTGGCTATCTTTGGCCTTGAGAGGATCCAAATCTGTTCCAAAGAACACTGGGAAATGAGTATTGACCACAACATAACATTCACACTCTTTCTGTTGTTGTTTACTTACATTTGTGTTTTTCTTTCCAGGTTATTTTTACTTCTTTCTAAATCTGATTTTTCTTGTGCAAGATAATAATAAATATGTATACATATATTGTATTTAACACATACCTTAATATGTTTAACATGTATAGAATTGCCTGCCATCTAGGGAAGGGGGTGGAGAGAAGGAGGGAGAAACTTTGAAACAAAAGTGTTTGCAAGGGTCAATGTTGAAAAATTACCCAGGTATATGTTTTGTCAATAAAAAGCTATAATAATAATAATAATAATAACATGCCAATCACTTTAATTGTATTGAAATAAACACTGAAAGAAGCTTGCTCCAAGGAAGAAAAGGACCATAGAAGCTGCAGTCTTCCTCAGATATTGCACTGATTCTTTAAAAAATAATAAAATAATCTTTAAATATCTTCTCTGTGGAGCACTTAAAAACAACAACAACAACAACTAGCAATCAAGGAAATGCAACTTTTCAATACTGATTTACTATTTAAGTATAAATTTAGATAAGTAGTAATCTATGGAAGTTACAAAAATATAAGCCAAAGATTTTTTAATTGTCTAATGAAATATTTACCATCACATTCTATAATACAGCTAATAATTAATAAATGCTCAAACATTTTTTCCCCTCTATGTTCATTTAGAATTGTGAGTTAGAGGAAAGGATCAAAACTTTAGAATAAAATCTGGGAGGAACAAGAAAAAGGGAAATGGATAAAGAGTGAGTGCCAAGTTGGCAGAGAAGGCACACATGACTTTCTAAGGTCTCTGATACCCTCACGACCAACAATAAATTCAGCCTCAAAAATTGCACTTTACTGGTAAAAAACACAAAGACTAGAAGTACAACAACTCACCAGCCAAAGATAATCTGGAATGTTTCCAGAAAAGATTTGTCCTGAGGGGCCAGGGAGAAGTTCAGCACAAGCAGGGAGAGAACTAGAGGCTAACATATTGTATAGACCAGGCAGGAGTGGTCTCTGTGGTTAGAAAATTACAGAGATGACAGTGGAATAGACTGATTGCTGTGCAAAGCAGTAGAACAGCAGAGAAATCAAAACCACTCTAAAAAACGCCAGAACCACAATGTTTCTGGGTTGACCCACCCAAAACTGGAAGTGACTGAGCATAGATCACAGCAAAACTGTGCAACCCCAATCTGCAGTATGGGGCTTTTCCTTGGGGCAGTCACAAAGGAAATACAGAATTTGTAATTTTAACTGTAAATGTGAATGCAATGAAATCTCCCATAAAGAGGAGGCAGATAGCAGATTGGATCAAAAGTTAGAAGCCTACAATATGTTGTTTACAGGAAACATTTAAAACAGGGAGATACAGAGTAAAGGTAAAAGGCTGGAGCAGAAACTATTATGCTTCAAGTGAAGTCAAAAAAGCACAGCAGAGGGGCACAGCCCAGGGAAGCGTATAATCTGCAAAGTGTGGGGCTCGGCATGGGGCAACAGAACTGCCACAGCACAACTTGCGGGGCAGAGACACTTCCTGTCTGAACCGGACTACTGACTGGTCAGGTGCTAATACCCACAGCCCCACAGGGGCCTTTGGCCTTGGGTAAAATAAAAAAAAAGATTATTTTATTATTTTTTAAAGAATCAGTGCAATATCTGAGGAAGACTGCAGCTTCTATGATCCTTTTCTTCCTTGGAGCAAGCCTTTCACTGCTTAGTCTCTAGCCTTAGGGCAGTCACTAAACCACACAGCGGGACTCTCTACTGGGCACTTCCATAGCTTGGCCATGCTGAATCACTTCCAGTTGAAGAGGGGATACTTTTACCCAGAGCACTCCCATACCTTGCTGCCTGAAGCCTGTTTACATCTTTCCCTGCTTTGCAGAGGGAGCTGGTACCCCACTTGCACTGAAGGCAGAACCTAAAGGCTTTAAACAATGAGTAAAAAAATCAAAAGGATGATCAATAGCTTCTATACAGAAAAAGAGCAGGTTTGCAACACCAAGGAGACTAATAGCAAACAATCTCCAGACAATACACCAAAGTGGTATATGCCCTTTACATAACACTCTCCTAGAAGAGACCATTAAAAGTCTCAAAAGAGATTTAGAAGAAAAATGGGGAAAGGAAAAAGAAGTTTTGCAAGAAAGTAACAATTTCCTGAAATATGAATTAGAAAAGGTAAAAAATTCCCAGGAAGTACAGGGAAACAGAATTTGTGAATTGGAAAAAGTAAAAAAAAAAAAATCTCAGGAAAGTAAGATTTGTGAATTGGAAAAGATAAATAATTTACAAGAAAGTAGTATTTGTGAATTGGAAAATATAAAGAATTGGCAATAAAGTAGGATTAGTGAATTGATGAAAGAAAATAATTCACTACAATATTTTTTAATTAGATCAATTTTTGCTTTTGCTTGATCTGAGATAAGGATGGCTACCCCTGCTTTTTTGACTTCACTTGAAGCATAATAGATTCTGCTCCAGCCTTTTACCTTTACTCTGTATGTATCTCCCTGTTTTAAATGTTTCCTGAAAACAACATATTGTAGGGTTCTGACTTTTGATCCAATCTGCTATCTGCCTCCTCTTTATGGGAGATTTCATTGCATTCACATTTACAGTTAAAATGACAAATTCTGTATTTCCTGCCATCTTAATATCCCCAGATTATGCTTTTCTTTTTCTTGCCTCCCTTCCCCCCTTCCCTAGTATTAAACTTATTGGTCCCACTTGCGTCACACAGCTCTCCATTTTTAGGATCCCTCTCTTCCCTTTGAATCCCTTCCCCTTTCTTGTACCCTTTCCTTATTACTCTTTTTCCTTTTCCCTTTTCCTCTCCCACTTTTTAATGAGGTGAGAGAAGATTCTCTGTAAAACAAATGTGTCAATTATTTTCTCTTTGAGCCAACTATGATGAGAGTAGGATTCACACGATGTTTCTCCCCCTCTCTAGTTCCCTCAGATATGATAGGTTTTCTTTGCCTCATCGTTGCATGTAATTTCCCTCTTTTTATCTCCCCTTTTCCCTTTTTCTGACATTATCCACTTTCCATTTCTACTTCCCTTTTTTTATGTTGTATCAGAAAATTCAAATTACACATGTGGTTTTTACGTATATCCACAACAGAAATACAGTTCTCAAGAGTTCCTTTTACCTTTTTCTACTTCTCTTGAGTCCTGTTGTTGGAGATCAAATTTTTTGTTTAAGTATGTTTTTTTTCCTTAGAAACAAATGAAATTCCTCTGTTTCATTAAATGTCCATCTTCTTCCAGGAAAAAAATGCTCAGCTTAGCTGGGTAGTTTATTCTTGGCTGCATTCCAAGTTCTTTTACCTTTAGGAATATCAGATTTCAGGCTGTTTGATCATTTAATGTTGAGGCAGCCAGATCTTGTGTGACCTTTATTGTGGCACCTCGGTATTTGAATTGTTTTTTTCCTGGCTTTGTGTAATATTTTTTCTTTAGTCTGAAAATTCTGAAATTTGGCCACAATATTTCCTCAGAGTCTTTATTTTAGGGTCTTTTTCAGAAGGTGTTCGATCAATTCTTTGAACACCTATTTTACCTTCCAGTTCTATTACTTCTGGGCAGTTCTCTTTGATGATTTACTGTAAAATAGTATCTAGGCTCTTTTTTTTATTTTCATCATAATTTTTGGGTAGCCCAATGATCCTCATGTTATCTCTCCTAGATCTATTTTCCAGGTCTATTGTTTTTCCAAGTAAATATTTGACATTTTTTCCCAATCTTTCATTTTTTTGGTTTTGCTTGACTGATTTTTCCTTTTTCAGTGAATCAGTCATTTCTATTTATTGAGTTCTGATTTTTAGTGAGTTATTTTCTTCATTAGCTTTTTTTTTTACTTCTTTTTGTATATGTCCAATTGAGTTTTTAAATGAGTTGTTTTGCTCTATGAAATTTTTTTTTCCATTTCACTAATTTTTTTTTAGTGAGTTATTTTCTTTTTCCAGTTCACAAATTCTGTTTCCCTGTACTTCTTGGGAGTTTTTTACCTTTTTCAATTCACATTTCAGGAAGTTGTTTTCTTTTTCCACTTTATCAAATTTTTCTTTTAGTGAGTTATGTGTCTTTTCAGTACTTTCTTGCATAGCTTCTTTTTCCTTTCCCCATTTTTCTTCTAGTTCTCTTTTAAGGTTTTTAATAGTCTCTTCTAGGAGAGCCTTTTGTATTGGGGACCAATAATTGTCAGGAGACTGTCTGCTATTAGTCTCTTCAGGGTTGAAAAGCTGTTCTTTTTCTATATAGAAACTATCAATCGTCCTTTTGATTATTTTTTTCATGTTGTTAAAGCCTGTAAGGTCTGCCTTCAGGGCCAGGAGGTTACCAGCTTCCTCTGCAGAGCAGTGAAAAGTTTTTGGATGGGTAGCTGTCCTGCTAGCCGGCTACAAAAAGCAACAAGGTATTGGAGTGCTTTGGGAAAGAGTTCCCTAACGGGAAGTAACTCAGGTCTACAGGGCAGAGCTGGGAAAATTCCCTGCAAAGAACCCCAGCTGTGTAAGATAATGATTGTCCTGGGGCTCTCTGAGCAGTGAGAGTTTCGCTACCCCAAGTCAAATCCCACCCTGGGTCTGTGGGTATTAGCAGCTGAGCAGTGAATGGGCCTGCAGGAACCAGAAGTGTCTCTGCCCTGGGAAGTACAGTCTGCTGGGGAGGTTCTATTGCCCCAGGCCGAGCCCCCCACTGTGCAGATTAGAGGTTGCCCAGGCTGTGCCCCCCTGCCATGAGGGTTTGTAACTGCCCCCACAAAAGCCCCAAACTGCAGGATATGGCTGCAGGGCTGCCTTTCACTCTGCCTGAGTCACTTCCGGGTTTGAGTAGTTACAGCCAGATCTTGTTAGGTTCTGGAATTTTTTAGAGTACCCTCTTTTTTAGGCTTTAATTTCTTTGCCAGTTTACTGCTTTGTAATCAAAGCAGAACAGTTAGCTTGTAGCAAAGTCATCTCTATAACTTTTCTAGCCACAGAGATCACCCTCGCCCCTGGTCTGCTCAGGACGCTAGTCTCTCACTGCTTGTGCTAGTCTGTTCCTGGCCCCTCAGCACAAATCTTTCCTGGCTATCTTCCAGATTATCTTCTGCTAGTAATTTGTGTGCTTCTAATCTTCATGAATTTAAGCAGCTAAGAGCTATTTTTGAGGCTGAATTTAATAGTTGGTTATGAGGGGAATGAGAAGAGCTTAGAAAGTCACATGTGCTTTCTCAACCATCTTGGCTCTGCCCCAGTAAAAGAGAGTTAAAAGAAAAATGGAAAAAAAAAAAAGGTAAAAAGAACTTGGAAGACACTTTGGAAAAGAAAATTATCTGAAGAAAATTCCTTTAAAATAGATTTAGTCAAATGGAAAAATCATATAAGTTCTTAAAAAATATATCTGATAAAATGTGGAAAAAATAATTCATTATATATATTTTTTCTTTTTGGTGAGTCAATTGCGGTTAAGTGACTTGCCCAAAGTCACACAGCTATGAAGTGTTAAGTGTCTGAGACAATATTTGAACTCAGGTTCTCCTGACTTTGTGACTGGTACTCTATCCACTGCACCACCTAGCTGCCTCCAAAATAGTTTTGACAAAATAGGGGGAAATCGCACATAACTCCATAGAAAAATAGATCTAAAAAAGAAACCAATTCATTGAAAATCAATTTATGAACTACTATTCAATATCCCATCAGAAATGTTAGCTTTGATAATGAGAAGAAAACAAGATTAAAGGGATTACAGTAGGTAAAGAGGAAACAAATTTATCACTCTTTGCAGATGATATGATGGTATACTTATAGAACTAGAAAATCAACTAAAAAGCTACTAGAAACAATTCACAACTTTAGAAATGTAGGTTATATAAAATATTTGGAAGTCTACCTCCCAAAGAAAAGTCAGGAACTATAAGAATACAATTATAAAACACTTTTCACACAAATGATGTCAGATCTAATCAAATAGGAAAATATCAAGTGCTCATGGGTAGTCTGAGCAAATATAATAAAACTGACAATACTACGTAAATTGATCTACTTATCCAGTGCCATATCAATCAAACCCAGAGAAATTACTTTACAGAGCTAGAAAAAATACTAACAAACTTCATCTGGAAGAACAAAAGGTTAAAAATTTCAAGGACATTAATGAAAAAAAAACATTTAAATGAAAGTGGCCTAGGTGTATCAGACTTAAAACTATATTATAAGACAGCAGTAAAACAAAACATTTTGGTACTGGCTAAGAAATAGAATACTCAATCAGTGGAATAGCTTAGCTTCACAAGATAAAAGTGATATTATAAGCAAATTAGAGGAACAAATTACAGTTTACCTCTATGATCTATAGATAAGGAAGGAATTTCTGGCCAAATAAGAACTGGAGTATATTATTTAATACAAAATAGATAATTTTGATTATATTAAGTTAGAAAGGTTTTATACAAATAAAACCAATGCATAGAAGATTAGAATGGAAGCAATAAACTGGGAAAATATTTAAATCCAAGGGTTTTGATAAAGACATCTTTTCAAAAAATGTATAGAGAGTTGATTGAAATGTATGAATTCAAGCCATTCTCCAACTGATAAATTGTCAAATGACATGAACAGACAATTTTCAGATGAAGAAATTTAAATCATTTCTACTCATAGGAAAAGGTGTTTCAAATTATTAATATTTAGAGAAAAACAAATTAAGAAAATTTTGAGGTACAAGTACACACCTTTCAGTTTGGCTAAGATGACAAGAAAAGATAATGAAGACTTTTGGAGGGGATATGGGAAAGCTGGGACACTAATACCTTCTTGATGGAGTTGTGAAGTGATCCAATGATTCTGGAGAGCAATTTGGAATTATGCTCAAAGAGCTATCACACTCTACATATCCTTTGATCCAGTAGGGTTTCTACTGGGCTTATATCCCAAAGTGATCATAAAGGAGAGAAAGGGACCAACATGTGCAAAAATGTTTGTGTGTAGTGGCAAGAATCTAGAAAGTGAGTGGATGGCAGTTTATTGGAGAATGGCTGAATAAGTTATAGTATAAGAATGTTATGGAATATTATTATTCTATAAGAAATGATCAAGAAGATGATTTCAGAGAATTTTGGAGAGATTTACATGAACTAATGCTAAGTGAAATGAGCAGAATCAGGAAATCACTACACTTGGCAAATGTAAGATTATCAGATGATAATTCTGATGAAGAGATGATAAATCTCTTCAACAATGAGATGATTCAGACTAGTTCCAATGGTCTTATGATGAAAAGAGCCATTTGCATCCAAAAAAAAGGACTTTGGGAACTGAATGTAGTTCACAACATAGTATTTTGACTCTCTGTTTATTTTATGTTATTTTTTTTTGTTTTCTTTCTTGTTTATTTTCCCCTTTTGATCTGTCTTTTCTTGGGCAGGAGGATGATTGTGGAAACATTTATAGAAGAACTGCAGATATTTAACATAGTATAGATTACTTCCACCTAGGGGAAAGTGTGGTGGCAAGGAAGGGAAAATTTAAAACAAGGTTCTTCAAGAGTGAATGTTGAAAATTATCAATGCATATGTTTTGAAAATTTTAAAAAGTTCAATAATAAAGTAAAATATTTAATTGAGTTTTCATTTTGACCTCTGTAATTTGTTTTTTTATTCTTGAACAGAAAATCACTTTTTATTTGCATTATGATCAGTAAAATAAATTTTTCTACTTTTTTATGTTTACTTAAATATCTTTGTGACCTAACATATTATAGTTTTTGTAAAATTTCCATATTTTGCTAAGAAATATATATGCATACATATGTATGTATTAGCAGAGAAAATGAGTCTCCTAGCTTTTTTTAATTTTATATTTTAAATTTTGCTTAATTTATTAGATTTAAAAAAAAAAGAGGAAGAGGGGTGGTGGAGATAATATGGCAGAGTAAAGAAACATTCAAAATGAAATCTTCCAAATTTCCCTCCAAATAAACTCTAAAGTAATACCTCAAAAATAATCCTGGAGTGGCAAAAGAAAAATTAGTTCTAGTGAAACAATTTTCATCCCACAAAAACAGGCGAAATGTCTGTTTCATTGTTGGTGGTCCCTCGGAACAAAAGATAGATAACAGGGGAGTGGATGGAACGGGGGCAACATTGATGGAAGCAGCAGCAATATCTTCCAGACTGATCAGCACATGAAAAATGGTGAGAGAGTTGATTAGAAACTTTATTTATATATATTTATATATTTGTTTAGGGAGATTATAGATGATGCTTTGTAGGCACTGAGTTTAAGACTGTTACATTACCAAAATTTAATTCTGATTTGGAGCCCCAAATCTATGAAGCAAAGTAAGCATTGAAATTGTATTAACTAGAGAAGTTGTTCTGTATACATGAAGCTAAATGAAGGGTAAATAAATCCATCTGCTAATAGGAAACAAAGTCGCAAACATTTATCTTCCCAGTTAGGTCACCATCAAATTACATTTAAATGCATAGTGCTTCTTTCACATTTATCCCCTTCAAGATTTTAATGTGTATTTGGATGGATACCCTATATAATATATATTAAATAATTAGAATCAGAGTTAATAAAATTTTATGAAGCACTTATTATATTTTTATCCCAAAAAGGAAACTATCTAGGAAAACAACATTAAAAAAAAAGTTGAAAAGTTGAGCATAGTCCATCAGAGTGGATGGGCAAGATGAAGTATTGCATCAGGGTAGAAAATAATCTTAAATCATAATTTTCAGAGTTTATTTGATCTTTCAGAATGATGAGTTTCTGGGGGTACATAATGAAATGAATTATATATAATAGGAGATTTGTTACCTCCCTTACCAATGCTACTGATTGCCAGGGTCATAGATACCAGTCTTTCCCAGATAGACATGGAGATGAGCCTAATGTTAAAGTGCCAAACAGTCTTTTTTTTTTTTTTTTCAATTAGTAATATCAGCAAGAGTTGTTAGCAGGAAGTACCAACAAGTGTATGTATGTCTCTGCATCTCTCTTTCTTTATCCCTCTACATCTCTGCCTCTCTCCACTTCTCTCTGCATCCTTCTCTTTACCTATGGCAAAGCTGACCATTTATATTTACTCTCCTCTGGGATTACCTTGTGTCTAGTCCACTCAGCACTGCATAGGTTGATCCACAGAAGAGAGACACCTGGAGTTAGTTCTGTGTCATAAGAAAAGATCTAGCAATAGGACACACCCCTCCCCTTCTCAAGGAAACACCTGTAAGACACAACCTCCTGCCTCAGAAGCCAACCCCCTTCTACTTACTGGGTCCACTCTATCAGCTGACATGGTATACATGGCAATTCTTAGAAGGAAAGCCTCTAACAGAGATCTAAGAGAAACTCTCCATCATGCACCTTCTATCCTCTTCCACTGGAGGGAAGAAAAGGACTAAGAGATAAAATATGATGAAGAGGTATGAATTTCAGAGTTAATTTCATCTTGCAGATTAATGAGATATTTTATATCATGAATTCTAAGAAAAAAAGCCATATGGGAAATGATGTAAGAATATCTCTACTAAGTAAGATAAGCAAGAACATAATATGAATTACTTCTGGGAAATTTTGAGTTTCCACTGAAATAACAGCCTGTCTTTTCAATCTCAATATTTTACTGGCATAATTGTGGACATAATGCATGGGACATCATTGTTTCTGAAAAATTAATGAAAATAATCACAATTGCAGTTAAAAGTTGTATGGTGAGCAGAAATAATATACCACATACAAATAATGTAGAACTCTAAAAGAGAATAAAGATAATCATCAAGGGGACAGTATGAAAGAAAGAAAAGATGGATACCAGGTTCGTAGTAAGGAGAACAAATTACTATATTATTATTTCTACAATATCATGAGAAAGAAAGGAAGACATCTAGCAATCTGAATACCTTTCTGTGGTTATCATAAGAGACAACATGTACAAATGAGTTGAACAATAGTTAAGCTTAGTTTGATTGGGATGTATAGCACGGAAGAGAATTTCCAATTTTTTGCTGTCATCTATCCTTTGTTATTTTTAATCATTTTTTTCATTTTAATGATGATAATATGAATTTGATAATATAAATGATAATATAAAATTGAAAATAAATTAAATATGTGTTTATAGACATATGCATACTTATGGATATGATTATATATATATATATATATATATATATATATATATATATAAATATATCTATACCTTCTAACATATCCAAATTGTTAACAGTGGCACAGAATGTTCAAATATATATGAGTTTGATTTGAATCACTGGAAGGAATTTGTAAATCTCAACACACACATATATATTAAATATGCACACATATGCATATCATATATTCCTCTATAAATTATAAAATATATCAATTTTAAATATGAAAATGCTGTATAGAAATTTGTCATAAAAAGATTTTCCCCAATATTTTCATCAATTAAACATTGTATTTACTTATAATTTTAAAGTTGGAACAGATTTTAGAAGCTATCTAACTTCATTGTGCTAGAAATGTGGAAATATCTCCTATAGACTAAAAGGGTTTACTTATATTTTGCAAATTAAAGGAAAATGTAGAGAACATGACTAAATTATTAATTAGCCTAGAAATAAGGAATAAATTGGGTCAGTGGTCTCTCCAAATATTTCAAAGCAATTTTCATTAAAATTAATATAGTGTTGGGCACCACACTGTTGAATAGAGGGAAGACTGTTTGGTTACATGGCAGACAAGCATCATCATGATGGGAACATAATGATTATTTATATTAAAGGAAGCAGACTAGCAAGCCCAAGGGACTAGAAAACATTCATTCATGTCATTAAAAACTTCTTAATTGATTTATGGGACTTAGCTATGTCTTGAGGACATTTTTAGTATATAAGGGATAGCAGACTCTCTGGCTCCAGGAGATGAGACCTTCCTATGTTATATCAGAAGAGGGAAAGGCAGAAAATATAACCTATGATTAAATATAAGATCAGTTTGTAGACTTTTAAAATATGGTATAGTTATTGGTGTTGAGTTGTTTTCATTTGCACCCTAATCTTCATGGCTCCTTTTGGGGTTTTATTGGCAAAGAAACTGGAGCAATTTGCCATTTCCCTCTTCAGCTCATTTTTAATATTTTTTTTTTCTCCAGCTCATTTTACAGATGGGGAACTAAGTCAAACAGGATTAAGTAACTTGCCTAGAATAATTTAACAAGTATCTGAGAATAAATTTGAATATGAGAGTTCAAATTATAATCGTAATATTTTCTAGATACATATAAAAGTAATTTTCCTGAAATCTGTTTTATTTTTCCCATTTCAGTTGTAAAAACAATTTTTCCCATTCTTATTTTTATTTTACTTCAAGTTATCTATCTAACTTTGTCTCTTTTCTAATGCTTTTTTCCTAACTTTAACTTAAATATATGAGAATATTCAGCAGTATTTCCACACACTATAAACCCACCTGGATGTTCACACCAAACAATAAATATGAAAATTTCATATATTTTACATGGGTGTGTTTTTTAAATCCACCCTTCAGACTGAAAATATCTTGCATAGAAAGTTACTGCCTTCTAATCATCATAGCAATTAACATTTAGTTTGTACTGTGGTGATTCAAAATTGTTTCTTAAACACATTAATATACAGATGACACAACTATTTTTCTCTCAGTTTTACATGTAAATAAAGAAAGAGTAGGTTTAAGCATGCACAGTTATTGAGGTCAAAATCGCGACATGGAAATATATCTCATATGAGTCTTACATCCTTTTCTATAAATCAGTTTGCCCAAGTATGTAAGTTTTTCTTATAAGGAATTTTGTGAAACAGACTTGGGTAAATTTTTCTCTTGTAAATATATCAAGATTTACATTATAACAAAAATGTATTTAATTTAATTGTTTTCTTCCTATTTCATATCATTTCCCCTAAGATTATAAATATTATCATGGTTTCCAATACTGCAATAAATATATCAAAATTTCACATTATTTATCTTTATTTTTGTGATTATATTTGATTAGAATAGTAGAATATTTAGAACATTAGAATAGTCATTTTAACAAGTTATAATACATTCATTCTTTTATGTATTCATGGAACTAACCAGATTCATTTCAAATTTTAGATTAAATGACTCTAACTTTTTAATATACTTATAAAAGGTAATAATTATAGTATCTTACATATCTCTTAAGCATTCAAATGGACATCGATGATGGTGATGAATAGATCTGGCAAATTCTATTACTTTAGTTATGGCTGAAAGGTCAAGGACAATCACAGGATAATACAACAAAACAATCACTGAATTTAGAAGAATTACTTTCATCTTTCATTTTCACATTTTTTTACAAGAGGATAGATACAAATAGTAGGAATAGGAGAGAAAAGACTGTGACTTTCAGAGACCTTTAGCTTCCCCTAGAGCTTAAAGGATGATCTCTAATTAGAGTTCTGACATTATTAAAATCCAAGATTACCTAAATCTAACAAATACTTGTTCCTTTGTGATTTCTCTTAGAAGCTCATCATGAACACAATTTAGCATTACTTAACTCTCCTCTGATTGTGACATGGTGATTTAAAAATATATCTTTACATATTTTCCTATCAATCTCCATCTAGTCTTAGAACATTTTAAATGTTAAATTATTTCAAACAACACAGATATATGTAATATTTTAAATGATAAATTTATTCATTACATTTCACCATGTGAAGGAGTCTTTTGAAGTCCTACTCCCATACTCTGAATTATCTAACATTGACATAATACAATTATTCTACACATTCTTAAGGATCCCTAAGTTAAAAGAGGGAATAAATCTATCATAACAGCATATATGTTTATATTTTATTATTCAATAGAGACATGGTTCCCATTTTATTTTAATTGCCAGCTTCCAGACTGCCAAATTATGTATACAGCATTTACTCATAACTAGAATTTATCAGGCAATTAAAATTAATATTTAAATTATGCCATTTTAATAAGCTGCTAGAATTTGTTTATTATAAGTAGAAAAGCTAGGTTATTTCTTATGCCATAACACTTCAGTTCTGGATTACATTAAGCATGCAATTCTCTAAACTTTTTTAAGGAAATATATTTAGAACATGATGAGTGAGGGCTTTGTAATAGCAATGAAATAGTTCATCTGACACGACTAAGCTATGATAATCCTAGGTAAGCTTGATGTCTTTCTCTTTTTCTCAGGTGAAAAAAGAAAAGAAAAGTATGAGCTTTACTATGAAAAATAATTTGATTTTTAAAAGAAATGTTAAGATTTGCCACTACTTCAAAGTATAGCAGCTTAATGTAAAGAAGGCTCAGTTTACAAACCTTTTAAATTTATCATTATAAAACTATAATAGGGTTAGAAGTCATTTTTAAAAGAACCCATTCTATAATCATAGTACTAGTATCCTCACATTCTGTACTCTATATTATTTTCTGTCCATCATATTACTGCTCACACAATTAAAGAAAATGATAAAAATATTTTAATTATTTGGATACAGAGAGGTAAGTATATGTAACTGTTGGATATAATGTAACAATCATATTATTTTGGTTGGATTTGGAGAATATCTTACAAAGCTACTATTTTAGTTGTTTTTCCCCTCTAAATTGTGGTCGAGTGGGCATATGGAAATCTAAAAATCCCATGGAAATAGTACTCTGTACTCAACAGTGATTCTTGTTAATAAAATAAGTTTGATTTAGCATGAGCCAAAGGATAAAAAGGTATGTAGATAGAGAGGAAAAGATATTTCAAAAGAAAAAAAAAATGAAGACAAACATTCTAAATCCAATGAGTGAAAAATTTTGTACCATTAATAGAAATTAGATTGGTTGTGGGTATATTGTTATATAGTGACTACTAGAGATAACCAATAATTACTCACTATTCTCATTCCAAGATAGAAAGCATTTTTAAGTCTTTACAATTTCTCAAAAATTAATAGCCATGTTTCTGAAAATACATCTGTAAACTTTTAAATTACTTTTTTAATATAATGAATCAAGTACAGTCAGATTATTGACATATACTAGGAGTACTAACATTTTATAATTTAAATTGTATTTCAATTTTCTCAAACATTTTTCTTACAACGTTTTAACATGAAGATGTTTATTTTTCTTTTGCCTTCAGTGAAAAAGCATATGCAAAAAAAGAATTAAAACAATTATTTTGTTCACTTGCCTTTATAAACTCTATAATCTATTCAAAGTAGCTGGAATTGCTCTTCTGTGTTTTTTCTTGTTACATTGACTTATTTTTGTTTGTATTAAATCATGGCCTTTAAAAAATAAGTGCAAGTTTCAGATTATTGTGGATGTTTGCGTTTCTGGTATTCTTTTCTCATTAGTATGCCCCTATTATGAATTCATCCTGTACTATGAACTCAATTGTTTACACTTAAAAAAAAAATCAGAAGTAATCAAAATTTCCTTTATACAGCAAAGGTTTACATGTTTTTTTGTCCTCCCTCAAAATTGTTGTAAATTTTATTATAATTTTGATAGTAATTGTTTCTTTCATTTTTTAAAATATTTACTTTAGAGCAAGAGGTCATTGAGACACATTAAGGAATGTAGGATATACACATATATTAAATACCTGTTATGTACCAATTATTTTGCTAATCATTTTAGAAATGTGCTCTCTTTTGATCTTTAAAACAAAGTTGCCAGTAAGTCACTCTTTTCAAAGTTAAACATGCCCTTATTTACTCAAAATAAATTTTTTTGCTTGTTGTATTAATCATGTTTTCTATACTTACATTTATTTTAATTATATTAATTTTATAATATACTTTATTTCAATATAATATGCATATATAATATAATATGCAATATGCATAGTCTTCACAATATCTACAATGTGTGGATTAATCATAATTATAGTATTTACAATAATAATATAGTACCACTGCATACCATAATAATGATGACATTCTACTTTTATAGTTTTACAAATGGTAAGTCATTCTGTTTTAATTCACAAAGATACATGATAAAAATCATGAGTCTACTTTCTGCCACTGTTAGCTGATATTCTCAAGAACATTTACTAGATAATGAATATTTTACAAGACAGGAGATGAAAAATATTGCAAAATTTTCAGTCACAAATTAGAAATAGTATTTAAATACTATCTCTGCAAAAACCTCACCTGTATATTATTAATATTATTAATTCTCTCTGGACATGCTTAAAAATAAATAGTATAAGGGGAATAAAGCTATTCAACACAAAATACATGAGAAAAAATCAACACTAATTACTCAATCAATACTAATTAACATTTGCATGGCACTTTAAAGTTTGGAAAGTACTTTCCATATCTCATTTGACCTTGCAACAACTTCATAAGGTAACTAGTCTTACTATCCTCATTTTGTAGATGTGAAAGTAACTGAGATTAAGCCCTTATTTGTTGAAACTTCTGGGGGATGGGCCAAGATGCCAGAATGAAGCCAGGAAGCTGCTCGAGCTCCCAGTTTCCCTTGAAAAGCACAAGAAACTAAGTCTCTGAACACATTATAGAGGAATGAACCCACTCCAGCTTTAGATAGATTGAAAAACCTTCAAGAAAGAGCAATCTCACTGGGATAGAAGGGGTATTTAGCCAACCTCAGAGTCTGGGAAAGCCAGTAAGAGAGTTTTAAACATAGCACACCAACAACTAAGGTCTCTCAATCCTCGCTCAGTAGCATATTAGACCTTTGGAACCGAGCCAAGATGGGGAGTAGACAGGACATTGCCTGAGCTTTTTCTGGCTTCCCTCAGAATCAACACCATATCAAACTCCTAAACAGATTTTGGAATGACAGAACTGACAAATATTTGGATTCTTAAAATTTTTCAGTAGAAGCTGTCTTGGACATCCCCACATGGCAAGATTATATGTGAAACACTTAAGAACTACATCTTTTTCCGGGGGGAGGGATATACTTAGAAAGTGTAGGTATAATTTTACTTTATTGTGAGTATATAAAATAAATTAGGGGTGGAAAGGAATTATATTGGAAGAAAAGGAAAGGGGAGGTAAAATGGAGTAAATTACATCACATGAAGAAGCAAACAATATATATTACACTTGAGGGAAAGAAGGGATAGGATCAACATTTCCTGAACCTAAATCTCATCAGATTTGGCTCAAAGAGATAATATCATACATATTTAGTTTGTTACAAAAACTTATTTCACCCTTTAGAGAATTAGGAGGGAAAGGGGAAAAAGAAAGGAGAAGGATAATAGAAGGGACTACAGAAATAGAAGGAAAAACAATAGCAAAGGGAGAAGGACTGAAAAAGGGAGACCCTGTTGAAGGCACTGGTGTTCAAAAGTAAATCATTGATGAAGAAGGAAAAGGGAAAAGAAGAGAGAAAAGTATAACCTGGAAAAAATAGAATGGTAACAAATTCAGAATTAGTAATTTTAACTATGACTGTGAATAGTATGATTATCCCATAGAACAGAGCAGATGACAAAGTGGATTAAAATCCAAAGTGGATCCTACAATATGCTTTTTGCAAGAAACACATATGAATCTGAGAGATACATAAAGAGTAAAGGTCAAAGGTTGAAGCAGAATTTATTATGCTTTAATTGAAGCAAAACAAAAGCTAGGGCAATAATCCTTATCTCAGATCAAGGAAAAAGTAGATCTAATTAAAAGACAAGCAATGAAATTAGATCTTGCTAAAAGGTATCATAAATGAATTGATATAAATACTAAATATATGCACCAGTTGGTACAGTATCCAAATACCTACAGGAGAAGTTAGTAGATTTGAAAGAAGAATGAAACAGCAATGCTAGTAGGGGAGTCTCATGACCAAGTAGGATTTATATCAGGAATGACAAGCTGGTTCAGCATTAGGAAAACTATTAACTAATGTACTCTATCAATAATCAAATTAATAGCAATCATATGAATCTATCAGTAGATGCAGAAAAAAGTTTGATAAAATAAAACACTCATTACTTTAAAAAACAGCATAAGAATAAATGGAATTTTCCTTAAAATAATCTGTAGCATCTGTCTAAAACCAAAAATAAACATCACATGTAATGTAGATAAGCTAGAAGCATTCTAACCTAAGAATCTAAGGGGTAAAACAAAGCTTCCAACTATTACTATTGCTATTAATTATTGTATTTTAGAAGTTAGCTTTAGCACTACAAGAAGAAAAAGAAATTGAAGAAACTAGAGTACGTAATGAGGAAACAAAAATATGATTCTTTGTAGATGATATGATGTTATACTTAGAGAAACCTAGAGAATCACTTTAAAAATTACTAGAAACAATAAATGACTTTATCAGAGTTGCAGCATATGAAATAAATCCACATAAATTATTGTCATTTCTATATATTATGAAATTCTTCCAGCCCCAAGAGATGCAAAGAGAAATTCCATTTCAATAACTGAAGATAATAAAATAAATAATAAACTGAAGATAATAAAATATTTTTGAATCTACAAGACAAAGGCAGGAACTATATTAATATAATTACAAAACACTTTCCACAAAAAAATAATTATTAGATCTAAACAATGGGAAGAATATCAAGTGCTCATTGGTAAGCCAAGGTAAAGTAATGAAATAGCAATTCTATCTAAATTATTCTGCTTATTCATTGCCAAACCAATCAAACTGCCAAGAAATTACTTTAAAAAGGTAGAAAAATTAAAAGCAAAATACATCTAAGAGAAGAAAGGATCAAAAATTCCAAAGGAATTAAAGAAAAACAATGCAAATAAAAGCTTAAAATGATATTACAAAGCAATGGCCATCAAAACTATTTGGTGCTGGCTAAAAAATAGAGTAATTTATCAGTGATATAGGTTAGGTTCCCAAGACACAAAAATCAAGGACTACAGTAATCAAGTGTTTGATAAGTCCAAAGAGTCCAGCTTCTGTAATAATATCTCAGTATTTACCAAATATTTCTGGGATAATTGAAAAATGGTATGACAGAAATGAGGCAATAACCATTATCCAACACAGTATATCAAGATAATGTCAAAATGGGCTAATGATTTAGACATATAGGGTGATACTATGAGCAAATTAGAAGAACAAGGGATAATCTACCTCTCAAATCTTGGAGAACCATAGTCTACCTCTCAAATCTTGGAGAAAGAAAGAATTTATGCTCAACGAAGAACTAGAGAACTATGACATGCAAAATGGAAAATTTTGATTATATTAAATTAAAAAGGTTTTGCATAAACAAAGCCAAATTCAGCCTACTTTAGAAGGAAAGCAGAAAACTGGGGAATTCTTTTTACATCCAAGGATACCAATAAAATACTCATTAATAAAATATAGAGAGAATTGACTCAAATTTAGAAGAATTAAAGCCATGGTACTTTTAATGAATGGTCAAAGATTATGAACAAAGAATTTTCAGATGAAGAAATTAAAGCCATTTTTAATCATATGAAAAACTACTCTATATCACTATTCCTCGGAGAAATGCAAATTAAGACAACTCTGAGGTACTACTACACACTTCTCAGATTGACTAAAAAGATAGGAAAAGATAATGAGAAATGTCTCCAACAATTCTGGAGAGCAATAGGAAATATGCCAAAAGAACTGTAAAACAGTGCATACCTTTGATCCAGCAGTGTCTCTACTGGGATTCCATCCCAAAGAGAACATAAAAAAGACAAAAGGATACACATATGCAAAAATAGTTTGTAGTAGCACATTTTATAGGGGCAAGGAAATGGATTTTTGGATTTTTGATTTTGCCTCAGGAAAACACACACACACACACACACACACACACACACACAAGGAATTCTGGACACCTGGTTTCTGGAAATCTCTCTGATTCTTTAAGCCAGGACAATTCAAGTCTTTGTAAAAAAGAGTTTCTCTCAGCCTTTTAGGGAACCATGGCTATATGGGACAAAAGGACTTATGATTCAAGTGAGAGGTTTGTCCTCAGCCAGATTGTCTTGTATTTGGTCTAGGAATTCTGGGAACTTGTTTCTCTTCTTCTGGATTAGGCTTTTGAATTTGGAAGAAAGGTTCTGAAGGGAATTTGCTCTAACAAGGTTAGGCTTGTGCTATCTTATACAGTGAAGACTGTTTTATCTTTTTTTTCTGAATATCATCATAAAGGCCTTGTATGCTAGACAAGAGCAGAAATGTGGTTAGTAAGAATAGATAAGTCCATATGTTGGTTAAAGAATGAATAAGTTATAGTGTATATAAGTCATGAAATATTATTGTTCAATTGGAAATGTTCAGCAGGATGAATTTAGAAAGGCCAGGAAAGACTTACTTAAACTGATGCTAATTGAATTGAGTAGAATCAAGACAACACAGTACACAGCAAAATAAGATGAATAAACATGGCTAGTTTCTTTTTTTCCCTTTTTATCATTTGTTTATTTTGATACACATTGTTTCATTCATCATGCTGGGATAAAAAAATCAGAAGAAAATGTAAAAGCCATTAGAAAGGAAAAAAAAAAAAAGCAGGAAAAAAAGATATGAACATAGCAAGTGCTGATTTTCATTCAATCTCCATAGGGCTTTCTTTGGATCCATATTGCATTTTCTATCCATTCTATAGAGATTTCCTTGATCACTGGACCACTGAGAAGAATAATGTATTTCATAGTTGATCATCACAAATTCTTGCTGTTTTGTGAACAGTGCGTTCCTGATTCTGCTTGTTTTGCTCAGGATCAGATCACCCAATTCTTTCCAGCCTTTCAAAATCATGTTGTTCATTATTTTTATAGAATAATAATATTATATTACCTTCATATAGTACAACTTAGTTATCCATTTCCCAAATGAGGGGCATTTACTCATTTTCAAATTCTTACTACCACAAAAAGAGTGGCTGCAAACATTTTTTGCATACGTGTATGCTTTTGCCTCCTCATTTCCTTGGGATACAGATCCTGAAGTGACACTGCTGGGTCAAAGAGTATGCACAGTTTTGTGGGCATAGTTCCTAATTGCTCTTCAGAATGGTTTCATCATTTCACAACTCTCCTAACAATACCTTAGTGTCCCAGTTTTTATACATCCTTTCCAATATTTATCATTATATTTCCTGTCACTTTATCAAATCTGAAAGGTGTGAGATGATATGTCAGAATGGTTTTCATTTGCATTTTTCTCTCAATAGTGATTTTGAACTTTTTTTTTCAGATTACCATTAATTTTGTCTTTTGGCTTTAATTTTGTCATTTGAAAACAGTCTGTTCTTATCTTTTGACCTTTTATCAACAGGAGAATTAATTGTATTCTTATAAATCTGACACCATACTTATATGTTTTGTATTATTTTTCACAACTCCTCAAAATGTTTATTAATATGCCAATTTTTCAATATTTCTTTCAACATTGATCCATTTCTGTATCTGATAGATTAGAGGAAGTACAAAAATCCTTTAATTTGCATTTTTCAAGGGGTAGTATTCATTTATTTATTCATTTTAGTAAGATTAAAATTGTATTGGAAAATATTTAGCAAAATAAAATAGATTATGTCGCATTTCAAAACAAAGTAAATATGTAGCACAAACCATTATGTATGGATTAGTGACCCCTTCTATACAAGTTAAAATTCAGGTTACTTCTTTTATGTTAAACATAATAGAAATACATCTTAAATCCAAAATATAAATACATATTTTTACAATTATCTTGCTACATAAGAAAAATCAAATGAAATCAGAAAAGTGAGGGGAAAAAAAGTACAAAATACAAGCAAACAACAACAAAAAGAGTGAAAACATTATGGTGTATACCACACTTAGTTCCCACAGTCCTCTCTCTGAGTGCAGATGGCTTTCTTCATCATAAGATCATTGGAACTGTTCTGAATCATCTCATTGTTGAAGAGAACCATGTCCAACAGAATTGTTCATCATATAATATTTTTGTTGCTGTATACAATGATCTCCTGGTTCTACTCATTTCACTTAACTTCAGCTTATGTAAGTCTCTCCAGGCCTCTCTGAAATTCATCTTGCTGATCATTTCAGAAGAATAATATTATATAACATTCATATACCATAACTTATCAGCCATTCTCCAATTGATAGGCATCCACTCTGTTTCCAGTTTCTTGCCACTACAAAAAGGGCTGCTACAAAGGTTTTGCACATGTGGGTCCCTTTCCCTCCTTTAAGATCTCTTTGGGATATAAGACCAGTGGAAACACTACTGGACAAAGGGTATGCACAGGTCAATAGGTCTTTAGGCATTGTTACAAATTGCTCTCCAGCATGGTTGGATCTGTTTACAATTCCATCAGAAATTGATCAATGTCCCAGTTGTCCCACATCTCCTCCAGCATTCCTCATTATCTTTTCCTGTCATCTTAGCCAATCTTAGAAGTGTGTAATGATATCTCAGTATTGTCTTAATTTGCATTTTTTGATCAATAATGATTTGTAGTACCTTTTCATATGACTGGAAATGGTTTCAATTTGTTCATCTGAAAAGTGTCTGTTTATATCCTTTGACAATTTATCATTTGGAGAATGGCTTGAATTCTTTTTTTTTTTTTTTTTATTTCATAGCTTTTTATTTACAAGTTATATGTATGGGTAATTTTACAACATTGACAATTACTAAACCTTTTGTTCCATTTTTTCCCCTCGTTCCCCCCATTCCCTCCCCTAGTTGGCAGGATGACCAGTAGATGTTAAATATATTAAAGTATAAATTAGATACATAATAAGTATACATGATCAAACTGTTATTTTGCTGTACAAAAAGAATCGGACTCTGAAATATTGTACAATTAGCCTGTGAAGGAAATCCAAAATGCAGGCAGGCAAAAATATAGGGATTGGGATTTCAATGTAATGGTTCTTAGTCATCTCCCAGATTTCTTTCACTGGGTGTAGCTGGTTCAGTTCATTGCTGCTCCATTGGAACTGATTTGGTTCATCTCATTGCTGAGGATGGCCAGGTCCATCAGAATTGGTCATCATATAGTATTGTTGTTGAAGTATATAATGATCTCCTGGCCCTGCTTGTTTCACTCAGCATAAGTTTGTATAAGTCTGTCTAGGCCTTTCTGAAATCATCCTGTTGTTCATTTCTTACTGAACAATAATATTCATATACCACAATTTATTCAGCCATTCTCCAATTGATGGGCATCTACTCAGTTTCCAGTTTCTGGCCACTACAAAGAGGGCTGCCAGAAACATTTGTGCACATTTGTTTTTTTTTTTTTATTATTATGATTTTCAGGAAGTCCAATAATTATTACATTGACTCTTCTAGATCTATTTTCCAGGTCAATTGTTTTCCCAGTAAGTATTTTTTTTTATTTTCTTCAATTTTTTTTTCATTTGGGGGGGGGTGGTTTGCTGGATTGATTCTTGATGTCTCATTGAATCATTCATTTTCATTTGTTCAATTCTGATTTTTAGTGAATTATTTTCTTCAGTTATCTTTTTGAATGCATTTTTGTTTACAGCCAGTTGAATTACTTCTTTCTTTCTTTCTTTTTTATTTTTTTAAAGTTTTTTATTTACAAAACAGATGCATGGGCAATTTTTCAATATTGACCTTTGCAAAATTTTCTGTTCCAAATTTTTCCTTCCTTCCCCCATCAACTGCCCTAGATGGCAGGTAGTACAATACATGTTAAATATGTTAAAATATATGTTAAATCCAATATATGTATACATATTTATATAGTTATCTTACTGCACAAGAAAGATAGAATCTAGGAAAAACAACCTGAGGAAAAGAAAATATAGGCAAACATTAACAGAAAGTGTGATAATGCTATGTTGTAGTCCACAATCAGTTCCCACGGGCCTCTTTCTGGGAGTATATGGCTTTCTTCATCACTGAACAATTCAAACTGATTTGAATCATTTCATTGTTGAAGAGATCCAAGTCCATCAGAATTGATAATCATATCATCTTGTGTTGCCATATAATGATCTCTGGGTTCTGTTAATTTCACTTAGCATCAATTCATCTAAGTGTTTCTAGGCCTCTCTGAAATCATCCTACCAGTTGTCGCTTACAGAACAATAATATCCCATAACATTCATATATATACCATAATTTATTCAGCCATTCTCTAATTGATGGGCATCCATTCAGTTTCCAGTTTCTAGTAATTACAAAAAGGGCTGCCACAAACTATTTTGTTTTGCACATGTGGTTCTACCATTTAAAGAATAATTAATTTCAATACAAACTATTTGGAAAAATAATTAAAGAAGGAGTACTGCCAAATTCCTTATATGATACATATGACATTGATAAATGAACCAGGAATAGTCAAAACAGAAAAAGAAAAGTACAGACCAATCTCCCTAGTGGGGATAAATATTAAAAACTCTGAAATACCACCTCACACCTCTCAGATTGTCTATAATGATAGGAAAAGTTAATGAAAAATGTTGGAAGGTTGTAGGAAAACTGAGGCACTAATGCCTTGTTGGTGCAATTGTGAAATGGTTCAACCATTCTGGAGAGCAAAATGGAACTATGCCCCAAAGTCTGTAAAACTGTGTATTCCATTTGACCCAGCAGTGACCTCACTGGATTTGTATCCCAAGAAATCATAAAAAAAGGCAAAAGGGCCCACATGTACAAAAATGTTCATAGCATCTCTTTTTGTGTTAGCAA
Source organism: Sarcophilus harrisii (assembly GCF_902635505.1). NCBI lineage: Eukaryota > Metazoa > Chordata > Mammalia > Dasyuromorphia > Dasyuridae > Sarcophilus > Sarcophilus harrisii. The sequence continues at coordinate 420,258,778 of NC_045426.1, forward strand.
AGAATTTAAAATGAGTAGATGGCCATCAATTGGGGAATGACAACAATATTTGTTATATGAAGTTAATGGAAGATTACTCTTCTATAAAAATAATAAACAATATCACTTTAGAAAGGCCTAGAAAGATTGACATGCAATAATACTGAGGATAACAAGCAAAGCCAAGAACACAGTGCACACAATAATAGCAAGAATATACTAAGATCAATTGAGAAAAGCTTGGTTCTTCTCAATGCTTCAGCGATCCAAAGCAATTCCAAAAGACATTGGATAGAAAATGCCATCTTCATCCAGAAAAGGAACTAAGGAGACTGAATGCAAATCAATACATGTTATGTTCACTTCATGTTTCTGGTTTTTTTTTTTTCTTTTCAATGTTTCTTTCTTTTTTGCTCTGGTTTCGCTCTCCCAACATAATTCATAAATCATTGTATATTAAAAATAAATAAATTTACTAGGAAAATATAAAATGGAAGCTCCTAGGTGCTAGGTAATCTTGATTGTGTCTCCTTAATATTTGAATTGTTGCTTTCAGGCTGCTTGCAGTATTTTCTCCTTGATTTGACAATTCTGAATTTAGCTTCAGTATCCCTTGATATTTTTATTTGGAGCTATCTTTGATCAGTAAATTTTTTAGTGGCTGTTTTACCCTATGATTCTAGGATAGTTCTCTGTTTTGATTGCTTGAAATATTTTTCTAAGCCCCTTTTTTCATTATGGTTTTCAGGGAGTCCAATAGTTCTTATATTTCCTCTTCTGGATCTATTTTCTAGGTTGGTTGTTTTTGTTTTTGTTTTGTTTTGTTTTTAAATAAGGTATTTTACATTCTCTTCTATTTGTTCTTTTTTTTGTTTTTGTTTTTGTTTTTTTTTGGTTCTGTTTGTCTGATTCTTGATGTCTCATTGAGTCATTTGCTTCCACTTATTCAATTCTACCTTTTAGTGAATTATTTTCTTCATTTAGTTTTTTATCTCCTTTTTCGTTTGGCCGATTTCAGTTTTAAAAGTGAAATTTTTGTTCATTTTATTTTATTTTCACTTCAGATATTCTGTTTTTCAAGGGATTGATTTTGTTTTCCATTTTACCATTTTACCAAAAATATTCTTTAAGGAGTGATTTTTCTGCAGACAATTTCTGTTTCCTTTTCCATAGCTCTAATTCCCTTTCCCCAGTTTTCTTCAGACTCTCTTTTAAGATACTTTTTGACTTCTTTCAGTAGAACCTTGTGGAAAGGAGTCCAACTTTTATCACTCTTTGAGGCTTAATCCAGATAAATTTTATTTTTCATATCTAGGTTTTGAGATTTGTTCTTTTCTGTCTCCATAAATGGTCAGGACTTTTTTTATTTTATTTTATTTTTTTTGCTTTTTTGATCATTTTTAAAAGTTTTAATCTGCTCTTCAGGAAAAGGGAGATTGTGCCAAGCTTCCTCTTCATACTGCCCTGAGGCTGGTACTGCTGGTTTCCTTCCTGTATTGTGTGAAGATGGCCAAATCCTCCCTCATTCTGGGATTCAGGGGCTCACTATTTACCTTTTGTAGTTGTATTGGAGGTCTCACAGCTAGTCTGCTAACCCACTGGCTTATGAACCAGGACACTGAAGCCAATTCTAATGTATTTTGGCTAAGTGAATCCCAGTAGATTTCCCTTCCTCAGGGATGCCCTTCACCCTGTGTCCTTGAACTGAGCCAGAGTTCAGTAGTCTTCTCCTGTGCCAGATTTAAACAGACCTTTTCTGAAGTTTTTCCAAAATATTTTAAACTGGAAATTTGTTAGGCTTTGAACATTTGTTGCATCTGTCACTCCAAAACCCATTTAGAAGCTTGATCAGTTATTGATCTGAGTAAAGTCAGAGAGTGCTTAAAAAAAATTTGACTCTCTGTCAGCTGGAATCCACCTCTTCTAAGTAATAATTTTCAAATGTTTTCTTCATATCCACAATAATGATGCATAACACAATCAAGTACCTCTTTTACAAAGAAAAGCTTTTGGCCACTTCCAAATCTCTTGATCAATGTTTATGTACTCTTTTCAGAATCTATCATTACATTGCATTGCATTTCCAAAAGAACCATGGTAACCAGCTTACATAATGAGAAATTTCCAAAATGAAATGACTCAGTTTCTCTTTTGCTTAAATTTCATTGCCTCCACTCAGATAGTTTCAAAAGGGTAACCAAAAACGGTAAGATTTACCTGTATCATTAAATCTACTAGCATGACTATTATACATTTGTTAAACTATAGGATGAAAAAGGAAAATTAGCATTAAATAATAGAATATTGTGTAATGTTTTAACAAGGGCTACCCTGAAGAAAAAAAAAATTCAGCACTGAGGTTTTTCTTTAGTTCTTTTTAGATGCTACGATAATAAGGATTGGATAAGAGATTTGGAGGAAGAACAAGCGTGCTCACTGAAAATATGGAACAAAGGAGATAGTCCTGATTTTATTTTTCCATTAGAATTAGTCTAAATCCTATTTCAATATTGCTATTTGTGCCTTGTTGCTTTGATGATAGTTCTATATCCGTGTTCCTTGAATATCATTTTACGTGCATCATTTCTTAAGCATATAATCCTGAAAATTCAATAGACAAATTGGACTAAAATAACATATTTTTTCTTTATTTTTATTACATGTTTTATTTTCAAAATATATGCATAGACAATTTTCATTATTTATCCTTGAAAAACATTGTGTTCCAAATTTTTCTCTTCTTTCCCCCCACCCATTCTCTAAACGGCAAACAATCCAATATATGACTAACAAATATTTAAATCAAGTAAAATATTTTTTCAGTTTGCAGATTGCAACACATTTGTCATTCATACTGAACATAAGAGATACTGAATTTGCTTTAAACATAAGAATATTTGCTCTTTTCACAAGTCAATCATGTATAATTATGTCTGTCTCAATGTTTTTAAATGAATATTTTTATGAATCAAAACACAGAAGCATTTGTTTATGAATCTTCTGAGATCTTTGATGCTTACTATTTCATTAGCACAGACACATTAACATTTTTGAATGTGGTATCTGCTCAGCCTTCTATCATCACTGAGGGCCCAGACAGCTGACACATTTTGTCATTCTGTGTATCAGCCAAAAGAATGTCTCAGTTTCTCTCAGGAATTAGGAGAGGAGGACTTCTTGCCAGACTTCTGGCAATCTGCCTTTATCATCTATAGAATCAATACCTATTATGCTCTGTAAGGAATTGTATCATCTGCTATTTTCATTTATAAACTCAGAATCAAAGCATTCCAGCACCATCTGTATAAGGTACACAGAGGGGGGAAAAAGCAACGATAATAACAATAAAAACAGCAAGTAAAATTTAACATATTATATTTCTGTGCAGATATCTTCTTCACCTACACATCATACACTCATATTGTGAGAAATCTGACTTCTCTATATCTCATTCTTAGGTATTTTCTCTAATACCAAATGTACCCTCTCTGTGTAATGATAAACACAGGTATGACTGTATGTCATTTTCAAAAACTTATTCTTCTACCAATACCCAGCAACCTTTCCTTTTAGAAAGTTTAATCTTTTTCCTCAAATCACCTTATTCTGATTCTTCATTCTATTGCCTATTCATTTTTTACCATTTCTCACCCCCAAAAAATTTGTTTGAGTACCTCTTTTATAGTACTTTTTAAAAATTGGAGCCTCTTTTTATTTATTGAAACTTTATGTTTTTTAATTGTTTTGTTAATTGTTTTTTAATTTAATTTGGAGGGGACTTCTGGCCAAGATGGTGGCAAGGAGGCACACAGCTATGTAAGCTCCGCATTTTCTCTCAGAATCCATCTAATTACAAGCCTCTGAATTAATGCCTGACTGAAAAAAATAAACCCTTAAATAGTTACCAAGAGAAGACATCCTTGAGATGCCACAGGAAAGATCTGTTTTTGCTCAAGGGTGGGAGAGTTTTAGATTGAGCACAGGCTGAGGGCAGAGACAGCAAGAGCTTGGCAGGCAGCTCACAGCTGAGCAGACCGGAGGTAGGTGGGGTGTGATCTCAGCCATCTCTGTGGGGAGAGCTTTACTACAGGCTTGGATACTTTGCCCTGGCAGCAAGTCAGTAGACCAGCAGAGAAGGTAAAAACACCAGGGGTGAAGAATACAACCCCAAACAGCTGGAGTTTCCCAGGACCTGCCCATCCCTCCCCCACAGCGTCTCAGCATGTTCTCAGAGTCTCAGAGCGCAGGCACAGCACAGTCCTGCTAGTGCCTCGCTGCTGCCCCCAGACAGTCTGTAGAGGAAGCTTAGTAACACCACCCAGCCCCTCCCCCCAAAAAAGCAGATTCCATTTGGGGTTTTTTTCTTTTTTTCTTTGTTAGATTGTCTCTGATTCTTCTCTGACAAAATGAGCAAAAAATTGAAAAGGACCTTAACAATTGACAGATTTTATATGGACATAGAGCAGACTCTAAACCCTGAAGAGACTAAAAGCAGACTGTCTCCAGGTGAATCCCCACAGGAGGAGATCATCTGTTCCTCAGCACAGATGAATCTCATAGAAGAAAAGAAAAAGGCTCTCACAAGAGAGCTAGAAGAAAGATTGGAAAAGGAGAGGGAGGCTTGGCAAGAGAGTCTGGAGAAATTGTTCCACTCACTAAAAGACAGAATGGATAAAGAAAACAAATCCTTGAAAAATAGGATTAATGAACTGGAAACAGAAAATGGCTCTCTAAAAAACAAAATTAGTGAAATGGAAAAACATTCCACAGAACAACACAACACAATTGGAAAATTAGAAAAAGATATAAAAAAAGTGAATGAAGAAAATACTTCATTGAAAACCAGAATCAAGCAAATGGAACTGCATGACTCGAAGAGATAAGAAGAATCAGTCAAGCAAAACCAAAAAAATTAAACAATGAAGAAAAATGTGAAATACCTTCTTGGGAAAACAACAGACCTGGAAAATAGGTCTAGGAGAGACAATCTGAGAATTATTGGACTCCCAGAAAATATGATGAAAAAAAGATCCTGGACACTATTTTCCAGGAAATTATCAAAGAGAACTGCCCAGAAGTCATAGAAACAGAGGGTAAAATAGACATTGAAAGGATTCATCGATCACCCACTGAAAGGGATCCGAAAATCAAAACAACAAGAAATATAGTGGCCAAATGCCAGAACCCTCAAATGAAGGAAAAAATGCTCCAAGCAACAAGAAAAACCCAATTCAAATATAAAGGAGCCACAATAAGGATCACCCAGGATCTAGCAGCATCCATATTAAAAGATCGAAGGGCCTGGAATATGATATTCCAAAAGGCTAAGGAACTTGGTATGCAACCAAAAATAACTTACCCAGCAGAATGAGCATCTTTTTCTAGGGAAGAAGATGGTCATTCAACGAAATAAATGAATTTCACCTATTTTTGATGAAAAAACTAGAACTTAACAAGAAGTTTGATCTACAAATATAGAACACAAGAGAAACCTAAAAAGGTATAAAGAAATCTTGGAACTATATTTCTGCTGTAAAAATGTATAAATAATACATGTATACCTTGTTCTAGAAATTAGAGGTGAAAAAGTCATGTATCAGAAAAGAGGTAAAGTGGGGGTACTATATCTCACAAAGAGGCAAAGGAAACCTATTATATATGAGAGCAAGACTGGAGGGGGATGAATATAGAGGATATTTTACTGCCATTAGAAATGGCTTTAAGAGAAAAAATTTTAGACATATCCAATTTATGGTGAAACTTCTCCCATCTCATTGAAAAGTGAGAAGGGAAAAGTGAAAAGGGAAGGAATAAGCTAAGCAGAAAGGAAAACAGAAACTGTGAGGGAAAGGAATAAGATAGGGGCAGGAACTCAAAGTTGGGGGGGAGGGATACTAAAAGGGAGGGCTGTGAGAAGCAAGTGTGCCTCCAAGTTTAATACTTGGAAGGGTGGAAGGGGAAAGAAGGGAAAAGCATAAACAGGGGTTAACAAGATGGAAGTAATACAGAATTGGTCATTTTAACAATAAATGTAATGGGAAACCCCCATAAAGAGGAAGGTTAGCAGAATGGATTAAAAGCCAAATCCTACACCATGTTGTTTACAGGAAACACACCTGAAGCAGGGAGATACATGCAGAGTAAAGGTAAAGGTTGAAGCAAATCTACTATGCTTCAGGTGAAGTCAAAAGAGGGTAGCCATCCAACCAGATCACAAAAAGCAAAACTGATCTAATTAAAGAGATAAGGAAGAGCACTATAAGTTGCTAAAGGGTAGCATAGATACTGGAGCAATATCAATATTAAACATATATGCACCAAGTGGTGTAGCATCTAAATTCTTAAAAGAGAAATTAAGAGAGCTGCAAGAAGAAATAGGCAGCAAAATTATAATAGTGGGAGATCTCAACCTTGCACTATCAGAATTAGATAAATCAAACCATAAAATAAATAAGAAAGAAGTCAAAGAGGTAAATAGAATACTAGAAAAGTTAGATATGATAGATCTCTGGAGAAAATGAAATGGAGACAGAAAGGAGTACACTTTCTTTTCAGCAGTTCATGGAACCTAAACAAAAATAGATCATATATTAGGACATTAAAGCCTCAAACTCAAATGCAGTAAGGCAGAAATAATAATTGCATCCTTTTCAGACCACAATGCAATAAAAATTACACTCAACAAAAAGCCAGGGGAAAGTAGACCAAAAAATAATTGGAAACTAAAAAATCTCATACTAAAGAATGATTGGGTGAAACAGCAAATTATAGACATAATTAAAACTTCACCAAGATAGCGACAATAATGAGACATCATACCAAAATGTGTGGGATGCAGACGAAGCAGTAATAAGGCAAAATTTCACATCTCTAGAGGCCTATTTTGCATAAAATAGAGAAAGAGAAGGTTAACAAATTGGGCTTGCAACTAAAAATGCTAGAACAGGAACAAATTAAAACCCCCAGTCAAACACTAAACTTGAAATTCTTAAAATAAAAGGAGAGATCAATAAAATTGAAAGTAAAAAAAAAAAAAAAAAAAAAAACTATTGAATTAATTAATAAACTAAGAGTTGTTCTATGAAAACCAACAAAATAGACAAACCTTAGTCAATCTGATTAAAAAAGGAAAGAGGAAAATCAAATTGTTAATCTTAAAAATGAAAAGGGAGAACTCGCCATTAATGAAGAGGAAATTAGAGCAATAATTAGGAATTACTTTGCCCAACTTTATGGCAATAAATTCGACAACTTAAATGAAATTGAAGAATACCTTCAAAAATATAGTTTGCCCAGATTAGCAGAGGAAAAAATCCCCAGGACCACATGGATTTACATGTTTATTCTACCAAACATTTAAAGAACAATTAACTCCAATTCTATATAAACTATTTGAAAAATAGGGATTGAAGGAGTCCCCAAACCCTTTTTAACACAGACATGGTAATTGATACAAAACCAGGTAGGCTGAAAACAGAGAAAGAAAAAATTATAGACCAATCTCCCTAATGAATATCGATGCTAAAATGTTAAATAAAATATTAGCAAAAAGATTACAGAAAATTATCCCCAGGATAATACAATATGACCAATAGGATTTTGGAATGCAGGGCTGGTTAATATTAGGAAAACTATTAGCAAAGACCTTCAAAACCTAACAAAAAAAACATATGATCATCTAATTGATGGAAAAGCATTTGAAAAAATTAACATTATTCTCATTAAAAAAACACTTGAGAGTATAGGAAAAATGGACTTTTTCTTAAAATAGTGGAGTATATATTTAAAACCATAAAGATCATATGCAATGGGGAAAACTGAACCTTTTCCCAGTAAGTTCTGGATAAGAAGTTTGCCCACTATCCCAGTATTATTCAATATTGTATTAGAAAACACTAGCGTCAGAATGTCGGAGAAAGAGATTAAAGGAATCAGAATAAATGAGGAAACCAAACTATCACTTTTGATATGAAGATGACATACTTAGAGAACCCAGAGAATCTACTAAAAAAGCTATTAGAAATAATTTTAGCAAAGTTGCAGGTTATAAAATAAATCCCCATAAATCCTCGGCATTTTTTATACTTCACCAAAAAATGCAACAGCAAGAGATACAAAGAAAATTCCATTCAAAATAACTGTTGACAGTAAAAATTTGGGAATCTATCTAAAAGGAAAGTCGGGAATTATATGAGCAAAATTACAAAAATATTTCCACACAAATAAGGTCGACTTAAAAATTAGAAAAATATTAAATGTCCAAGGCTGAGAGTATATAATAAAGATGACAATACCCTAAACTAATCTATTTATTTAGTGCATACCAATCAGACTTCCAAGAAAATATTTTAATGATCTAGAAAAACAAAACAAAATTCAATGGAATAATAAAAAGTTTGAAATCTCAAAAGAATTAATGAAAAAAAAATAAATGAAGGTTTGCTGTACCTGATCTAAAACTATATTATAAAAGCAGTCCCAAAACCATTTTATTGGCTAAGAAATATATTATTGGATGGGGAACAGGTTAGGTTCACAAGACAGAATAGTCAATAAGAATCTAGTGTTTGACAAAACCCAAAGATCCTAACTTTTAAATAAGAAACTTTTGACAAAACTTTGGGATAACTGGAAATTGATGGAGAAATTAGGATTACCCACCTTAAAGATACCAAGATAAGATCAAAATGGGTCCATGGTTTAGGCATAAAGAATGAGAATATGAATAAATTAGAGGAATAGAGGATGATTTACCTCTCAGTCCTGTGGAGGAGGAATAAATTTGTGGCCAAAGATGAACTGGAGAACATTATTGATCACAAAATAGAAAATTTTGATTACACCAAATTAAAAAGCTTCTCTACAAACAAAACTAATGCAAACAAGATTAGAAGGGAAGAAACTGGGAAAACATCTTCACAGTTAAAGGTTCTGATAAACCATTTCCAAAATATAAGAATGATTTTTAATTTATAAGAAACCAAGACATTCTCCAATTGACAAATGGTCAAAGGATATGAACAGACAATTTTCAGACTATGAAATTGAAACTATTACCACTCATATGATACAAATAAGAATAGGGAGTGCTTACATTCAATAGTCATTCACTTAATGTGGTCAATCAATGGTCACTCATAACTTGAATTTAGTATTTGAGTTGAATACATGGTTCACAATTTTTCTCTCCTCTTCAATTTCTTCCCTCATATGAACAGATTTCAGTTTATATGTTGATTCTTCATCAAAGATGATAACCACTCAAGTCCTCAACATACTCACCTCTAATGAGCTACTTTTTTCACTAACCTCAGTTATTCACAAAATTAGTCATATACTTGATTTGAACATCAACCTCCATGTTCAGGAATTGTAAGTATTTTATCTGATCATACAATATTGGCTTTTCTTCATTTTCAATAGACAATTTTATTTTAAATATGAAACCATTAATTAGTTACCAAAGCATTTCCCTTGCATTAGCCATTCTCTCCTCTTCCTCCCATTATGATTCTTTAATAAACTAATTTAACTCTACCCTCTCTATTTTGACATCAATTATGCCAACCAAATATAAACTTTGGATTATTCTCAAAATATGTCACCTTCATTTTTAAATACATACTGGTGAATACATGTTTTGAAGTAAATCACACAATCATCACTGGGACCACTACAAATTTATGCTATATGACCCCATCTAGGCACTTGTTATACTTACATAACACTTCTATAAGCACCTTATCAACTCACTAACTCATTCTGCAGAGTATTCTTCAAACCATTTTAGTACCTACTTAAACTTTCTATGACTCTCTAATACATTCTCAACTCAGACAATAATCTCATATTTTACAGGAAATTTGAGGTATGTTTCCATGAACTCCCTGTTTTTTTCATTTCCTGTCATTCACATATTTTATTTTATTTTTTTCCAAATTAAATAGCTTTACTGCTTACTGAGGATAAACAGATTATTTGTTCAAATGTTATCATTCCATTCTTCAACAACTAATTCCCTCCATCATCCACTCTCTTTCACTTATTTTCAATTTCTCCGTAGTTACTTTCTCATTTTCTACTCCCTATCAATATTCCTTTATCTATATACTAAAATACTTCCATCTCAAATCCAGTAAATCATTTCATCTCTTCTATTATCCTATATCTAAACTTTTTGAAAAGGGCTTTTATAATAGGTGTCTGCATTTTCTTCCTCTCACTCTCTTAACTTCTTTTAATCTGGCTTTTCATAATTCCATGAAAATTGTTCTTTCCAAAGTTATTAAACATTTATTTACCTTCAAGATCCAATGAACTTTTCTCAATCCTTTTATTTCTGACCAGGCTGCAGGTTTTGACAGTATTTATTATTCTCTCCTTATTGAAAGCATTTTCTCTCTTCTTTGGACACTATTCTCTTCTCATTTTTCTTCTGTTTCTACTTTGCTGCACCTTTCTCCACAATATACTCTCTAAATATGGATGCACCATGGTATTCAGTCATTTTCATTCACCCTTTTTCTTCTATATTAGAACACCTGGTGATCACATCAGAATCTATGTTTTTAATTACTATCTCTATATTTATGATTCTCACATCTACTTCTCTTGCCCAAATATTTCTTCTAATCTCTAAGCTTGTATCTCTAACTTCTTTTTAGACATCTTGATCTAGATTTTTTAAAACTCTTTTATTTAACACAGAACTCATTATCTTACCCCCCAAAAAATCTTTGCTCCCACCTCTTAATGTAGAGTATGACCTTATTCTCCAAGTTCCTTAGATATGAAACATAGGGGTCATTTTAGATTACCCACTATCTCTCATTCCCCATATCCAAGCATTTGCCAAGGCTTATCTATTTCATTACAACTCCTTTTCTTATTTAAAAGTTCTCTCACTTTAGTGCAAGCCTTCAATACCTTATGAATTGAATAATTGCAATAATGCTATGGATATTTGCCTGGTTCAAATCCCTCCTCATGTTAATCCATCCATGAATTCAGCCATTAAAGTGATTTTCTAACATCACTAGCTCAATTCAGTAAACATTTGTAACTTTCTATTTTCTTCAGGAACAAGAATAATATTCTGTTCAATATTCAGTCTTTATGACCCATCTACTTCATAATTTCTACTCTTTTTATACCTTGCTCCCTGATACTAACTCTTAGATTTAGTGAAACTTGTCTCTTGCCTATTCCATAAAGCTACATTTTATCTCTTGTTTGGTAGGATTTTCTCTGGCTGTCTTCTATGCTTGGAACACTTTTCCTCCTCACCTCCAACTACAGACTTCCCTATTTTGTTTTATTTTTCTAGTTACCAACTAAATTTCCACATTCCACATGAAATCTTAACTAAATCCTTTGAATTCCAATACTTTCCTTCTGTTAATTATGAATGTTGAGAAAATTTGGAAAGACTGGGACACTTGTGCATTGTTGATGGAGTTGTAAACGGAACCAACCATTTTAGACAGCAATATGGAACTATGCACAAAATGCTATTAAATTGAGCTTACTCTTTGATCCAGCAGTATTTCTATTGTGTCTGTATCCCAAAGAGATCATAGAAAAAGGAAAAGGGCCCTCTTATACAAAAATGTCTGTAACAGTCCTTTTTGTAGTAGCAAGGAACTGGACACTGAGTGGATGTTTGTCAGTTGGACAATGACTTAATAAATTATGGTATATGAATGTTGTTGAATATTTTTTTCTAAAAGAAACAATCAGCAAGATGATTTTTAAAAGGCCCAAAAGAACAAATGCTAACTGAAATGATTAGAACCAAGAGAACATTATACACTGCAACAAGAAGATTATACAATGATTAATTCTGATGTATATGGTTTTTTTCAACAGTGAGGTAATTCAAGCCACTTCCAAGAGTCTTGTGATAAAGTAAGCACCCAGAGCGACAACTATAGGGACTGAATTACAACATAGTATTTTCACTTTTTAGTTGTTCCTTGATTACATTTTGTTTTCTTTTTCATTCTTTCTTTTTGATCTCATTTTTCTTGTGCAGCATTATAATTGTGGAAATATGTATAGAAGAATTGCATATATATATATATATATATATATATATATATATATTTCTTGCATTCTAGGGAGGGAGTAGAGGGAAGGAAGGGAGAAAACATTTTGGAACAAAAGATTTTGCAAGGGTGAAAGCTGAAAATTATCTATGCATATGTTTTGAAAATAAATTTTGTAAAAAAAATTTTGCATCATAATATTGTATTTAAGAAGTCCCTCAAAATGTCGAGGTTCCAGACCACTGTTACAAGGCCTAAAAGATTTTGAAGGATTATCCTAATATCCAAGACAAGGGACAAAGCTTATTATAATTGTAATGCCAATCAAAGTTGGCCAAATTCCAAAGGACATTATGAAAAGAATCAGGAGTATGAAGATAAACATAGGGAAAAAAGAGGGAGCAAGTGTTTCATATCACTGATATGATAATTGAATGGCTTAGATGTGGAGTTGAAGAGTGGTCTGATTCTAACTTTGTGTACAGATGCAGTATTCATGTTTCTCCAGGCATAGCTCATTGGGAGAATCCTTTGGAGGTATGTTTTTAGACCTGGAATGTCACTAGCTCAAGTGACAAATACAAAATTTTGTTCTATGCTTGTGCACATTAATCTTAGAAACCTTATTATCACTGACCAACTCTTATCTGATAGCCAGCAATATTTATGGCTTTAGCATCTTAGTCATATAGAGTAAACTGAACCAGTATCATCTAGGTGAATAAATATATCATTTCTAACTACATCACTCCCAAAACTAGGTGGACATAGAGTAATTGTTACATCTTCCTTAGGAAGTGCACCACATCAGAAAGTCCTTCAGAGTTGGGAGAGGATTCTGGGAAGATACCAGACAGGTCAGCAAATTTTAAGCTCTTCTGATTTTCCTTAAAAATAGAACAAATTTGTTCCTCAGGGTAAACACCAGTCTGTGTTAAAAACGATATCTTATAAGTAAAACAAGAGATCTGAAGAAGAGATCAAGAAAACAAAACATAAGAACAATTCAATTACCTGTAGCAAAAAAGAACCCAATAATGCAAAAAAAAAAAATAATAATCCAAGAAAATTATCCTGGAATGATAGAATATGAGGAAGAAGTAGAAATAGAAAAAATGTCCTGATCACCACCTCAAAAAGATCCTTTGTAAGAAATGCATAGAAATATTTTGGCTAATTTTAGAACTCCCAGATCAAGAAGAAAATTATGGTAGAAACAAAAAAAATAATTAAAATATGCTGGAGCAACAATTAGAATTGTACAAGAATTGTATCAGCAGCCATAAAAAAGATCACGGCTTCTGATCATATATACTGGGTATCAAATAACCTAAGCCTGCAGCCAAAAATATATCATATCCAGAAAAATTAACCTCCCATATTAAATAAAAAATAACCATTCAATGAACTTACAGGTTTTCTGGACTTTCTTTCAACCAAACTCAATCTTAATGGAAAAGTTAAAATATAAGAGCCAATATCAAAGTTTAATTTCAAAAAACTTAACATGGACAATTTCTGTTTTCTAAATGAAAATTTTTGCCATATGTTTAAAATTGACATTAGCAATTGAGTAATTCAAAAGAAAAATTGGGGCAGTGTTAAGTATAATTTGAACTGTCTAGGAAAAGATAAAAATGGAAAGAATGTTATACAAATGAGATATAGAGAAAGAAGAGACATGAAGGCATTAAAGAGGACAAGAGGGCTCATAGATCTTACATTAGGAATGAGTTAAATAAACAACACTACATATATGCTATGAAGGATACCTTGCCCTCCAAATCTATTAGGAAATAAGGGGAAGGGGATGAAAGGAAGAGGAAGCATAGGATGAGGCAAGAAGACACGGCTAAGAGGGAGGTTAAGTAATACCAAGGCAATTTAAGAAGCAGAATTAAAGTACAAGGATTAGCAGGTATAGGAAAGCAGAGATATGAACAAAAACTACAAGAGGGATCAGGCATAAAATTAATTATTGAAAAGAAATAGGGCTAGTAATCATTGATCTTAAAGTTAAAAGTAAAGATTCAGTCAAGAGAGAAAGCCATACATTAGTATATGTTTATATATCAGTAAATCCATGTGTGAATATATATATATATGTGTGTATGTGTGTGTCTGAATATATGTAACTATGTATGAATGAAGCTCTATATATTTGGATATATGTATTTAGGTGTGTGTGTGTGGGTGGCATGGTTGTGGATATAAATATATATGTGTGTTTTTGTATGTTATATATGTATATATATATATATATAAAGCTTCCATTTATATATATATATAGAATATATATCTATATCTATATCTATCTATCTATCTATCTATCTATATATATATATGTATACACATATATCCATATCCATATCCATATGTGTGTGTGTGTGTGTGTGTGTGTGTGTGCTTAACTGGAGCCTAGTTGGAGGAGTTGGTGTAATGTTCTTTTTTGGTTTTCTGGAGGTCTTGGAGCAGCCTTCATTTTAGTAGATTAATCACCACAAGAATAGCCAGGCATTAAAGTCCAAAAGTCTTTATTGTCTCCTTTGCCTGGTGCTCAGCTAGCTTTCTCATAACCTTCAAAGGGGACTTGGTTTCAGTGGAGAAAATTCAGGAGGACAGGCCAGCCACCATAAGGCTGATGAAGATGGAAATCAATCTCTTTCTCTCCTTGGCTCTGAGAGCTTGAGCTCCCACCTCCAGTCTGCTTATTCTTTCTGGCTGTTAATCTGAGCCTCTCGGTCCCACAGGAGAACCACCAAGAGCCTGACTGAAGATGTAATGGATCTCCTCCAGTCTTTGCTGGCTGTTATATACTCTACTGTCATAAGTATGAATCTTGTAGAACTATATTAAATAAGTACATGTACTGAATTAGAGAACTATTAAGCACCATGCTAAACTAGATAAGCATTGCTTTATCAATTCCACTGATTTAACAACTTGTAAGAATCCTTGTTTCAGAATTCTGGCTCATAACATTTGGGAATGATGAAAGAGGAAAATAAAGTAGAAAAAGGAAAGAAAAAAATATGACAATTAAAAGTGTAGCACCAATGAAGAAGAAATCAAACCAACAATTAGGATCTATTTTACCCAAATGTATACCAACAAATCTGATAATATATTTGAAAAGGATGAATATCTACAAAATATAAATTCTCCAAATTAACAGAAGAGTAAAAATATTTAAATAGTCCCATTTCAGAAAAAGAAATATAACAAATCCTCAATAAAATCCCTAAGAATGAATATTTAGGGTCAGATAAATTCACAAGTGAATTCTACCAGACATTTGAAGAAAAATCAATTCCATTACTTTGTAAACTATTTGAAAAAATACACAAAGAGGGAATCCTGCTACATTCCTTCTATGACACAAATATGCTACTGATACCTAACCAAGCAAAAGCCAAAATAGAGATATAGAATTACAGATCAATATCCATAAATAATACTGATGCAAAAATTTGAATAGAATATTGACAGAGGTAACAAAGAATTATCATGAAAATAATACACTATGACCAAGTGGTATTTATAAAAGGAATGAAGGGATGATTCATTATCAGGAAAATTATTGCCATAATTGACCATATAAAGAACAAACTAGCAGAAATTGAGATTATCAAATCTCAATAAAGAAAAAGTTTTTGACAAAATACATCACTCATTCTTATTTAAAAAAAATTACAGCATAAGATTAAAGGGAGTTTTCCTTAAAATGATAAGCAGCACCTAAGTAAAACCATAAGAAAACATTATTTATAATGGGGAGACGCTAGAAGCATTATCAATAATATCATGGATGAAACAAGAAATGTCCATATTAAAACTATTATCTAATATTGTACTAGAAATGGTGACTTTAGCAATAAAAAAGAAAAAGTAATTAAGGGAATTTGAATAGGCAATGTGGAGATTAAACTATGGTGATATACTTAGAGAAACCTAGACATTCATCCAAAAATCTACTTGAAACAATGAACAACTTTAACAAACTTGTAGAACATAAAATAAACCCACACAAGTCTTCAGCATTTTTATATATTACTAATAAAATACAGCAGTTAGAGAGAGAAAGAAAAATTCTGTTTCCAATAATCATAGGCAAAATATAATATTTGGGTGAATATTTGCCAAGACAAATTCAGGAACTATATAAACACAATTATAAAACATATTTCTTTCAAATAAAAAAAAAACAGTTGCTCATGGATAGGCTCAGGTAATATAACAAAAATGACAATCCTATCTAAATTAATCGACTTGCTCAATGCCATACCAATCAAACTGGCAAAATATTTTATAGAGCTAGACAAAACAATAACAAAATCTATCTGGAAAAACAAAAAGTCATTAATATCAAGGGAATTAATGAAAAAATTAAAAGGACAATATTGTAGCAGTATTAGACCTAAAATTCTATTATAAAGCATAAGTAATAAAAATCCAAATGGTATTAGCTAAGAACTAAAGTGGTGGATCAGTAGAATATATTAGATACACATCACACAATAATCAATGTCTGCAGAAATCTAATAATTGATAAACTCTCAAACTCCAGCTTCTGGGATAAGAACTCATTGTTTAACAAAAATTGGTGGAAAAACTGGAAAAATAATATGTCAGAAAATCATTGTAGACCTATATTTACACCCCACATCAAAATAAGGTCAAATGGGTGCATAATTTGGGTCTAAAGCCCAAATTGATAACCCATATATTATCTATATTAGGCAAATTAGGAGAGCAAGGGATAGTTTATCTATCAGATCTTTGGAAAAGGGAAGAATTTAAAACCAAAGAACTAAAGACATTATGAAATGCAAAATGGAAAACTTTAATTGCATTAAATTAAAAATATTTTGCCCAAACAAAAACACCAGAAACAAAATTAAAAAAGGAGCAACCAGCTGGAAAAAATATTGCTGATGTTTCTGATGAATGCCTAATTTATTTTTTCTACTTTTTAAAAGATGTTTGTTTTCATAATATATTTATAGATAATTTTCAACATTCACCCCTGCAAAAGCCTGTTCCAAACTTTTTTCCTCCCTTCCTTCTGTCTATCCACTCTCCTAGCCAGCAAGCAATCAGACATGTCAGTTGTTAATTCTTCTACATATTTCCACAATTACTCTGTTGTACAAGAAAAATCAGATCAAAAAGGAAAAAAAAAAAAAAAAAACAAGAAAAAAATGAAAGTAAACAACAACAAAAAGAGTGAAAATGCTATGTTGTGATCCAAACTCAATTCCCACCGTACTCTCTCTGGGTGCAGATGGCTTTCTCCATCACAAGATCTGGCATGAATTACCACACTTTTGAAAAGAGCCATGTCCATCAAAATTATCACATAACCATGTCATTGCTCTGCACAATATTCCCTTGATTCTACTCACTTCACATAGCATTACTTCATGTCTTTGCAGGCCTCTCTTAAATCATCCTGCTGATCATTTCTAATAGAACAATAATAACTATAACATTCATATACCATAACTTGTTTGTCCATTCTGCAACTGATGGGCATCCACTCAGTTTCCAGTTTCTTGCCACTACAGAAAGCCTGCTACCAAAAATTTTGCACTTATGGTAGCCTTTCCCTTTTTATGATCTCTTTGGAATAAATACACAGTTGCATCAAAGAATATGCACAGTTTGATAGCCCATTGGGCATAGTACCATATTGCTCTTCAGAATGGTTGGATGAGTTCACAACTCCACCAACAATGTATGAGTGTCCCAGTTTTCCTGTATTCCTTACAACATTCATCATTATGTTTTCCTGTCATCTTAGTAAATCTGAGAAGTGTGTAGTAGTAGTTGAGTTGTCTTAATTTGCCCTTCTCTGATCAATAGTGATTTAGAGCATTTTTTCACATTATTAAAAATCATTTTAAGTTCTTCATCTGAAAATTGTCTAATTCATATCATTTAACAATTTGTCAATTGGAGAATGACTTGTATTCTTATAAATCTGGGTCAATTCTCTATATATTTTAGAAATGAAGTCTTTATCAAAACACTTCAATGTAAAACGTTTAAACAGTTCACTTCTAATCTTTTCTGCATTTGTTTTGTTTGTACATAAATTTTTAACTTACTATAATCAAAATTATCTATTTTGCATTCAGTAATGTGTATAGATTAGTCCTTCTTGGGCCAAAAATTCCTTCCTTCTTCACAGGTCTGTAAGGAAGACTATCCTTTGTTCCAATAATTTGCTTAGAGTATGATTCTTTGTCTTAATAATGAATTCATTTCAACCATATCTTGCATCAGGGTATGGGTATGCCTAGTTTCTGCTCTACTAATTTCCAATTTTCTCAGGAATTTTTGGACAAATAGTGAGTTCTTATCCGAGAAACTGAGTCTTTGGGTTTATCAAATACTAGATTACTATAGTCATTGATTATTGTGTCTTGTGAATGTATTCCATTGATCAACTACTCTATTTTTTAGCCAGTACTAAATGGTTTTCATGACCACTGTTTTATAATATATTTTTAGGTCTGCTACAGATAGGCCATCTTCATTTGCATTTTTATTAATTCTTGACATTTTGATCTTCCAGATAAATTTTATTACCATTTTTTCTAGCTAAATGCCTCATTTCTAAAATGAATAAAAAAGTATATCAAACTTAAAAGAATAAAATTCATTCCCCATTTGATAAATGGTGAAAACATTTGAACATACAATTTTCAGCTAATGAAATTAAAGACATCTATAATCTCATAAATATGTTAAAACACTATTGATTAGAGACATGCAAAACAAAAGAACTCTGAAGTACTACCTCACTGATCTCAGATTAACTCAGAATACAGAAAAGATAATAATAAATGTTGGAGGGGATGGGGGCAGGCTAGAACACTAATGCATTGTTGGTGGAGTTGTGAAATGATCCAAACATTTTGGAGAGAAATTTGCATCTGTGCCCAAAAGACTATCATCTATCCTTTGAACCAGCAGTATCACTACTGGGTCTGTATCCCAAGGAACTCACACAGGAGGGAAAAGTACCCACATGTGAAAAATGTATGTACCAGATCTTTTTGTAGTGGCAAAATTGGGAAATGACTAGATGCCCCTCAGTTGGGGAATGGCTGAATAGGGTATAGTGTATAAATGAATGAATATATTTGTTGATGAATTTGTTGATGAATATAATTGTTATATTAAAAAAAATGATGAACAGCCTGATTCTAAAAAGGCCTGGGAAGATTCAAATGAATTGATGCTGGACAAAATAAGCAAAACTAGGAAGAGATTGTACACGATAACAGCCTGATTGTGTGAAGAACATCCATGAAAGATTTGGTTCTTCTTGATATTTCAGTGATCAAAGACAATCTTAATAAACTTTAGATAGAAAACACCATCTGGTTTCAGACCAGTTCCAATGGTCTTGTGGTGAAGAGAGCTATCTACCCCCAGAGAGAGGACTGTGGGAAGCGATTAAAGTTCACAACATAACATTTTCACTCTTTTTGTTGTTGTTTGCTTGCATTTTATTTTCTTTCTCATGTTTTTTTTTCCCTGATTTGATTTTTCTTGTCTAGCAAGATAATTGTATAACTATGTATACATATTTTGGATTTAACAAATTTTTCTATAATGTTTGCCATATATTGAACTACTTGCCATCTAGGGTATGAGATGGGGAAAGGGAAAAAATATTGGAACACAACTTTTGCAAGAGTTAATATTGAAAAATTATCCATGCATATGTTTTGACAATAAAGCTTTCATAAAAAAAAAAAAAAAGAAAAAGAAATTGCTATCTGCATCCATAAAGAGAGCTATGGAGACTGAATGTAAATCAACACATCCTATGTTCCCTTTTTTCTTTTTTTCTCTTGCTTTTTCCCCTATTGTTTGATATTCTCTCCAAAGTTTGTTAGTTTTTTTAAGAAATATAAATGTTCATGTGTAACTATAAATAACAATAATAATAAAAAAAATGAAAAAAGTGTGCAGCAGAAGACAAAGGAACAACTTACAAGAAAACAAAGAAAAAATAAACATTCAGGAATAGTTTTTATATATATAATATATGCACATGAATATGTACATATATGTATTTGTGTGTATATATCTATATCTATATCTATCTATCTATCTATATACATACATATTGCTGAGGCGATTGGGGTTAAGTGACTTACTCAGGGCCATACAGCTAGGAAGTGTTAAGTTGTTTTGTGGCCCTATGGAAATAGTTCCCAACTATTCTACAGATTGGTTGAATTCGCTTACAATCTCATCAACAATGCACTAATGTCTCTTTTTTCCTACATCCTCTGTATTTGTCATTTTCTTTTTTTCTTCTATCTCATAGTCAATCTCAGAAATTAGGTAGTATTTAAGAATTGTCTTAACTTTGACTTCTTCACTGAATAGTGTATTAGAACATTTTATATGATTATAGATAGCTTTACTTCATCTGAAAAGGAGAACTGTGAAAAGGGTCCCGATTTTGTTGGCTGCAAGCTATGGTATGCTCATGCTATTCTTCAGCCTGGAACTACCATACAGGAGTGTCACCTGGACTCTAGTATGGGCAAAGCAAAAGAGGCTTGCCTTAATTCTAGTAAAGACCTTTGTAATAGTTTGTTCAGTTTTTATGCCCTCTTAACTCTCTTTGTTCTGAGAAAGTTAGGAGCTTCTACTGCAGATGGTGATTCAGTGGCTCTCAAAGCTTTCTTCTGATTTTTTAGAGCCCAGTTTATGATGGATTGGCTTCTGATTTCCTCTCTGTTAGACACATTTCCTGTTGACTTTTAAAATTAATTTTAATAGCCTTTGATTTACAGGTTTTATGTATGGATAACTTTACAGCATTGACAATTGCCAAACCTCTTGTTCCAATTTTTCCCCTACTTCTCCCCACCCCCTCCCCCAGATGGCAGGATGACCAGTAGATGTTAAATATATTAAAATATAAATTAGATACACAATAAGTATACATGACCAAACTGTTATTTTGTTGTACAAAAAGAATCGGACCTTGAAATATTGTACAATTAGCCTGTGAAGGAAATCAAAAATGCAGGTGGGCAAAAATATAGGAATTGGGAATTCAATGTAATGGTTTTTAGTCATCTCCCAGAGTTCTTTCGCTGGGCGTAGCTGGTTCAGTTCATCACTGCTCCATTGGAACTGATTTGGTTCATCTCATTGCTGAGAATGGCCAGGTCCATCAGAATTGGTCATCATATAGTATTGTTGTTTCAGTATATAATGATAGCCTGGCCCTGCTCATTTTGCTCAGCATTAGTTCATATAAGTCTCTCCAGGCCTTTCTGAAATCATCCTGTTGGTCATTTCTTTCCTGGTGACTTTCTAAGATGACTTGGAGTTGAAAATTGTTTTACTCTGTCTTTTAGGGGTTTGTACTAATATTTGTTTAGAATCATTAATAAAAGTTATTTGGAGGGGTTTGAGGGAGAATTCAGGCAAGTCTATGCCTTTACTCTACCATCTTCACTCTGACTCTCTGCTTTCTAAACTTTTTTTAAAGCAAATTATGTTAATTTTAAAGGTATAATACTTTGAGCTGTAAAACAAATTGTTCTGAGAATCAAAGAGATGATAAAATAGCTTTTTAAAAAATATCACTCCTTACTTAGACATTTTTGTCAACTTCACATAATAGTTTACATTATGAACCTTAGAAGGGGAAAGTAATAATGATTCTTTCTGAATTATATTCATTTCAGACTTTTTTTATTGCACATTAACAGCAAGAAAATCTATAAAATCACAACATCAAATATCCCTTTTTCTACTACTACTGTATTTTCTTCATTGGGATGCTACTCTAATCTCCAAACTTGACAGAAAGTGTGACCAGAAAAATCATCTAATAAGTCACTGAATGTCTATATTTACCTCCTTAAGAGATTCATGTGATGCCATTTAGAAATAAATAGACATGTCAGTACTCATAATATCCAAGATATGTAATGAATTAGTGTGAGAAGATGAGAACATGAATAGAATTACATACAGCTGTAAATGTTAGCCTTTTACTGATTCAATCAATATATGCCCCGCTTTTGCATCATTTCATTTTACCTTTAAAATCTAATCATTCAGCTCTTAGCAGCAGAGGATTTTATAATTTTGAGAACCTGTTTAAAAAACAAAAAGCTCATCACTTTTATTTCCATTTGAATGGCAGGCTAATCTTCTTAAACCAAATTTTTGATGGAGACCAAGCCAAGATGTTGAATAACATGCAACAACTTGCCTGAGTTCTGCCCATAGGCTCTCTGAATATCTGTAAATAACCCTTAAAACAATCCCTGAGCATCATATCCCAGAAAAGGAAAGGGCAAAATAATGTTACAGCCAAAGACAACTTTTAAGATAAGCAGAAAATGTATTTTACATCTTGTGGACAGTTGAGCACAATCCAGCACAGACTACTTTATTATAAATCAGGCCCAAAAATGCCAAAATGCCTTGGAAACCACTGAATCTGGATCAGTATGGACCATATCCAGAGTTGTCACCTCAAAAGTAGTAAAGGAGCCAATTGTTCAAAAAGAGATTATCGAGTTCTCTTTACTGGCACTATGGATAGGACTCTGTTGCCTTGATCATATTAGGATCTGGTTCCCAGTTCTGGGTGTCTATCCAACAACAAGTAAAGCCACCATCACAGCTTGTAGGTAAATCACAATTCCTAATCACAATTCCAGGACTGAAAATAACTCTTGTGGTCACTCAAAGAGCAGAGCACAGGCCATCACATTAGTAAATAACAACTCTCTTTAGAATATAGTACCAAGAGATAACTGAAGACTTATAGGTCACTAGAACTATCTCTGAAAATAATTGTACAAAATCCCTGAAGCTTAAGACAATCCATCTTCAACTCTAGAAACAGATCCCTATTTTAACAAAGAGGTAAAAGTCAAGAAGTATTCCAGTTAAATGATTAAACAGCTGGAAAAAATCCTGACTATAGAAAGTTAGTGTGGTAGCAAGGAAGGTCAAAGCAAACACTCAGAAGAAGATAATAAAGGTAAGCTTCTACATCCAAAGCCTATAAGAAAAAGTGTATATGTATATATGAATGCTTTTGTCTCAGGCCAGAAACAGAGGTAGTTGAAAAAATGGGAAGATAAATGAGAATGATATAAGAAAATCAAGAAAAAATACCTTACAACTTGGCAAAAGAGATACAAAAGTATTGATGAAAATAACACCTTAAAAAAAACAGCCTGGGGGGATGGTGACAGAAAAAAATAATAATGAACCAACAAAAGCAGTGAAAAGAAGAATGCATTGAAAAAGCAGAATTGGCTAAATAGAAAAAAAAAGCAAAAAATTTTATTAAAAGAAAAACTCCTTAAAAATTAGAGGTAGCCAGTTGGAAAAACAGATATAAAAGCTCAATGAAAAAGTCATTTCTAAAAACGAAAAAAAAAATTGAAAAAAAGGAAGATAATTACTTTATGAGAAATAGAAAAACAGTAAACAAATCAAAATGATTATTTTTAAAGAAGAAAATATGAAAGGTCTCATTGAAATGATTTATCTGGAAAGTGCATCAAGAAGAAATTATTTTTAAATTATTGGACTGCATGAGAAACATTATCAGATAGAAAGAGAGAGAGAGAGAGAGAGAGAGAGAGAGAGATAATCTCTTTCTAGAAGTGACCAAGGGATTCTTTCTCATATGTCAGAGAAGTTTTAATGATATCTTGAAGAATGCTATCCAAGAATATTTTTTGGTCATGGTTTTCAGGTAGAACCACAATTTTATATTGTCTCCCCAGATCTATTTTCTGGGTTGGCTGTTTTTGCAATGAGGCTTTCTTCAGTTTTTCATTTTCTTTTTTTTTAGTTCATTTCACTAATTTTTGATGTCTTTTAGGGTGATTAGCTTTCATTTGCTTTGATTTGGTTTGCTTTTATTTATTTTTTGCACATGATTGTCTTTATTTAGCTTTTATATCTCTTCTTCCATTTGATTAATTCTACTTTTCAAGTTGTTTTTGTCAGGAGATTTTTTTTTTTTTCATTTCACCAATTGTATTTTTAAGGGATTGTTTCCTTTATTTGATTTTTTTTTCCTTTCCATGCTGTTGACTGTCTCATTTCTTTTCTCATTTTTTTTTTCATCTACCTCTTGTTTCTTTTTAAAATTTTTTCATGAGCACTTTGAAAAAGCCTGTTTGGGCTTCAGATCAGTTCATATCATTCTTAGAAATGATCCCCGTAGGCATTTTGTCCTTATCTGTGAATGTGCTATGGTCTTCCCTGTAACCATAGTAGCTTTCTTTAGGTAAGGTTCTTTTCTGTTTCTTGTCTATTTTCTTTCCTTCTCTCTTTTTTTCCTCTTTTATGTTTTTTTATAATAGAGCTCTTGTCCTGAGCTAAAAGGGACTCCGTACCAGTCTTCCCATGCAGCTCTGACCTTCATTTTGACTAGAGAGGTTCCTTGTGTTTGCTCTTTTTTTTTTTTTTTTTCTACCTGCATTTTGCAGGAAACAGCTTGGTTTTTACAGCTGGTTATTTGACTTCTAACTTGGGACTGGAGTCTTTCCCACTGGTCTATTCCCCTAATGATATAGGACTAAGCTAAGCTCTCAGTAACTGATCTGCTGTGACTAAGATCCTCTCACTGACTTTCCCATATACTTTCTGAGCTGGACTGAATTCCTTTGTTACCCCACAGAGACTGACCTTTCCGGAAGTCCTTTCAATTGATTTTTAGCTGAACAGTAATTTCATTCTATCAGACTGTTCAGAAGCATGATTTCCTGTGATATTTGAGGAAAATTGAGAAAGCTCAAGAAGCTTCCTGGCTTTACCCCACAATCTTGACTGCAACCCTGGAATATTCTCAAAAGATATTTTAAAAACCAATAATTTCAGATATAATTTGCAATTTCCCCCATAAATACAAGTTGTTGAACCAATTCAACTTTTCATCAGCAATTAATTGTTTTGCTTATGTTCCCAAACTCCTCCAAAAATAGTTTTTCCATGCCTCAATAGTTTTGATAACTTAAAGGAGATATTTTATATATCAGATTTATTTTCATTTAGTATTTATGAAATTATTAATAATAGTTAACAAATTTCCAGTTTGACAATGTTTCTTTTTCTTTATCTGAAATCATTCATACACACTAAACTAATTCTTCATTTTACAAATGTATATGTCCTATTCAATATTCTTTTGATGTGATATTTTCAAGCCACTTAATATAAAGACTTCCTCAAACTATATATTCTGTTCAAATTCTAGCCATATTAATTTCATCTGTGATTTTTAAAATACCATTTATGTGATCTATCTGCAGTTGTCATCTTTTTATCATGTTAAATTATTCTCATTCTAATTAATAATTATAAAAGACAGAAACATTTATTCCTCCCTATTTTGATCAATATTTTTCATTATCCTATATTTAATTCATGGAATTGCAATAAAAAAGATTGCAGATGAAACTACAAATCTTCTTGCTATTCCTTTAAATACACAATAAAATAATAATATGTATTTCCTTTTTTCTTTCACTCATTTATTCAATTAAGAAACAGCTATTATTAGACACAAATATATGTTAATGTACACCCTTAAACTCTCCATATATATGAAAATATATAGATATATAGATATACACATAAACAGAGGTATACATACTCATATTTATTATATATGTGTATATATACAAATACAGATATGCAAGTATTATATATGTATGCACATACTTGTATATGTTTAAAATTATTATGTAAATATATCTATTTATTTAATTCTTTGTTTGCATATAGCATCTCTCTTAATATGCCCTTTATCATTAATTTGTGTCTTTATAATAGTCAAAATAGTTTTTTTGCTGAATCATTTTTAAAATAACATTGCTGTTACTGCTACTATATTCTATTAGTTTTCCTCATTTTTCACTTTATTTTGGGCACATTTCCTCATGTTTTTCTAATATTGTTGAGCTCATCATTTCTTATAATATAGTAGTATTCCATCAAAATCATATGTCACAACCTGTTCAGCCTTTCTCCAATTGATGAGGAAATCCCTATAATTTCTAGTTATGATATAAAATTTTATACATACAAAATAACCCCAATCAAACACTTTGTAAAGTTAACAACTATTTCAATGTTATTCATTATTAATTTATTTAGACTATACATTTATTTAGGATTGAGTGATACCTGTGCATAAGATACTTCAGTTAGATTATTTACTGACTGATCAATTCATTGTTGCAAGAGCATTCTGTAGTTTTCTTGGCAATTCTTGTCACTCATGGATCTTTCTTGAGAATTTGTGCTCTTGGGAGTGTTGACCACAAAGTTAGTGAATATTTTTCTTTCTGGGATCCATTATCTTTGTTGTTATACTAAACTTCTTTAATACTCTTTTTAGCTCAGTATCAGAAATCAGAATATACAGCACCAACTACTGTTCACCATTAAAAAAAATTAAATTTTAAAGTGATATATCTTGTTTGGTTGCTTCTATTAGTATTGTGTATGTAAATAATCATTTTTCAACACAAAGCATTTGATTTTTAGATACTGATATCTTTTGTATATACAAAACAATATCCATACATAAAGAAATGAAATTTATTTTCCATATTACAAAATAACAAATAGGTACATACTCATTGTGGGACCAGATTTTTTTTAAAAAATTACACTTAGATGCACAAATAGAAAACCTTTAGGGCAGAAAAATATTGAAGGTGCAAAGCATTAAAATTTAACAAATTTTAATACAAAATTTGTTTTATTTTGTCTTTTTTTTGCTTGAAAAGATACAAACGCAATATCTATCTGAACATTTAGGAAATACTAAATATAACCTTTTCTTTTCACAATTGAAATAAAGGATGAATTTCATTAGTTTTAAGTTTCGAGAGAAAGTTGAGGCAATTATCATGAAGAAACTTTTATTTGAGCCATTTGAAAAATGTAAACTTTAAAATTATCAAAAAACAGAAAAAAGTATCTAGAAGAATAGTCAATTGGCAACAGCTTCCATTGTTGTGGTTTTACTCTCACAATTAAAAAATGGATTGTAAATTGATTAACCAAAAGCTTTGGATTCTGTTTATTTTAAAATGGTAGTCTTTAGTAATTGGAAGTGTGGATTTTAATATTTTCCCAATTGAGAAAAGAGAAATACAGATTTGACAGCTACTTGATTATAATATTAAGTGTTAAGTTATAATAAAGGTCATGGTCAAGCCTCAATCTTCTTGACTAAAGATCTGCATGTGTATGTGTTCCTTGTCTTAAAGCCCAAATTAAAATATTTTACAGGTTTGTGGATTATAGAATGTATTTCCATTAATTTTAAGGACAACATAGATAAATAATCAATAGCAGCACTTAATTATTTTTCTTGGTATTCAGTGATTTCAGTTGCCTCTGATTTTCCTTGACCCCATTTAGAGTTTTCTTGGCAAAGATCCTGTAGTGATTTGCCATTTCCTTCTTCACCTCATTTTACAGATAAGAAAATGGAGGCAAATAGGGTTAAGTGATATGACCAATGTCCCAAAGCTAATAAGTCTGTTGTCCAGGAAAATGAGTCTTCTTGAGTCCCAAGTCCAGAACTCTATCTACCATATCACCAATATTAATTCAGCAGTTACTATAACAGCATGCAAATACTTGTTTATTGAAAATGTTTATTGAGTTGCAGAGAGACACGTCTAATAAAGTTAGAATAACAAGAATACTTATTATATACCTTTCAGATTAAATAAACCTATTTAAAAGATAAAAAATAAAGAAGTTAAAAACCTGAACAGATTTTGGAAAATTAGATACAATAAACCTCTGGTGATTACAAAATGGGAATAAAACAAATTTAGCTAATCATCAGCTTTGTCTTTCATCTTTAGAAACAAATCACTGTATCCAACTATCTTATGTACCCCATCCCCACCCCAACTATAAATGGCATTCAAAGAGCTTCATAAACAAACATACCACTTCTACTTTTCCAGTTTTCTTATACATAGTTATCTTCACGTTCTGTTCGATCCAGTGACAAAGACTTCTTTGCTTTTCTGTAAATAAAATCTGTCAACTTTTGGCTATACCAATTTTCTGGGTCTCCCCCATACCTAAAATTGTCTTCTACTTCTCATTTACCAACTAGTTTACCAGCCTTTCTTTAAATTACAACTGAATTTCAACTTCCACAAGAAGAGTTTTTCAAACTCTTTTAATCCTACTTTTCCTTTCCTATTTCCTGTTTTGTTGCAAATAACTTTTTGTGTATATTTAATTGCTTATTTTTCTCTCATTAGATTAAGACTGCACTGACAACAAAGGTTATCTTTTACTACTTTCTGTATCTCCAGTGGGTAGCACAGTGCCTGGCATATAATATGCACTTCATAAATTTTTATTGACTGATTTTATATTGTGGCATGTTGGCCTTATCAAAAATGTAGAAAAATGAAAATATTAAACAAATTATTTACTCATACTGAAAGCATATGAAGAAAGAATTACAGAGTAATTGAAAAAACAAATACACATAACTGGTGAGTAAATTAACAAATTATCAAAAAATAATAAATTTCAGTAAAATAAATGACAATAGACAATATACCAAATCATATAGAGTGCAGTTAAAGCAATTCTTATATGAATATTTATAACTCTAAATAAGTTAAATGAATAAAAGTACAAATCAATTAATTAAGTATGAAACATTACAAAATAAACCAAATATTCCCCTGTTCAAAAAGATTTAGCTAATTAGTAAAAGAATGAGAATAAATTTTCATTTTCCATGTGCTGGACTGAATTTTACCATGCTGTCATCAATATGAAAAGTATTTTTTATAATTAAATAAATGTAAATAAACATAGATTGTAACCTCTTTTTGGTAATATTTACATTATTTCTATAGTGTCAGAAATTACCTTAATACATAACATTTAGTAGATGCTGAATAAACATTTGTAAAATTGGATTGAACTGAGATAGGAGTGTGTGTGTGTGTGTGTGTGTGTGTGTGTGTGTGTCTGTGTTGCAAACATACATTTTATAAAGACATGCAATATATAGACATACATTTTATGTCTCTATTAGGTAAGATAAGGAAACACTTTTGAGGTAAATTATTGATTATCCATTATGTTGGGTATGCCTTTTATAATATGCTACTTACAGGTATGTGCAATACTATATTATGTATGTATGTATGTATGAATTATTTTAGTACTGCCATACAGTGTGGGATGAAAATTGATCACTGAACACACAACATCCCTTTCCTGTTCAGAAAAGGATCTTTAATACACAGAAATATTTTTTCATTTTTTCATATATTCAATGATGTTTTCCTAAAAATTATTGTTATATTTACTAAAATTTTCTTTGCAAACATTCTTGAGAACTACATAACTAATATTTCCCAGATAAAAGACTTGATTGATGATTCTTTATTTATTCTCTTAATTTTTGTTTTTGATGGTTTTTCTCAATGTTTATAACTGTCTTCTCCATGCTAGTTGATCTTCCATTACACTCTATGACACTGTTCTATTCTGGTTCTCTTTTTATCAGTTAGATAGCTTCTTCACCATTGTTTCTCAGTTGTATGTCTGAAGCCTTCTACTAGTGTTTGATTCACATGTTGATACAATCACTTAGCAAGTCAGTAAATATGATGACTATATTGCCAGCCAGGTGAACTGGGAAGCTAGTAGTGATTTTGACAGCTATAGGGGAGTTGGTAAGTGGAGGGATATTTATGGAAAATTTAATGAACTCGCTTTTAAATGGGTGGTAGTTAAGGTTTTATTCCTGAAACTTCTTTCTCTCTCTCTTCTTTCTCTCCCCCCTTTCCTTCCCCCTTTCCTCCCTTCCCCCTCTCTCTCTCTTCTCTCTCTCTCTCTCTCTCTCTCTCTCTCTCTCTCTCTCTCTTTCTCTCTCTCTCTCCCTCCTTTATTACAATGTAGTCAATTAGATGTGATTTGGACAGATCTACTTGGATGTTCCATTAGTATATCAAACTCAATGTGTTACAAACAGACCCAACTATTTCCTCTCCTCATTCTACTATATATATATATTTTTTTCCTATTTTTTTCCTATTTCTGTTGAGAGTAATGTTTTCCCCCTAATTGACTAGTTTCATAAGATGTTTTATTTTTTCCCTAGCTTTTATTTTTTTTTTGCTATCTGTCTTTTTCTTGTCATTCAATATCAAGATTTTATCACTTCTTTCTAAATATTTGTAATGTTCATTCCAATCTTTATATTTTAAATCATAATATATATATATATATATATATATATATATATATATATATAGTTCTGTTATTGCAATAATCCCATCTTTAATCTCTTTTCCCCTTTACCCAAACCAACTTTCAAAATTAGAAAATTAAGGTACTTCTTTAAACAGTTCTAACAATGCTAAGAAGAACTTTGGGAATCAGGCCATCTATAGATTATTACTATTTTCATTATTAGTTGCCCTTAGAATTTGGATAAGTCATTTAAACTGTTGGTATTTCAGTTATCTATGGTATAAAATGAGGCAGAATGTATAAAATGAAGTTTTCCAAAATCCTTTCCAGTTCTAAAATTTCATAGAATTTTGAAGAAAAATTTTGCCCTGGTTCCTCTCTCCAATTTTATATATTTTTGATTATATATATTATACATGCACATTTATTTTTAGTATATTTCCATATGAAGCGTATTGGGGAAGAAAAAATTAGAACAAAAAAGGAAAAAAAATGGGAAGAAGAAAAGAAAAGAAAGGAGAAAATTTTGCCTTGATCTGCATTCATGTCTGTGGTTCTCTCTCTGGAAAATACAGATGGTGTTTTCCATACAATGTTTGTTGGAATTGTCTTAGATCACTGTACTGTTGGGGAGAACTAAATTTATCAGATTTGATCATTATGCAATTCTACTGTTACTGTGCAAAAGGTTTTTTTGTTTGTTTGTTTGTTTGTTTTTTTACTTTGCTCTCTTCAGTCAGGATCAGCTTATGTATGTTTTTGTCTTTATATAAATTTGAGTCAGTTTTCTACTTATTTTAGAAATGAGGCCTATATCAGAAACAATGACTAAAAAAATGTTTCCTAGATTTCTGTTTCTGCTTCTAATATTACCTGCCTTGTCTGTTGTTCTTTTTTTTTTTATGTAAGTGTAAAACCTGTTCAATTTAACTGAAGCAAAATTATCTATTTTGCATTTGATAATGCTTTTTAGTACGTTTTGGTCATAAATTCTTCCCTTCTGGAAAGATCTAGCAGTTAAACTATCTCTTGGTCTCCTAATTTGCTTATATCAGTCTTATATGTAAATCATATATATATATATATATATATATATATATATATATATATATATATATATATATTAGCTGAGGCAATTTGGGTTAAGTGACTTCATTACTTCATTAGAGTCACACAGCTAGGAAGTGTTAAGTATATGAGACAAGATTTGAACTCAAATCCTCCTGAATTCAGGGCTGGTGCTATAGCCAATGCACCACCTAGCTGTTCCCTATCATGTACTTATTTTGAACTTATGTTGATATAGGTTGTTAGCTGTTGGTCTATGCCTAATTTCTGCCGTACTATTTTCCAGTTTTCCCAGAATTTTTATCAAATAATGAGTTCTTGTTCCAGAAGCTGGAATGTTTGGGTTTTTTTAAACAATAGATTAATATAGTCATTAAATATTGTGTCTTCAGTAGCTGTTATTCCAATGATCCACCATTCTATTTCTTAGCCAGTAACAAAATGTTTTGATGATTGATATTTTGGAATACAGTTTTAGGTGGGGTATTTGCCCTAGGTTTTATAAACTTTCTGCCACTATTTTTAAACCACTTATATTAATAGTTACTTTCTTCAATCATTCCAAAAATTCTATTCTAATGCCTCATTAAATTTTGGCATAAGTGACAGAAGGTCACCATCAAGTTTAAAATTTTGCTGATGATTTTTTTTTTTTTTTTGGTATATGGAGCACCCTCATTAATTAAATTCAAATAGGCTCATCATCAGATGGTTGACTAGCATGGGATATTTTAATTATATAGCAACTCAAGAACAAGTCTACCTAGTATGGAACATAATTCATTTGCATGGGTGGAAAGTATATGAAAACCAGTGAAGTAACAAAATATAAAATATATTGGGAGAACTTTATGAGACCAACAGTAACTAAAAGCAATTTAGCAATTGAAGGATTACCAAATACTTCATTTGCATTATCTCATGAAATTCTTGAACAAATAAACCTGTTATTCCTCTTTTTATCTACTTTTTATTGATCAGAAACTGAGGCTAAGCTAAGGGAAAATTACCCTGTACATGGTCACCACATTAGTAAATTTCAGAGGCAGGATTAGAACCCAGGATTTGGTGGGAACTAATTACTACTGCATTCCTTGGCACAAGTGCTTAGGAAAAATGTTTTTGTCAATCAATAGGACAGATGTTCATGTTAAGATGTAGGACACTAAACTATATTCTTGAGCCTGAATGACCTGCTCTCTTTTTCAGTTGCCTCTTTTTGGTTTGTTCAGCATTTTGTTTTCCCTAAATTAGAAGAAAAAAATTAATATTATTTTTTTTAACTTTCAGTTTCAAATTCACTCCCTTTTTTCTTTCCATGCCTCCCCTCCAATTAGGAGGTAAGCAATTAGATTTGATTATGCATGTATAGTAATGGAAAACATTTCCATAATAATCATGCAAAAATAAAGAGAGCAAAACAAATAGATTCTCCAGAAAATAGTTGTTTTTTTAAGTATGTTTCAATCTTTATTCAGACATCATCAGTTCTTTCTCTAGGGATAAAATTTTTCATCATTAGCTCTTTAAAGTTAATTTGGATCACTAGATTGCTGAGAATAGCTAAGTCATTCATGGCTCATCATCTTGTGATATTCATGTCATTTTATACACAATATATTTCACTGCATCATCTCATGGAAATCTTTTTGGGTGTTGGGACTTTTGAGAGAATCTTGCTCATCATTTCTTATAGATAAAATAATAATCCATCATAATTACCACAATTTTATATGAATGTTATGGAATATTATTATTTTGTAAGAAATGACCAGCAGGATGAATACAGAGAGGCTTGGAGAGACTTACATGAACTGATGCTAAGTGAAATGAGCAGAATCAGGAGATCATTATATACTTCAACAATGATACTATATGAGGATGTATTCTGATGGAAGTGGATTTCTTCGACAAAGAGATCTAACTCAGTTTCAATTGATCAAGGGTGGACAGAAGCAGCTACACCCAAAGAAAGAACACTGGGAAATAAATGTAAACTCTACATTTTTATTTTTCTTCCCGGGTTATTTTTACCTTCTGAATCCAATTCTCCCTGTGCAACAAGAGAACTGTTAGGTTCTGCACACATATATGGTATCTACGATATACTGTGATATATTTAACATGTATAGGACTGCTTGCCATCTGGGGGAGGGGATGGAGGCAGGGAGGGGAAAAATTGGAACAGAAGTGAGTGCAAGGGATAATGTTGTAAAAAATTACCCAGGCATGGGTTCTGTCAATAAAAAGTTATAATTATGAAAAAGTTATCATAATTTGTTCAACCATTCCCCAATTGATGTCCATCCCCTCAATTCAATACTTTGCCCACAGAAAAGAGCTACTATAATTATTTTTTACATACACGTCCTTTTCCTTGTTGTTGTTGTTTTGTTTTGTTTGTTTTTTTTATCTCTTTGGACATACAGAACTAGTAATGTTACTGATAAGTCAAATGATATACATGGTTCCATAATGCTCAACAGAATGATAATAGTTAAAAATTCCAGCAACTGTGCAACAATGTCTCATTTCCATTAATAAATATAATATATATGAGGTAGGACTTCAGAATTGTTTTAATTTTTTTTTCAATCAATATTGAGTTAGAACATTGTTTCACATGGCTGTAGGGAGCTTTGAGTGCATAATCACATAAGGTAATCAGAAAAACTGATACAAGAATACTCTCAAGGTATCTCTTAAGAACTTTAAAATCAATGTATGGCATGGGAGCACTGGCACAAGACTGCCCAGCATTGCATGTCCTCCTTAGAGAAGGTGCTCTTCTCTATCAGGAAAGCAGAATTGAATTAGCCCCTTCCAAAATGTCCCAAAAGTTCATACAGATGATTTCTATATGACATGTAGCAAAGCACTCTGATCTCATATTGGTCTGATCAGTCACAGCTGGACACACTGTAACACAACTCTCACCTAATGTTGTGATTTTGGTCCTCTTTGAGAATGAAGGACAACAACCATATAACCTATTGTTTCATATATATATATATATATATATATATATATATATATATATACATATCTTTTGACCATTTATCAATTGAGGAATGGCTCTTATATTTATAAATTTGGCTTATTTTTCTCTAGGTTTGAGAAATGAGATCTTTATTAGAGAAACCTGCTGCAGAAGTTTTTTGTCGATAATAATTATTAAATGTAGCCCCACATTTTTCTGTTCTTTCTCTCTTTTTAACCCATCATTCCTCAAAATTGTTTTACTTCACCCAGTCCCACTCTTAATTTGCTTTCCTATCTGTCAACTTCTCTCCTCTTACTTCCTTCCCCTCCTATGTTCCTATAAGTTGAAACAAATTTATATAGCTATTTGAGTGTGTATATTATTTCCTCTTTGAGCCAATTTTGATGAAAATACTGTTCATTCACTTTCCTTACTCCTCCCTCTTTCTTTCCATCATGAAGGTTTTTCGTTGGGTCTTTTACATAAAAATAATTTACACCATTCTACTTGTCCATTTATCTCATTATATTCCTTATTTTATTCTTAATTTTTGAAAATATCTTTTCACATTCAACTCAAATCTGTTCATGCTCTCTCTCTCTTTGTCTCTCTCTCCTCTCCTGCTCCTCCTCCTCTCTCTCTCTCTCTCACTCTCTGTGTCTCTCTCTCTTAACCTTGGTAAGTTAATTTTGTTTTATCTTTCATTTTATCTTTTTATGTTTCTCTAGATTCTTCTTTCTAAAAAGTCCAAATTTCTATTACATTCTGGTCTTTTAATCAATAATGTTCTATAGTCCTATATTTTGTTGAATTTCCATTTTTCCCCAAAGGATTATACTTAGTTTGTTTGTTTGTTTGTTTGTTTGTTTTGTTTTGTTTTTGTTTTGTTTTGTTTTCCTGGGTAGGTGATTTTTGGTTGTACTTTTAACTCTATTGCCATTCAGACTATCATATTCTAAGTCTTTCAATATTTTAATAAAGAAGCTACCAAATGTAATGTTAATCTGACTAAGGCTTCATAAGGCTCCAGTTTTACTTTCTGCCTGGTTGCTGTATTTTCTTCTTTAAAGCTCTGAAATTTAGTATACTATTCCTGAGTTTTCTTTTTGTAATATTTTTCAGGATTTTTCAGGATCAGCTTCCATTTCCTCAAGTCAATTT
The DNA here is from genome assembly GCF_902635505.1 of Sarcophilus harrisii. Taxonomy (NCBI): domain Eukaryota; kingdom Metazoa; phylum Chordata; class Mammalia; order Dasyuromorphia; family Dasyuridae; genus Sarcophilus; species Sarcophilus harrisii. The sequence continues at coordinate 420,294,301 of NC_045426.1, forward strand.
TTAGGAATTATTTTCTTATGTGAATATTTTTGCATCCTTTTCCATTAGTCCTTTTCCACTTTTTAAGGAGCTTTGTTTTTCTTCTAGTGATTTTTTTTATTTCTCTCTTTATATTTTGACAGTTCTGCTTTTTAAAGCACCCTTATCCTTATTGAATTTTTGTACTTCCCTTACCATTTGGCCTAGTCCATTTTTCTGAGGTGTTATTTTTTTTTCCAGTATTGTTCTGTGCCTCTTTTATCAAGCTAATAATATTCATTGTTTCATGATATCTTTAAGATAAATGACTGTCATTTTAGTTGCCCACTTTTCTTCTATCTCCATTATTTGAATTTCAAAATACATTTCTGAGCTCTTCCATGGCAAAGATCAATTTATGTATTTTTCTTAGAAGCTTTGGATGTAAAACCTTTCATTTTGTTTTCTTCTTCTGAGTGTGTTTTGGTCTTCCTTGTCACCATATAAACTTCCTATGGTCAGATTATTTTTTCTTCTGGTTTTTGCTCATTTCCCCAGCCTATTACTTAATTTTAACTCTTTATTAAAATGCAACTCTTGTTTGAAACAAAACTCATGTTTCATGATTGTTTTTTTTGTTTGTTTTTCAGAAATACTTCTAGGGATATGTAAGATTTCCATGTTGTGATGGTACTCTCCAAAAAAAGTATGTGCTTCTTTTCTGGCTACTGTTTCATTTTTGGAAGTGACTACATGCACTCTCTTTTGTTCTGAAGCTGTGAAAAGGGTGCCTGCTTTATTGTGACAACAAGTTTTGATGTGCTAGTGTACCTTCTTGCTTCAAGATTGTTACTTAGGATTGCAACCCAAATCCAAGTAGGGGCAAAGCAAGTGTCCCACTTCAGTGTCAGCAAAGAGACTGTATAATTTATTTTGGATGAGTTTTTTGACCCCCTCACTACCTGTGAGTTAGGAACTTTGAAAGCAGCTGCCACAGAGAACCACAGATGATTCCTATGGCTTAATATTGGTTTGTTGGTGTCGGGGCTGTGCTGTGATTCTCTCTCACCCAGGTGGGACAACCATTTCTTTTGGATCTTCTCGGTTGTCTTTTTGACTATGGACTGAGAGACCTGAAAGCCACCTAAAAGCTATTGCTGGTAATTTAGTTGGCAGAGGCCTATTCCTGGTTTGCTGGCACCTGGTCTGCATTGTGAGATCTATGGTGGATTGTGCTTTGCTGTCATCCTGATGCCACAGAACTTCTCTGTCAACTTTGTAGGCTAGTTTAACCTGAAAAATTGTTTTGTTTCTTCCTTTGGTGTGTTCTACTGCTCTAGAATGTTTAAGAGTCATTCTTCAAAGGTATTTGGAGACATTTGTGGGAGACCTCAGGCTAATTCCTTCCTTTATGCAGGCATATTGGCTTTGCCCCTGAATTTTAAAAGAAAAATATTTATTCGTTCTTCTTCTTTTTTGTTGTTTTATAAGGCAATTCGGGGTAAGTGACTTACCCAGAGTCACACAGCTAGATTTAAATTTGAGTCCTGCTAAATTCAGGGCCCTCTATCCACAGCATCATCTAGCTGCTCCTTTCTTTTTCTTTCTATGCAAATTCTCCCTTATCCCTGAATCTATGCCCATTAGAAGTGGAGGGGCAAATGATTAGAAAATTAGTGACATTACCTCATTGCCAATATTATATGTATGAAAAATTTTATCTACTGACATGTATTTATTTTTTGATAAGTATTTATCTAATACTAAATCAGAATGATAGGAAAAGAAACAATCATTCCCTGGATATATGTATTTTCTCCATCTGGTATATTATTTGACAAACTCACTTCATTTGCTTTTCAAATGTTAGCTAACAGCTGGTCTAAAAGTTTTCATGTTTTACTTAGGTCCACAATTCATTAAATTTTAATAACCTCAAAGTTGTATATTAATATGCTATTTTGGTAGAATAAAATGAAGACTGGGAAACAGGTCTTCCAAATTGAGACAAGTGGGTAATACACAAGTCTCTAATTGATCTTAAAAACAACTGAGTTTAAATTTATATGACATACAATCATATTTTATTTTGTTAAGGTACAAAATAATAATGGACAACAAAACATAAAATGCATCCTTTTCCCCCCCAAAAAAAACTATATAAAATTACTACACTAGAAAACAATGTACATCATTTGCCTTCATCATATTTAGTAAAAACAAAACATGGCATATTAATTTAAGAATTATTATGGTTTCTTCATAGAACTGGAAGAGGTAGAATAATATTACATAATAAATTATTAAAACTGATTAAACTGATTTTCTCTGCTTTTGATTTGTCATTTATTTGTCATTTTTTAAAAATAGTAAAGGAAATAGTAAAGTAAATTTGTTTGAAATGTCTATAAATTTAAAATACTTTCACTAGAATTCCTTTGAATTTTACAGGATAAGAACAAACCAGGCATATACACTTATGTCTATGCACACACATCTATAGATAAGCATTACATATATATGCATATAAATGTATAATATTTAAATATAATGAAGACCTATATGTATGTGCATATATACAAGTATATAAATATATTGATGACATAAAAAACAAGAATTTATAATAGAACAAAGGAATTATCATAAACTAAGCTATTCCCATGATTACTTAGATGGAACAATGATATACACATAAACGCAGGCAAACATTTACAAAAATAAATTAAAGGAGAATTGGTGATTCAACTAGTAGAAAAGGGAAATGCAATTAAAATGGGATAAATTACATCTCATTAAAAGGCAAAAAAGACCTATTGCAATTGAGAGGAAAAGGGGAGGCAGATGAGCAAAATGCAAATCTTAATCTCATCAGATTTGACTCAAAGAGATAATATCAGACACATTTAGTTTCACAAAGGAGCTTGTTTCACCCCCTAGGAAAATAGTAGTGGAAGGCAGAAAAGAAGGAAGGAAGCTAATAGAAGGGAGAAAAGAAGTTCAATGGGAAAGATATAAAAAAGGGAGAGCTGCAAGAGGGGAGAGCTGTTTGAAGGATAGGGTAATAAGTGATAAAATACTGGGGAGGAGGGAAAAGAGAAAAGGGAAGAAAAAAATATAACTGGGGGTAAACAATATGGCAGGAAATACAGAGACAGTAATCTTATTTATGAATATGAATGAGATGAACTCTCCCATAAAATGGAAGTGGATAGCAGCAGACTGGATTAAAACTCTGAATCTTACAATTTGTTGTTCATGAGAATCTCACTCTATTATTAGCTCTATTATGCTTCAGTTGAGGCTAAGAAAAAAAAATATATGGATAGCTATCCTCCTTTCAGATCAAGCAAAAGCAAAAATAAATCTAATTAAAAGAGATAAGGAAGGAAACTACATCCTGCTTAAAGGTGCCATAGACAATGAAGCAATATCAATATTAAATATATATACACTAAGTACTATAGCATTCACATTCTTAGAGGAGAAGTTAAGAGAGCTGCAAGAAAAATTAGAGAGCAAACTATAATAGTGGGGGATCTCAATCTTGCTCTCTCATAACTAGGAGCAAAATAAATAAGAAAGAAGTTAAGGAGGTAAGTAGAATTCTAGAAAGGTAAGGGAAGATAGACCTTTGGAAAAAATTGAATGGAGACAGAAAGAAATATACTTTTTTTTCTTGGCAGTACATGATACCTCTATAAAAAACGATCATGTATTAGGACATAAAATCCTCAAAATCATATGCAGAAAGGCATAAATAGTAAGTACATTTTTCTCAAATCAAGAATTTACTGCACTCACTTGATTTAGGGAGTGAATGTATATTCTGGGGGTAGAGTTCAAATGGTAGAGTAAAGCCACGAAGCTGTTCAAGCTCTCCCAGTTATTGTCAAAAATCGCATAGAACCAAGCCTCTCAATAGCATCTGATGGAATGAAAGCACTCTCCAGCTCGAACAGACTGAAAAAAATTCAAGAAAGAATAGTCTCACAGTGTGAAAGGAGTGATCTGCACAGTTAGACAAATTCTGGGAAAGCTGGTGAGAGGGTCTTAATCACAGCATATCATCAACTGAGATCCTTGGTCATGGCTCGGTAGGAGTTTAGTCCAGTGGGACAGCCTCCAATCCAAGTTAAGAATGCAAACTCTGGAAAACAAATTCCTTCCTTGAAAAAAAAAAAACAGGCAAAGCTACCTCCTACGAATATGAGGGCCCTTGTGCTCAAAGCCAAACCGTAGAGATATATAGGAAACTTGAGACAGTGCCCTCTTTACTCCAGGAACAGAGCTCAACCATAAAAATATATATTAAAAAAATGGAAATAACAAAAGAAAAGAAAAGGACATGAAGGAGAAACAGAAAAGAACCTGGACTATAAAAAGCTACTATGGTGAGAGGAGAGAGCAAAATACAAAGCAGAGTAGGACAAAGTAAGTATCCACAGAAGAAATCTCAAAGGTTGTTATGAGTTGATGTCAACACCAAAGAGACTTCCTGTAAGTGCTCATAGAAGACTTCAAACAGAAAATAAAAGAGACAGAAGAAAAAAAAAAAGAGTAAGGAAATGAGAGTTATGCATAAGAGAGTCAACAATTTGGAAAAGGAAGATAAAGAATTGACTGAAAAAATAACTCCTTAAAAATTCAATTGGCTATATGCAAAGAAAAAATAAAATCCATTGGAAAACAAACAAAAAACCTTCAAAAGGAGAAATGACCAAATGGAAAAAGAAATACAAAAGCTAACTGAAAAAAAATCACACATTAAAATTTACAGTAGAGAAAATGTATGCTAACAATTCTGCAAGATAGCAAAAATCAGTCAAACAAATTAAAAAGAATGAAAAAAGTGAAGAAAATATGAAATCCCTCACTGGAAAATCAGCTAAACTGGAAAATGGATGCAGAAAAGAAAATTTAAAAATTACTGTCCTGCTTGAAGGCCAAGATTGAAAAAAAGACCCTGGATATCATTCTTTAACAGATAATTAAGGAAAACTGCCATAATATTCTAGATACAGAGGGGAAATAGTGAAAAAATTCATTGATCACCTTTAGAAAGATAATCTACAAGGAAAACCCAAGGAACATTGTTGTGAAATTCCAAAACTACATTCTCAAATAAAAATATTGCAACCTGTCAGAGAAGAACAATTCAAAAATCAAGGACCAACAATCAGGCTTACTCAGGCTCTGGAAGCTTCAGACAATAAAGGATTGGAGGATATGAAATACCATATTCTAGAAGACAAAGGACCTGGAATTACAACCAAGAATTAACTACCTAGTTATACTTAGCATCATTTTTAGGGGATGTGATGGATGTTCAATGAAGTAAGAGACTTTCAAACATTTCTATTGAATAAAACAGAACTAAATAGAAAATTTAATCTGCAAACAAAGGGCTCGAGAGAAGCATAAAAAGTAAACCGGGGAATATATACATTATTTAAAGTTTAAATTTCTGATATCCCTAGATGTGAAAATGATGGCTGTAATTCTTAAGAACTGTATCTGTCTCTGGAACAGACAGAAGGAGGGGTATCACATTGACTGAAGGTAAGATTATGAATGAACTGTGATGTGATGGCATCAAAGAAAAAGATCTTAAGAAGTAGAAAAATGTCTGAACTGGAAGAAGAGGAAAGAGGAGATATAAGGGGACAATTAGTGCATATGAAGAGATGCAAAAGAGCTATTACAATTCAGGGAAAGAAGAGAGAGTTGTGGGCACTGTCTGAAGCTTTATCTTATCAGTTTTGGCTCTGAGAGAGAAAAAATTTTATCATTCAGTGGGTAAAGAAATTTGGCTTACCCTCTAAAGAAGTTGAAGGAGAAAGGAAAGAAAAGAGAGGAGCAGCCTAGAAGGGAGGACAGAAACACTAGGGAATAAAGTAAGAGAAAGTGGGAAGAAATGATAGGAGATAAGGTGGTGGATGGGGTGAGTTAAAAAAAAAAGCACTACTAAGCACAGGATGTATAGAGAGAATAAAAGCTAATACAGGAAAGAACATAGGATGGAAGGAAATGTGGAGCTGAATGAATGTGAAAAGAAGGAACCTTTCTATAAAATGGAAGTGAATAACAGAGTGGATTAAAAGTTGGAATCCTGCAATATGTTGTTTACAGGAAACACATTTGACACAGAGAGACACAGACACATACAGTGTACAGTTTTTTTTTAATAAATTTTTATTGACAGAACCCATGCCAGGTTAATTTTTTACATTATCCTTTGCACTCACTTCTGTTCCAATTTTTCCCCTCCCTCCTTTCAACCCCCCCAGATGGCAAGCAGTCCTATACATGTTAAATAGGTTATAGTATATCCTAGATACAATATATGTGTGCAGAACCAAACAGTTCTCTTGTTTCACAGGGAGAATTAGATTCAGAAGGTATAACTAACCCAAGAAGAAAAACAAAAATGCAAGCAGTTTACATTCATTTCCCAGTGTTCTTTGTTTGGGTGTAGTTGCTTCTGTCCATCCTTGATCAATTGAAACTGAGTTAGATCTCTTTGTCAAAGAAATCCACTTCCATCAGAATACATCCTCATACAGTATCATTGTTGAGGTATATAATTATCACCTGGTCCTGCTCATTTCACTAGCATCAGTTCATGTATGTCTCACCAATCCTCTCTGTATTGATCCTGCTGGTCATTTCTTACAGAACAATAATTTCCATAACATTCATATACCACAATTTACTCAAACATTCTCCAATTGATGGGCATCCATTCATTTTCCAGCTTCTAGCCACTACAAACAGGGATGCCACAAACATTTTGGTGCATACAGGTCCCTTTCCCTTCCTTAGTATCTCTTTGGGGTATAAGCCCAGTAGAAACACTGCTGGTTCAAAGGGTACACACAATTTGATAACTTTTTGAGCATAGTTCCAAATTGCTCTCCAGAATGGCTGGATGTGTTCACAATTCCACCAACAATGTATCAGTGTCCCTGTTTTCCCATACCCCCTCCAACATTCCGCATTATCTTTCCCTGTCATTCTAGTCAATTTGACAGGTGTGTAGTGGTATCTCAAAGTTGTCTTAATTTGCATTTCTCTGATTAATAATGATTTGGAGCATATTTTCATATGGCTAGAAATAGTTTTAATTTCTTCATCTGAGAATTATCTGTTCATATCCTTTGACCATTTATCAATTGGAGAATGGCTTGAAGAAAACAACTTGTTGAAAAAGACTTTGTGAAATGGAAAAAAAAATCCAATAAACAAAGCAATTCATTTAAAAGTTCTATTGACCAAATGCAAAAGGAGATTCAAAAAAACTAACTGAAGTAAAAGATTCCCTAAATATTATAACTGAATAAATGGAAATGAAAGATTCAATGAAACATCAAGAATCAGTCAAGCAAAACCAAAAAAAAGAAAAAGAAAAAATTGGAGAAAATGTAAAAATGCCTCATCAGAAAAACAACTAACCTGGAAAATAGATCCAGGTGAGACAATTTAAGAATTATTGGACTACCTGAAAACCATGATGTACAGAAGAAAGAAGACAACATCTTTGAAGAACTCATGAAGGAAAACTACCCTGATATCCTAGAACCAGAGCATAATTTTGCCGCTGAAAGAATCCATCAATCATCTCCTTGAAAGAGACTCCATAATGAAAAATCCAAGGAATATTGTAGCTAAATTCCAGTCATGAGATCACGTAGAAAATACTGAACTTTTTTTCTCTATTCCCTGTTCTCTCCTGTGCCAAGACAGCAAGCAATCCCCTAATGGTTAAACATGTATGATCATTCTATACATATTCTCATAATTGTCACATTGTACAAATCAGACCAAAGTGAAAAAAAAAATACAAAAAAGGAACAAAAAGTGAAAACAGCATATTTTGATCCGCATTCAGTTTCCACAGTTCGCCCTCTGGACACACATGGCATTTTCCATCACAAGTCTATTAAAACTATCTTGAATCCACACATTGCTGAAAGAAATTAAATCTACCATTAGTGATTATCACATAATTTTGCTGTTATTGTGTACATTATTCTCCTAGTTATACTCACTTCTCTCAGAATTAAGGAATTCCTTGTATTCTTATAAATTTGAGTCAATTTTCTATTTATTTTAGAAAAAAGGTCTTAATCAGAAACACTGGCTCTAAAAAGTATTCCTCAGATTTCTTGTCCCCTTTGAATTTTGTGCCCATTTTTTGTTTGTATAATAAGTTGTCTATTTTGCCTTTCATAATTTTCTCTAGTTTTTTATTTGATTATAGGTTCCACCCTTCTTCAAAATTCTGACAGATAGACTATACTATTCCTTACTCTCATCATTTGCTTATATTATCACATTTTATGTCTTAATATGAACCCATTTTAACCTTATTTTAATACAGGGTATGAGATGTTGATTTATGCCTTTTTTTCCATATTATTTTTCTATTTTCTTAGCAATTTCTGTGAAATAGTGAGTTATCTCAGAAGCTGGAGCCATTGTGTCTGTCAAACAGTAGATTACTATAATCATTGACTACTGGATCACACTGATTTTTGAAGATCATTTAATACTTACAAATAGAGACAATGGGATTTTTATGGTTAGAGAAAAGATCCTCATTAACCTGACATTCTTAAAGCTTTGCACCTTCTCCCTGTCTCCCACTTATATATACACACATGATATATGTATTTGTGTGTGTGTATATTCTGTATATGCATATATATTTGTATACTTGTATATATGTGTGTGTATGTGTGTATGTGTATTCTCTTTAAATAATATAAATCATTGTGTCAGCTATCCCTCTTTTTTCACGTCTTAATCTGGGAGTCTTTTTTATCATTATAGATATTCAAGTTGTTTTCTTTTACATGATTATTTATTTGACTGGGTGTTTTTATGTTCTGATGAATATGATGTCCTCTATTCAGAGGAACATTTGTGAAATCTGGTGTTTCTAAGTAAATTATTATTTTGTTTAAGTTGTGGATTCTATAACACAGGCAAACATTAGTAGTGACCATATAGCTATCCAATTTTCCTTAACTTTGTTTCATAGTAATCTATTGTTTATTGAGGAAATTCATGTACATAGTCACACATATGAGCATTGGGAATATGACAATTGACATCCCCCTAATTTACCAGCACATTTGAGATCTGTTGTTTAACCCTCACCATGCTTTACCCTATTTGTTAATATAGTTTTATCTAGGTGTGGCCACTTTCCATGTTACCTCTTCTTAAATCCACAAGCTAGAATTGGAATATAGGGATATTTATGGAGACCTAGCTGCCCCTGGGGTGTATATGTGGGAAAACTGTAGATGTGAAGAAAGGCCACAAGCAGTTCCTTTTTGTAAATAGTTTACAGTTTAATTGATTATATAACATGAAAAAAATTATATACCTACATTTATATATATATATATATATATATATATATATATATATATATATATATATGTGTGTGTGTGTGTGTGTGTGTGTTTGTGTGTGTATGCATATATGTGCATGTGTATTCAAATTTTAAGAAATATTAGGGTCTGATAAAAATTGATTGTCTAATAATACGTCTTGGCAGACAATTTTATACTTGACCAAACTTGAAGAACTTAAGATTGGAAGTAATAAACTGAAATAAAATGGTAAGTCCAATTTGTGTTTTATACATGAAATATTATATATCTTAGAGGGATATGAAATATTAAGTAATCAATTACATATGAAAAGAATAATCAAAAAGAAGGAACTCCAGGGCAGACTGTCTATGGATTTTTTTTTTTTTTAACAATTACTCTTTTGGGAAATGTCCTGGGTGTTTGTTATAAGATAATGTAAGATTCCTCCCTGAAATAATTTAGCTTTCTATTGAGGAAAATTCACCAAATAAAAAAAAAAAAAAAACTATTCCACTCCCACATTATATCTGGGCGAGGAAAAATCTCATAGTTGAAGTCTGGAGTAAATAGAACTGTAAATATTTCTGTTGATCACTGTCCTTTCCTTTAAGGCATTTCTAGTTAAAGAAAATGCTAAGGATCTGATGAATTTAATGGAAGTGAAATATTTGTAGTCATCCATCAAAGACTCAGTCAGATAGTCAGTTAATATATGTTTATGAAATAACTGCTATATATTATGATAACTTCTGGGCACACAAAAAGAAGGGAAAAACAATGCTTCCTTTCAATGTCTCAAAATCTAATGGAGGAGATAGTAAGAAAATAAATGTATAAAACAAGCTTTACATAGGAAAAATAGAAAATAATTAAAGGAGCTAAATCAATAAGATTGGAAAAGATTTCTGTCAGAAAATAAGACTTTAGTTGGAATTTCTCTATCTAGGGAAAGACCAGAGGTGGGGGGGGGGAACATGGAAAACATGGAAGGGAGAGTATTTTGTGAAGCTAGTTGATTGACTCATTCTACATTGATACCACACATTGTGATAAGCTCTTCTTAATCACTGACCAACTTATTTGTTCCTGCCCATAAGTAGCCATGCCTTATGAGGAGGCAGCCTCATATTTGAACTCAAGTTGATAATGCTGATAATAGTCTCTGTACTAGAGATACCATGCCATAATAGGAATAATATCAGGTTAACCAAATAAACAAATTTTATACCATAGATTGTGCAATTTAACCTTGAGATGACCCATTTGTTATCATGGAAGCAATCTTCTACATTTAACACCATGAAAACTTTCTTGAATGAGATAAAGTTTTTAGGTGTTTTAAATTCTGTAGTTTTAAGTGTCCATAACTATGTATGTTTGCTGGATGTGAACCTCACTGACATTGCATCTTAATTATTTGATGATTTTTTTTTTTTATGCCTTTGAACTATGTGTTTGAGGCAGTATGCCTCAGTTTTTTATTATTTTTAAATTTGAAGTAATTTGTTTGATCTCTCAGGTTACCAGTCATAATATATAAACAATACACAGTATAAATTATACATCTTTCTATTATCAAAAATTATAAATCATTTAATGAATAAAAGTATTACTAATAACTTTAAGAATAAAATTAAGTAATTTTAAATGATCTCTCTTTTTTTCTGTTAAAATTTCAGGAAAATGATGAATCAGTCTTTAATATGAATGAACAAGTTCATTCTTTTTATAATCAGATTGCATACTCCCTAGTTTTAGTCATAGAGAAGATGAATGAAAAAATATATTAACTATCAAACTCTAATTTTTTTATGGACAATTACTAAAAATCAAAGATACATATACATAAAGATACAAACCATACATATAGTATGGTTGCTACATACAGATAGTTTTATGGTTCTAAATTAATCCATGTGGAAAAATCATAGCTGATCAGTTTTATTGAAATTTATAATGAGTATAATGGTCCCTTGAAATAATGTACATAAACATCTTTAGAATCAGAAATTTGATTTTAAAAAGTTTAAAAAGTTGCTTCTGAGTTTCAATGAATCATTATTTTAAGCTGTTTTCAAATGAAATAAAAAGCATTGAAATGTAGATTACAGAGTCATCTGCTGAAAAGTATGGAGATTTTCTAACAAGTGTGCATGTTTCTTTGGGAATTTTGCCTTTAATTAAGTGGAAATTCACCAAAAAAAAAAAAAATCTGCACATACATACATATACACATAATCCAAAATATATGTAGCAGGTATAAATGGTATGGATCTAATGGTGCCGATATCTTAACAAATTATTTATATCATAGTATATTTGATTATATAGTATATTTGTACTATATATATATATATAGTATATGTACTATATATATATATATAGTATATTTATACTATATATAGTATATTTGATTAAACTACATAATTTTATTAAAAATAAATTATTTATTTCCTATTTCCTATTTCCTAATTGCATATAATTATAGATTACAATTTGTATTCTATTTTGATTCTATTATGACTTTTATAACCATTTTGGACATACAAAATTTTAATTATGCAGATTTCACAAGGTTCCAGAATTCAGCCACTTAAAATATTATCACTGAAACGTATTTATATTAATGGATGTGTTTTTGTATATGAAAGTAACATGGGGTCATTAAAAGTATTGTGGAGGTTTCTATAATAAAATAATTCTGGTTCCTCCCCATTCTGTCATAAAATCATCTTTCCTCTCCTATAAAATTATACTGGTTAATTATACTAATAGAGTAATCTAATCTCCATTCACTTGCATATCAGAAGCCTTGTAATGTTAACTTTTAAAAGACTTTTGTCATATATATGTGTGTGTGTGTGTGTGTGTGTGTATACACACATACGTATATGTTTTGTTTGTTTGCATAATTCAATTGGTCCAAATGCTAGCAAGAAATAGAAAAAAGAATTTGATTTATCTTTGGATCTTTGTTCTCATAAATATTGATTCAAAATATAGGGTAAGATCAAAATACCTTTCTTGGCAACCATATACAAGATTTATTCAAATCAAATTTTCAGTCTAATGAATTTCACAAACAATACTCCACAATTCAATCAATGTTTCACTATCTTTGTATCTTTGTTGTTCAGTTACTTCACTTTTGTCAACTCAAATGAAGTTTCCATGGCAAAGGTACTGTAGTGATTTGTAATTTCCTTCTCCAGCTCATTTTATAAATGAGGAATGGGATTCACACAGAATTAATTGACTTTTTCAGAGTTGCACAACTAGTAAGTACCTGAGGTCAGATTACAACAAAGATGAGTCTTCCTAACTCCAGAGCAGCATTTTATGCATTATGAAACGTATCTTCCCTATACCTTTATACCTTTACAATCTCTGATTTAGAAAGTTAATTTTAGGAAACTAATCACAAAACTTAAATGTATTATTGGCTCAGGGTTATATTTTTTCAGTGACATAGCAATCAAATTACAAAAAAGCAGTTTTATTTTTAGATTTAAAATCTTTACGTTCTCCATTGAATGTGTTAGCTATATTTTTGAGGATGAATTATATATCTTTTTTTTCTCCATGAATAGTATTTTATTTTTCAAAACACATGTAAGGAAAATTTTAAATATTAATTTTTATGAGATTTTGTGTAACATTTTTTTCTCCCTCCCATATCCTCAAATACAACCCCAAAAAGTGAAAATACTATGCTTTGATCTGCATTCTGTCTCCACAGTTCTCCCTCCGGATGCTGATGTTATTTTCCACCAAAAGTCTGTTGGAATTGTTTTTAAATAATCATATTGCTGAGAAGAAACAAGTTATTCTTGACAGATGTTGACAGATAATAACAGTTTATTGTCACACAATCTTCTTGTTACTCTATATAGTGTTCTCTTGGTTCTGAATCAATTCAAGGTTTTTTTTTTTTTTTTAAGACTTTTCTTAAATTAGCCTGGTCATCATTTCTTATAGAATAATAATATTCCATTATCTTCAGATACAATGATTTATATAACCTCAATTTATTGGCAGTCAGTTTCCAATTACTTGCCATTACAAAAAAGCTGCTACAAGTATTTTTGCTTATGGGGGTCATTTTCCCTTCTTTAGGATGTTTTTGGGATACAGATACAGTAGTGAGACTGCTTGATCAAAAGGTATGAACAGTTTGATTGCCCATTGGATGTACTCCCAAATTGCTTTATAGAATGATTGAATCGATTCACAACTTCACAAAAATGCATGTTTCTCAGTTTTCCCTCTTCTATTCAACATTTGTCATTGTTATGTCATGTTAACCAATCTGATAGTTGAGAAATGATACCTCAAAATTGTCTTGTTTTGCAATTCTCTAAACACAAGTGATTTATAGCATATTTTCATATAACTATAAATGACTTCAATTAATTCATCTGAAAATTGTCTATTTATATCTTTGACTATTTATCAGTTGAGGAATGACATTATTATTTTTATAAATTTAAGTTAATTCTTTATATATTTTAGAAATGATGCCTTTATCAGAAACAATGGCTATAAAATTATTTCCCACCCTTCTTCTTTCCTTCTAATTTTGGCTGCATTGATTTTGTTTATACAAAAATATGTTAATATAATGTAAACAAAATTGTCCACTTTGCATTTCATAATGTTATCTACTTCTTTATTAGCCATAAATTTCTCCCTTTTAAAAATTCTTATGGGTACACTATATGTTGTTTATTCTCTCCTAATTTATTTATAGTATCATTCTTTATGTGTAAAACATGAACCTATTTTAACCATATCTTGGTACAGGGTGTAAGATGTTTGTATATGGCTAGTTTCTGACATATTATTTTCCAACTTTCCCAGTAATTTTTGTTATCATATCTCACCTATCAGATTGGGTAATATGATGAAGAAAATTTAATTATAAATATTGGAGTGGAATTGAGACTGGGTATTTTAGATTGTCTACAGTTGCTTAAATGGAATTTCTCTTTCTATGTCTTGCTGCTGGGTTTTGTTGGTAATATAGAAATGATGATAACTTATATGATTTTTTGTATCCTACAATTATGCTACAGTTGTTAATTGTTTCAAATAATTTTTTAAGTTTATTTTCTAGGATTCTCTGAATATGATATATTATCTGCAAGGGATGATAGTTTTGTTTCCTCATTGCTTAGTCTAACTCCTTTAATTTCTATTTATTTTATTTCTAAAGATAACATTTTTAATATTGAATGACAGTGCTGATTATGGTTATTTTATTTCCTCCTTCAATTTTATTGGGATTGTTTTTACCTTATGTCCTTACATATAATACTTGCTAATGATTTGGAGTATATGCTACTTATCATTATAAGCAAAATTCAATTTATTCTGATGGTCTCTATTGTTTTTAATAGTTATGGGTTGTATTTTCTCAAATGCTGTTTCTTTGTCTATTGAAATAACCATATGATTTTTGTTAGATTTGTTATTTATATTGTGCTGATTGTTTTCCGTATGTTCCTGTTATAAATCCAACTTTTATTATTCTAGTGACAACTTGCTGCAATCACTTTGCTACATTTCATTTAATTTTTCATCAATAATAATAAGGGAAATTGTTCTATAATTTGTTTTCTCTGTTTTAGCTCTGCCTAGTTTAGGTATGAACACTCTGTGTCATAAAAGGAATTGGGTAGATTCCTTTTTTCTCTATATTTCTAAATATTTATTTAGTATTGGAAATAATTTTTCTTTAAATGTTTGGGAAAATTTGCTTGTAAATCAATCTGACCCTGGACTTTTTCTTAAAGAAGTTCATTAATGGCTTGTTCAGTTTTTTTTTTTTTTAATGGGACTGCTTAAGTATTTTATTTCCTGTTTTGTTAATATCAGCTTTGATATTTTATTAATATATTTTTTGCAAAAAAAATCACCTATTTCACTTAGATTTTCAAATTTATTGACAGACAATTGAGCAAACTAGCTTCTAATTGCTTCAAATTATAGTTTTAATGTTCTCTTCAATGGTGGAAGTTCCCTCTTCATTTTTGATACTTGTTATTTGGCTGTCTTCTTTCCTTTTCTTAATGAACTTAATTAAACATTAATCATTTTTGTTGTTGCTGTTGCTGTTTTCATAAAACCAACTCTTAGTTGTATTGATTAGTTTAATCATTGCCTTACTTTCACATTCATTTTTCTTGATTTTCAAAATTTCTAATTTAATTGGAGAGTGTTGAATTCTTCTGATAACATTTTTAGGATGCATAATCAGTTCTTTGAACTTCTCTTTCTCTGTCTTATTCATGTAGGCATCTAGAGAAACAAAATTTTCCTTAAGAATAGCTACAACTGCATCCTATTAATTTTGGTTTGATGTCTTATTATTATCATACTCTTGGATGAAATTATTAATTGTTTTTATGATGTGTTTTCTGACCCATCCATTCTTTAAAATTAGATTATTTAGTTTCCAATTAATTTTGATTTTACCATGGACCTTTATTACCTCTAATTTTTATTGTATCATTACTCAGAGTATATATTTATTATTTTTGCTTTTTTGCATTTGATTGCAATGTTTTTGTGCCTTAATAAATGATCATTTTTTGTGTAGTTATATGTATCAGTGAGAAAGATATATATTCTTTTATATCCATCTTTAATTTTCTGTAGAGATCTAATATACCATATTATACTATCTTTTCTAAAATCTTATTCATTTCCTTATCTTCTTTTTTGTTTATTTTGTAGTTACATATATCTAGATCTGAGAGAGAGGTTGAAATGCTCCACTCCATAATCCCAAGTATAGTTTTGCCGTCTATTTTTTTCTTGGAACCCACTCATTTATTTATTTATATTTTTTACAAATTTCTATGCTTCAAAATATATGGTTCCTTTTAGAAAGATGTAGTTTTTTTTTAATCTCTTATCTAGATCTATTTTTGTTTTTGCTTTATCTGAACTCTGAATTTTTACCCTTGCTTTTTTCCCTCCATAAGCTGAATCATAAAATATTTTGCTCCAGGTTTTTAACCTTTATTTTGCATATACCGCTATTTCAAATGGGTTTCTTATAAACAACATATTATAGGATTCTGATTTTTAATCCACTCTATTAACCCCTTCAATTTTATGGGAGAGCTCATCCCATTCACATTCCCAGGTACAATTAGTAAATCTGTATTTTCCTTAGTCCTGTTTTTCCTCACTTATACTTTTCTTTCTTTTTTTTTCATCTTTTCTCTACTCACCAGTATTTTGCTGCTGACACTCAGCTGTCTATCTGCATTCCCTTTTACCAGCACACCCACTTTTATTATCCCTTTCCCTTTCTACTTGCGCCCTCTCTTCTACCAGCTTTCTTTTCTTTCCCTCTGCATCTCCTACTTCCCTATAGGATAAGACAAATTTCTATATCAAATTAAGTATATATTTTATTCCTTCTTTAAACTAAATCTGAAGAGAGGAGGGTTCAAACAATGTTTAAACTTTCTTTCATTTTACTGTAATAGATTTTTGTGTCTCTTCATGTTACTTTCTCCTTCCTCATTTCCCACTATCTTTTTTTCCATCCCTTAATTACTTTTTTTTACCCATCATATTAAAGTTCACTTATAACTACATTCTCTGTGTATGTATATTTCTGCTAAATGTTCTGACAAAATATTGTTCTCTAGAGCTACAATTATCATATTCATGTGTAGGGATGTAACAATTGCAAATGTTCTTGTAATCATCTTGGTTAAACAGTTTACTTTAAAATGTTTTTTTTCTGTTTACCTTTTCATGATTCCCTTGAGATCTTTTTTTTTGAAGATCAAATTTTCTATTCAGCTCTAGTATTTTTATTTTTATTTATTTTTATTTTTAATAGTTTTTTTTTATTTACAAGATATATACATAGGTAATGTTTCAGCATTAACAGTTGCAAATCCTATTGTTCAAACGTTTTTCCTCCTTCCTCCCACCCCTTCCCCAGATGGCAGGTTGACCATTACATGTTAAATATGTTAAAATATAAGTTAAATACAATATATGTATACATGTCCAAACAGTTAATTTGCTGTATCAAAAGAGTAGGACTTTGAAATAGTGTACAATTAGCCTATGAAGGAAATAAAAAATGTAGGCGACAAAAATAGAGGGATTGGGAATTCTATGTAGTGGTTCATAGTCAGCTCCCAGAGTTCTTTCCCTGGGTCTATCAGCTCTGGTACTTTTATAAGAAATGATAGAAAATCCTTTATTTCATTGAAAGTTCAGCTTTCCCAATGTAAAATAACTTTCAGTTTTTCCAGGTAGTTGATTCTTGGTTGTCATGCATTTTTGCCTTCTGGAATATCATATTTCAGGCCCTCTTGTCCTTTAATGTGGAAGCTGTTGATTGCTGGGTAATCCTGACTATGATTCCTTGATAGTTGAGTTGTTTCTTTCTGACTGCTTGCAGTATTTCCATATATATATATATATATATATATATATATATATACATATATATATATATATATTCTTTGAAGCAAGACTTACAACTATTATACAGCTATTTATCTTTTTCATAAAAAATAACATGAATTTTTAAACCAAATTCAAGATAGTTACATGTAAGTTATATTTTTTATCTGATTGGTGAACCTCTCAAGAAGAAAATAAAATAAGCTGGCCATCATCACATCTTCGATGAAAATATGTTGGCTTTTTTCATTAAAATAGTATTTTTCAAGACAATTATCATATCCTATTCAATAACATATTTCAAAACATTGCCAAAAATCAAAGCTATACTCACTAACAAGAAATATTTCAAATTCTATGGTCCTCTTCCTCCTCCTCCTTCTTCTCCTCTTCCTCCTCCTCCTTCTTCTCCTCTTCCTCCTCCTCCTCTTCTTCCTCTTCCTCCTCTTCTTCCTCTTCTTCTTTCCTTCTTTCTTCTTCTTCTTCTTCTTCTTCTTCTTCTTCTTCTTCTTCTTCTTCTTCTTCTTCTCCTTCTTCTCTTTCTTGTTCTTGCTCTTTTTCTTTTTATGAAATTTGAAAGTATATTTCTATTTTTCCAGCCCTATAAGTAATTTCTTATACTCCACAGTCTTTTGATTATTAATAGTTATATTCATCAGTTTTTTTAGTGCTTCAAATTATATTTCATTTCAATTTTTAGCAGCTGATTTACCATGACATAGGGAAATTTAGTGCCATTTTACTGCTTCCTTGAATATCTTACATATCAATTCCTTTTCAATCACTTTTCTTATGCTTTCCTGTACAAAAATGGAATGAAACAAAACAAAACATGCTCCTTTGAAGAGGAAACGCAATACAAGGGATACAATGTGTAACTCTGTTTCTCTCTAGTTAATGTCATAATATTCTCATCCACTTTATTTGTTGTCCTTGTTTTATTTTTTAATCCTCTTTTTCTCTAATACATACATACACACAGACATGCACACACACACACATACATACATACATACATATCTAAATGCTATCTTACTGTTCTTTGTGAAGGTCAGTTTAATTTTTTTTTTACTTAGCCCAAAAGAAGGTAGAACAAATTCCTTGCCTTAGAAAATACCATATTTCAAAGAAACAAAGTACTGATGCTCCAAAGAATAGTTTATTTAAAAAGTATATTGTAAGAGGACTACTGGAAGCATTAGAGATGAAGTTGGGAGAAAATAATGGAAGAACATCATCAAATTTTCAGTTAAATTCTATTATTCTGCAACAACATTTATCAACATGTTAAATAAAAAAGCCAAACCCAGAATTGGAACACAGATAAATTACCATTTAAAATTGCAAAACAGAAAAATCAAGAAAACAATAGAGGAAAAGATGACATTTGTGTATATAGTGAAGGATATGTATTCAAGAACCTGAGCAAAACATTCTTCAAAATGACCAATTGTTGATCATGGAAGTCTGAGCAAATGGGAATTTAATTGCATCCACTGTCCTAATGTGCAGTGGTTTGTTTCAAATTCACTATTCAGAAAAAAAATTGGGATGCATCTGGTATCATGATGTAGTCATTAACACCTTCTACTACTCATTCAATCAATTGTATTTAATAATTGCATTCAGAATTTGTGAGAGGCAGCCACTGACTTTGTTTTTTTTTTTTTTCTGATGTATATAATTTTTTAAAACATTCAAAAATAATAAAATATATAAGCATGCAAAAATGATTGTATTCAAAAAGGAATACAGTATAAACAACTCTAATACAGGCCCTCATTACTTCAAGTTTAGATTATTGCATTATATTGCCAGTGGGTTTGCCTGCTTCCTCTCTCTGGACTCCAACTCATTCTTTATTCAACTATTGATGTGATTTTTCTAAAACACATTATGCCTCAATTTGATGAACTCCAATGACTTCCTTTTGCTTCTAAGAGTAAATACAAAATGCTTTTTTTGACATTCAAAGCCATTCACAAGCTACCAAAAACCCTATGTTTTCAGTTTTCTTATACCTTGTAAAGGTCCAAAAAGGAGGAGTCATATACAGTACAGTACAGGAAATAAACAGGCAATAAAGCTTGAGACCCCCAGAAGTGGGCTTCTGGGTACTAGTAGGGACCACATCGTGGGGGGAAACTATGGTGGCATTGAGATCTGTATCATTAACAGGAGGTGTCTCCTTCTCTGATTGACTCTGCATTTGACCTCACAGAGACTTTTTAAGCTGTGGGAGGAGGAAGCAGGCTCTCTTTGACCTAGAGTTCACTGGGAGTCAGCAGGAGGTCAGTTAGGCAGGATGCAAACAAATGAATAAAAGACCTTGAGCTTGCACATGACTGTTTTCAAGCATTCTATTGTGTATCTAAACCATCATTTGATTGTTTAGATAGAATGATGGCCAGAGATCTCTGAAGACTTCAGACAAACATAAGCTTGGTAAATTTGGTTTAAGCACTACAAAAGACAGTGATCATAGATTTCTCTGAGGGCTGGGAACTAGAAGAGACTGGCAATAGTGAAGACAGAGTGAAACAAGGGTATTCACAAAAGTAGTAAATGCTGAGTTGGCATTCACACACCTAAGTCTGTAACACATTCCAATAATATTGACCTAGATATTCTATGAAGAAGCTATTCCACCTCTCACTTCCCTGAATCTTTTCTAGCTATCAGTCATGTCTATGAAGTTTTCCCCTTTAACTCAAACTACCAATCTCCCTTGGCTTCTTTTAGATTACAAGTAAAATCCTATCTTCTATAAGAACCGTTCCCTAAGCTTTCTTAGCTCCAATATTTTCCCTCTTTTAACTATTTCCTATTTAACCAGTATATAATTTGCTTGTTTATATTAGCTACAGTTGTCACCCTGATTAAGTTGTAAGCTCCTTGATGAAAGGAATGGCCTTTTAAATATTTTTTTGTATGCTAGGCACAAATAATACTGACTGGTCCATAGTAGATACTTAATACATAGATAGATGAATATATAGATAGACGGATAGATAGATGTCCCTATAAAAGTACTATATAACACTATATTTTATTTATACACAATTGTGATTATACATATGCTTTATATATACACACACATTTGCATAGGTGTATAAATACATATATAAAATTCAAATGAGCAATTTAAGTCTAATATTAAAATCATCACCATCTCACATTATGTCTCTTCATTGAAAAGTCTTTATAATCTACACACCAAATATGTTTGTATGATGGGCTTAGAGTTAACAGGAGTAAAAAATATTTAATGATGTATTTGAAATACTGAACACATTTCCTACATTTATATCAAGATAAGCTTTACTTCATTTGTATCAAAAGAATAATTTGAAATTGAATTAACATAAACTTTCAAAATACCAATATTCGTTTTTTCTTATTTTTTTAAAGAAACAATTTTCAGGAAAAAAAGTAAAGAATATGACAATTGTATGTGATGTTTTGGACATTTTTAAAAAGTAAAATATTTAGAAAATTTTCAGTTTAATGAAATGTGAAAATGTAAAACAAAATGAATTTTCCCAATTTGCCAACTTTTTTAGTGGATTAAAATAAAATGCAAAATAATAAAAACCATTATATATTTCAGAGATATTTGAGCAATGTACAAATACAATAAAGAGTTGCTATCAGTAAAATTTTGAGAACTTCCAGTTAATAGAATTATTAAATTAGCTGGTAAAAGGTATGCAGTGGAATCAATATAATTGATATTTTAGCAATGTGTTCTATATGATAACTTATGATAATTAATTGCAAAATTAAATCCAATCAACTGTAACAAAATGGTAGTCACATAAATGGAAAATAGACTTAACAGTTTACAAAATGTACTGATAAATGGGAATACATTTAGTGTAGAGATAAGCACATTACAATAGCTGATGCTAAAAGATAAGAGAAAAAGTGTTATTTTCATTCACACTTTAATTGACAATCCATGCGTAGTATCATTATATTTAAAACTAAATCTCCATTGTGCCATTTTAAGCCTGCTCCTGAATCCTGAATCCTGGAAGAATGGTGAGGGTATAAAGAGGTAACTCCTTACCATCACCCATGTAGTACAAACACACATACAGCAGTTGGGAAAAGTAATGAGATCCATTTGGATCGTGGATACAGGAGACCAAAGAAATATATACTCTCTGTGTAACCCTGAACAAGTTCCTTAAGCTTTGTATTGCTTAGTTACCTTATTTATAAGACAAAGATAATCACATCAACTACATACAAGGGTTTTTTGAAGATAAATGAGAAAACATTTGTTAAAGTTTTTGTATACTTTAAAGAATAATATAAATGCTATTAATTGCTATGATTAAATTACTAAAAGAGAGCTATAAAGCTAATATTATAACATGAAGAACTTTATGTAATCTGCCAAAGATATGAATTATGTACCTTTTGAAAAGTATCTGTGATTAGGAAAGACTACAAGATAAACAAATGAGAAATTCACCAATACAGAGTAGCCTTCTGTAAACAAGTCCCTAAATTGTAAAGAATTGCATGACATACACCTAAAAGTTAGTAGACTCTTAAAGGGTCACTTAGCTAACGAGTTTTGAAGATCTGGCCACTCAGAACTTTACTATGTCAGGCTGCATTAATATAAAAAAGTTAATTTGTATGTTATGACTTAACTAAATATTTATTTAGTATTAAATTATTATAAAATATAATAATTTATTATAAAAATATTAAATTGCACAAGAAAGTACATTAAGTATATAAAATGCCCTTTGTTTTCTCAAAAAAGAGAAAACATTTCATAACTATAGTAGAAGGTGAAGAAAGAGGTCAGAAATAAGTGGATTCAATTATAACTAGAACAATCAATTTTATGCAGTTGACCCAACTTACATGTCAGGCTCTACAAAATGAAATGATAAAAATACAAACAGAAAAAAAATTTCAAAAGGAAGAAAAGCATAGATGTGCAAACAAAGAAAATATATCAATCAACTTAAGTAGTAAAAACACTTAGACAAGAGTCAGAAAGTGGGGCAAATACACAAAGATGAAAAATAAGGATATTTCCCCATGAGAATGAAATCAGAAATTGCAAAAAAATTTTTTTCTTTTAACAGGCAAAAAACAAAATTCCAAGGTTATGTTGGAAGTAGAGATGAAATCAAAGAAGGGAGATGCTAACAATCTTTGCATAATGGTGATGATAATAGACATTAGAAAGGAAAAAAATGCTTAATATATTTTTTCTTTATTGTTCCTTTTATGAACACTGGTTTTTCATTTATTTTTGAAGGTTAAAAAGAATAGAGGAAGAAAAAAGAAACAGAATTAAAAGAAATGTGAAATGCCAAAAGAGTGATGGAATAAAATAATTAAATCTGGTAGAATGTTTGTGTGAATGTTTATGTTTTCAGACCCACAAGGATATACACATTATCCCAAATGTTTTCAAGGAGTTTTAAGCTTCAGTAACTTAAATCTGCACTAAGATTTTTAGAACACCATATTCCTTAAAGAACTGCTATATGAGTTTGGGGAATTGTTCATATTCATCTATAATAGATGAAGAAAAAGAGAGAGAAGAAGCAGAAAGGGGAGAGATGTTGTAGGATTAAAGGCAGGTAAAAACTTTACCAATTTTCAAAACCAGGTTTAGATAAAAGTTTTCTTTTTCTGACAAATTTATATAATGAAAAATTTATGAGCATTGAGAAATTCAACCTAGGAAAATTAAAGATGTATTTTGTGTTTATTAAGTGCAGATCATATTTATTTTTCCCCATGAAAGCTAGAAAAGCTGGCATAGGAAAGGAATTCTATACACAATTATACCTCAATTTTGCCAAGATATTTTACATTCTCCCTTAAAATATGCTATTCTCTAAAATAGAGAGCTACAAATAGCATGATAATATAGCAAAGTGTGATAATAACAGGTTAAATGAATAGTAATTTCAGTGATTGGTGGGAAAATTTCATTCTTGATGGAGATCACTACCGGGATGCACAAATATCTGTCTTTGATTCTTTATTCTATGGTCATCAATATGTCTCAATATCTGCCTCTTTGTCTGTCTATCTCATCTCTTTTTTTTCTCTCTCTACATGTACAGATACAGAGAGACAGACAAATAAATAGCTGGAGATAAAGATATCTATATAAAAGTCAATTATTGAGTTAAAATGTGTCCTTCAAAGCAGTTTTTTTTTTAAATTGAATATAGGATTATTGAATTGGAAATAGTGATTAGAAAATACTACTTGTATAAAGTGGAAAAATTAATGAAAAAATTGCAAAGGTTCAATCTGAGGCAATAGTGTCATGCAGGAGGAAAATAAAAATGAACAAATCAAATGATGTATTAATATATTCATAGTTTCTAGAAATCAGTAAGGGGTGAGGTTCACATATTTAGTCCTTTTAAAACTATATGTGAAGAATTGTTTTTAGTTGTAGTCATCACATTTTAAGGCATCCATTGACAAAATGAATCTTTCTAGAGAGTAGGGCACAAGACTTGTGATGAACCTATACAATTATCATGAAGAAATTGCAAATATCTGTCTACCCTAACAACACTGTGACTTCTGTTGTTATTTATGTAATTGAAATCTAATTTTGATACTGAATTGTGTGGTGCTACAAACAGGGAAGAAAAAATTTAATTTACATATCTAACAATATAAGGCTAAAACAAACAAAAACAAAATAGCAACTTAATTTTTTGGGAAATAAGTACATATTTACACATGTGTGAGTGTGTGTGTGTGTATGATGCTTTTTGAGTATATCCAGATTGTCACAAGGAAGCTTTCAAAGGAGTCTAGTTTATGCATGTTCAGATTGGCTAAAATAGAAGAATTCTACCACATAGGTAGATGTAGTCTTTGTTGATTAGATGGATATTTGGAAAGGGCTGAATCATTAATCCTGCCCAGATTTAAATAGTCATTATCTTTACAAGTTATTCTTTCTGACTCTCTAAAAGTTCCATTCTGCTGCAGTTAGAAACTGAGGAATACAGATTATCCACAATGAGCTTTCTGCCTCTGCTTTCCCCTTTTTTTATCCTTATTAAAATCTCAGTTATCTGAAGCAACTTACTTATGGTTACATAACTAAAAAGTATGAGAAAAGATATATTAATATCTTTCTGACTCTTAGCCAAATACTGAATATATTATATCATTCTGTCTCTAAAAAAACATGGATTACTAACTAATAAAACACAACAAAAATATCAAATACTATTCATTTACATCTCAATCATTTGCTCCAGAATAAATTATTTAGGTAAATTCTTATTATTTTAGAAATTTACAGAGGAGTGAATAGTTCACTTTTAAACTTCACCCCTCAAATAATTTCCTGATTAAAAGATAACATGCTCATTTAAACAATATAAATGGATATCAATATTTTCTTCTTAAAGAAAAATGGCTATGTAAGTGCCAACCCAATCAAAATCTTGTCTCTGAATAGAACACTGGTAGGAGAGAGAAAAAATATACCCATTCAAATTGATTGTTATTGTACAATACATGGTGGAGTTTTTATTTTTTTAATGATAATATATTATTTTGGTGTATATTGGCTGCAAAATAGGTGAGCTTCCAGACCTTGGAATTCATCTGTACAGTGACAGTCACTTTGAGGCTCACAATGAGAGAAACTGTAACACTAAGGTGGCAGAATTATAAATAAAACATGAGGCTACATAGTATTTGCCAATATATTCAGTGGAGCAGTTTCCTCTGTAAGAGACAAGAATGATTACTATTTAGTTTTAGACAAATAAATGGTCATGGTAGAAAAGAAGAAAGGGAAAAATTAAAAAAAATGAGCATTATTATTCAAATGAATGAATTATTTCAACAAGGTATTTAAGAGTACACTGAGTGACAAAGGAAAAAAATATTTCTTAAGGAGTGTATGAAGTCTGTTTTGGTTTTTGTCTTCTTTGCATCACCTCATAATTAAATAATGTATTCAATCACACTGAAATGTATAGTGGGTTTAGATAATACACATTATATTCTTAAGATATTTTTCCTTCACTCTCTTTTTCTCTCTCCCTCTAGCTTTTCACTTTTTCTCTCCCTCTGTCTCTGTCTCTCTGTCTGTGTGTGTGTGTGTGTGTGTTTCTCTCTCTTTTTCTCTATCTCTTATCTTTCAAGCAGTGTCAGTAGACTGAGCCCTGAATTAAACAAATTGGAAAACGCAGTCAACATTCATTTACTTCAGTTTATCAAAGATATATCTATCTCTAAGTCTTTTCTTTTAAATGGCCTTTTATTTACAGGTTATATGTATGGCTAACTTTACAGCATTGACAATTGCCAAACCTCTTGTTCCGATTTTTCCCCTCCTTTCCCCCATCCCCTCCCCCAGATGGCAGGATGACCAGTAGATGTTAAATATATTAAAATATAAATTAGATAAACAATAAGTATACATAACCAAACCGTTATTTTGCTGTACAAAAAGAATCGGACTCTGAAATATTATACAATTAGCCTGTGAAGGAAATCAAAAATACAGGTGGGCAAAAATATAGGGATTAGGAATTCAATGTAATAGTTTTTAGTCATCTCCAGAATTCTTTTGCTGGGCTGAGCTGGTTCAGTTCATTACTGCTCCATTGGAACTGATTTGGTTGATCTCATTGCTGAGGATGGCCAGGCCCATCAGAATTGGTCATCATATAGTATGGTTGTTGAAGTATATAATGATGTCTTGGCCCTGCTCATTTCACTCAGAATCAGTTCGTGTAAGTCTCTCCAGGCCTTTCTGAAATCATCCTGTTGGTAATTTCTTACCGAACAATAATATTCCGTAATATTCATATACCACCATTTATTCAGCCATTCTCCAATTGATGGGCATCCATTCAGTTTCCAGTTTCTGGCTACTAGAAAGAGAGCTGCCACAAATATTTGTGCACATACAGGTACCTTTCCCTTCTTTATAATCTCTTTGGAATATAAGCCCAGCAGAAACATTGCTGGATCAAAGGGTATGCACAGTTTGATACCTTTTTGTATCTCTAAGTCTTAAAAAGACATCTTCCTTATTAGATGAGCTTACCAATACACCGGTACTTCAATAACCACTCTCAGGCTGACTCAGATCAGGCAGTACAAGTTGGCTGAAGATTTGTTCTTTTTTTTCATTCTTTGAAATATTGTTCAAATCTTATACCCCCCCAGTCTACTTTCAAGTTCCCTCCACCTAAATCTAATCATCTTTAATTTTTTATTGTTTCTTCAGAAGTAATTTTGGAGAAAGAAAATTGCAATATTGAACCCATCAGAGAATTTTATGTTCTCCAAATTATTTTTTCAGATGATAGAGATGATGAAGGTATAATTAATTGAGATACCCAGAAAAGTGTCTGTTCACTATAGATTTGTAAAGGAGATGTAACAATTGTGAAAATAGCAGGCAGTAATTTGTTTCTATGGAAGAAAAAAAACTAAAAACTATTGATCATTAATTGTATCTAAAGATTTTATTGGTAAAAGATCTCTCTAATATTTTGATCTAAGATTTAAAGGATAGAAATTAGTCTGGATCTCTTCTCACCACAATTGTCTCTCCCTTTCTAGCTGGACTTATCATGATTTTCACCCAAATATCTTCATGAGTTCTTTAGGATTCTTCTTTTTAGTAGCCAGTCAAAGTTTGATTGTACTCTTCATATACAGGTCAGTGGTGGGCTCTGTGATCAGGTGCTCTCTCAGTGTCTTCTTCTAAAGATATATGATATGTTCTAAGATAATTTCCACTAATGTTTACTAGATACCATTTGGAAGTTAGGCAACTGAGAACACACTGGCTATTTTCAGGGTACCAGTATAAATCACAGAAGTGCAGGAATAAGATAATCACAAGGGAAGAAGTAGATGTGAAGGAAAAAGAAGGAGAAAGAGGATAAAGGGCTAGGACTTGGAAGAACCTGACATTATAAAACTTGCTAACAATGTTCTAAATTGTAATTATTCAAAGTCTAATTTTAGACTAAAAAGATCATAAGTTATATTAGGAAATATACTTTATCAAAGATTATTATCTTTTATACAGTCTTTTGAAGTTTTGTATGCTTAAATTAATTTGAAATGTTTGGCCAATATTTTTGATAAAATATACGAAGTATTTTAAAGCTAATAAAATTTAATTCTTTTTGCTCAAAATTTTGAAGTATTGAATTAAGTTTTTTTTTTCCAATTCTCTCAGTCATTTTTAGTTAATTAGACAGTCCTTAGCAGTTGGATCTCTCTTTGCTTCAAGAGTAATACCAATTTCTTTCCTTAAAGACTTTAGGGGAAGGTGACTGTTGCTTTAAAAAAAAAAAAAAAAGAAAACCTTGATCAGTGAGAAGTATAGAAATTGATACTGATACAGAAATTGAATACACTGCTCCTTTAGATCCTAGGAAATGGGATTTTGCAGAATAAGCTGAGCAGATGTGATACAAGCAAGTCTACATAAATTTTGTCTGGCTTTTCTGTTGTCAGTGTGAAGTCCATTTAAGTGCACAATTTCATGGTCGGTCAGTTACCATCCTTGGTTGAATTTATTTTCAATGATGGTGTAAAAGATCATTGGTTTGCCAGTTGATGCTCTGAGGTTATAATTTTAGATGGAAAATACATATTCCAGAGAGAACTTTTATTTCTTTTCCTATATATATTCTTCAGACTGGAGTTAAAATGGTAGTGCATCAAATTCCTCCCATTGGAATTTGCAATTAGATGATCAAACATTAAATATATTCTTTAAGACTTTTCCAATATTGATCAGGGAATTTGTGCATACATATATGAATAAATGTGTGTATATATGTTATATGCATATTCATAAAAATAATTTAGAAATTTTTCAAAAGTTGCATTTTATTTTGATAATTTCACTGATGACTATAAAACATGAATATTTGGATGCTGAGTTAAAATTAATTTACATTATTGTGTGTCCAAGTAGCTAAACTATTGATAATCAAGAAAAATAAGGTTAATCAGATATAATTTTCCTGATGTTTCCTCCCCCTATGAGAGGAAATATTGAGTTATTGAATATAAAAACAAGAAATTATTACTTTTCAATTAAAAATGAATCCGTAATTTCTCTTGAATCTAAGAATATGCTTGATTTATCTGAGCAATTATTTCCTGTATCTGGTTAATTTGGAGCAGTCAATGACTTAGTCATTTTCTCTGTACATATTTATAGATTCATAAATAAGGTCAGTTAGTGGTGGCTGATGGGGCAAATGAAGAGAGACATAATTCCTTTTTTAATATTTCACTTATTTTTCTATTGTGTTTATCCCTTTGTGTTACCATTTGGGGTAATCTCGGCAGTGATTAGAGTAGTTTGCCATTTCTTTCCCCAGCTCATTTTATAGATGAGATAATTAAGGCAAATAGCTTCCAGTGTCCTGTCCAGGATCACATAGCTAGTAAGGGTCTGAGGTCAAATTTGAACTCAGGACAATGATTCTTCTTGACTTTACTACTAGAACTCTATCTTCTGTGCCTTCCAGCTGTTCTACCTTAATAGTGATCATATTTTCAGAACATTAAAGTATATATATAATTTGATATATGATATTCTTTATTTAAGATGTACTTGTTTTTTTCTTGGGAGAAAAATCTGACCCCACAATATTCAGTCTTTGCTCATGAATAGAACAGCTTATATGTAAATTTTCATTTTTTTTCCTTATTTGTAATATATTTGAAAATTCATTTCAAAATTTTTTTTTCAGAGAGTTTGGTTTCATATACTATTTAGCAAATGTCAAGGACAAAAAAATTGCATGTTCATAGTGAGGAATTAAGAGAAAAAGTTTCTATTCTTTTCTTTTCAAGGTTTGCAAAGTTGAGTCCGGAAACCTGTGTTTCAATCCAGACTAAGAGGCAGTGTAACCCTGGGCAAGTCACTTTGTTTACCACAGTTTCCTTGTCTATAAAATGAGTTGGAGAAAGAAAAAGCAAACTATTCCAGAACCTTTGTCAAGAAAATTTTGAATGGTGTTACAAAAAGTTGTACAGAACTAAAATGACTGAAAAATGTCATTTTCTCTATGAAATACATCTTAATTGGTAGAATTTCTAGAAGTGGAATAAAATTATACAGAACATTTCAATCAACAGAAAGAAGTGAATTTTGGCCAAAATAGTTACCATGAAAGTCTGAACATGTGTTAGATTCAGTCCCTGAACTCAGTTGGCCTAGATTGTTTCTGCTTTTCACATGTTATTTTATTCTTCCATTGTTAGTTTCAGATGTTCTCTAAAACCCCCTATTTGGAAAATGGGGGAAAAAAATCATGGGAGGGAAAAGACTATATGTGTGGTTATTGTTATTTAGAAATAAGGGGATTGCAATTTAGTCTTATTTTCTATTTTCAATTCCAAATTTATTATTTACAAGAAATTGTGTTTGTATACTCTTAAATTTACATTTATATCTTTACTTAATATCTATGCTTATTGATAGGGATAAAGATAGGATTAAGAGCTGTGGTTTCATTGGTATAGAAAACTCCCAGGATAAACTGCAGATAGGTCATCGTCTCAGTAAATAATAGTTTTAGAGTTTTGTCCAAATAACTTTAAGTTTAAATATGCTTAATTAATAAAATATTTAGATGTATAAATTTCTCCCTATAGATTGTTTTGAGTGCATCTCAAAAAGTATGTTGTTTTATTGCTATATTTTATTATAATTATCTATTATTTCTCACTTTTGTTCTTTTAAGTCACTTATTTTTTATATTACTTTGGGGTATTTTTTTAAAGATATTTAGTTCCTAGGTCATTTTAAAAACTTTACCCACAAATGGTCTTATACTTATTAAAATTTTTATTTCATGGTGATCACTAATAAATGTATTTATATCCTTTTCTGCTTTTGATTGTGGTATTTTTATGTCTTAAGACATGATTGATTTATGATAAAGTATCACACAATGTAGAAAGTTTTATATTCATCCATTTCCCCTTCTATTTAATACTTAGAGATTCATCATATCTCATACTTCTATAATTATATTTAGACAATTTTTACCTTTTTGATTCTATCTTGGGTTGAGAGAGATTAAGTTGAGAGCAACTCAATTATAGTTTTACTGTCAATATTTTCTTGTAATCCATTTATTCAAGTACCTTGAAGCTATATTATTTGGCATATGAGTACTGGAAATAAATTAATTGTCTTATCTTTGAGCAACAGTATTTTCTGTCTTAGCACTCTTTGAATTTTTTTTTATTATTTCATTGTATGAAATCCAATGTGCATCTTCTGTTTGTGTGTGTGTGTGTGTTTGTGTTTCTTTATCCAAGGCATATTTAACTGTGCTTTTACACCTTATTTTCACTCTATGTGAATATTAATGGTTCAAATATATTTCTTGAAAATCAATAAATAAAAAAAGAAGCAACAAAAACAAAAATTTGTGAGTTTGTTTTGATTATGACTGATGATTTTCTAAATCTATCATTGCTTTTAAATTCCTCCTTACCATGTTAAATTTTTAATTGATATCTCTTTTCAATTTAATGTCCCCCCAATTTTAAATCTATTTTGATCTCTTTATTTTTAATGTAATCAATTTAGATAAAATGGAAATTCAGGAAACATATGTTTCCTATATTCCTCCTTTGAGTGTAAATTACTTGCTCAAGGAATAAGTTGGGTTAACAACTTTCCCCTCTATCTTTGTATTTCCCCCAATGCAATACCCAACATTAGAAACCCAAGAAGTTTCTGAACTCTTCCAAATTTCTCTGAGAAACCAAGTCTCTAAATAGAGTAACAGAGCCCCCCAAAAAAAAAAGATGGAGAGAGAATACTGCAGGCAGCAAGAAACAATTCAATTACCAAGCAGCCACAATACTGATTACGTAGGACTTTGCAGCCTCTACATTAAAGGACTGGAGAATCTGGAATGTGATATTCCAGAAAACAAAAAAGCTTGAATTACAAATAAGAATCAACTATCCAGTAAAAAGTAAACAGTACTTTTTCCCAGTGAATCCAGTGAAAAAGTAAACAACAAAGGAAGAAAAAGTGATTCAATAAGATTAAACAGCTTACATTTCTATATGGGAAGATGATACTTGTAACTCTTGATAACTGAATCTCTATTAGGGAAGTTAGAAGTAATATAAAGAAATACAGAATGTAAGTACATGTTGACTTTGAAGTAATAATTTAAAATAATTAAGAAGTGAATAAAATAATTGAACTGGAAGAAGACAAAAGGGAAGGAAGAATACCATAAATTACAGCACATGAAAAGGCACGAAACAGGGAAATAAGGAAAGGATGTAGAATTGTTTGAAGCAAGAGAGAATACCATACACAGTCAGTTGGTTAGAAAAAAAAATTATATTAGATACAAAAAAGCCTTTGACAATATGCAGTACCTATTCTATTAAAAAATAAAAAATAAAAGAGCATAGGATTAAATAGTTTTCCTTAAAATAGTAAGTAGCCTTTATCTCAGCAAACATACATAATGGGAATAAATTAAAAGTATTCCCAATAAGATTGGGGTGAAATAAGAATGCCCATTATCGCTCCTGTTGTTCAATATTGTATTAGAAAAGTTCCCTTTATCAATAAGAAAAGAAAAAGAAATTAAAGAAGTTAAAGTATGAAATAAGAAACTAAACTATTATTCTCCACAGATGATAATGATGATCTATCTAGAGAATCACCTAAAAATTACTTGAAAGAATTAACAATTTAAACAAAGTTGCAGAAAATAATATAAACAGAAAAATAATCATTTCAATATGAAAACAACAAATCTGAGCAGTAAAAGATATAATGAGAAATTATATTTTAAATAACAATAGACAATATGGGTTTCTGCCTGCAAGACAAGTCAAGAACTTGATGAACAAAATTACAAAACACAAAGTTAGGTATATATAATTGGAAAATATAATTTCCTTGTGGATAAGACAATCTAATATAATAGAAATGACGACTTTAACTAAATTAATTACTTAGTAAGGGCCATAACAATATTATTTTGTATAGCTAGAAAAAATAATAAAATTCATCTGGAAGAACAAAAAGTCAAGAATACCAAGGGAATTAATGACAAAATGCCAAGGAAAAAGGCTTAGCAATACCAGATGTAGAATTATATTATAATGCAACAATAACCATATCATTTGATACTTGCTAAGAAATAGAACAGTTCATTAGTGGAATAGGTTAAATAGTGGCTATAGTGGACACAGGCAGAGTAGTCAATGACTCTAGTAATCCACTGTTTGATAGGCCCAAAGATTACAGCTTCTAGGAGAACTCAGCAGTTGACCAAAAACTCCTGGGAAAACTGGAAAGTAGAATGTAGGAACTAAACATAGACAATATCCCATTCCCCAAAGAAAGATAAGATTGAAATGGGCTCATTATTTAATCATGATTTGTGATAACATAAACAAAATTCTAGAGCAAGAGATAATTAATCTTTGGAGAAGGAATAAATTTTTGATCAAACAAGAAATAGAAAAGAATATGTAATGAAAAATGGAGAATTTTGATTGCATTAAATTTAAAAAAGAACTTTTGCACAAACTAATCTTTTGTAGCCAAGATTAGAAATAAACAAAAACTTGGGAAGCAATTTTTACAGGTCTCATTTATCTTTTTTTCCTAGTAAATTTATTTATTTTTAATATACATTGCTTTATGGATCATGATGGAAGAGAAAACTCAGAGTGAATGGGAAAAACACTGGAAGATGTGTTTTTTTTTTTCTTTTAAAATAAAATAATAGTTCTCTCTGGGAGAAAGCAGGTTTCTCAGGGAGGTTTTCTGGAGGCAGCCTTATTTTCAGTCGAAAGTAAATAATTACTCCAAAATCATAGGCAGCTAATAAAAGTTCAGATCTTTTATTGTGTCCTTCAAATTAGCCTAGTTAGCTCAGGCGTATCTCTCTGTTTGGTTCCAAGAGCTCTTGCAGCTTTGTCCTTGGCTTCTGCCTCTGCTTTCTTCAGCATCCAGCCAGCACCAATTTGGAAGATGCAATGAATCTCTCTTGCCTCGAAGATAGGGCTTGTGGGCTTCCTCCCAGAGTGCTCCTCTCCGACCCCAGTCAATGTTCTGGAGAAATTCTTCTGAGTGGCTCACTGGAGCTGTATTTACACTGCTTCTCTGATAGAGGGATTGTGGGATATCTCCCAGCATGCTCTCTGGCCCTAAGAACTTCAAGGGATGTGTGAATTCTGATATCTCTTTCTAAACCCTGAAATCTCCCAAACATGTGAACTCCAATGAGTACTTAATTATTTCTTGCTTCTATGAGCTCTCTAAAGGTGTGAACACAAGCATCGTTTTATCAGTTGTACTTAGTACCTTGTTTCAAGTTCTGGCCCAAAATATCTCCTTCTAAGATCAAATCAATCATATTGAACCACGCTAACTTAGATAATTATTGTCTCTATCAATTCTAATGGCTTAACAATTTGTAAAGATTCCAACAGGGAGAGATTAAAAAAACAGAAAAAAAAAAAAAAAAAGAAGTCAACATAGCATGTGTTGATTTCCATTCAGTCTCCTAAGCTCTTTTTCTGAATGTAGATGCCATTGTCTGTCCAAAGTCTATTGGGATAGCTTTGGATCACTGAACTACTGAGAAGAAACCAATCTTTCATAGTTGATCATCACACATTCTTGATGTTAATGTGTACACTGTATTCCTGATACTGCTTGCTTCACTCAGCATCAGTTCATGTAAATCTTTCCAGGCCTTTCTGAAATCAGCTTTTTCACTTTTTATAAAACAATAAAACACTCCATTTCCTTCAGGTACAACAACTTGTTCAGCCATTCCCCAAATGAAGGACATCTACTTATTTTCCAATTCTTCGCTATCACTAAAAGAGCTGCTACAAATATTTTTAAACATGTGAGTCCTTTTTTCTGCTTTACTATTTCCTTGGGTTACAGATAGGTCTCATTTATCAAAGAGATAGAGAATTGAGTCAAATTCATGAGAATACTAGTCATTCTCTAATTGGTAAATGTTCAAATAACATGTACTAATATTTTTCAGATTTAAAAATAAAGCTGTCTATAGTCATCTGAAAAAAATATTGTAAACCTCTATTGATTAGAGAAATGCAAATTAAAATCACTTTAATGTACCAGCACATACCTATCTCTTTGTATTATGTGGCTAAAAATAAGAATGATAGATGTGGGAAACAATGAGGTCAATTTGGAATATTAATGCACTGCTGGTGGAGTTGTAAATTGATGAAACCATTCTGGAGAGCAATTTGGAACTATGCCCAATGGGCAATCAAACTGTGAATATCACATTTGATCCAGTGCTTCCACTAAGTCTGTATACCAAAGAGATAATAAAAAAGGTTAAATTACTTATATACATAAAAAATATTTGTATCATCTTTCTTTGTGATGGCAAGAAATTAGAAATTGAGGAGATGTTATTGAATTTGGGAATGACAGAACAAGTTTTGCTATATAAAATACAATAAATCTGGAACTCTATTGTTCTATTAGAAATAATAAGCAGGCTACAATCAGAACAATCTGAAAATGTGGCATGAACTGACACTGAGTGAGGTGAAGACAACTAGGAGGATATTATACATGGTAACAGCAACATTGTGTGATAAATAATTCTGATACACTTAGTTCTTCTGAGCAATACAGTAATCCAAGACAATTTCAATTCACTCAAGACAGAAATGCCAACCATATCCAGAGAAATATCTGTGGAGACAAAATACAGATCAAAACATACTTTTTTCAATCTGCTTGTTTTTCTTTCTCCTAGAATTTCACTTTTATTCTGTTATTCTTTTATTTTACAACATGAATTATATGGTAATATGTTTAATATGATTGTGGTTAACATATCAGATTACTTGCAGTCATGGGGAGGTGCTAGGGAAAGGAGGGATGAAGAAATGTTTGGATTACCTAATCTTACAAAAATGAATGTTTACTTGCAAATGTAATACACACACACACACACACACACACACAAAACACACAGATATATATATAGAAAGACAACCAAAAATATGCAAAACATTAAAATAGAATCAACAAAATCAAATGAGTTAATAAAATTGAAAACAATTCAGTAGAACTTCATTTAATCAATAAAAAAATGGCAAGATTTTCTTTAAATATGGATAAATCATTTCCTAATTTGAGCAACAAAAGGAAAGAAGAAAAACTATCCGAATCGAAATGAAAAAAAAAAAGTACTCACAAATTTAAAGAAACAGAGCCTAGTTTACAAAAGTATTTTGCTCCATTAACATAAAAATGCCATTGACTAGAATAAAAATTCACTCCCTGGTTTAAAAAAAAAGTGTTAACAAAATTGGATAGTAGGAGAAAAGAAATTATTTTTTAGACCTTTAAACAAATAACTCTCATTTTATATATCTTATTTAGAAATGGATTCCAAAGGCATACATGTTCTATATATTAAATAAAATCATGTAATGAAAAAAAATTAGTAATAAGGCAGAGGGTAATTTATCAGAACAGTGAATAATAGTTCTTGACCAATCAAGGATAGAGAAGATCATAGAAAATAAAGAAGATAATTTCTTTATTATACAAAAATGCCTAAATGATTTGCTTTAGGCACCCAATACAATTAAGATGAAAAGGGAATAATTAAGAGGAAAATATTGACAGGAAGTTACTCTAATAAAAGTCACATTTTCCAGAGTCTTCTTAAAGGAAATTGGGGGAAAACTGTCATATAACTTGTAATTAGAGAAATGCAAAATAAAAACTATTTTGAGATTTCATCTTATATCCATTAGATTGGAAAAATATATAAAAATAATAAATGTTGGGGAGTTTTGGAAATCCAAGCATATTGGTGGATTGCTGGCAGTTAAATAAAAAAAAAACAATAACAACAAATAAATCTTTATTTATAAAGTGACCTTTTCTGAAGTCCTCTCAAGCTATCTGAAGCTAGATAATTGTTTAATTTCATCTGTGTAGGTTCTATCATTCCAGATTCTGTTCAGAGGTTTTACTTAATGTTATTTCTAATGGAAACTGGAGACATCTCAGGCAAATTCCTGGCTTTTATGTTCTATCTGGATTTCATCTCTTATCTCTAGAATTATCCCTTATTTCTTCTGGCTTTTGAAGATAAACTCATTAAAAAGTACATCTTCAAAATGGGACTCCACTTTTTTCTCATTCTCATCTTAAATCTCTATAATCTGGCTTTAGAATTCATCATTCAATAATTCCACAATACTCTTCTAATAGTGAATGTCTTCTTTCCTCTGTTGTGTCATCCCAGATACTTACATAAACTAGTAATTTATTAATATCTAAACATGATAAGTTCTGATAAACATTAAAGAAATGCTTCTTTTGGAAGAGAAACAATCTTTGACTTGTTAGAGATATAACTAATATTCCATAGTCATAAAAAGTCATAAAAATATAAAAAATACTGGAGTGAGTCTAGCATAGGATGATTGTGTTGTTAAGGGAGGTTTGATCCATGCAAGGTAGATGGGTGGAACAATAGATAGAATGGTAGACCTGATGTTTGAAAGAACTGTTTTAATTATCTGCATATACACACCAGCTTTTTTATCCTACACAAGTCATTTAATGTGGTGTTCTCTTCTTTAAAATATAATGGTTCTCTGTGGGAGCAGGTTTCTTGGGGAGGTTTCTGGAGGCAGTCTTAGTTTCAGTTCAGAGTAATAATCACTTCAAATACAGTCAGCTGATAAAATCCAAACGTTTATTTCTCCAAGCCTCTGCTTTCTTCAGCCTCTAGCCAGCACAAAGTGAAAGATGGAATGAATCTGACTCCACCCCTGAGAGTGGACTTGTGGGCTTCCTCCCAGAGTGCTCCCCAATCTGTCAATTTTCCAAACTAACTAAACTGACTGAATCTCCAAGAGCTTCTTGTATATGATCTCTTAAAGGTTGACTCCTCCTTTGAGGGAGGGATTAAGGGAGATGTGAATTCACAAATTTACAAAGTTAACTTTGTGAATCTCCCATACTTGTGAACTCCAATGAGTATTTAAATACATTAGTGAGTTAGAGAATTTTCTAAGTACCATGCTAAATTAGGCAACTGACTTCTCACTTTGTAAGGATTCGCTACAAGGTGTGAACCAATAAGCACTGTATCAATTCCATTGAGTTAACACTAGGATTCTAACATCTCCCTTGAGTTATCACCTTGTTTCAAGTTCTGGCTCATAACAATTTAATAGTTCTCTACCAAATTTTCCTCATTAATTCCAAGAGTTCTTGTGAAGATTAATGATAGGCTTTATTTTTACATTTTAACTATATATTTAACATTCAACATCTGTAATATCCACTACCATTCTATCTATTGTTCCGGATCATCTACCTTGATGGATCAAACTATAATATATAATTATCCTATATATCATAGTATTATATATATATTTATGACTTCATAGTATAATATGGATATATCCTACATGTCAATAGATTGTTCTTAGCCTAAAGGCATTTTATTTCTAATCAGAACTTAATCAGAGTTTAGATTATGTACTTATATAGCAAAGTCTTAAGTATCTGATTCACACAGAAAGAGAATTCATATTAGAATAATATTGCGGAATTATTGAATGATGAAGTCTAAAGCCAGATTATAGAGATTTAAGATGAGAATGAGAAAAGTGAGTCATTGAAGATGTATTTCAATGAGTTTATCTTCAAAAGCCAGAAGAAATAAGGGATAATTCTAGAGATAAGAGATGAAATCCAGATAGAACATAAAAGCCAGGAATTTGCTTGAGATGTCTCCAGTTTCCATTAGAAACAACATTAAGTAAAACCTCTGAACAGATTCTGGAATGATAGAACCTACGCAGATGAAATGAAACAATTGTCTAGCTTCAGATAGCTTGAGAGGGCTTCAGAAAAGATCCATGTAATTCGTGTAACAGGGAAGGGCAGCTTGATTGAGACAGTGCCCAGGCAAGGCAGGATGAGGTTTTTAGTGATAGCTCAGATCAGCAACCAAGATTCTCATTCTTGGCTTACAACAGCAATGGAACATTGGAGTCTCCAGTGTTGGGGTAGAAGGCAAACTGGCAGCTTTGGAAAACAAAAACACAATAGGTATGTTGAGATTCCCTCAGCATAGTAGGTAAATAACCAAGTACCAATGAACAATGGCCTGTAACCCACTACAAAAAGTTTTGTGCTCTGCCTCCTGTACCACATGAAATGTTCTCAACTTTCCAAGTCAGATTTTTTTTTTAGAATCAACTATAAAGGTACTTTAATTAATGGACAGCTTTATCATAGTTGCAAGATACAAAATATACTCACATTAATCATCAGGAATTGTTTTTATATTTCTAACAAAATCCTGCAGCTACATATATAAAAAAAGGATATCATTTAAAATAATTATAAGTAATATTTGGAAGTCTTCCCGACAAGACATACCCAGGAACTATCTAAACACATTTACAAAACTCTTTTCCACACAAAATCAAATCAAAATCACAGGGAAAACATTAATTGCTCATGAGAAGGCAGAGGTAATATAATAAAACTGGCAATGCTAGCCATATTAATTTACTTTTTCAGTGCCATACTAATCAAACTAACAAAATATTTTATAGATTTAGAAAAAATAGCAAAATTCATCTATAAGGACAAATGGTCAAGAATATCAAGAAATTTTTAAAACAGAAAGAAGGGTAGTCTAGCTGTACCATATCTAAACCTATATTATAAAGCAACAATGATCAAAGCCAGTTGGTAATGGCTAAGAAATTGAGTAGGAGATGAGTGAAATAAGTTGGTTACCCAAGGTATAGCAGTCAAATGACTATAGTAATTTTCCATTTTATAAAACCAAAGATCAAACTTACTTGGGATAACAACTCAGTATTTGACAAAAATTACTAGAAAAATTGGAAAATAGTACATCAGAAGTCAAGCATTGACCAACATCTTACACCACATACCAAGAGAAGGCCAAAATGGTATCTGATATTGACTAAAATGGTGATACTATAAACAATTAGGGGAAGTAAATGATAATTAACTTATCGGGTATTTGGAGAATGGAGGAATTGATGACCAAACAAAAAAATAGAGAACATTATAAAATGCAAAATGGATAATTTTGATTGCATTAAATTTAATAGTTTTTTGCACAAACAAAATTAATTTAACAAAGATTAAGAGGAAAGTAGAAAGTTGGGAAACAATTTTACAGCAATGTTTCTGATAAAAGCCTCATTTCTGATATATATATACATATGTGTATATATATATATATATATTATATATTATATATATGGAGACAGAGAGAACTGAGTGAAATTGAAAAGAATATGATATTTTCCAACTGATAAATTGTTAAAGGGTATGAATAGACAATTTTCAGATAAAAAAACTCAAGTTATCTATAGACATCTGAAAAAAATACTCTAAACCTCTATTGATTAGAGAAATGCAAATTAAATCAACTCTATGGTACCACTTCACACATATTAAATTGGATAATATGACAGAAAAGGAACATGAGAAATGCTGAAGAGGATGTGGGAAAACTGGAACACATAATGCATTATTAATAGAGTTGTGAACTGGTCCAACTATTCTGGTATACAATTTGGAAATATGACTAAAGGGTTATAAAATTATTTGACCCAGCAATACTGTTAATCATTCTATATCCCAAAGAGATCATATAAAAGAGAGGAAAGGACCCACATGTACAAAAATATTTATAGCAGTTTTCTTTGTGTTGAGAAATAATTGGAAAGTGGGTATAGGCCCATCAGTGAATGACTGGACAAATTATATTATATGGATATAATGCAATACTATTGTTCTATAAGAAATTATGAGTTGATGAATTTCAGAAAACCCTGGAAAGACTTACATGAACTAATGCTGAGTGAATTGAGCAGAACTCCGTGAACACTTTACACCAGTAGCAACATTCTATGATGAACAACTTTGATAGATTTAGCTCTTCTCAAGAATGTAATGATTTAAGACAATTCCAAAAGACTCATGATCGAAAATGCTAACCACATACAGAGAAAGAATTATGGAGCCTGAATGCAAATTAAATTACATTCTTAACCCAGAAGCGTGAATTCAGTTTTGTTGCCTCCTTTCTCTTTGTTTTTTCTCCTTTGTTCTGATTATTCTTTTGCAACATGGCTAATGAAACGTACTTAATATGATTATATGTGTATAAACTATATCAGATTGCAAGCTGTCTTGGAGAACAGTGAGAGGAGAAAGAAAAAAAATAGAAATAAAATCTCATAAATGTGAATGTTGAAAAATATTTTTAAATATAACTGGAAAAATAAAATGCTAATAAGTGGGTAAATATAAAGTAGTGGGATTTAATTTTACATTTTAGTTGACATGAAAGATCAATGGTTGTCCATCTGGCTTATGAATAATAATCAATTCATTTTGGAAAATGGCAAATAATAATAATGAAGAAAACAAGAAACAGGAGGGAAAGCAGCAAAATAAACAAAGCTTTACAAAACTGATTATTTGCTTTGACTGAAGAGAAACAAAGGACAGAAAGGTTGGTGGCCTAGCAACAGCTGGATGCATATTATATTTTGTCTTAGAACACAACAATAAGCAAAATTGTCCTAAATCTTCAGCTTCAACTTAATTCTAAAAACTACATCTATGTTGTTAAGACAAAAAAAATTGAAGAAAAAAAAATCTATTTACATTTTAGTTTGCATTTGTATCTAATAATTCTGTCAAATTTTTCTTATACTAGAAAATGCTCTTTTGAATATTTAAATACAATTTAATACTTTATTGTAAGATATCAAAATAGAAAAGTCAATAATCTCCTTATTACTAATGATTTTAGTAGCAGTTTGAGATTTTTAAAAAGTCATATTAACAACAAAAATTGATGGATATGTTAAATACCATAAATTTAATTTAGAGGACTGAAGAAATAGGTGACTAAGATACTAGAAGCAAATCTTCCTTACTGGCATACCAGCCAATGATTTCACAAATCTCATTTTACATTAAATAGCAATTTCTGTCATAAGCAAAGACATATTCATTATGAAATACCCTTTGCAGTTCCACGATGAAAGACAAGCAAATTGTCAAGGTATTTGCTCAAAATGTGTATGATTTTCCTCTGTAAAGGGAGAAACAATTAGCTGTTGTCTATTACATTTATGCATTTCTCCTTCTCTGATATAAAATTTTTGATTAAATTATCACTTTTAAAACTTCTTTGGGGCTTGTACATGGCATAGAATGGGGCATAAAAGTGAATAAGTATTTATACCATGTCAACTATGTGACAGATACTGTGAAAAACATTTTACACAAACTATCTTTTAAAAAATGTTATCTCATGTTCAAAATTTTATAAAACTGTGTATAACTTTTGATCCAGCAGTGTCTCTATGGGATCAGTATCCAAAAGAGATCATAAATGTTGTAATAACCCATTTTGTAGTAGACACCTAACAGTTTGGGAATGGCTTAGTAAGAAATGATGAGTAAGCTGACTTCAGAAAAGTCAGGAAAGACTTACATGAACTGATTCTAAGTGAAATAAGTAAAATCAAGGGAATATTGTATCTAGCAACAAAATTATGTGATTATCAACTGTGGTGGACTGACATCCAGAAAGAGAACAATGGAGACTGAATGTGTATCAAGAAATAATATTTTCACCTATTTTTGCTATTGTTTGTTTGCTTGTGTTTTTTTTTTCTTTTCTTGTGTTTTCTTTTTCACTTTTGATCTGATTTTTTTCTTGTGCAGCATGATGAGTATGAAAATATGATTAGAAAAATTCCACATGCTTAATTTATGTTGAATTTCTTGTTGCTTGGGAGGATTAAAGGAAGGGGAAAAATTTGGAATAAAAGGCTTTGCAAAGGTAAATGTTGAAAACTCTCTTGTATGCATTTAAAAAAACAAAAATGTAGAATAAAAAATTTAAAAAGTTCTTTCAAGAAAAACACATTTTCTTTCTTTGAAAAATAAAATCTTTTAGTAGAAAAATTAGAATATAACTATGTCAACAAACATTGACTTGTAAGTGGAAATAATGATTTTTAAAATATTAGATAATTGGTAATTATAGACTAATCAGTATGAGGTGTGACAATAACCAAATCCTCAAAAATAATTTTGCAAATATTCAAAAGTGCAAGAAATGTGTTAATCTGACTAAAAAATGTAGCATGTAAGATGACTTGTAATCATTTTTGGTGAACCAATTAAATAAATATTAAGTAATATTTCCCACAAAAGTGGATTTATATCACTCTTTGACAATGATTACTTTGAAAATAGTTCATTCTTACTTTAATATTATAACATATCTTTTCATAAGGAGCCATGTAGTATTAGTGTTAGAAATTCAAATAATGTGTTGCAAACAAAATATATATATATATATATATATATATATATATATATATATGTATTATATATTTGTAAATATGCATCACTTATTTAATATGGTGGGTATATTTGTATATAAGTAATGCATGTATATGTAGCAATATTATATATTTTAACATATGTGTTTACATGTCATCATCTTTATAATGGTAACTCAACAGTTTTTTTTTTGTTGTTGTTGTTGTTTTGTTTTGTTTTTTGGTAGTCAAACATGTTCCTGACTGTGGCATATGTAATGTAATATGTAATGTAATTATGTAATGTGTAATTACTCTTACATATAATTAATCAATTTTAATTCTTGTCCAGGGACACATAAATAACCCTTATTTATCTCCTCAATTATCCTTCATTTTCTCAGAGAAGAGTAGGGTAAAAAGGAAGAACAAGCTGTGGAAACTTAGTGTATTATACTTGTATCCCCATAAGTGAAGAGAAAAGAAGAAATCTCTATCACCTTGAATCTTAAAGTGCACACCCTAATTCATGTATATAAGAGGGCACAAGAAAATGTCACAGAGAATAGATAGGCAAGAATGGGTTTTAATCTATATCCTTGGACAGAATATCTAGAGATATATGTGTGTGTGTGTATGTATATATATATATATATATATATATATATATACATACACACACACACATATATATATATATATATACATACATATACACACACACAATATATATATATATATATATATATATATATATATATATATATATATACACTAGTATTGAAGAGAATGAGATTTCATGCTAAATTGTTTTACCAAACAATAAACTGATTTCCCTTTCCCTTTCTTAGATTTTTTTTGAAAATGCTATCTTACCTTATCTATATTCTATTGGACTTTAACATGCAATAAATCATAGAATTATATCTCTAAAGAGTTGAAAGGTTCTTTGAGATCATCAGGTCCAACATGTCTAAACTCTTACAAATTGAAAATCTCTTGTCATCAAATTCAATACATGTTCAATAAAATACAGCTTCTCAAAATTTTATCACAATACATCATAGTTAATATTTCTGGAAAGAACTGTGGGCTGAGAATTTTCCTTAAGCTCTATGTCTAGTAGCTGTATTTGTGGGGGAAAATAGTAAATTGAGATCAAGAGGCCTGGATTTAAATTTTGGTGCTGATACTTATTGCTATGTAATTTTGGACAAATTGTTTAATTCTTTGGTTCTCAATTTCTTAATGACTAAAAAATGACATTTGATTAGATGATATCCAAGTTCCTTTTTAGCTCCAAATTAATGACTATAGTACTACAATTTTTTCATGAATAAAACAGAAATGATACAAAATACCCCTATCCCCTATTGTTAAGAGAAGCTTTATAAAAATAAATGAGCTGGAAAAAAGCATTTTCATACATTTGGAAGAAAGTTGCTGGATGAACT
Organism: Sarcophilus harrisii; assembly: GCF_902635505.1. Classification (NCBI taxonomy): domain Eukaryota; kingdom Metazoa; phylum Chordata; class Mammalia; order Dasyuromorphia; family Dasyuridae; genus Sarcophilus; species Sarcophilus harrisii. Next base: position 420,338,993 of record NC_045426.1, read on the forward strand.
TAAGTTGTTGCAATGAAAAGTATAATAGCAGTTTAAAGTATGTAAATAGCAATGTCATCAAAACTGGGGAGCTATGCTACATACCAAGTTCAGCAAAGAAATTGTGAAAGTTCTGCATTTTAAAAATATAATTTAGCAGCAGAGGCTTATTTTGTAGGGATTTAGGGAAATATTCACATTTCATTTCTTTATACTGTCAGTCTAGACTTGCAAATCAAAAGATATTGTGAAAGAAGAGTTTGATAATCTGAAACCATATTCAACAAATATGGAAATACATTTCAGAAAATAAATGAAGGAGAAACCATAATGAGGCAACTTTTTCCTGTGGATACTATGTCCTAAGGTGTTCAACAGAGAATGTTATTAGTGCCTCAATTTATTCTGTTACAAAATTTTATTTTTACTGCAAGAATCTTTGTCTTCTTCAATAGTCAGAAACTTTCAACTAAGATAAGATTTCCACATACAAGGATTTCTAATGTGCATGTGGCATATCTTGTTTGAATTCTTAATAGAAAAAAAAACAATAAAAAGAAAGTCATTATGTACACATGCATATATGCATACATACATATATACATACATACAGATGGTAATCGAAGACCCTCCCTAGTCAACCTGATCTATACCTTGCCACTAGACGCAGATAATTCTGGAAGGGAAGGTGAGATAAGAGACCTTACTTAAATCCAATTCACTTTCATGTCATGGCATCACCTCCCTTAGGTCATGGTCCTTTTGGAGAACAAAGGAAAGACAACAATAATAACTACATCTATAACTATAACTATATATATATATATATATATATATATATACACACATGTATATATATGTACATACGTTGTAATTGCATTTGCATTGTCTTCATAAGATCTGATCTTATAGCCAAAGAAACCTGGAGACCATCTAGCCTTACATTTTATTTTGTACACAAAGAAGTTAATAGAGCTATAATGACTTGCTCAAGGTCACAGAGGTCACATTCAATAGATTCTTAACTATATTTTTTTATACATAACCATTATTCTCATCTTCTCATATGTTCTCAATTTCCTATGTACATCTGATGTTGAATATCCTATAAACATTCACACAAGACATTGCCTGATATTCAAAATATTTTTGTTTAAATGACTTGACTTTAAAACCTCAACCTCTAAATGTACATTTGCCAGTGTACAGTGTTCTCTCTTTCCTGCAATAGTCTGTTTTCCCTCTCAGCTCCTTTTCACATCTATAATGATTAAAGTAGCTTTTTTCATTGCCTACTTTTATTAAATTATCTCTACACTTGGTTAGGGCTTAGGTCCTAGAAAAACATTGAGGAGCATTGACTTTTTTGGTTATTCATTGTGTCCTAATTTAGATTGCTTTTCACTAAAGAGTGATGTTTGTTGTTGTTTTTAATTGTTGGAAATTAGATGCTTAATCAGTGGCAAATAACTGACTTCTTAAATGAATTATTTTTTTATCTTTTTAAAGTAAAGGGAATTTGATAACTTTTTGAGCATAGTTTTATATTGCTCTCCAGAATAATTGGATCTGTTCTACCAACAATGTATTAGTGTCCCAGTTTTTTCACCTATCCTCCAATATTTGTCATTTTCTTTTCCTATCATCTTAGCCAATCTGACAGGTATGTAGTGATATCTCAAAGTTATCATAATTTGCATTTTTCTGAGCAATAGTCATTTAGGGCACTTTTTTCATATGACTAGAAATAGTTTCAATTTCTTTATCTGAAAATTGTCTGTTTATATCCTTTGATCACTTATTAATTGAAGAATGGTTTGAATTCTTAGAAATCTGAGTCAAATCTCTATGCATTTTAGAAATGAGGCCTTTATCAGAACCTTTAAATGTAAAAAAAAAAAAATGTTTTCCCAGTTTATTGCTTCCCTTCTAATCTTGTCTGCATTAGTTTTGTTTGAATAAAAACTTTTTAACTTAATATAATCATAATTATGTATTCAGTGATCAATAATGATTTTTCTTTGGCCACAAATTCCTTCTTCCTTCACAGATCTGAGAGGTAAACTATCCTATGTTCTCCTAATGTGTTTATAATATCATTCTTTATGTAGATCATGAGCCCATTTCCATCTTATCTTGTATATGGTATTAGGTGTGGGTCAATGCCTAGTTCTACCATACTAGTTTCCCATTTTCCCAGCAGATTTTCACGAATAGTGAATTCTTATGACAAAAGTTAGGTTTGTCAAACACTAGATTGCTATAATCAATGATTATTTTGTCCTGTGAATCTAACATATTCCACTGATAAACAACTCTTATTTCTTAGTCAGTACCAAATTTATAATATAGTTTTAGATCTGGTTATAGTCATATGTAAGCTATAGTCATCTATTTATCACCATAGATATATATATAGATATAGATATAGATATAGATATAGATATATCACTATAGCAAACATGGCAATTCTCAGCCTTATTTTTTATGTCAGGATAGAAACAAAATAAAACAAAATATAAATCTAGAAGTATATATTAAACTATGTATCTACATATATATCTATGTGTGTATAGATCTCAATGTAGATTTAAACAGAAATGAGACAATAAAATTGAGCATATAGCATGATTTAATATCTAGCAGTTAAATATTCTGTACTTGTTATTAATTTTAATAATATGTATAAAAGTTGGCTCCTCATTTGTTTCTAACCAAAATCACATGTTTTCCACCTCTGCATAATTGAGAGGCAGTGTGCCATAGAATCCAGCTTCTTTGCTACTCTTTTTCTCTAGTGTTAAAAAAAGATATTCTTCCTTTCCAAAGAACAACTCTCCACTTGTCATCTATCTAATTTCATCTCATCCCTCCCAAATCAATATAATTTCCTTGCTACTACTACCTATTTAAAGTATTTTATTTCACCATTCTCCTTTTCTGTTATGTTCTAAAAAAGGAGGACACTAACTTCAATGACTTTACTTTCCCACCACTTGCTTATTCTTCATACTTTTTGTGAGAAATGCTGAAAAGTTGGATTTCCGCAATGTTGCAAGCTTTGAGGTAGTGTGGGATAGTGGGTACCATTGACTGTAATGTTCTTTTTGATTTTCTGGAGGTTTTTGGAGCAGCCTTCCTTTCAACAGAATAATCACCAGGAGAATCCTTTATTTCAAAAGTCAATTTTTCTTGCCTGGGGCTTCAGCTAGCTTTCTTAGAGGCCTTCCGGAGTATTGGTTTCAGTGGAGAAGTGCAAGAGGCCAGGCCAGCCACCACAAGGCTGATGAAGATAGAGAATCTCTCTCCTTGGTCCCTAGAGTTTGCATTCTCTGTCTTCTCTGGCTCTGATCTGGCTGAGGCTCCCAGCTTATTATATGCTCTCTTATAATTACTTTATCATAAGTGTGATTCTTGTAGAACTATATTAAGTACTAAGTACATGTACTGAACTAGAGAACTATTAAGCACCATGCTATACTAGATAACTCTTGTCTCATCAATTCCACTAAGTTATCACCTTGTAAGAATCCTTATTTCGAGTTTGGAGTTCTGGCCATAACAACTGACCAAGAGGTTTTCAGAATGTAAAAGGTTAAGGAAGGTTAAGATTCCATAGAAAAATTAAGTAATCAATAGAATCATTGAGCAAACAAGGAATTAGGGAGCTAGAAAGGCACAGGGGAGTCAGCCAATCAGAAAGAGTCCTGCCATGTTGAGAAAATCACAAACTTAAAGTAGTAGTTCATCCATCCCAAATTAGTTGGGGTCAGTCACCTGGCTTGACTAAATCACTTATTGTCCCTGCTTAATAGGCTAATTGAAAATTAAATAACACACCCCAAAGGAACAGTTTTCTGCCATTTTTTAACATGACATGTATGATGAGGGAAGGCGAACATGTTTATATATATATATATATATATATATATATATATATATATATATTTTTTTTTTTTAGGGGAAAATATGTAGTGGATTTTTCAAAAAGAGTACAAGTCAGAAGGGAAAGAACTAATCCCTTCTCTGAAGGGAGGGACTGTGCAAACTAACAAGTAAGTATAAATGTTTTTCCCCACTTCTGTGCTCAGGATTCCCTATTCCCAAAGAGAAGTAGAGCCCATTTTGGGTGAGAAACATTAAGATGGTTCTTTAAGATTCTTTAATAAATTTTCTTTGATAGCTAATTTTCAGTGTCAAGAGTATATTTCTAACACTTGGTGCCCAGCCATGGGGCTTGACTCACAAACCTCCAATGGAGAAGGGTAAAACCCCTTGGGAAAGCTCTCCTGTTGATTTTAATAGTCCCGGAGGTTGAACACTGTTCCTTTGGAATTTGTGACTTAGAACCATAAGCCTTGAGGTAGCCTGAAGAATCATAACAATCAGGCATCCAAAAGGCAGACCTCATATTGAAGAAGGGAGCCCTAAACTATAAAAATCCTGGAAGGAGAAAATCTCCTTCAACTCTTTCTCAGTGAGGACCCTGCCTGAGGTTAAAGCAAACAAGACAATTCCATTGTGTTATCTAGCAAAGGAATTCCAATCCTATAGAATTGAAGAAACTCACTGAATTCCAGCTCAAGTGAAACCCAGCGATGAGCCAACTTGGGCTGTCCCAACCCCCGCCAAGACACTCAATAGAATAGCTTCCATTAACAAAATTTCTTTGCAGATGGACCTTGGCAGCTCCCTTTGCTGCCAGGACTTTCTGTCCACTGAGAACTGCATTCTCAGTGCAAAATTCCATTTTCCATAGGTCTGTCCACTGGAATAATATTCATTTCAGTGTTATCCTCTCTTTATCCTCATCTATTTCCTGAACAAGATTTTATGCCACTCTGTCAGGATTTCTAAACTTACTTCCAATTCCTATAATTAAACTTCTTTTATCAATCTAGGTTTTTGGGTTTATAAATTCCTTTACAGCCAATCTCTGTGCAGATGGAAAAGAGTTCCCCCAAAACTCTTTACCCTTGCACCGAATTCTAAGGGGGTGCAGGGCAGCCAAACCTCTCCATTTGGTTACTGAACCCCGACCCTGCCAATAGACCCTATCATTTAACTCCCTGACAACCAGAAACCCTAATCTCATTTTGGTTCCCTAAATCTAGACTTATCAATATATTGAACAAAGGTAAGAAACACTTTTTGTTGGTTGGGTTCCTTTCTAGTGGAGGGCCAAAGAAGGTAACTTTGGGCTGCACTGGCCTTGCACAAACCATCTAGCAGAAATCCATGAAGAAGTTTTGAAAAAAGAGCTTTGGGCTATTTCAAAACTTGTTGGATTTGGGCATGGGAGGAATGGGTTCTAGGCCTAGAGAAACGGGTGGAATACCCAGGAAGGGATTGGGAGGACAGTCCCAGGAACAGGTGCAAGGAAGGAGTAAGGAAGTGATGTTCCAGAAGAGAAGAGATAACTCTGTATTAGAAAGAAGGAAGAGGAATTTAAAAACAGTTTGTGTTTACATATTTTTGTGTGTGTGAGTGAGCCTGAGATTTTGTCTTCAGTGTTTCTCAGTCAGCAGAATTGTAAAAGAAAAGGTCTGGCCATTTGAGATTTAAAGCACTTGTTTTGTACATAATTGGACTTATGCAAATAGCTTTTAGCTAGAGAGAAGGATTAGTTCTGAGAAAGGAAAAGTTTTTAACTGCCACATTAAAAAAAAAAAACAAACAAACAAACAAACAAAAACTGGCATATTTCTGTGGACATTAGCCTGGGATTAGTTCTGAGAAAAGGAAAGTTTTTAACTGTCATATAAAATAAATAAATAAATAAATAAATGACATATTTCTGTGGATGTAAGACTGGCCAATTTAGGTCTGCAGAAATGATTATTTAATGTTATAGAACTGTTAAAATATTTCAACAGATTTTTAGGTTTTTGAGACTAATAATTAAGTTACTTAGCACTACCTCTCAGTTAGATAATTGGAGTTAGTCTATTGAATTTTTAAGTAGGTCTAATTTACATGACAAAAAGCCTTCAGAGGACCTAAACCTGAGGCTTTTGGAGAAACTGCAAAAGGGAAAAATGAAACAAAAACATCCCTCTCTGGGAGATGTGCTGGTGCCCCAAACATCTTTGATGTGGCTCCTTGTCATTTTTGTCATGGAGAGTGGACCAGTCCCTGGGTTTCAGACTTATAGCCAGAAGCCTGGGTCCAAATTTCTTCAACCATCTTCCCCAAGGGTCTTAAAGTCTGCCAATTTCTTAAAGCTCTGTAGAAGGACTTGAATGGGAAGTTTTCTGCTACCTTAAATTGTGAGGCTATGTATTATGAACTGGTTTGTTCTGGTATAAGATTTCAGAAATATGTGTGTATTAATATTAAAGTATTGCTACGAGAAGTTTAAAACTGTATTTGATTTGATGTTAAGTTTAAAAAATTGGCAGGATTATTGAAACAAAGTTCTTTGGTAACTTAGCTAAAGAGATAGCATATTTGTATCTCCTAATTAGGCCATGTTACTTTCAAAATCGTATGTTGGGTAAATTGTAAAAATTGTAAGAAATATAATGTATATTTTGTCAGCCCTGTGAGATATGTGGTGTAAATTTTGTAAAATTTGGTGCAAAATTATTTAGAATATTAATCTTAAGATTTGTTGTGCCTTTTTATCTTTAACAAAGAAATAAAGTAAGAAATTTTGGCATATAGGAACATGTGTCATTACAGAATAAATTGCACCCAAATATGGATTAATAGAGACTAATTATGGGGGGCTGGACCTCTGTAGAAGCATATTTGAAACAAGATGTTAACTCAGTGGAATTGATAGGATAATGACTCTCTAGTACACATATATATTTAGTACTAAGTATGATGATGTAATGGTTCTCCAAATTCACACATAATCAATATGCTGTAATGATATAATTATAATAAGGTATATAAGGGCTAAGAAGGACTGGAAGATAGACATTCTATCTTTGACCATCCTTGTGGTGGTTCCCATGCCTCCTGCATTAAGATCAAAACTGGGCTATAATAAAGAATCTAGACTATTACTGATCATTATCAAGATGTCTATTCTGCTGAAACTAAGGCTGTTCTAGAGGACCTCCAGAAAGCTAGCCAGAACATTACAACTCATAATTTTGATAATGACAGACTATTTGGTGTAAACAAACTGTCAAGTTTTTATTTGTCCCAGAAACAAGAATAAAACTATTGGGAAGAGGCTTAATTCTTAAATTAAGTCTAGAGATAAAAGTGGTACAGGGAACAATTGGTTGTTAGACTATATTTGTTAAATACTTAAATTATAAAGACATTAGACCAGAAGCTTAGGTAGGAGAAGGGAATGGTGGGGCGGATAAAGGTTGATCCAATGGAAATTTTTAATTTGATAATATCCTATCTCGATGGAAAGAAGGAAAGGGCTGCAGCTAATTATTGATCAACTATTAGAGGATGAACCAGAGCAGTTAGAATGGTTTCAAGAGAAGAAGGAAATGTTTCCATAGGTAAAACAGGCTTTGATTACATCCCCAGTATTGGACCTGCCTACTCTTAACAAAACTTTCCATATGTTTATAACTGTAGATAAAGGAACTGCCTTGGGGGTTTTAAATCAGTTATTATTATTGCTGGAAAAAGATGACTTGGTTTTAAAAACTGAGAATTGTGCCAATCCAGTTACCTTCCTACAGAAAAAATTAATCATCAGGCAGAATCTTAACATAGTTGAATGTTATAGACTTCCCAAACCAAAGTTGGATAAGATTTGAATGGTATTCCTTTTGAACCTGGAGAGTGATTATTTATAGATGGGTCTTCACTAGTGTTTGAAGGAAAGAAAAGGAATGGTTATGCAATCAGAAATGGGAAAGATTGGCTATATATATATATATATATATATATATATATGTGGTTATATATATGATTGGTTTTATATATGTACATATATATAAAAATTTATAAATACATACATACATACATATATTTATAATATATATATATATATATATATATATATATATATATATATATATATAGCATATATATATTCCAAATATGCTTGTGGGGGAATACATACTTTTAGAAAAATTTGGGAGGAATGGGGCCTCATATATAATAAGAGAAAGGATTTGGCTCATGGTGAACTAGTAAAACAAGTGTTAGAAAATTTACTTTTATCATCAGAAATAATATGGTACACATCAAAATGGACCCAAAGAGAAGCTCATTAGAAGCAAGGAGAATTAGATTGCAAGCAATGCAGCAAGACAAGTTGGGCTAAGCAACAGGAAAAAAAAAACTATGTTAGTCTTAGTACCTCAAATAGATAATCCCAAAGTGATCCCTATCTTTAATCAAAGAGAAACACAAGAGTTGTCTAAATTAGGGGCTATTAAAACTGTGAAAGGATGGTGGGTATTCTCAGATGGGAGAAAGAATGTTAAGCAAAGGAATAACAAGAAAATTGGTGGGAATTCTCCATAGGGGAAGTCTTTGGGGAACCCAGGCTCTATGTGATATGATTCTTTAACAGTTTGGGGTGTATTGGGATTTATACAGTAGCAAAACAAATCACAGAAAGATGTTTGATATGTCAGAAGGTTGACAAAAAGGTCCTGAGGGAACAAATATATGGAGGAAGGGAAATCTCACTAAGACCCTTCCAAAATTTTCATGTGGATTTCACTGAAATTTCTGACTCAAGAATTTTATAGGATGAATCACTTACTGTTATTAATATAAGATTGTAGGCAATACTTATTTAGGGTATGTGATCTTTGAGAGCTAAATTCACCTGAATCTTTGATTAATGAGACTTGCTATTTGAGATAAAATCTCTTGGGATTGTATAATGTCCCAGCTAGCTTTCTGGAGGGAGGGTCTTAGTGTCAGCAGAGTAGACACCATGAGAATGGTCAAGAATAAAGTCTAGACATGTATACATATATTGTATTTAACATATACTTTAACATATTTAACATGTATTGGTCAACCTGCCATGTGGGGAGGGGGGGGGGAAGGAGGGGAAAAATTGGAACAAAAGGTTTTGCAATTAAATGCTGAAAAATTACCATATATCTTGTAAATAAAAAGCTATAAAAAAGAAGAAGAAATAGAAGAAGAAGAAGAAGAAATAGAAAAGAAGAAGAAGAAGAAATAGAAGAAGAAGAAGAAGAAGAAGAAGAAGAAGAAGAAGAAGAAGAAGAAGAAGAAGAAGAAGAAGAGAAGAAGAAGAAGAGAAGAAGAGGAGGAGGAAGAGGAGGAGGAGGAGGAGGAGGAGGAGGAGGAGGAGGAGGAAGAGGAGGAGGAGTTCTAGATTCTTTATTCTGGGCCAGTCTTGAGGAGGCATGAGAGCCACCATGAGGTTGATCAAAGATATTATGTCTATCTTCCAGTCCTTCTTAGCCCTTATATACCCTATTATAATTACATCATTACAGTAAGCTGAATATGAGTGAACTAGGGAACCATTATATCACCATGCTAATTACTAAGTATATATGTAAACTAGAGAAAAATCATCTCATTAATTCCACTGAGTTAAAACCTTGTTTCAAGTATACTTGTCCAGAGTTTTGGCCCTCTATTGGATTGTAGCTATTATTGTTTGTATTTTTGAATTCAGGTATGAATACTCCAATGTAATGATCAAGTTAGTAACTCACCATCTGAAAGAAATATGCCACAAGCTACTCAAAAGAATGTGATCATGAACTGTTATAGGTGCAGGTTAGTATCTGGGCAAGAGTTGGGAGAAAAACCTTGGCTTCCACTTAAAGTATGATCTTTCTGACCCAGTTTTCCAGGGATGTTCCTTTGAATAAGAACCACCTGATTATCCCTGAGTGACTATGAGGTCTAATTGTTACTGCACAATTGGTTGTCAACTGTGATATAGAGGTAAGGGTACTTTAACCTGTCATATATGTGCTTTCAGAGTGAGGCCTGCAGGACCAGTTTTTGATTATGTTCATGTTCCTGCTTTTTCCTCTTGTAGTAAGTTTCTATAATTAGATCAATTGATCAATAGAAGTCATGAGTACAACTGATATATGTAAGATCTTGCAGTTTTCAACCTGAAAATATGTAGTCATTATGTCCTAAATGAGTAGATAAATAAATATCTGACCTATCAATTGCTAGATGCAAAAAATCTGTATGAAATAAATTCCTTAAGGGTTTACCCAGTAGCATGAATCAATTCTGTTCCTTTCCAGCATGAAGTAGCCATTATTTACTATGAAAGACTGAGATCTTTGGCCCTTGTCTCCAGAATTCCATCTCCCCAAAGGACAAAAAGGTGGGGGGGGGAGGGGGGGGGGGAAGGGATTATGAATCTCAGTTGAGGATCTATTCAGAGACATGTACCTAACTAAGGGATGTGGAAACATTATTGCTTTATTATCTTTCTGTTTGTGCCATATTTATTCTATTCCTTTGTTAGTCTTATTCCTTTCAGGTTACAAGGTTTTAGTTTAAAGAAATGAGGACAGTTAATTTAAGGAAGATCCAAAAATACATGAGGAATATGAGATGGTGTCTAAAAATTTGAAGAACGGGCAACAACAGACCAAGAGATTTTTAGAATGTGAGAGGTTAAGGAAGTTAAGATTCCACAGAGCAGTTAAATGATCAAAAGAAGTATTGAACAAACAAAGAATTGAGGAGCTGGAGGAGTCAGCCAATCAGTCTTGTGGTTTTGAGAAAAACATACACTTAAGATAATAGCTGATCCAGCCCAAACTAGCTGGGGTCACTGACCTGAAGACCAAATTTCTGCTATGCTGGCTTAATAAACTAATTGAATATTAGATACCACACTCTGTAACAGGACTTTTCTACCATTTTTTGAACATGGAATATAAGACGGGAGAGGGGGAATATGTTTATGCATATTTAGGTGGAAACATGAAGGGGGGTATCAGAAAGCTCCCAGAATGAACAAAGAAAACCATTCTCTGAAGAGAGGATTTGCACCAAACTAACAATTCGAAATGTTCTCTCACTTTTGTGCTAAGGGCTTTCTCTTCCCCAAAGAGGAGTGAAGCCACCTCTGCACCAGAAACATTATGACAATTCCTTAAAATTCCTCTTTAATAAATTTTCCTAGATATCTGAATTTCATTAATATTCAGAGTATATTTCTAATGCTCTTCAATCCCTTTCAAGCTTAGCTTTCATTCCAAAAGGTCCATTCAAATTAATATATTACCTTATTAGTGTTGAATCCAATTATGTTTTCCTTAAGTTATGAACACTGAAATTTCTTTTATATTTGGTAGTTTTGATACTTCTGGCCATCATAATTTCCTTATCTAATCCTCTGGTTTATTCAACACAACATTTTTGTATCTCTCCTCACTTTGTTGATCAATATATGTTGATCATATTCTCTCTCTCTCTCTATTTCGTTTGATTCTTATTCTTTTTACTTTCCCTTAAATCTGAGAGTAGTAACTCCTCAGACAAAATTCTACCCTTGATCCTCCTGCCCTCCTTTTTTAATAATATACATTGCAACTGACATAGCTTCTATGATACCTTGATACAAACATGGGTGTTCTTATAGGCTATGCAGAGTATGCTTAGTTACACTTTAATGTAACACAGCTAGAAAGTATCAAGTGTTCTTGGATGGATTTAAACTCAGGTCCTTGATTTCAGGGCCAGTGCTCTATCTACTGCACAATCTAGCTTCCCTTAATTCTTTCTTTATTGAAATTGTTTCACAATTAAACAATTGTTTCACTAAAAATTGTTTCATCTTTAAGATTTTTTTTCTATCAAAAGGAATGAGAAGAGTCAGAGTAGATTCTTTTGACTATTTTATCATTCTGTATTCAGTTAAAAATAAGTCCAGAGATGCAGGAATAGAGTCCAATTGGAAAGATGTTTTTTAAGCCAAAAAATTAATGTTAAAATATTGTAATGTATATAAGAAGACAAAATTCTTTACTGTAAAGGAATAAATGTATTCAGTGGCAAATTCCATGTATTTGAAGTAAATTGTATTTATTTAAAATAGATAATTTCAATTGAGTTTTAGTTTATTCAATTTGATCAAGTAAAAAAAAAAAAATCTTTTTCATCTTGTATTCAATAAATGTTTAAGAAAATAAATATATAAAATTCCTAGAGTACAAAAAAGCTTTATGAGATGTGGAACCCATTGTTATTTATTTACAAATTAAGTTCTTGAAATTCTGAGAGTTTCATAAGGGTTAATCTTGTTTATGTTTTATTCTTATACGTAAATGGTTAGACATTCAAAGTGGCACATTTAGACTTCATTTAAGAAAAGAAAAAAAAATTGCCAGAACTTACTAAAATAAAATAACCCTTCTTTAGATGTAGTGGGTTCCTCTTAATTGGAAATGTTCTAGTAAAGTCCAAATGATATCATATTGAGTGCCAAATGATGATTTTTTTTCATTTTTTCCTTCTTTTTATTTCTTTCCTTTATTTTTTTTTTTTATTGGATTGGGTTGGGTTTATATATTTATTTACTTTTTCTTTGTTATTGTTGTTGTTGTTGTAGATACAACAAAATTCCCTTGAAAATAAACTGAAATTCTGAATTACTATGATCCTGTGGTGTTCCCAAAATGTTTATTCTCCATTTCATTCTGTTTTTTAATCCTACCCCACGAAGCGTTTTAAACTTGAATACAATTTCTTAACTCTTTGTCCTCTATAAACCCCCATATTCAATCATTTGCCAAGTTTTTTCATCAAGACTTAATATTCTTTTATTACATGTAATTACTGCTTAGTCGTACAGTGGAAATGTCATTGCATTTGGATTTAAAGAGCCCCTAATTATAATCTGGCTTTGCTACTTAGAACCCATATATCATTGTATAAAATCATTTGACTTCAATATACTTCCTTTTCTTGTCTTTAAAATGAGGAAGTCGAATATGCTTATTCTTGTCATTTATGACCTCAATTATCTAAACGGGATCCTTTCCATTACTCCATATTTGATTTATATTAGATTTCTCTCTATCCTATACAACATTTGCCCTCATTTGCCTATATGCCTAGTAATTATGTATGCACTGTCATCTATACCTAAAATATATTTCTTCCTCCTTTGCTCTTTCAGAATCTTAACATATTACAATTCTACAATTCTTTTTCGAGGAAAAATATTCAGTGATTTTTATCTTACATGAAATTTTCATAGCATTTAAAAAAAAAAACAAAGCAAGCAATAAAAAAGAAAAATCTTTTTTTGCCTTTATCACATATAAAATTATTTTATATATTAATATATTTATATATTAATTTTGCATTTAGTTAATTTGCAAGTTATTTCAAAGTAGAGTCAGTGTCATTTATTTACACCTCCAGTGGCTATGATATGGTAGTGCCTTATGCATATTTACCATTGGTACAGGGATTGTGGGTGATTTGTAAGTCCATTAAAGATTATTTCTTTGCAATTATGACATTGCCTTTAAAATTAGAAATTCTCTTTCAATGAATGTAATTGTGCAAAGGATTATACATTAAGATTTTAGCCTCCAAGCCATTGTTATCCCACTGATATCCTAAAAGAAAGAAATTAAAGACAGTGTCTTTGTTGAGAAATAGAAATTAGAGAAAAAGAAATGAAAACCTAAATATATTTAGGGAGGATAGACTAGAGTAGGGTTCAGATGATGTATCAAAATAAAGAGCAGAGAAAAATTTAGGTGCTGTGCTGAAAAGTGACTCATATATTTCACCAGATTCACACCAGTATAAAGGTTTGTTTACTTTTAAGTTATCATTATTATCATTATTGTTATAATTATTATTATTGGGAGCAATTGGGTTAAATGTCTTGCCCAGGATCACACAGCTAAGAAGTAGCAAGTGTCAGAGCCCAGATTTAAACTCAGGTCCTCATGATTTCAGGACCAGTGCTCTATGTACTTAACAGTCTAGATTCCCTTAATTCTTTCTTTATTGAAATTGTTTTACTAAAATGTTGCTTACCTTCTTTCATTTTTAAGATTTTTTTTTTCTATCAGAAGGAAAGAGAAGAGTCAGAGTAGATTCTTTTGACTACTTTATCATTCTGTATTCTATCAAAAGTAAAGATTAAAAATAAGGGACAGAGCCAAGATGATGGGAGAGTAGACCTGTTTTTGTCTGAGTTCTTTCTGGATTCCCTCAGAGCAACACCAGATCAAGCCTCTGAGCTGGTTTTTGGAATGAAAGAAGTATAACAAATTTCCAGGAGAAAAGGTCTTTTTCAATTGGACAGAGAAAGGAATAGAAAGGGGAGGCAGAACACAGACAAAGCTCAGAGATCTAGGATAAAGTTGCTTCTACATGCAGAGTTTCAAAATACAAAAGTGTTGACTACTCTGTCCTGGTTCAGAAGCCAGTGCATTAACAGACTACCTGTGAGACATCCAATATAAGTGTAAAAGGCAAATAATGAACTCCTGAACCACAGAATAACGTGGGACTTGGCCCCACCCACCCATCACAGGAAAAAGCAGCATCTGCTTTAGGCCAGCTTGAAGCTGCTGTTGTCTGTAGAAGAAGCTTAGAAGAATCTCCCCTTTGCCCTAAAAGCAGAACTCTTTTAAAAATGAGCAAAAAAGCAAAAAGAGTTCTAACCATAAACAGCTTTTACAAAGACAGAGAAAAATAGACTTCAAACACTGAGCATACTAAAGGCAAAATGTTTCCAGATGAAGCCCCAAAGGGTGATATGAGTTGGTTGTCATCTCACAAGGCTTTTTTGAAAGAATTCAAAAAGGATTTTAAAAGAGAGAAGAAAACAAGGAAAAGAAATGAAAACTTTGCAGGAGAGTTTGGAAAAGGAAACACAGAAATTACCTAATGAAAACTTTAAGAAACTAGATTATGGAAAAAAGCATATAACTTACAAAATAGATTTGATTAAATGGAAAAGGAAACCAAGATCTTGAAAAACAGAATTTGTGAAATATAAAAGAATTCTAATGAACAAAATATCTCATTTAAAAATTCTCCTGGTCAAATGCAAAAGGTGACATAAAAAATCTAATTGAAGAATATTATTCACTAAAAATTAAAAATGAACAAATAGAAACAAATGACTCAATGAGACATCAAGAATCAATCAAAATCACAAGGAGTAATGTTGGAAAAATTACCCATGCATATGCTTTATAAATAAAAAGCTTTAATAATAATAAAAAAAAAAAGAATCAGTCAAAATCAAAAAAAAAAAAAAAAAAAGAAAAGAAAATGTAAAAGACATCATTGGAAAAACAACTGACATGGAAAACAGATCCAGGAAAGTCAATGTAAGAATTATTGGATTATGTGAAAAGATGAGGTAAAAAAGTCTAGACTACATCTTTCAAAAAATCATCAAAAAATAAAAAATGAAAAACAACTTCCCTGATGGCCTAGATGCAGAAGGTAAAATAGTAAAAGAAGTCACTGATCACCTTGTGAAAAAAGATACTTCAAAATGAAATTCCAAGGAATATAGTAGCTAAATTTTAGAAATATGAGATCAAGTAGAAAATATTGCAAGTAGCTAGAAAGAAACATGGAGAAAAAACAAATATAGAGAAGTCAGAATCAGTATTTCCCACTACTTAGCAGTTTCCAATTTTAAAAAAGGAAGGGTCTGGAATATAATATTCTGAAGGGCAGATGAGCTTGGTGTACAGCCAAGAGTCAATTATCCAGCAAAATTAACCCTTATCCTTCAAGGAAAAAATATGGACATCCAATTAAATAGGTGAATTTCACTTATTGTTGATTAAAAGACCAGAAGTGAACAGAAAATTGGCTTTACAAGAAGCATAAAAAAAGTTAAAAATGGAAAGACAAAAGTCCTATGTTTCTTATAAAACTTAAAAAGTTTACATCTTATATGGGACTCAAAGGTTTAACATTTGAGAACTATATACTTAAAGTGAAAGTATAATTTGACTTTATGTTGATGATATAAAAAAGAAACTAGAGGTGGCAAAAAAAAAAAAAAAAAAAAAAAGATTATACTGGAATAGAAGGAAAGGGAAGATAAAATAGGGGTAAATTACAGCTCATGAAGAGGCAAAGAAGACCTATTACAATTGAGGGAAAGAAGGAAGGAGGAAAAGCCTTGTGTGAACCTTAATCTCATCAGAATTTATTCAAAGAAAGAATATCGAATATATTTAATTTAATAGAGAAGGGCCTCACTGTATAGGGAAGTGGAAGAGGAAAGGAAAAAGGAAAGGGAGATGTGAAATAGAAGGTAGAATAGAAATGTAAGGGAAAGGTTAAGAAAAAATTTTTTTGTTAAAATTTTTAAAAAAAGAAATTTTTTAAAAAAATAAAATTTAAATTTGGAAAAAAAAAAAAAATTTTAAAAAAAAAATTTTTTTGGGGAAAAAAATTAAATTTTTGGGGGTTTAAACAAAAAAAAATTTTTAGGAAAATTTTAGAAATTTAAATAAAAAAGGGAAAAAGGGGAAAAAAAAATGGAAGAAAATTGGGTTTTTAAAAGGGGAAAAAAAAAGGGGGAAAAAATATTTTGGGGGAAATTTGGGGGGAAAAAAATTTTCCCAAAAAATTCCCAAAAAAAAAATTTTTTTTAAAAAAAATTTTTCCCTTATTTTTAAAAAAAAAGGGAAAAAAAAGGTTTAAAAAGGAAAAAATTAAAAGGGGAAAGGGAAAATTTGGGAAAAAAAAAATTTTTAAAATTTGGGGAAAAGGTTTTTAAAAAAATTAAAAAAAATTTTAATTTGGTTTGGGGAAATTTTAAAAAAAAAAAATTTAAAAAAAAAAAAAATAAAGGGAAAGGGAAAGGGAAGGAAAAAAATGGGAAAAAAAAAAAAAAAAAAAAAAAAAAAAAAAAAAAAATTTTAACTCAAGGGAATTTTAAAAAAAAAAAATTTAATTTAAAAAAGGAAAAAAAGGGAATTTAAAAAGAGGAAAAAAAAAAATTTTGAAAAGGGTAAAAAGAAAAAAAAAAAAAAAGGAAAAAAAGGGGAAAAATTTCCCAAAAAAATTTTAAAAAAAAAAAGGAAACAAAATTAATTAAAAGGGAAAAAAATTTTTAAAAAAACCAAAAACCAAAAATAAAAAAAAAAAAAATTAAAAAAAAATTTTTTTTTTGGAGTTTTTAAAAAAAAAATTTTTTTTCACCAAAAATTTAAAAAGGCCAAAACCCTTTCCCCTTTTAAAAAGGAAACCCAAATTTTTTTAAAGGGGAAAAAAACCCAAACCCCAAAATTTTTAAAATTTCCCAAAGTTTAAATTAAAAATTTTCATTTAAAAATTTTAAAAAATTTAAATCCTTTTTTTTAAAAAAAAATAAAAAAAAATTTGGGGCCCCCCGGGGGTTTTTTTCCCCCTTTTTTTTTCCCCCAAAAATTTTTTAAACCCCCCAAAAAAAAAAAAAAAAAAAAAAAAAAAAATTTAAAAAAAAAAAAAAAAAAAAAAAAAAAAAAAGAAAAAAAAAAAATTTTAAAGGGTTTAAAAAACCAAAAATTTTTAAATAAATAAAAAAAAAAAAAATTTTTAGAAATTTAAAAGAAAAAAACCCCCAAAAAAAAAAAAAAATTTAAATTTTTAAAAATTTTCCTTAAAATTTTAAAAAAAAAAATAATTTTTTTTTTTTAAAAAAAAAAAAAAAAGGGAAAAATTTTAATAAAAAAAAAAAATTAAAAGGGGAAAAAGGAATTTTTTAAAAAACCCAAAAAAAAAAAAAAAAAAAAAAAAAAAAAAAAAAAAATTTTAAAAAAATTTTTAAAAAAAAATTTTTTTTTTTAAAGGGCCAAAAAAAACCAAAAATTTAAAAAAAAAAAAAACCTTAAAATTTTTAAAAATTAAAAATTTAAAAAATTTTTAAAAAAAAAAGATTAAAAAATTTATCCAAAAACCTTTTTAAAAATTTTTAAATTAAATTTTGGGGTTAAAAACCAAATTTAAAAAAATTTGGGCCCCCAAAATTTTAAAAGGCTTTAAAAATTCCAACACCTTTTAAAAAACAAAGGGGGAAAAAATTTTCCTTAAAACCCAGGTTTTTTAAAAAAAATTCCTTTAAGGAAAAAACCCCCTTAAAATTTTTTTTAAAATTTTTTTTTTAATTGCCTTTAATTTTTTTAAAACCCATTTTTTAAAAGGAAAAAATTTTTAAATAACCCCAAAAACCCCCTTTAAATTTTGGGGGCCAAATTTAAATTAAAAATTAAAAATTTTTAAAAAAGTTTTGGAAAAACCAAATTTTTTAAAAAAAATTTTAAAAAAATTAACAAAAATTAAAAAAAACCCAAAATTGGGGGAAAAAAATTAATTTTTTAATTTAAAATTTTTTTAAAATTTTCCCAATTTTTTAAAAATTTTGAAAATTTTTTTTTTTCCCAAAAATTTTAAAAATTTTTTTTTTAAAAGGGGGGAAAAAAAAAAAACCCAAATTTTTTTTTCCCCCTTTTGGGAAAAAAAGGTCAAATTTTTCAAAATTAATAAAAAAAAACCCCCAAATTAAACCCCCCAAAAGGGGCAAATTTTTAAAATTTTTTTAAAAAAAGGGTTTAAAACTTAATTGAAAAATTTTTTTTAAAAAAATTTTTTTTAAAAAAAATCCCCAAAAAGGGTTTTTTTAAAAATTTTGGGGAAAATTTAAAAATTTCCAAAAAGGGGATTTTCCAAATTTAAAAAAAAAACCCAATTTTCCCAAACCCCAAAAAAATTTTTTTTAAAATTAAAATTTGGGGGGGGTTTTAGAATTTTTTTAAAAAAAAATAATTACTTCCAAATTTAAAAAATAAACCCCTTTTGAAAAACCCAATCCCAAAAAAAAAAAGGGGGAAATTTTTTAAATTAAAGGTTTTTTTTTTTAAAAAATTTAAAAAACCTTTAAATTTTAAAAAAATTTCCCATTTTTTTTTCCCAAAAAAATTTTTCTTTAAAAAAAGGGGTTTTTTTAAATTTTTTTTAAAATTAATTAATCCCTTTTTTCCCTAAAAACCCCCCCCCCGGGGGGAAAAAAAATTTTTTTTTAAATTTAAACCCCAAAATTTTGGGTTTTGGGTTTAACCTTTTCCCCTTTTTGGGGGTTTAAAAAAAAATTTTCAATTTTTTCCCCAATTTGTTAAAAGGGAATTTTTAAAAAAAAAAACCCTTTTTTTTTTTTTTTTCCCTTGAAACCTAAAAAACCCCTTTTAAAAAAAAATAAAATTTTAAATTTTTTTTTTTAAAAAAAAAACCAAAAAAATTTTTTTTTTTAAAAAAATTTTGGTTTTTTTAAAAAGGGTTTTTTTTCTTCCAAAAAATTTTAAGTCCTTTGGAAATTTAAAAAGAAAAAAAATTTTTTTTTAATTTTTTTTAAAAAAATTTAAAAAGGGGGTTTAAAACTTTTTTGGGGTTTTTTTTTTTTTTTTCCCTTAAAGGGGTTTTTAATTTTAATTTATTTTACCAAAAAATTTTTTTTTTTTTTGGTTTTTTTAAATTTTAAAAATTTAATTTTTTTTTTTAAAGGGGGGAAAGGGGAAAATTTTAAAAATTTTTTTTTTTTTTTTTTGGGAAAAAAAATTTTAAAAAAAAAAAAAATTTTTTTTCTTTTTTTTTTTTAACTTTTTTTAAAATTTAAATAGAAGGTTTTTAAAAAATTTAAATTTTGGGTTTATTGGGAATTTTTTCCCTTTTTGGGAATTTTTTTTTAAATTTTGATTTTTGGAAGGTTTAAATTTTTTTTTTTTTAAAAAATATTTTTTTAAAATTTTTTTAAAATTTGAATTTTTTTTTTTTTTTGGGAAAAAATTTTTTTTTTTTTTTTTAAACCCCCTTTTTTTAAATTTTAAACCCGATTCCTTGGGGAAAATTTTTTTTTTTTTTTTTAATTTAAATTTTTTTTTTTAATTAAATTTTTTAATTTCTTTTCTTTTTTTTTTTTTTCCAAAGCCTTTTAAAGGGAAAAAGGGGTTTTTTTTTTAAAATTTTTTTTATTTTCCAAAATTTTTTTAAATTTTGGGGCCAAAATTTTCCAAAAATTTTTAAATTCCGGGGTTTTTTGGGGTTGGGAATTTTTTTTTTTTTAAATTTTTAAAATTTTTTTTCCCCCTTTTTTTTTTTTAGTTAAACCTTTTTTGGGGTTAAAATTTATTTTTAAGGTTTAAAAATTTTTTTTAAAAAAAAAACCCTTCCTTTTTTTTTCCCTTTTCCTTTGGGAAATTTTTTTTTTTCCCCTTTTTTAAATTTTCCCCCCTTTTTTTTTTTTTAAAAAATTTTTTTGGTTTTTTAAAAAATTTTTTTTTTTTTTTTTTTTTCTTTTTAATTTTTAAATTTTCCCTTTTAATTTTGAATTTTTTTTTTTTTTTTTTTTTTTTTTTTTAAATTTTAAACCCTTTTTTTTTTTTTTTTTTATTAAGGTTTTAAAATTTTTTTAAATTTTGCCCCCAAATTTTGGTATGATGTCTCATTTTTATTTTTGGGAAAATTTTTTTTTTAAATTTTGTTTCCCCAAATTTTTTAAGATGGTTTTTTTTTTTTTTTTTTTTTTTTTTTTGGAAAAGGTTTTTTTTTTTTAAAAAAAATTTACTATTTCCTTTTTGCATTTTTTGAGGTCTTTATGTCCTAATATATGGTCAATTTTTAAAAGGTTCCAAATTTAAAAAAGTATATTCCCCTTTTTTCCAATTTTTTTAAAAAATCCAACCAATTTTTTTTTTTATTTTTTAATTTTTTTTTTTTTTTTGGGGTTTTTTTTAAATTCAAGGGGGGTTTTTTTTTTCCTTTTTTTGGGTTTTTTCCCCTTTTTTTCCCCTTTTGGGGGGGGAAAAAATTTTGTTTTTATTAATTTTTTGGTTGTTTATTCCTTTTCCTTTTTTCCTTTTTATTTTTTTTTAAAAATTTTTTTTTGGGGTTTTGGACCCCCCCTTTTTTTTCCCGGTTTAATTTTTATGGCCTTTCCCTTTTAAAATTTTCCCTTGGAAAATTTTTTTTCCTTTTTGGGGTTTCCCTTTTTTTTTTTTTCCTCCCTTTTTTTAAATTTAAAATTTTTTTCCCTTTTTTTTTTTTTTTTCCCCCCCCCCCCTTTTTTCCCTTTTCCCCAATTTCCCCCTTTTAAACCTTTTCCCCAAACCCCCCCCCTTTCCCTTTTTAAAAATTCTCTTTCCCTTTCCTTTTTTTTTAAAAAAAATTTTTCCTAAAATTTTTTTTTCAACTCCGGGAAAAAATTTTCCCCCCCGGGGGGGGTGGGTTAATTTTTTCCCCCCCCAAAAACCCCCCCCCCTTTTCCCCTTTTTTTTTAAAATTTAAATTTAAAAAAAACCCCCAAAAATAATTTGGGTTTTTCCCCCAAGGCTTTTCGGGAATTTTTTGGGGCCCCTTTTTTTTTGAATTTTTTTTTCCTTTTTCCCAAAAGAAATCCCCGGGGCGGAAATTTTTTTTCCCCCGGGGGTTTTTTAAAAATTTCCCCTTTTTTTTTGGGGCACAATCCCCCGGGGGGGAAAATTTTAAAATTTTTTTTGGCCCTTTTTTTTTTTAAATTTAAAACAAACCCGGGCCCTTTTTCCCCCAAAAAACCGGAAAAAAAAAAACCCTTTTTTCAAAAAGAAATTTTTAAAAAAAAAAACAAACCTTTTCCCCCTTTAAAAATTTTCCAAGAAATTTTTAAATTCAAAAAAAATTTTTTTTTTTTAAAAAAAATTTTTTTTCCCCTTTTTTTTTTTAAAAAAAAAAATTTTTAAAAAAATTTGGTTTTTTAAATTTAATTTAAAAAGAAATTTTTTTTGGAAAAAAATTTTTTTTTGGGGGAAAAAAAAAAAAAGGGGGGAATTTTTTTTAAAAAAAATTTTTTTTTTTTAAAAAAAATTTTTTTAAAAACCCCAAAACCAAAATTTTAAAATTTAATTAATTAAAAAAGGTAAACCCTAAAAAAAAATTTTCCTTTTTTTTGGAAAATTTTTTTTTTTTTTCCTTTTTCCAAAAAAAAAAATGGAAAAAAGTTTTTAAAAAAAAGCGAAAAAGGGTTTAGGGGTTTGGGTTTTTTTTTAAAAAATTGATTTTTTTTAAAAATTTTTCAAAATTTTGCCGGTAAAAAGGGGGTTAATTTAAAAAAGGGAAATTTAAAAAATTTTAAAAAATTAAGGGAAATTTTGGGAAAATTTTTTAAAAAGGGGGTTTTAAAAAGGGAAAAAAATTTTGGGGGTGGGAAATTGGGGGGGGAAAAAAATTAAAGGGGCCCCCGGGGAGTTTTAAAAAAAAGTGGCCCAAACCAAACCCCGGGGAAATTTTTTAGGAAAAGGGCCCCAAAAAACCCAAAATTTTCCCCCAAAAAAAAAAAACCCCTTTTTAAAGGAATAAAAAAAAAATTTAAAAATTTTGGGGTGGGTTTTGTTTGGGTTTCCAAAATTTTAAATTTTTAAAATTTCCCGTCCCCAACCCTTTTTGGGGCCCCTTTTTTTTTTTTTCCCCCCTTTTTTTTTTTTTTGGGGTTTTCCCTTTTTTCCCTTAAAATTTTAAAACCCCCTTTTTTTTTTTTTTTCTCCCCTTTTTTGGGGGCCCCAAAAATTTTTCTAAACCCAAATTTCTTTTATTTTTAAACCAATTTTTTAAAAAAAAAAAAACCCCAAACCCTTTTTTTTTTTTTTTTTTGGGGGTTTTTTTTACCCTTTTTAAAAATTTAAAAATTAATTTTTTAATTCCTTCCCTTTTTTTTAAAAAAAATTTTAAAATTTTTTTTTTCCACAAAAATTCCTTTTTTAAATTTTACCCCCCTTTTTTTTTTTGGGGGTTTTTTTTTTTTTTTTCCAAAAATTTTTTCCCTTTTTAATTTTCCTTTTTTTTTGGAAAAACCCCTTTTTTGGGGGTTTTCTTGGTTTTTGGGTTTTTGGGAAAAATTTTTCCCCTTTTTTCCTTAATTTTGGGGTTTTTTGGAATTTTAAAATTTTTTTTTTTTTTTTTGGTTTTTAAATTTTTTTTTAATTTTTTAAAAAATTTTTTCCCCAAAATTTCCCCGGGTTTTTTTTAATTTTTTTTTTTTTTTTGGTTTTGCTTGACATAATCTTGATGTCTCATTGAGTCATTCATTTCCATTTGTTCAATTCGGAAATTTAGTGAATTATTTTCTTTATTTACTTTTTTACTTCCTTTTGTATTTGTCCAATTGAATTTTTAAATGATTTTGTTGTTGTTGTTGTTGTTCTATGGCTTTGTTTTCATTTTACAAATTCTGTTTTTCAGGAAGTTGTTTTCTTTTTCCTTTTTGTCAACTCTATTTTTTTAAGGAGTTATATGCTTCCATTTCACTAAATCTATTTTACAGTGAATTTTCTTCAGATTCTGGGTTGCCTTTTCCAAACCATCTTGTAAACTTCTCATTTCTATTCCCCATTTTTCTTCCAGCTCTCTTTTATTTTTTTTAATTAATTCTATGTGAGCCTTGTTTAATGGGGGTCAATTTATATCACCTTTTTTGGTTTTATCTGGAGATGATCTGCATTTAGTCTCCTTAAGGTTTAAATCTGTTCTTCTCTTTCACCATAAAAATTATGGTCATTTTTTTGTTTGTTTGTTTTGTTTTGTTTGCTTTTTTACTTAATCAAAAAAAAAAAAAAAAAGTTGGTATCTGCTTTTAGAGCAAGGAGGTTGTCCAAGTTCCTCTAGAAGTGAAATCAGCTGTGCTGAGTCACTGCTGCCTCACTCCCGGTGCTGGATGGGCATGACCAGGTCTTGTGGGATTCTTGCATTTTGGTTTTCACTCTTTACCTTTTGTGTTTTTGTTGGATATTTTATAACTCCTTTGCTGATCTACTGGCTTGCAACCCAGGCAAAGTAGCCAACACTGCTATAGATTCCTCCTTATAGATTCTCCAGTGCAGACTGTCCCTGGACTCTGTGTTGTTGTCTGTGTTTGCTGAGCGTTGTGCTAGACCCACTTGCTCTTGGGCACCTCCCTCCATGCCCAATTAAAACAGACCGTTTCTAGTGATCTTCAAAATTATCTTCTGCTGCTAATTTATTGCCTTCCCAATATTCATGGATTCTGCCAGAGACTGGACTTGCTAATTAATTTGAGAGATGTGGGGTGAGGTTGGAAATACACCTGTGTCCTCTTCTCTATCTTGGTTCCTATTCTCCCAAATATTTAAAGAATAAGGTACTCCAGTCCTATACAAAGTGTTTGGGAAAATAGTGGAATGAGTCTTGTCATATTCCTTTTATGACACAGATATGGTGCTGATACCTAAATCAAGTAAGGTCAAAACAAAGTAAGGAAATTATAGACCAATTTCCCTAATGAATATTGATGCAAAAACCTTAAATAAAATATTAGTAAAGAGATTAGAAGTTATCCTGAGGATATGATACCATGATGAAATTGTATATATACAAGGAATGCAGGGCTTCTTCAATTTAGGAAACCTGTTAGCATAATTGAATACATTAATAACTAAACTAAAAAAAAAATCATGTGATTATATCAAAATGTCCATATCCTTTAATCTAACAATATCTCTACTGGACCTGTATGCCAAAGAAATGATCAAAAATGGAAAAAGAGCCACATGTGCAAAGATATTTGTATCAGTCATTTTCGTATTGACAAGGAACTGAAACTGAATAGATGTCCATCATTTCCAGAATGTTATAGTATATGAATATTATGCAATATTATTATTTTTATATATAAAAACAATAAGCAGGATGATTTCAGAAAGGCCTGGAGAGACTTTCATAAAATGATGCTAAGTTAAATGAACCAAGAGATCATTATACACAGTAAGAACTGTTGTGACACAGTTCCCTTTTAATGTCCTGACCCAGTTTCCCTAATTGTCCTATTTAGGTACTCTGCCTCAAGTTATTTACCATTCCCTCTTAATGTTTGATAGGATAAAGGTCTTATATCTTAGACCATAGGCTATACTTATTCCTTCTTAATGTTTAATGGGATAAAGGTCTTTATCCATTTTAGACATCATTAGAATATCAGGAGCCTCTCCAGTACCTCTCATTATGTCATGCTAGGTGCCACCCCCCATTAGATTATCCCCATCCAGATACCTATCCTATTATGTGATTGTTCTTGTTATCTTATAAAAGAGTCTTGTCTGATATTCAGGGCTGGATTCTTTGAGAGAATAGTCTCCTTCAGTCCTGGGACCAAACATGGATCATTTAGTCCCAGTAAATCTCTCCATTTAATAAACTATTAAATTGTTCTCTAATCTCTGTCATTCATATATATATATATATATATATATATATATGTAAAATGCTAATATAAATAATGTCTTATAAAATGATGACATCATTAAATTAGCTAAAATATAACTTCTATACAAAATTTATAAACTCTAGGATTTCAAGAAAAAATTATAATTCATGAAAAGTAACTTTATTCTTAGAATGTAATGGACTGAAGCTCGAGTTGATGCACTGAGGTCCCAAGCACATGAGCCTAAATAGTCATTGGACCATACTCTATTAATATATATGCTTGTAGAAAGAATGGTCCCCGCCCACTCTTTGTGCAAGTCCTGATGTGTTGTATAGGAATTGACGATTTTGGTGAGTGGAGACAGAGGGGTGGAGAGAGAGGGGAAAGAGACTGCTGGCTAGCTTCTTGTGGCAGCTGCTTCCATTGCTATCACAATCCCCCTTCACTTCCACAAAGAATAATTATTGAAGATTTTCCCTTAACCTGAATTCCTGACTCTGGCTGATTTTAAAATACGCGGTCATCACATTAAAATACCTTTTGAGATAATGTAATGAATAGCAATATAATTTTTACTTTAATGAGTTTCATTATTCAGTTTTAATAAGGGAATCTGTTTATTTTATATAAATCAGGCAATCTGATAAAGTTGTCATAAATGTTATAATATCTCTGACCTCCAATGTCTCATTTTTTTTTTTATAATTAGTGCATACATTTGGACAACCTTCTACATATCTTCTTTGAAAAACAAAATTACAAATTATTGTTTTCATTTTAGACAAATCAGAATTATTATTATTTTTATTAAGTGCAGTTACACTGGTCATTGCCTGGAAAAGAGATGTTGACATTTGTATTTGAAAATTATGTGAAATTTCTTTTCTCAATAATACCTTTATATTCTAAAAATGATTCATTTCCTTTTAAGAGTTTATTGTTGCTTCAACTTCAGTATCATCAACAACAGTGATAGATTCTCTTAAGTAGGATCATTTTAGAACTTTTACTTGCATTAGAAAAAAAAAAGACATTGATGAATCAGAGGGCACAATACTTTTTGTGTATCTGAAAGATGCAAAATAGATACATGATTGATGAAGAGAAAAATTATAATGGTGGCCTTTAACATGAAACTAAGTTGAAAAATTGAGGTCTCATTTTCTACTACATTCTGTGATGTTTATGGTGTCATTTTTAGTATGGATTATTTTTCATATAGTTGCCTAACAAATTAAAATAAACATTACCTTTCTAGATTCCATTAATCACTAATTCTTCATGATTTTGTTGTTGTTGTTGTTGTTTTGGATCTGCTTACCTAATGCTGTTTCAATGATTATTGGCACTAATAGACAATTTTTCTAAGTTATGAGGTCTGGAAAAAAGCAATCTGATCATCTTTTCATCCAGGTGCAAAACTCAGCTGTACCAACATCTTTTAATTGCCTGGCAAACAAGAGGCAAACATCTGCTTGTCAGTGAGTAGTTTTTTAAATTAGTAATCATAACAAAATAATGCCATGTCTCTTCAGTTGCCAAGAGTCTCAGAAAGTTGAAGACTACTGTATTTTATGTCAAAGGGAGCATTCTGTGATGAAATATTATCTTTATGCTTTGCAGAGAATCAAACTATTATTTGATCTGTTGTTGTTGTTGTTGTTGTTGTTTTCTTTTTACTTCATAAATGTTATTTCCATCATCAGGTAAAGAAATCTCACTTTTAGTCTTTTGTCAAAAACTCTTGATAGAAAATGGGAAAGAAGTAGGGTAAGGATTAAGTGAGATATCAAATTTTTTTATCTGTAAAATTGTGAGATTGAACTTTTCCCATTCTCAAGGCCTATAATTCTGTGAATGATATCCACACATATATAAAATTTTTTAAATCATGAGAATATAATATATGTGAAATGTTATTTTTAAAATACATAAGCTCAAAGGTTAGAAATTAGTCCTATAGAATTTTAATCAAATTGTTAGATAGCTTCAAGGGATAACATATGTTTATTGATATTACAAACTACTTCCAGGATTATTTGGTTTAGTAAACCAATGATTTTAAGGTAAGACATAGATAGATATTTAGATAGATACATACATACATATAGATATAGATATTTCTCTTGCATATTTTTTATCTCAAAAATTAAAAATTTGCAATGTTTTATTCCATCTTGTTACATTTGGGCATAAAACAAAATAAATGAGCATTGCTTATAATTAAATTTCTCTGTCTAAAAGCTAAGAGGTCAAGAAAAGGAATAAAAAACAGGCTGAGGAAGAATTTTTTAATTCTGTTTTCAAAGCATTCTTAGAAAGTCTTTTTTAAAGTGAAAACAATAAGTCATGGTAATATATTTGAAGATGTGAATACAATTTAAAAATAAAGTTCACGAGTCCCACATATGCTCACTATACCTCCCAGTTTGTCTCACAGCCTAGATTTCTCCAGTTACCAGTGGACCTACCACACTGAAGATACCTTAACCTTAAGATATCCTCTCAGTTACTAAACTCAAAGACTATTTCATATTTTATGAAGGGCCACAATGTTCAGACCAGTAGCTACCACAAATATATACATACATACATTTGTACTTTACCAGCAACTTTTGAATCTTAGATGGAGAAACGGAAAAAATTGACAAGCACTCTCATTTTGAAGATAGAAAAAGCGAGAACCAGAAAGGATATGTGTGTGTGTGTGTGTGTGTGTGTGTGTGTGTGTGTGTCACATAATTGCCAAAGTCAAAAATTTGAAAAAAGTTTTTTTGATTCAAAACCAAGCATCTGTTCACTAACCTACCATTATAGTGGCCTTCCAAAAGGAAAAAAAAAATGTCATAACTACAAGATGCAATTTTTATGGTGGAAATACCGTATCTTGTAGCACACTGATAGGAGAATTAAGATTCTCAGTGTCCACATAAAAACTCTTTTTGTTTAGCCTTAGCCTTTGATCTATTATACCTACAATAGAAAACATCAACCTTAATAAAACAGTTTCTTTGATTTGACAGATTTTCCTGTTGTAGTTGTTAGGGCACATACTCAAAGTGTAGTACCAATATACCATATCACTGAAAAGTGTTATGTAACCTTGAATGTTTTAGAGGTTTCCAAATTCCCTTAGTTGAAGGGATATCATCTCTCAGGAGAATTTATGAAACTGAGCTCATTTAAAAGGTTATTGAATGAATTAACCTTAGGAGTAGCTATGAAAGAGATAATGATGCTTTCTAAAAAAGCAAATATGATTTTTTTTTTCTGGAAAAAAAAGCAAAAAGAAAAAAAAGTCACCTGAAGTTCCATATTCCTGCTTTTATTAGTGCCAGTTTTCATTATACCTTTGTATCTGACAAGGAGATAACAATATAACAATTTCTCTTCCCTCCTTCTCCCTGCCCCACAATGAAGAACAATCTCTAACCAAATTATGCTGCTCAAATGAAAGATTTTCTTTTTCATTTTTCCTTAGGAGGGGAGAGAGACATTTGGGTGGAGAAACAGAATGATTATGTAAAACCACTCAAGATAGCTTTATACATTATCATATTTTTCACATTTATTATAAACTTTTCTATATCATTTTCTGCAGCACAAGTTTTTTCTAAATTAAATTAAGTTTACATATATAACAAATTTACATCACAGTTTAGGAGTATAATCTTCTATCTAGACAATACAGAACACAAATATTAAAAAAGAAAAAAAAAAGAAAC
The DNA here is from genome assembly GCF_902635505.1 of Sarcophilus harrisii. NCBI lineage: Eukaryota > Metazoa > Chordata > Mammalia > Dasyuromorphia > Dasyuridae > Sarcophilus > Sarcophilus harrisii. The sequence continues at coordinate 420,367,820 of NC_045426.1, forward strand.
TATTCAGTGTGGCATTGGGGTGAATAGCAACATGGAAATAACTTCATTATCTTTATCATTTTCTTCTCACATATGTTTCTGAATAATATTTTCTTCTATATTGAGCATCATTTCCCAGATAAAAACTGTAACCACAGAATGGCTATATGTAAAGTGAAAAATCTCTACTAATTACACAAATATTTGTGTAATGTCACACAAATTTATCCTCATCTCAGAACCCTAGATCCTTCTGGAAAATGTGTGATTTTTTTTTTTTTTTTGGTCAACCTTTCCTTTACTGACCACTCTTTCTGTCATTTTGTAAGATCTACTGGGGCAGGAAGAGAAATTGGCCTGCTCTTAGTGTAATGCCAGAAAAACTGAGCAAGACAGAGATTAGAGACCAATTTAATAGTTTATTAAATGGAGAGATTTACTGGGACCAAATGGATTCATAGTGTTTCCAGGGCTGAAGGAGACTATCTTCTCAAAGAATCCAGCCCTGAGTATCTGGTACAGCAAGATTTTTATAGGATAACAAGAACAATGACATAATGGGGGAGGTATCTGGATGGGCATAATCTAATGAAGTAATGAAGGGAGGCACTAGGATGACACAATGGAAGGAGGTACTGGAGAGGTTACTAATATTCTAATGATGTCTAAAATGGATAGATCTTTATCCTATCAAACATTAAGAAGGAATGATTATAGCCTAAAGATATAAAACCTTTATCTCATCAAACATTAAGAGGGAAAGTTTAACCTGAGGCAGAGTAACTAAATAGTACAATTGCAGAAACTGGGTCAGGACATTAAAAAGGAACTGTGGCATAACATTAGTTCCCCCATTGTCATCAGGCTTTCCTTTTCTGGTACACTTGAAAAACCAGTACTTTTTTTTTTGGTTCATTCAATCTGTCTATATGAATTCATTCATTGTAAGGAGATTCGGGATCTGGCTCAGATGATATGCTCTCAGCTACAACACTGGTAATTATATTTTACTAAGCACATCAAAAGTATAGCAAAGAAGTATTAATTAAGGATGGACAGGGGAAAGTTAGACTCCAAAGAAGTTACAGCCAGATGTAGTTCTTATCTCTGTTCTTCACAGAAGTTCATTATAGGCCTGAATAAAATCAGCATATAGCAAGTCAGAATAATAAAGATCACCCTTTACAGACTGTTTTTCTTCCCCAAATTCTTCTACCCACTTCATCTATAATTTTAATTATATATCTATTACCAAAACAGCTTCTGTGTGAATTGAGGAATTTATGTTCCACCCATTCTTTATTTTATTATTTTATGAGAGATAGTGTTGTATAATGAGTAAAGAACTTGCTTCAAAGTTAGGAAGATCTGGGTTTAAGTCCTTCCTCTGGTAGATGCTAGCTATATGACATGGGATAGGTTACTTAACATTTAATGTCTAATCTAATAATAATTTATGGAAAAGGTAGAAGGAGCTACTTTGCTAATGGTATTTTCTGAACCTAGAAATTCTCTATTCAGAAATCTATTCTTTACTCCTTGATTTTATGATTATTTTTTTCCTGTGCTTTTTTCTTCTTTTCACTTGTTTTTCTGTTTCGCAACTTATTTGAATTTTGACAATGCCTAGGGGCAGTGGAATACTTCCACTATAAAATCTTGACCTCCAATGTAAATTGACCTCCTAAACTCAAAGGAATAAATTTCCATTTTGCATAAACCATTCATAGCCTTGTTCTACTTTAAACTGGCATACCACTCAAAAAACATTTCCCCAAATTAAATTATCTTTTGAATTTCTTCTCTAAGAATATTCTCTAAATCTTCTATCCCTCCCACTCCTCATTTCTCCTAAAGTAATTTTTACTTTATCATAAGCTCTATTCTCTCCAATTCTGTTATTATTATGTTTTATGACAATCATCATCACTATCCTAAACTCAATTTATTTTCCTCAACTTCTTGACCCTATCTGTGATCAGTTTAGTTCTACACCTTTTTTTATCTTTGAATCTATTGCATCCACTGTCCAAGTATATATATATATTTTTTTTTCTTTTTCTTTTTTTTTTTCTTTTTGCTCTGCCAATCCAAGACAGCTGTTTCCCTGTACCATTTGCTTTCTCTATTCCTAAGGGAGAGTAGAAAAAAATACATACCAAATAGATCTCCTAAAAATGTTATCTAACTGTAATTGTGTTTTCAAATCTACATAGAAATCATTGTGTCCATTTTTGAGCCACTAACTTTCTCCCACAATGGTTATTCCATTCTTATTTCCCCTATCTCTGCAATTCCCCAGAACCATCCTTGTTCTTTTGTAATTTCAACAACTATCTTATCTTCCTATTTCTTTTTCTTTAATTCTCTGAGGTAGAGATAAAATTCTTCATTTTCAAGGCAATACTTCTGAATGTGCCCTTGATCCTACTGATTCTCATTTCTTCTGGGAGCTTTTCCTATGAGTTGTTCCTTAATTTTCTTCCTTCCTGACCTCTTCACAGATGTAAAAAATATATATACTCATGTTGAACCTATTCAAAGAAACAACAGAAATATTATTTATCTGTCACCTCCATAGGCCATTGCTCTATGCTTTTTCTATTTCACAAACAAATAGGGATAATGATGGGGTGTTCTTTCTGATAATTCTTTTCATCTTGCACTCACATTCTAGAATAATACAATAAGACTTTTGAACTCTAAAAATTTATTCAAAATTGTTCTTCCATATTTTCCCAATGTTTTATTATTTATCATTGTGTGTGATGACCATGTATTTTAAAATCAGCTGGAGTCAGGAATTCAGGTTGAGGGAAAATCTTTGAGGTCAAATCTTTATTCTTTGTGGAGGTGAGGAGGGATGGCAATAGGAATGTGAGCAGCCGTGACACGAACTCAGCCAGCAGTCTTTCTGCCTCTCTCTCTGCCCCTCTCTCTCCACCCACCAAAATCATCCCTATATCATTTCCTATACAATACATCAGAACTTGCACAAAGAGTCAGCGGGGCCATTCTTTCTCCAAGCATATATTAATAGAGTATGGTTCAATTACTATTTAGCCTCATGTGTTTGGGACCTCAGTGCATCAACTCAAGCTTCAGCCCATTACATCATGTTTATTGCATGTTCTTCTACCTCAACTTTTTAAAAATTTGCTATTGCTTCTGATAAATTGTGTCTTCCTTTTTTTTTTCCTGAATACTTTTCCCTCAAACATTCGTGAAAAATTTATCTTCTGTTTTTTTTTTTTTTCTTCTACTTCATTAATATAACTTGGTCTTTTCAATCCTCTGTGTATCTTTGTCCCTTAGTTTCTATGACACTCATTTCTCATTATTAACACATTCCATGCTTCCTCTCTCATGTCCCTAGTCTTTTTCTTAGTCTACATATACACTTGATCCTTAAATTTCCTACTAAAAGCCCCTACTATGTTCTTGTTGTGTTTAGGTTGAAATACATACTGTCACTGAAAACGTTGCTTGATCTGGGTTCAACCTATCCTTTTGGTCTTTCTTTTTCACATTTTTTACTAAACATTCATCAAATTCAATCTTGGCTCTTTCAGTTCTGTGCATTAGGAGTCAAATCCAAAGAATAAAATTAATTCTCTGCTTGTCTCTGCTGCTCAGGCTTTTTTCATTGCCTTGAGCTTCACTTTGGGTGCCACAACTAACTACTCTTCTAAGTACCATGTGTTACTGTATAAACTTTTTTTTTTTTTTTTTTTTTTTGCTTTTTGTCTTCAGTCTTTAGAAAAGTTCTTCTTAAAGTACATGCACAGTGAATGTTTGTTGAATGAATTTAATAACTGTTCTTTGTCAACTTATGAAAGTAGTAAAACATAAGGGAAAAGAGATTTCCAGTAACACTTCCATCATATATTTTAGAAATATTTCCTTTTATCAATAATGCTAGAGACTATATCTACATAGAAACAATAATATAGAATAGGATCAACACATCTGGGTAGTTTATTAAAAAAGAAACAAAACAAAAACTGCTTGCATAGGATTAGCATTTGGCAAGGCCATGAGACATTCATTTTTTCTGACTAAAGGTTGATTGAATTTTATAGTTTATTAAATTTAATTTATTTATTTTAATTTAGTTTATTTTTAAATGTATTGGTAGACATTTATATGAGACATACCTCTCAGGAAATTGGCATTTTTTTTCCAGAATAGAGGCAGTAACATATTCATGACTTAATTACCAAATAATATTTTAATTAATAAGTACATATTACATTAGAACCAATAAGAACATATTAGACTAAAACCATTCTCGAGACATGTATTGGAAAGTTACAAGGTTTAGAGTCAAAACACCAAAAATTGCATCCTGATACTCTAGCATACTGCTTATATGACTGAAAAATTCACATAGCTTTCCATAATCTTTTCTGAATATTTGACAGAATTGAATGAAATGGACAAAATGGGATTTTAAATTCCTTTCAGGTACAATTCCATGATTCTAAGAGGGAAAAAGCACCTATGGTAATACAAATAAGCAATGTTGGGACACAAATCCAGCACTTATAGTATTAATGGATTTCTGATGGCAAAGCCAAGATGATAAAGTAAAAGAAGCAGCTGAGCTCAATCAATATTACCATTCAAACAACTTTAAAATAACATTTCAATGCAAATTCTGGAATGGAAGAGCTAATAAATGATTGGGTTATTACATTTTTCCAGCCTTAAAGAACTTAGCAAGTCTAGAAGAGAGATCTATAGCACTGGAATGGTGTGCTTGATGAGATTTAAATTTGGGTTACCCAAAGAAAATTAGGGTTACTGGTGGTCAGGGAGTAACCAAATGAGGTCTAGTGGAAGGTTCATGGTACAGGGAGTCAAATGGAGTTCTCCTACTACCCCCTTTGGATTCAGCACAAAGATAGGGAGTTAAATGAGGTCTAGTGGCAGTGTAAGCAGTTCTCTATAAAGGAATTTACAGACCCAAAAACCTAGATTGATAAAAGATAATAATTATGGGAATTGGAAGTAAGGTTCAAGTCTAGTTAGTAAAAGGTGTTAGGTAAAGAGAAGAGGGCACCAATAACATTGAGTGAGCAGAGAGTCTTTGGGTTGCCAAGCATGGTATAGCTGGCTTGTTTGAACCCTCTGCAAAGAGAGGATTTTAGTCTGTCTCCTTTTATAATGAGAGATTTACCTAAAGGAGCCCATGGGTGGAGTCCCAAGTTGACTCCTCTCTGATTTTCAGTGAAGACTAGAATTTGTTTGATGGGGATTGGGAAATCTGAGCAGATCATAGAATGGGGGCTGGTACAGTCCAAGTTGCTCAGATCCAATGGGGGCTGGGACAAACCCGGATCTTGTATTGGAATTCAAAGGGGTGCTTTTGACCAGTATTTGTGAATCAAAGGTCATAGCCTCCTGAATTGATAATGTATCAGCTAGGAGGGGTTGGGAATAATCTCAATCAGAAAGGAATAAATAAATCTGAAAGGACTAGTTTCTTAAAGGGACTACAACCCACTTCATGCTTGTGTACTTCACATGATTGACACCAATTGTGGACTTTGAGGTAGAAAGAACAGCATAGCATTTTTAGAAGATCTCAAATTAAAAACACTAAGGGAATCAGACAAGTGCTCAAAAAGAAACTACAAGGGACTTCTGTTCTAGAAATTGGCACAAGACTATTTGGTAAGCTCATTAACTATAGCCATTTGTGGGTCACATAATTTTAAGTCAAAAAAGATTACTTGCTGTTCCAATGGAGCAGGAGCTCTGAAGAGACAATATTGGTTTTGGTAAAAGAGATCAGGGACCCTGAGAAACATCATTGCAGGTGGTTTCTAGGGAAAAGAGATTGCATCTTTTCACAGATCATACTATTTTGAAAACACCAGAAATTTCTAAAAGAAAAAGAAAAGTGGGGGGGGAGGAGTCTGAAATTCCCAACTTTCCACTGAAAAGAAATCAAATTTATGATAAAGTTTGGAGTCAAAAAAAAATTCAGTGATAAGAAAGTCAGAAAATAGGAGAGAGTGACAGAGACAGAGAGAGATAGACAGAAAAAGATTCAGAGACAGGGAAAGAAAGATGAAGGAGGGGAAGAGGATGAAGGAGAGAAAAAGAGACAGATAGACAGACAGACAAAGCAGAGACTGAAAGAGACAGAGAAAGAGAAAAATACTAAAAATAAGAACACAATCTTAAAAAGATACTGTGGTGAAATGGAAGATGAAGACCCAAATTCAAAAGAATACAATGATACCAAAACAGATACAGACAAACTCTCAAAATAAAAAAAAGTGAATTTGACACAAGTTCAATAAAAGTTCTTGGATGAGATTTTTTAAAAATAAAGCACAATCAAATTAAAATAGTAAGGGAAAATCAAGAAAAGACTTAAGAACAATGTGAGAACATTATGAAAAGACAACTAGATAAAATATTTTCAAAAACTGAAAAGAAATACCTTAAGAAGAAATAAAAATGCCACCATGAGATATGTCAACAAAATTAGAATCGGAATATTAGAAACAATTGACTTCATAAAATATTGAGAAACAATAAAAGAAATTCAAAAAATGAAAAAATAAGTGAAATGGATGACTACCTCCAAAAATATAGACTTCCCAGATTAACAGAGGAGGAAGTAAATTGCTTGAAGAAAAAGAAATAGAACAAGCTATTAATCAACTCCTAAGAAAAAATCCCCAGGACCAGATGGATTTACATAGGAATTATATGAAATATTTAAAGAACAATTGGCCCCAATGCTATATAAATTATTTGATAAAATAGGGAATGAAGGAGTCCCACCAAATTCCTTTATGACATAGACATGGTACCAATACCTAAACCAGGTAGGTTGAAAACAAGAAAAGAATTATAGACAAATCTCCCTAATGACTATTGATGCTAAAATCTTGAATAAGATATTAGCAAAAAGACTACAGAAAATCATCTCCAGGATAATACACAATGATCAAGTAGGATTTATACCAGGAATGCAGGGCTGGTTCAATATTAGGAAAACTATCAATATAATTGGCCATATTAATAACCAAATTAACAAAAATCATATGATCATCTCAATAGATGCAGAAAAGGCATTTGATAAAATCCAACATCCATTCCTATTAAAAACACTTGAGAGTATAGGAATAAATGGACTTTTCCTTAAAATAATCAGTAGCATCTATTTAAAACCATCAGTAAGCATCATATGTAATGGGGAAAAACTACAACCATTCCCAATAAGATCAGGAGTGAAACAAGGTTGCCCACTATCACTGTTACTATTCAATATTGTATTAGAAATGCTAGCTTTAGCAATAAGAGTTGAGAAAGAGATTAAAGGAATAAGAATAGGCAATGAGGAAACCAAATTATCACTCTTTGCTGATGATATGATGGTATTCTTAGAGAACCCCAGAGATTCTACTAAAAAGTTATTAGAAATAATCCACAACTTTAGCAAAATTGCAGGATACAAAATAAACCTGCATAAATCATGAGCATTCTTATATATCACTAACAAAATCCAACAGTCAGAGTTACAAAGAGAAATTCTATTTAAAGTAACTACTGATAATATAAAATACTTAGGAATCTATCTCCCACTGGAAAATCAGAAACTTTATGAGCAAAACTACAAAACTCTTTTCACACAAATTAAGTCTGATCTAACCAATTGTAAAAATATTAAATGCTCTTGGATAGAACAAGCAAATATAATAAAGATGACAATACTACCTAAACTAAATTATTTGTTTAGTGCTATACCATTCAGACTCCCAAAAAACTATTTTAATGACTTAGAAATAATAACAACAAGGTTCATATGGAAAAACAAAAGGTCAAGAATTTCAAGGGAATTAATGAAAAAAAATCAAATGAAGGTGGCTTAGCTGTACCAGATCTAAAGTTATATTATAGATCAGCAGTTACCAAAATCATTTGGTATTGGCTAAGGAATATATTAGTTGATCAGTTGAATAGGTTAGGCTCAAAGGACAAAACAGTCAATAACTATAGCAACCTAGTGTTTGACAAACCCAACAACCCCCGCTTTTGGGATAAGAACTTACTGTTTGACAAAAATTGCTGGGAAAATTGGAAACTAATATGGCAGAAACTAGGCATCGATCCACACTTAACACCATACACCAAGATAAGGTGAAAATGAGTTCATGACCTAGGCATAAATAATGAGATTATAAACAAATTAGAGGATATGTAACTCTCAGACCTGTGGAAGAGGAAGGAATTTATGACTAAAAAAGAACTAGAGATCATTACTGATCACAAAATCAAAAATTTTGATTATACCAAATTGAAAAATTTTTGTACAAACAAAACTAATGCAGACAAGATTAGAAGGGAAGCAATAAACTAGGAAAATATTTTTACAGTCAAAGGTCCTGATAAAGGACTCATTTCCAAAATATATAGAGAATTGACTTTAATATATAAGAAATAAAGCCATTCTCCAGTTGATAAATGGTCAAAGGATATGAACAGACAATTCTCAGATGAAGAAATTGAAACTATTTCTAGCCATATGAAAAGATGCTCCAAGTCATTATTAATTAGAGAAATGCAAATTAAGACAGCTCTGAGATACCATTACATACCTGTCAGACTGGCTAGAATGACAGGGAAAGATAATGTGCAATGTTGGAGGGGATATGGGATAACTGGGACACTAATACATTGTTGGTGGAATTGTGAATACATCCAACCATTCTAGAGAGCAATTTGGAACTACACTCAAAAAGTTATCAAATTGTGAATACCCTTTGATCCAGCAGTGTTACTACTGGGTTTATATTCCAAAGAGATCATAAAGAAGGGAGAACGATCTGTATGTGCATGAATGTTTGTGGCAGCCCTCTTTGTTGTGGCCAGAACCTGGAAACTGAATGGATGCCCATCAATTGGAGAATGGCTGAATAAATTGTGGTATATGAATATTATGGAATATTATTGTTTGGTAAGAAATGACCAACAGGATGATTTCAAAAAGGCCTGGAGAGACTTACATGAACTGATGCTGAGTGAAACGTGCAGGGCCAGGAGATCATTATATACTTCAACAACAATACTATATGATGACCAATTCTAATGGATCTGGCCATCCTCAGCTATGAGATCAACCAAATCAGTTTCAATGGAGCAGGAATGAACTGAACCAGCTTTGCCCAGAGAAAGAACTCTGGGAGATGACTAAGAACCATTACATTGAATTCCTAATCCCTATATTTTTGCCCACCTGCATTTTTGATGTCCTTCACAGGCTAATTGTACAATATTTCAGAATTTGATTCTTTTGTACAGCAAAATAATGGTTTGGTCATGTATACTTATTGTGTATCTAATTTATATTTTAATATATTTAACATCTACTGGTCATCCTGCCATCTGGGGGAGAGGGTGGGAGGAAGGAGGGGGAAAATTGGAATAAGAGGTTTGGCAATTGTAGAGGCTGTAAAGTTACCCATACATATAACCTGTAAATAAAGGGCTATTAAAAAAAGAAGTTGCAAAATAAATAAATAAATAAATAATAGAATACAACATGAAATAACCAAAGTAATAGTGAAAACTTCATATCTGGAAAAGAAGGAACAGAATAATGATTTAAGCATATAATTAAAAAAAAAACTAGAAAATGAATGAATTAAAATAATTAAATTTTAAGAAAATGGAAATCCTCAAAATTAAAAAAAAGATGAAAAAAACCTGCACACACAAATAAAAGGTAAATACAACTGGGAGCTATTTTATGACAAAACAAAATGTAAAATAAACCTTTGGTTCATTTGATTTTTAAAAATGATTTTAAGAAATCAAATTATGTTGTCAAAGGGCTATAAAACTGTACATACTCTTTGATCCAATAGTGCCATTATTCGGTCTGCATATCAAAGAATTCATAAAGAAGGAAAAAGGATCTATGTGCTAAAAAATGTTTGTAAAAGCTCTTTCTGCATTAGCAAAGAAGTAGAAAATGAATAGATACCCATAAACTAGGGAATGACTGAACAAGCTATGGTATATGATGGCAATGGAATATTTTTTTTCTGTAAAAAAATATGAACAAGCTGATTTTAGAAAACCTGAAAAAATTTATATGAACTAATGCTGAGTTAAATAAGCAGAAACAGGAATACAGACTACACAATAACAGCAAGAATGTGCAATGATCAACTATGAAAAATTTGGTTTAGACTTTGGACAGAAAATGAAACCTCCATCCAGAAAAAAGAATTATGGAGATTGAATGTAAATCAATACATGTTATGATCACTTATTTAATCTGTTTTTTTTCTATCCCATAATTTTTCACCTTTACTCTGATTTTTCTCTCCCAACCTACTTTATCAAGCAATATGTATTAAAAATAAATAAATTTACTAGAAAAAAAGAAGAAATTATCATTATCAAAAATAAGAAGTACAAATTCTCCAGGAAAGAATATGAAATAGAAGGAATTTTTAGGAGTTAGTTGGCTTGATTATGTGCCAGGAAAATTGATAATCTAAGTGAAATGGATAAATAGTTACAAAATAACAATTGCCAAAATTAATATTTGAAATGAAATATTTATATAATCCCAACCTAGAAACTGAACAAGCCATAAATAATCAACCTAGAAAAATAGCCCCAGGACCAGACAGATTTACAGTATATTTTCCGCAAAAAATTATAAAACAACTGTTTTTAAAATCATATAAACTGTTTGAAAAAATTCCTAAAGGAGTCCTAATAAATTCCTTTTATGACAAAAATATATTTTAGAAACCTAAACTATAGCTAGCAAAAACAGAAAGAAAACTACAGCCATGTTAAATGAATATTTATTTATGTCAAAATTTTAAATAAGAAACTACTAAGGATATTACACCAATACATCAGAAAAATTATATACAATGATCTGGTAGCATTTGGATCAGATATGCAGAGCAGTTACAGTTTTAGGAAAAGTATTACCATAAGTATCTATATCCAAATGAATAAACAAAAATATCTGAAGATAAATGCAGAAAAAAAGCTTTTGACAAAACATCTATTCTAATGAGAAACTTTTGAAAGCAGAGAAATAAGTGAAGTCTTTCTTAAAATGGTGAATATTATTTATCTAAAACTAAGAGCAAATGATTTCTACATTGGGAGATCAATTAGATTCCTTCCCAAGTATATCAAGGACGAAGAAAGGATGTCCATTATTAATATTAATATTCAATATTGTATTTTAAAATTTTATACAATATGTACATATAAAATTTATACATATGTGTGGATAGATATGTATAGTAGCTCTTTGAGTAGCAAAAATTGGGAATTTGGGGGATAGTCTTCAATTGGGGAACAGCTAAAAAATTGTGGCAGGTGCTTGTTCTGGGATACTAATGTGCTATTTAAAAAATGTCAGAAAGCTTATATAAACTGATGCAGGGTGAAATGAACAGAATCAGGGGAACATTGTATAGAGTAACAGGAAAAATGTAACAAAGGTCAAATGATGCTCTCTTGATAGGTGAGGAAGGGCTGGGAGAAAAAGTTAGCTGAGAAATCAAAATTCTAAAAGATGAAAATTTCTAAATCATATATATATATATATATATATATATATATATATATATTGTGTCTGAGAGCAGTGGTTGAGAGGGAGTTTTTTGTTTTTGAGACTTCCTTTAAATAGTCCAATACGATTACATCACTACATCACAATGAACATGCACAACCACATTGTACATAAGCAACTGTATCCATTACTACCAAGTGTAGTAGCATTACATCACCACAGCACATTAAGTATATGTACTTAACTACAGTGATGACATCATTAGCTAGAGAATCATTATCTCATCAATCATACTAATTCTTAAGTATACCTTTTCATAGTTTAGGTCTTCTACATGTATAAAGAAAAATGCTATTTCTATTATATTCCAACTTTACTTATGCTACTCAATATTGTATTTTAACTTATTTTATAAAATTATCTGGATTTATATAGCATTCAATAAATTAGAAATTTCTAATTAAAAAAAAAAAAACAGTAGGGTATCCAATAGGTATGTGCCTCAGCAAGAGCCACATATGTTTCTGAGGTACTATTGCACATCTCTCAGATTGTCTAAGATGACAGAAAAAGTTAATGATAAATGATGAAGGGGATGTGAAAAAACCTGGATTATAATACATTGCTGGTGGAATTGTGATCTGATCCATACATTCTGGAGAACAATTTGGAACTATGTCCCAAGGGCTATCAAGTTGTATGTAGTATGTACCTTTTGATCCAGCAGTGTCTCTACTGAGTCTGTATTCCAAAGAGATCATAAAAAAAGGGAAAAGGACACATAACTCCACCTTTTTCATTGTTGTTTGCTTGCCTTTTTTTCTTTCTCATTTTTTCCTGTTTGATCTGATTTGTTTTGATACACTATTTTTTGTCCACATGATAAATGTGGAAATATGTTTAGAAGAATTACACATGTTTAACCTATATTGGATAATATAAAGGGCCAGAACTCTGAAAAGGAGTACTGAAATCAAGTCAGCAAGATACTTATAGCAAAGCATATACTTAGAACTTAGTATGGTGAGATAATGGTTGTGCAAGCTCAGTGTGTTGTAGTCATGTAATTGTACTGAGGTATTTAAGGGAGTCTCAGAGACAGAACATTCTCTCAGCTACAACTCTCTCACCCACAGCTCTCAGCCACAGTCACAAGAGAAGAAGCCAGATTTCAAACTCCATCTTTGACCAGCCACATGGCTCTCCTCCCTCCTTCACTCCTCCACTAAGGCCAAGTACTCAGCCTGATCCTGAGGTCCTCCAGAGAGCTAGCCTGGACATTATAGGACAATTTGCTGTCTAAGGGAGAAGAGAGGCAAAGAGGGAGGAAGAAAAACATGGAACACAAGTTTTGAAAGGGTTAATGTTGAAAACTGTCTTTGCATGTATTTTGAAAATTAAAAAAGCTATTATGAAAATGAATTTTTCATCCAGTCTAAGAATATAATAATTAATTTCCACTCATTCAAAGATGAGTAACCTCTGTTCAAAATATTTTGTTGAATAAGCCAAATAAAAATCTCCTGAATTTTTTGGAGAATTTTGCTTCAAAAATCTTAGGAATAAGAGTTTTAGGACATGATATATATTATTCATATTTGCATCACATACACACACATATATATATACATACAAAACATCTTGAAGAATAAGGAAATCTCCACTAAGTACATCTGATCAGGTTTCCTAATCAGAGAATCATTATCATAATCAAAGGAATGCCATCCTTGCTGAGGATTTTGAAATTTCCAGGAAGTAAACAGAAGGATATCTTAAAGTGTTGGCTTTCGGCATGTCTACAATGCATTTCACAAGAAAGCTTAGTATCATACATTTCTTGTAGATTTGTCTATTGCTACTTAGAATATAATATGTTCGACAAGGAAAAAAAATAAAGTTAAGCGTCCTAATTACTGGATATATATTTGATCTTACAGGTTTTCTGAAATTTAATTGTATTTCATTTATGATTGGAATATAGATTTTGATGGATACATCTTCCAATATTCTTGAAAAAAAAAGATAAAAATTTGTGTTTGTATGTGTGTGAGTGTGTTTGTGGGTGTATGTTTGTATCAGGGTGCTAGAGAAAAACAGAGTAGTATTGTAAAATAAATAAGTAATCTGTGTAATGAAATCCAGGATCCAGATTGCAAAAGCTGAGTGGAATATATTTATTTGCATGAAAATGCACAAGAGTAGAAACAGAAATGTCCTCTTCAGAGTGTAATATAGACCACCTTGACAGAAAGAAGTAATTGAGGAAGAAAAAAGAAGAGATGAAAAGGCTCATTATTATAAATAGAATGTAGACCTACAATTAAACTGGCTTAATAGATTCCACCTTGCTATATCATATCCCAATGAGATTTGGAAAGTTAAACATTTGCATATGACATTGAACATTATTTTTCCAGACATCAAGCTAACACATAAACAGAGGAGGAACTTTAATCTGGTTCTTTCTGGGCATATCTATTAGTTAGAGGGACATTAAATTATGTAGATATCTACTGGAAGACTTTCATTGCCTCCCAATAAATGTATTCATAATCATTTGGCTTCTGTTGAACACATCTTCAAATTTCCAAATATGGAATATTGAATAAAGGAATTTTTTTCCCATGAAAAGTTATTTTTCTTTTATTTTTGCTTTTTTATGATAGAGACGTATGGGCATCATTTTGATAGAATGATTTGAACCAATGAAGAGGAACAGATATAAAATCCAAAAGAAAAAGAAGTGGTTGATTTGTTTAGAACATAGAAAGAGATGGTGGGGCAGAAATGAACAGAGAAACAAAACCATTGGTAGAAATGCCTTTCTTGATAAGTAAGAACAATGCTTATTCCTCAAAGACAGAAATTACAACAAAAAAAAAATTGGGTAAGTAGAGAGAAATATTGAGGTGTAGAGAAGGAAAATTTGATAGGGTATGCTAAGTCAGAAAGGAAAGATAGGGAAAAAGAGAATGGCATTGAGATTCTGTGGTTATGGAAAATAAGGTTAAAAGTATCTTCTATAGACTTGATAAGAAGTTATATTTAATAGAAGGCAGAGATTGCTTTGGTTCAGTTATTTCCATCCATGCCCTGTTCTTCTTGTACCCATTTGTCTTTGTTTTGTTTATATTTATTTTTATTTTGATAAAGATCCTAGAATAATTTTCCATTTCTTACTCCAATTCAGTTTACAAATGAGCAAACTGACATGGATAGGGTTAAATGATTTGTGCGTATTCACAGAGCTAGTAAAGGAGACCAGATTTGAATGTGGATTTTCCTGACTTCAAGGCACAGGGTCTTTCCACAGTGCCACTTTATTGACACAGTGGAGATTAGAAAGAAAATAAAGTTGTCTTCAAATATTTGGTATGATGTACAGAGGAAACACTTGTTTTCTGGCCCATCCCAGAAAGCAAAGTAGGAATCCATGAATGTAATTGCAGAGAAACAATTTTAAGTTATGTGAATGAGAATAAATAACCAAATTGTAGAGGGCCACAATTTTGGAAAGGTACACTTGAATCAAGGACAGCAAGGTGCTTATAGTTAAGCACCTACTCACTGTGACTGATGGGATAGTAGTTCTCTAGTTAAACATATACTTAATGTGATGTAATGGAATAATGACTTTAGTTGGCATATTCTTAGTATAATATGGTGATGTAATGACTACAGTTGGCATATGCTCAGTTGCTGTAGTGATGTAATCATACTGAGGTACTTAAGGGCGGAGAGGACTGAGAACTGGGAGTCTCAGCCACAGACACAGAAGAGTCTCTGACACAGACACAAAGAAGACTCTGGCCTCCATCTTTGACAAACCTCATGGTAGCTCTCCTGCTTTCATTACTTCTCCACCTAAAGACCAAGGCCTGTCCAGATATACTCCAGAAAGCTAACCCAGACATTACACAAATTCTAATAAATAGAGCTGCCTAAAAGTTCATTTGACAGCACAAGAAGGTTCTGAGATTTATTTTATTAGAAGTCTTCACATTCATGTTAGACAACTACTTATCATGAGTTCCATAAAGAAGATTGCTTTTCAGCTATAGATTAAACAACTAACTTTTGAAGTCCTTTCCACTTAAGGATTTCTATAAGGTAAAATTATCTGTAAACCTGTATAGTTCAAAAATAGCAAAGCCCAGATTTTCTGACATCTCTTTAAAATGACTAATAAATGTTGAAATAGAATTTAAATACATTTTGTTCTGTGTATGATTAAATATAAAGATGAAATTTACATGACAATGTCCCTTCAAATTATTTTAATTGACATGCAAGGCCATCTCTAGTCATCTTGATCTATGACTGGATCTTGTCACTGGATACTGGACATTCTGGAGGGGAGAATGAGGCAGGTGACCTTGCACAGTCCTCCCTCATTTAAATATAATTCCCTTGCATACCATGGCATCACCTCCCTGATGTCATGGTCCTCTTTGACAAACAGCAACAGCAACAAATGATATAACACAATTGATAATATCTAATTAGACCATAAAATTTCTATAGCTTGTAATTTAATTCAAGTTGGGAAACAATTAAACATTAAAAAAAAAAGAAATAAAAAAAATCAAAAAGAAAACCACTATGTTGTCAAAGTACTTACATTCTATCCTATGTTTTTCAAAAATACAGTATAAATTAAAAACAGTTTCAAGTAAGGAGTCTATTGGTCTTACATGTGGAAACATTTGCTAAGAATAGATATATGACACTGGGATGCTGTGTCCAAAAAAAGGAACTTTTGTCCTATGTAACATGACTTTCAGAAGTACATGAATTCTACATCTATTTGTTGGGACATATCTAAATAAGAACTTTTTGCAGTGCTGCTGGAAAGAGATGGGAAGGGAAAATTTGGGTGGAGGCAGAAGGGTAGATGTCAAGATATTTGTACTCATGCCAATGTTCTCTTGGAATTACTGGATGGAAAGAGCAGTATATACATTTTGAAGGTTCAAGCAAAGCTCAGTGCACCTATCAAATTGAGGCACTTATTTTCTAAAGCATAGAGTAGAATAGGTCCCTTCAGGTACAGAAGATTTTAATCCTGGTATCCTTTTAAAGAATTTGATAGAGTAGAGTAGCAGCTTAATGCAGTAGGCAGAAACAGTTTATTTTTATAAGCAGCACATTGAA
The DNA here is from genome assembly GCF_902635505.1 of Sarcophilus harrisii. NCBI lineage: Eukaryota > Metazoa > Chordata > Mammalia > Dasyuromorphia > Dasyuridae > Sarcophilus > Sarcophilus harrisii. The sequence continues at coordinate 420,384,528 of NC_045426.1, forward strand.
CAGAAACTATCTAAAGACATTTTATCCTTTTGTCTAATTCAGTTACATGAATCTTTCTCTTTAATGGAGTCTTTATGATTCTATAAAAAACAAATGTGGCCACATGTTTTTATTACTTCAGCTAATAAAAGGAAATATCTGGAAATATTCAAGCTTCTATCTATTTACCTGCTTTAGTTGAGTAAGTCCAAGACACTTATAGTAGCCTAAAAAATAAGAATAGAAATATTTTCTTTAAAGTTAACAGTCTATTCTTTGCTATTATTTAAATGTCAGTAAAAATTAATTGTATCTGTTTACTAGAGAAACCTGTGCAAAGTAATGCATTGACTCAACATCATTTCATATGCCTCTTCCTCTTTTGAAATGATTGAGATGTTATGACTGTAACCATATTTAAATAATAAGACTATATTCTGTTTTTAGTAGAGAAAATATCATAATTAAACTTGTGAGCAAAGTATAAATGAGTATGCTGCAACTTTCTTCCTGATTAAGAATTTCAATTCAGATTTTGGAGATAAATCACAGTTGACACAGTTGCTAAAATTTATAACCAGACAAGGAATCACTTTAATTAGATATAATAATTTAGAATTGTTATTGCCCCTGAAAAATTAGAAAGAAAGTATAATGATAGACATTTATGATAATAATTAGAAGCCATGCTTTAATAATGGAGATACATGATAAAGAAAATTGAATTTTATAGAGGGCTTAGTGAATTAAAAAACACTTTCCATATATACTTATTTGATTTTCAAATCTCATTGTTTTTTGTTCACATATTCTTTGCCTCATTTTGAAGATGAGAAAATCAAGACTCCCAGTACTTAGATAATGTATATTTATTCATTCATATAGAAAGATTTTTTTTCTTTTTATATCCAGTGCTCTTTCTATCACTTTATGCTGCCTTTGGGACAGGACTGATATTTCAGTATTGTCATATAACTCCTTAATAGGCTCAGTTTCATTCATACATTGGCTAGTTATTCACTGGTATGTGTTTGGAACAGAGACAAAATGGTGGAGTAAATGCAAGGACTTGCCCAAGGTCTCCTCCAAACCACTTCAAATACCTTTAACTTATGACTCTAAACAAACTTTAGAGTATCAGAACCCACAAAAAGATGGAATAAGTGGTTTTCTAGCCAAAAACTACTGAGAAGTTCAGCAAGAAAAAAGTGTGTTGCACTAGGGTGAAAGTAAAGTGCAATCCATCTGAGGTTATACTAGAACAGACTCATCCCAGCATAGCAGGAACAGCCATTAGAAGTTTCTGATTCAGTGGTAGCAGCTTTGGTTTCCATACTTTTCACCCTATAGACAACAAAGATGACTTGGAAGGTCTTCAGTAATTTATCCCCCTGGGGCAAGAGGAGAACACAAAATAGCCCAGGGTCTGCCAGTACAAATACAGAGCCAGTAAACCAGAAGCAGGCTTTGGGAAACAATCAGCAACAGTGATAGCAGTAGCAGCAGCAACAGCTTCCAGAATTCTCAAGCCAAAAATAGTAAAGGGGTTGAACAGCTGCTCAAGATACAAGGTCTCTGCTAACTGAACAGGACAATTGTTTTTCACATACTCAGATCCAGGATGTAGTTCTGGCTCAATTTCAGGATAAAGAGAAGCACTAGTCCATTACAGCTTGTAGCCATATCGGAGCAGGGACCTTCCTCAACATTCCCAGACATAAAAGGTTCCTTCAGTCACTTGTATACCAGAGCATGGGCCAGAAAAATAGTAAACACATTCATTTCTCCTTAGATAATACAATCATGGAGGAACTGAAACCTTAAGCTCCCAAGCATGATCTCTAAAAAAATAGTTGCACAAAACCTCTGAAGCTTAGGATAATGCACCATCTACCATGGAAGAAAAGCAGTGTTTTAACAAAACAATTTAAAATCAATATTATGGGGAAATGAGGAAACATCAGAAGAAAGATTCTGAACATAGAAGGTTACTATTATGCCAAAGCAGACCAAAACACACACTCAGAAGAAGATGCCTTAGTCAACGCTTCTACATCCAAAGGTTCTGACCAAAAAAAAAAAAAATTTGTCACAGATCATGGAAAAACTCAAAAGGGATTTTGTAAATAAAGTAAGTGACATAGAGGAAAAAAATGAGAAGAGAAATGAAAGTGCTACAAAAGGAAGTATAAAACCCCAATGAGTAAAAGAATACCTTCAAAAGCAAAATTTGAAAAAATGAAAAAAAAAGAAGTAAAATAACTCACTGAGGAAAATAATTCCTTAAAAATTAAAACTGAGCAAATGGAAGCTAATGACTTTGTGAGAAATCAAGATACAATAAAACAAAACCAAAAAAAAGAAAAAAAAAAAAAAATAGAAAAAAAAAGATGAAATATCTCATTGGAAAAAAAAAAAAAAAACTAACCTAAAAATAGATCCAGGAGAAATGATTTTAAGTAATTGGGCCACCTGAAATCCATGATCAAAAGTTAATGATACTTCAAGAAATTGTCAAGGAAAATTATAGTGATATTCTAGAATCAGAGAGTAATATAGAAGTTGAAAGAATACACCAATCAACTCATGAAAGATCCCAAGATGTAAACTCCCAGAAACTTTATAGCCAAATTCCAGAGCTCCCAGGTCAAGGAGAAAATATTGCAAGAAAAAAAAATCAAATATTGTGGAGTCAAAGTCATGATAGCAAAAATTTTAGCAGCTTGCTTACATTATGATATTCCAGACAGGAAAAAAAAAACCAAAAAAACAAAAAAACTAAGATTAGAACCAAGCATCACCTATCCAGCAAAACTGAGTGTGTGTATATATATATATATATAGTTTTGTTTTTTTTTTGTTTTTCAGGAGGAAAATGAGTATTTAATGAAATAAAAAAATTATAAGTATTTGTAATGCAAAGACCAGAGCAGAATAAAAAAAATATATTTTCAAATATAGGACTCGGGTGAAGCATAAGAGGGGTAATCAGGAAATGGAAATTAAAAGGGATTTTATAAAGTTAATCTGTTTATATTCCTACATGAGAGGATAATAGTTGTCACTCATAAGAACATTTTCACTAATAGGGCAATTTGAAGGAGTAGATATAGATATAAACATGGAAAAATGTGAGTTGAATATAAAGGAATACTATCTTTAAAAATAAAATTAAGGATTGAGGAGAGAGGAATGTACTGGTAGAATGGGAAAGAAAAAAGTAAACTAGTAAAAATTCTCTATCATAGAATAAGTAAGAAAAATATTTTATAACGTAAGGGGAGAGGGAAAGTCAGGGAGAGGAAATGAACCTTACTTCCATCAGTTCTCAATGATGAAGTATACCTTTTAATTGGGTATAGTAATCTATGTTACCTTGCAGGAATGTAGGAGGGGAATTAGGATACATGAAGGGAGGATGATGATAGAAAAGAAATCATATTGGGGGAGGGCTTAATCAAAAGCAAAACACTTTTATGAATGGATAGAGCAAAAGGAGTTAGAAAAGAATAAAAGTGGTAAGTTAGCAATAGTCATTATGAAAACAAATGAAAGACATTTCTCTGATAAAGGTCTTATTTCTCAAACAATATGGGAATCAGAGCCATTCCTAAATTCATAAATGATCAAAAGATATGAACAGTTTTCAGATGAAGTAATCAACCTATTTATAGTCATATGAACTCACTATTGAGTTTACATAAGTAAATCACTATTGATTGGAGAAATGCAAATTAAATAATTCTGAGGTACCACCTCAGAATGACAAATGGCACAGAGAATGTTGGAAACATGCGACATTAATGTGTTATTGATGGACTTGTTAACTATTTCAACCATTCTTTAATGACATTTAAAATTATGCCCATGGCACTATAAAACCATATATATTTCATCAAACAATAGCACTGCAAGGCATATATCCCAAAACGAAATTTAAAAACAGGGAGGGAAACGATTTGTACATACAGAAGTGTTTTAGCAACTTTTTTCTAAGATCAAAGAAAATTGAGGAAATGCCCATCAATTGAGGAGTGGCTAAATAAGTGATGGTATGTGATAATGATGGAATAGTGTTGTCTTATACGATATGATGCATGACATGCTCTCAGAAGAACCTGAAAAAGCTCCCATGAGCTTCATGCAAAGTAAAATGTACTATATAGAAATATTGTAAGATGATTTGTTGTGAATATCTGCTATTCTAAGCAATACTGTTATCCAATACAACTCTGATAGACTTATAATGAGGGATACTATCCATACTCAGAAAAAAGGACTGATTGTATTTTAATACATACTGTGAGATATTTTTTTAAAATTTTATTTTCCTGAGAATTTCTTTTAGGGGGAGGATCTGTGTTTTCTTTCACAAAATGACTTTTGTGGAAATGTTTTTTTCTTAACTTCACATTTGCATTTTCAATGGGCAGAGGGGATGACTGAGGGAGAGAATCTGGAACTCAAAAATTTTAAAGATAAATGTTTAAAGATAAATACATATCAAAAGACTGTACTGTGTGGAAAAAAAGTGAAGGGCTACTAATTATCTGTGAAATGGCTGAAAAAATAATATAAGAATGTGAAAGAAAAATAATCTAAGAAATGATGAAGGAGATTGCTTCAAAGAAACTTGGGGTGACTATGAACTAATGCAGAACAAAGTATACAGAACCAAAATAATTTATGCAATAATGAAAATATTATAAAAAGAAACTTTTAAAACTTAAGATTACTACTGATCAATGAAATGATCATTTATAACCCCAAAGCACCAAAGATGAATAATGTTATATATCTCCAGACAGAAAGGTAGCAGATTCAACTCATAAATTGATTGACACTTTTGGATATTGCAGTATGGGCATTAGTTTTTCCTGACTATGTATTTCCCTTTAAGATTTATATAAATATAGATGCAGATTTATATAGATAGTCAAATTGTTATTATTATTATTATAAAATGTAATTTTAATCAAGAAATTATGGAATATAATTGTGTTGTGGGAGGAATGGAGAAAGTATATTCTTAATCCTCTATTTCAAAATAAGGCAGCTATGTCTAGAAGAATTAAGTGATTTGCTCAAAGGCATACAACTTTCACTGGAAGACATAGGACTTTAGTTTTCTGACTTCTGAAGCATTAAATCCTATTACTACATTTCAAACATAGGCTTTAAGAATCCTAGTCTTAAGTTAGAAAAATATACTTTAATTTAAACACCTTAGTTTTACAGTTAGCTATATTATTGTTGGTAACATTCCAAACTAAGTATTCTAAAGATATGACTATAAAAATACCAGCTTTTCTTTTTTTCCCAATTTTGTTTCTGCTTTTTAATTGGTAAATTAATATCTTCAGTCACCAAATCTTCATAATATAATAATTTTCTATATACTCTTTCATCTTAAGAATTTTTTCAAATTTAAATTTGTCTGATGACACTGATTTTTATGAGACAAAAATCATCTATGAGATGTGGTATTATCCCAACTTACTTTCCATATTACATTAACTAAGTTACCAAACTTCTCTAATCTCAGTTACATAATACATTTTTAAACAGCCACAATGGAATTGTTTTAGCTTGTCTCTACTGTCTTCAAGTATAAATTGATGATTTTTCCCCTGAAATCTTGTCTGAGTTAGTAACATTAGTCATCTATCAAGAATTCTAGTGTACACATCAAGTTCCAAAGCTAATACCATTCCCCTTTTTCTGCAATATGATATTCTTCTCTCTCTCTCTCTCTCTCTCTCTCTCTCTCTCTCTCTCTCTCTTCTCTCTCTCTGCTTGATCATATTTTTCACAATTACATGTAAAGATAGTTTTCAATATTCATCTTTGCAACTTTTAATATTATATCATTTCTGTCTTCTTTCAGTCCCTCCCATCACCAAATTTAGCATGTAATCTGATATGAGTTATTCATATATAATAATGTTAAACACATTTGCACTTTAGTCATGTAGTGAAGGAAGACTCACGAGAAAAGGGAAAAAACACAAGAACGAAAAAAGAGTGAAAATAACATGCTTTGATCTGCATTCATATTCCATAATTCCTTCTCCAGTTATGATCAACATTTTCCATGACAAGTCCCTTGTAATTATCTGTGATCACTGTGCTGTTTAAAAGAGCAAACTCAGTAATATTTGATCATGCCATAGTGTTGCTGTTACCGTGTACAATATTCTTCTGATTCTGTTGATTTCACTTAGCACCAATTCATGTAAGACTTTCCAATTCCCCCTTGCCTGAAATCCACCTGCTTGTCATTTCTTATAACACAATAATGTTCCATTGCATTCAAATAGCAGAGCTTGCACAGTCATTCCCCAAATAGTAGATACCCCCTCAATTTCTTATTCTTTGCCACTTCAAAAAGAACTGCTAAAGTCCCAGCTTTAGCCTCTAAATGAGCCTCTAAATGAGCAATAATATTGGTACCTTCCAGATCATCCATGAGGTCTTGGAAAGTAAGCAGTAAAGTTCTGTGAAATGCAGGTGGGAGTTCAGCATACCTTCCCATTGTAGACCAGGCCAGCATAGCTCAAGTCCCTGCCCTAGAACCAGATCAAGTCCTGCTAAGCCCCAGCCCAAGTCCTAGCATTAGGAAGGTGGGACTTCTGAATCTGCAGGGATTCTGGTGGCTTCTTGATCTCTCAACCAGAGACACCAGGGAAGATTTGGAAGGTCAGTAGAGAGGGTTTGTGACAGCAAGGTGGGATATTGGTGCAGTTCCAGCAGAAGTGGATAACTCAAATGTAGCCCCAGCTCTGGCCCTGGAGTCAGCAAAGTAGGACTATGTTGATTTAGCACACTAGATCCTACAGATATAATGGGACAAGGACACTCCTACCAATTCCAGGACAGAAAAGAAAGCTTGTGGTCAGCATACTAGAAAGATTGCTGAAAAGTTACAGAAAACCCCTGAAACTTGGTTTGGGGCACTCTCCACCCTGGAAACAGAGCCCTACTTTAACAATTTAAAAGCCAAGTAATAAAGTAGGAAAACAAACAGACAACAATAATAACAAAAAGACTTTATGACTATAGAAAGTCAATGGCAAGGAAGATCAAAACACACACTCAGAAGATAATAACAAAGTCAAAGCTCCTACAAGCCAAAGCCTACAAGAAAAATAGGAATTGGACTCAGGTCATAAAAGAGCTCAAAAGGTATTTTGAGACTCACAGGAGAGTTAAAGGAAAAATAAGAAAAAAAAATTGAAAGTGGTGCAAAATGAAATACAAAAAGCTAATGAGGAGGAAGAAATATGTTTAAAAGCCAAATTGGCCAACTAGGAAAGAAAATACAAAAATTCCCTGAGGAAAATGAAAGCTGATAGGATATGAAAAGGAACGAGGGTGATAAAAGAGAGAGACAAAAGGACTGGTCAGTAGCAAAACACTTTGAGGTGAGACAGGGTGAAAGGAGAGAATAAATGGAAGGACATAGAATTAGCAATAGTAACTATAAAAATAATGTGGACACTAGTTTCTCTAATATAGAGGAAGATAAGTCAAATTTATTTAAAAAAAACTCATTTTCCATTTGATAAATGATCAAAAGACATAACCTATGCCCAAAGGGTCATGACATCCCTTTGACCTAACAATACCACTATTAGGCATGAATGCCAAAAACACATTTCAAAAAAGTGTGGGAGAGGGGAAAGGATTGGTGTTAACAAAAATATTTGTAGCAGCTCTCTTTTCAGGGTAAAGAATTGGATGTTGATGTGATGCTTATCAATGGAGGAATGGCTAAATAAATTGTGCTGTAATATTGCTATAGAATATTGTTCTATGAAAAGTGATGAGCAAAATGCTCTTGGAAATTAAAAAAAAAACAAAAAACAAAAAACAAACACCTAAAAGTCCTCCATTAATTCAATCAAAGGAAAATGAACTGTATACAAATAAATAGCAATGTTCTGGGATGACAACATGTAAATTACATTGCTATTCTCAGCAATATAATTATTCATAAGCACTTTGAAAGATTTATGATGAAAAATCCTGTCCATATCCAGAGAAGGAACTGATTGTGAATGAATACAGATTGAATCATTCTCTCTCTCTCTTCTTTAAACATTTTTTTTTTTTTCTTAGTTAAGGTTGAAATCCATGATTTCTTTTACAATATAACTTTTATGGAGATATTTTGTAAAACTTCACATGTGGCTTCTTAATAGTGATTGAAAGTGGGGATAAAAGCAAGAATCTGTAACTTAAAATTTATATTATATATATAATGTTGTAAATGGAAAAAATATTGAATAAATAAGACTAAAAGAAAAAAAAAAGGATTCTATATTTTTAAATACATTTGAGTTCTTTTCCTTTTTTATGAACTCTTTGTAATACAAATCTAGTAGTATTGCTGAGTCAAAGTGTATGCATAGTTTTATAACCCTTTGGGCATAATTATAAATAGATCTCCAAATTGGTTGGATCTGTTTACAACTCCACCAGCACTGGATTAGTATTAGTATTTCAATTTTCTCAGATTTTCTCCAAAATTTACATTTTTCTTTTCTGTCACATTAGCCAATTTGAAAAGTATGAGGTGATATTTCTAGAGTTGTTTTAATTTACATTTCTCTAATCAATAATGATTTAGACTATGGCATATGATTATAGATAGATTTAATTTCATCATCTGAAAACACCCTGTTCATATACTTTGACCACTTATCAGAGAATGGTTTTCATTCTTAAAAATTTGACTCAGGCTGTATATATTTGAGAAATAAGGCCTTTATTCAAACACTAAGATTAAAAATTATTTCCCATTTTTCTGTTTTCTTTTAATGTTAGTTGAATGTATTTTATTTGTACAAAACTTTTTTAAGATAATATAATCAAAATTATTCATTCTGAATTTCATAATGTTCTCTTATTATTTGGTCATAAATTCTTTCCTTCTTTATAGATCTGACAGGTAAAACTATCCCTTGCAATCCACATTTTCTTATGGTATTATGCTATTTTTTATTGTTCTATATTTATTTATTTAAATTTTCCCAGTTACATAAAAAACAAAAAAAGAATATTACATTTTTTCTAAAATGTTTGAGTTATAAACTATCTCCCTTTTCCCCAACAATAATTAAGAAAATACTTGTGAAAATATATAAAACATTTTCATAAGTGAATCTGTAGAAAAATACTTTTGCATTTAAAAAAATACTTTTGCCTGTATGATGAAGAAGAGATTGGATGCTTCCTTTTCTTGCTCTTCCAGTACACTCTTGTTGAAGTTTCTGAATTCCTGACTTACAGTTGCCTCTCATTTCATGGCATTCCCATGGCCTTCCCAGGACCTTAACTTTATGGAACTGAAATTTCTGGCCACAATCCATATGAGAGTCTCCTAAGTGATACTTGGAGGGGTTTCTGTTCCAAGTTGCATTCCACAGGAAAAAAAAAAAAAGTTACACAACTTTTAGGGGATTGTTCTGGCTTACAACTGTTCTAGGCATCACTTACTCCTACTGCTGAAAATCTTGTCTATACAATATTTTTTGTTTGTTTGTTTTTGGGTTTTTTGTTTGTTTGTTTGTTTTTGTTTTTTGCTGAGGCAATTGGGATTAAGTGATTTACCCAGCTATGAAATAAGATCAGATTTGAACTCAGGTCCTTCTGACTTCAGGGTTGGTGGTGCTCTATCCACTGTACTACCTAGCTGCCTCCTTGTCTGTACAATCTTAATTTCATTTAATATCTTAAAACTGCTGTGGTCAAATTCTTTTTAAGGTACTTTGGAATAAACGAGACCAATATGAGTTTGAAATTTGAGCATAGTTGCCTTTATATTCTGAAGGCCAAAAGTATATTAAGTTACATCTAAATTATGCCTCCATTTTAAACTTATCTTGGTATATAGTGCCTGTCCCTAGTGTCTGCCATGCTATTTTCCTGTTTTGCTCCAGTATTTTTGTCAAAAAGTGAATTTTAATCTCATTAACTCGAATATTTGAGTTTATCAAGAACTAGGTTAATTTAGTCATTTATTAATGTGATTTATATAACTAATCAATTTCATTGATCCATTGCTCTGTTTTATATCCAATACAAAAGAGTGTTGATGATTGCCACTTTTATAATATAGTTTTAGATCTGGCATGGCTAGACTACCTTATTTGGCATTTTTTTTTTTATTAATTCCACTAATGTTTTTGACTTCCTGATTTCGTTCTCCCTGATGACTTTATTATTTTTTTCTAGTTCCATGACATAAATTGGCATAAAGTAAATTAATTCATGAAGAAATGTGAATTTTATTATATTTGAGCAATTGATATTTTCTCAATTGTTTAGATCAGACTTTGTGTAAAAGTGTTTTGTAATTGTGTTTGTACATTTCTTGGATTTGTTTTGGCAAATATTTTATATTGCCTCCAGCAATTTTATTTATTGATTTTTATTATTATATATGCTCCTTAATCTTAACATATTTCTATATGAATTATATTGGGAAAGAAAAACCAGAACAACAGATAAAAATCAAAAGAATGGAAAAAGCAAAAAAAAAAAAAAAGTTGAAAACTGTATGCTTTGCTCCACATTGAATCTCCATGGTTCTTTCTCTGAATGTGGATGGCATTTTTCATCCAAAATCTATTGAAACTTTCTTAGATCACTATATTATGTAGAAGAGCTGAGTATAACCATAGATGATCATCATGCAATCTTTCTGTTACTATTACTTTCTAGTTATGGCCAATTCACTTAGCATCATGTATGTCTTTCCAGGATTTTCTTAAATAAGCCAGTATATTATTTCTTATAGAATAATATATTCCATTACATTCAAATAGCACAACTTGTTCAACCATTTCCCAATTAATAGGCATCCACTCATCTTCCTATTCTTTGCCACAACAAAGAGCTGCTACAAATATTTTGAATCTCTTTCCCTCTTTTATTATATGTTTGGGAAATAAACTCAGTAGTGGCAATGCTGGATCAAAACTTTTTGAGCATAGTTTCAGGGCCAGCTAGGTGGTGTAGTGGATAGTGTACCAGCCCTGAAGTCAGGAGGACCTGAGTTCAAATGTGATCTCAGATATTTAACACTTCTTATCTGTGTGACCCTGGGCAAGTCACTCAACCCCAATATCCTTAGCCAAAAAAAAAAAAAAAAAAAAAGGAGAGAGACTAGTTCCAAATTACAAATTGCTCTGGAGAATGGTTGGACCAGTTCACAATTCCACCAACATTGAATGTTTCAAAATGTTCCCTACTTGTTTTAAATGTAATTTCTCTTTCTATCTTTTGCTGCTGGGCTTTGTTTATACCATACAGAAATGCTAATTCCTTATGTGCATTTATTTTATATCATTTACCATTTCTAAGGCTGTCAATTATTTCAAATATGTTTTTAGTTGATGCTCTAGGACTGTGAAGATACTATCATATCTGTAAAATGTGATAGTTTTATTTTCTCATTACCTATTATAATTTCTTCAACTTCTTTTTTCTTCTCTTAATATTAAAGCTAAATTTATTGTACTATCTTGAATAACATTGGTGTTACTGGGCATCCTTGTTTCAGCCCAGTAAGGATCTAACTTATTCCTATTTTATATAATGCATGCTGATGTTTTAAAAGAGGTACTACTTACCAATTTAAGGTCTTGTGTTTTAATAAGAACAGTTACAATTTCCCTATTTTCTGTAAGATCTTCTGTGATATAGAAGTATATATGCCCACACTAAGTACTGAATTTTGCAATTTTCCTACCCTGACCAAATTCAAGTCTGGTTTTTGAATGATACTTTGACAAATTAACCACATTCTGATCTATTATATACTTTATTTAATAATAAGTCTGTTTCTTTATATTCTCTGAAATAAATTGAGTTGTGGAAGGAAATTTCAAAGTTTGTTTTGCACAAAGTTTGTTTTGAAATACATAAGTTAAAATTCATATAAAAAATAAGTAACAGAACTTCAAAAATTTAAATACCTTGTTTTGAAGGCATTTAAATTTTTGAAGTTCTGTTACTTATTTTTATATGAATTTTTAACTTATGTATTTAATAGGAAAATGTATTGAGTAGAATAAAGTATATATTCAATATTTGTCATTCTCATTTTAAAGAATCTTTAACATGTACCCATTTTGCAATTGGTTTTGAACGAATCTGTTCAGAATTCTTAGAGCATAATGCTTTTCAGATAAATGCTATTATAATTAATGTATCAAAATTTACTTTAAAAGATGCATCTTTCCTTAATAATTACAAATTATTTTCTCTCATTTTAGTAGGACATTAATAAAATCACCTAGACATTGTTGATTTTTTCCCAGGTGGCCTGTTAGTTAGCATTTATGAAGCACAAACTAGGATTAGTAAGTAGGAAAGGAGAGAGTCTCAAGAATGATGGACAGGCTATGGAAACACTGGAAAACAGAAAATAACGTCATGCATGGAACTCTTCCTATTTAATATTTTATTATTGTAAGATTTTGTACATATTTTATGCTGCTTTCATCTTAGGGAGATAAAGCAAAAGGTGAAGGCAATAATTTTAAGGGGAAAAATCAGTTGGAAATTTTAAACTTCATTATTCACAATTAGAGAATAATTTCAGTTGATTTATTAATGAATTCTGCATGATTTATATTTAGTTTTAAAATACTTGTAAGCATAAACTTCCAATACACTAATACATAATTCATGTATTAGAAGTTTATACTTACAAATATTTTAAAACTAAATGAAACTATTAAACAATAAAAAAATTTTATATTTTATTTTGTAAGTTTTTTTAATCTAAATACAATGAAAACCCAAAAAGTCATAGTGAATCAATGGTTTAGAGGAGAAAAGGACTTTGCAAAGGATCCATGAGTCATATGTTATTTTATTAGTTTGTAATTATCTATTGCTATTAATACTGGTTTGGTTTCAAAGAATGTTTAATCTTTTTAAAATCAAAATAGTAGAAATGTAATATTAAAATATTTTCTTGTTTCATATTATCATTAGTGACATTAAGAGTGGCAACTCATATTTTTATGCAAAATTAAGATTTTCTGTTTACTTTGCAAAATAACTCTAAGAAGTAGGTACTTCATCTACTATTAGACCTGTTTTACATAAAGCTTAAGTGAGACATATAGAAGATACAGACATTTACAGAGAAAGAGAGATATGGAAGAACAGAATATTGAACAATGAAAAGATGGCTTGCCAATTTAATCAAAATTCTTGGTCTTTTCCAAAGGTATAATTATCAGTGAAAAATATTTCTAAGCAGTTTTTCTATGTTGGGTATCTTCATGGAGGCAGTCACTAATAGTGCCTATATTGAGAAAGAAAGCTCCAAATACCCTCCTATTGTCCTTTTTAAATGAAGTTCTCTGTTTCTTTTAATAAAGACTTTAGAAATCTTGAAATTATTGAGGGAGCATTAATAATGTGGAGCACAGTTAAGGATCAACGTTATTGAGTTTTATTTATTCCAAGTACTCTCCACAAAATGTTTTCTTTAGACCAAAAGCTAGCTTAAAGGTATGGTTTTGGACTTTATTTTTTTAATCTTAGCTTGTATGAGGGGGGAAATGTCCTCCCAAAAAATATTGAATACAATGACTATTTTAAGCAAAAGTTCTACCTTTGTGTTCATTATGCAGATCATTTGGGCAAAATTAGATACTTGCCTTTCCCTGATTTTTGATTTCTGAGTTATTTTGATCCATGTGGAGTTTACTAATTTTAAGTCTTTTTAAAAATAATATTTGACTTATTAGCATAAATTGTGGTGATGATTTTGCCCTTTTTGGAGATAACATTATAATAGAGAAAAGATTTTATTTATTCTAAGGCATCAAAGGTTAGAAGAAATGCATCCTAATGATATAATTTCTTAAACTAGGCTATATTTTCAAGTTACGTAAATAAAGTGAAAGTAAGTTTAATATCAACCATAATATTTTTAAGGAAACTATTAAGTAGTAAAGAAATAGTTCAAATCTTTTTTTCTTATCTTTGCTTTTAAATAAAGAAGATATTTTAAGCAAAGTAGAAATATCCATTTCTTTTGAAAAAAATTGGAAGCAAGGTTACTGAGTCATAACAAATAAAAAACTTGAAATTCAATTTTTTGGAGATGTATTAGTTTATTTTATATTCATCCACCCCTCAATCATTTTGGCTACTGAAAACATCATACAAGAAAAATGCTTTAAAGTTTGGACATTATCTTGGTTTTAATAAGTTATGATTATTTTTAAATTTGGAATTAAACTAGGGTAGTCCAAACAAATTCACAGACATTGTTTTTCAATAATTAGTTATCCAGGAAAGTTATTTGACCCTCTTCATTTCACATGGAGACCCAAATTCAATGACTTAAGGATTGATTTGAAGAAATAGAGTGTATTGAAAGAATGCATATGCTTAAAATCATCAGGTTAGGGTATGTTTTTTAATTTCACAATAAAGCACTCATAAATAAATTAGAGTGAATGTCTTTTTTTCTATTTAACAAATATACATTGCTATTTAATTTTGTAGAAAAAAAGGAATGAGACACAAAAAATGTTTTAAAAAGATTTTTTGTTCAAAATTCTTTTCTACAATTCTATAAGTTTTTGTGACACATCAGAAACCAAATATTAAAAATAATATTGTGCACTTAATAATGATTATTCAATATTTTTAAATATTGCTGAGAATTACATTTAGTTTAGAATTTTATGTAATTTGTAACCAGTAACTGGTAAATCATCTCTTTATCATGCAATTTTAACGAAAAATTCCCGTTCAGAAGCTGCCCCTTTAACAAGAACCTTTACCATGCAAACCACATATAAAAGTCATTAAATTTAATAGGCTCATTGCTTCTAAACAAAGCCATATGGTATACTTAGCCTGCAAATTCTAATTGAAGTCAATGAGATTTTTTTTTTTTTTTTTTTTGGTAGGAAATACTTTGGAAAATATAGCATTACAAACAAATATATGTATAATTCAATGCTTTTATCTCAATAGAAGCAACTGAAAACCTTGCTTTATAATCTATTTTATGAAAACTATAAAATAAAATAATATAAAAACTTTCTTGCTATTCAAAATAACTTTAGAATCAATGCTAATGGCGTGCCTTGAACTTCAATGGATCTTTTCATGTCCTTTCTAATTGTACTTATCTCTAGATTGTTTTCATAGTTACTTTAACTAAGTGAAGTATATGTATACATGTAACAAGTATAAATAAGTGCTGTAGGAATGGTGGAAATAGCATATCTCATTAATATTTTTAATTGTCAAAATGATAATCATTTAACAGCTTAGGAATGTAAAGATTAATATAGGCTTATCTCATTTGATGAAAACTATTAAGACAGTGTTGTATAATAGAAAATTTACTTGATTTGCTATCAGAAGATACAGATTCTGCTATTTATTACTTATAATTGTGTACTTTGGGAGAAATCTCAGACTTTGTCTGAGTTTTCTCATCTATGAAGTGAGAAAAAGTAATGTTTTCAGTATTTGTCTCACAGTGTTGTGAGGGGGTTATAAATTTGGCCATACAATTTTGACTTTTATTAATATAACTTGTATAATACTTTTATGTGTGCTTCAATAACATAATTGGTATATTTCTATTAATATAATTGGCATGCTACTAGTTTGTATTACTAATTTTATAGGTTTATTATGTTAATTCCATAATGTCACAGATATAAATAATTTTGCAAATATAAACTGATTCAATTATAAATAAGTAAATAAAATTTTCATTTTTTATCAACTAGATCTGAAATATATTAAAGAATACAACTATTTGAAGGAAAATGGTAACATCTTTCAGTAAAGGGCCAAATTGTTTAGTAATAAATAATCAAATCAAATCAAAACAAATGAATCAAACAAATAACAAATAATCATTCCCTGATTTATTTTTACATTAATGTTAATTTGTATGCTTTTCCCTCAATTTAGCAAAGATTCAGCTATGCCACTGGAAGGTAAATTGCATAAAAATAGTAATCTCCTTTTAAGACAAAGGTCTATTTTCATATAGCAGAATCAAATTTAAGAATGAATTTATATCTCAAAACTAACAATATATGTCTCACCATAAAGTATAATACTCCATAAAAAAATGGATGAAATATATATCTTTCAGAATAAATATTTGAATATTTTAATGATTCGTTAAGCTTATGAAACCAAATATATGTGCATACATAGAAGCCTTTTATAATCCCATCTTAAGTAGATAATTTAAAATAAATAAGATAAAATCCCTTGAAAGAAAGGTATATCTATAATGTGTGTATGTGTTGTCTATATATCATTAAAGTATATATATATATATATATATATATATATGCACATATATATAGCAACCCTGTTGAGTAGTGCTACAGTGTTCTTCAAAAAGTAATTTATCTACTAAAGTTCACCTTAATTTAATGTATTTGTAGAGATAATTACAATACTGGGTCTGTTCATTAACATTTCAAATCTCATTTAAATGTAAATTGTAATATTCTCTTTTGTGCAACAGTGGGTAGTTAGTGCCTTTCATGAGTTATAAGTAATTTGTTCCTCATTTGCTAAAAGACTGGATAAATAAAGAGATCTTTCTGGAGAGAAGATGTTAAACAAAATATTTTTCCCTTTATTTTATATTTTAAATTTACAATTAATCATCTTTTCAACAGATGTACTATTATTGACTCTTTGATATGCATAATGAGCATTGAACTATAAACATTTTTAACAAAATAGCATAATTAATTATACATAATGTTAATACTATATTTTCATAATTCATATTAGGAAAAAGTGTGAACAAGGTAGGTGCTTCCAAATAGATTATAAATGCTTTCAAATGCTAAAATTACACAGAAAACCTATAAACTATATTCATGAAGAAATGTTAAGACTTTTTTAAATAAAGTGATAATTTGAACAAATTTCATTTTTTCCTACTTTTTGAGACATAGAAAATAACTTGTTAATCTTAAATTAAATTTCAATATAGGGGATGTCAAATTACTTTATTGGATACCAGAAAATATTTACATTTCTGGAACTTTGCTATTTTATACTCAAGAAAAAATTTATCTATATTTATATCTATATGTCGATCTATGTATATATATATATATGTGTGTGTGTGTGTGTGTGTGTGTATATATATATATATATATATATATATATATATTCTCCTGACATTACTTTATATAGTATCAGAAGATACACATCAATCACATATTCAGAATAACTAAAGGAACTAGGAAATTGTTATCCCCAAAATTACAAAGATAAAGAGAGGGAGGATGTTTTCAAATAGTTTCATGGAAAAGAGACATGTTTTATCTACTGAGCAATAGGGGAGAAATTGTGAAATTAGAAAGAAGCTAGTATAAATTCCACAAAGACAGCAATTAGAACTACTCTAAAGCAGATTGAATGATCTCAACATCAGTAAAGGATTTCATGGAGGGTTAAATTTCATTCATTAAATTGAATAGAACAAATAATAATTTTTACCCTTGGTTCTATGAGTTGTGTGGACTAGAATTTTATTATGACAATAAACTTGGATTAGTGAAAATCATATCATTATTTTCATAAACTTCTAAATGAAATTCAGCATTTTTTGAAATTATAAAGTAGACAATATGTACCAATAATATTAATAGTCCTGAAGACTTCATAATCAACAAAAATATCAGAACATGAAATATAATTTATATTTAGCACTATGACTCTCATTACCTGTCTTCTCAATGGAGAACTTTATCTCAAATTTTGCTACATATGATTTATTAAGAATGTCCTTTTTTCTGTCCTCCCCTTCTTATATTTTCCTAATCTATTGCCTTAATATTTATTCATTCACCCTTTTTTCAAATAAAGAATTGGCTATTATTGTCAATGGAAAAATATAATGAAAGATTTGGCTATCAAAATTATAGAAATAGAAGAAAAATTTGCAGAACAGAAAATACTAACTTAGTATTTAAAAGTTTCAGTAATTTATTAATTAGATTGTTCATTAATTAATTAAAAATACAAAAGGATGGTGGCCTAAGAGTACCAAATCTAAAACTCTATTATAAAGCAGCAGTCATTCAAAATATGGTATTGTTATCCAGCCATTATTGAGAGCAATTTGGAACTATGCTCACAAAGTTATCAAACTGTGCATACCCTTTGATCCAGCAATGTTACTACTGGGTTTATATCCCAAAGAGATTTTAAAGAAGGGAAAGAGACCTGTATATACAAGAATGTTTGTGGCAGATCTCTTTGTAGTGTCCAGAAACCAGAAACTATATGGATGCCCATCAATTGGAGAATGGCTGAATAAATTGTGGTATATGAATATTATGAACTATTATTGTTCTGTAAGAATGACCAGCAGGATGATTTCAGAAAGTCCTGGAGAGACTTACATGAATTGAGGCTGAGTGAAATGAGCAGCATCAGAAGATCATTATATCATTATATACTTCAACAACAATACTATCTGATGATCATTTCTGATGGACGTGGCCTTCTTCAACAACGAGATGAACCAAATCAATTCCAATAGAGCAGTAATGAACTGAATCAGCTACATCCAGCAAAAGAACTCTGTGAGATGACTATGAACCATCACATAGAATTCCCAGTCCCTCTATTTTTGTCCAACTGCATTTTTGATTTCCTTCACAGGCTAATTGTACATTATTTCAAAGTCTGATTTTTTTCTGTACAGCAAAATAACTGTTAAAACATGTATACTTATATTGTATTTAATTTATACTTTAACATATTTAACATGTATTGGTCAATCTGCCATTGGGGGGAGGGAATGGGGGGAATGAGGGGAAAAAGTGGAACAAAAGGTTTGGCAATTTTCAATGCTGAAAAATTATCCATGCATATATCTTGTAAATAAAAAGCTATAATAAAAAAATATGGTATTGGTTAATAGTGATCAGTGGAATAAGTTAGATAGACATAATCAATGACTATAGTAATTCAGTATTATATAAACCCTCAAATTCCGTTTTCTGGGATAAGAACTTACTATTTCATAAAATTGGTGAGAATCTTGAAAAATGTTAGAAACTTGGTAACAACTTACTTCTGTCACTACATGCCAAAATAAGGTCAAATGAGTACATGATTTAAACATAAAGGGTAATATTATAAGCAAATTATTGGAGCAAATGATAGTTTACCTATCACAACTTTGGAGAAGAGAGGAATTTATGATCAAAGAAGAACTAGAAACATTATGAAATACAAAATGGACTTTGACTACATCAAATTAAAAAGGGTTTGCACAAAGAAAACCAATACCAACAAAATTAAAATGACAACACAATCTTGGGAGAAAAATTACAGTTATTCTTTCTGATAAAAGTCTCATTTATAACTATATGAATTTAAAAGAATACAAGGCATTCCTTATTTGATAAGTTTCCAAAGAATATGAACAGATAGATAATTTGCAGATGATGAAATTAAAGACATCTACAGTCATATGGGGAAAAAAAAGTGCTTTAAAACACTATTGATTAGAGAAATGCAAATTAAAACAACTCTAAGGCACCATCTTGCACCTCTCAGATAGTCTAAGATGATAGGAAAACATAATTATAATTGTTAGAGGAGATATGGGAAAACATGAATTATTGATGGAATTGTGAAATTATCCTACCATTCTGGAAAGAAATGTGGAACTGTGTCCCCAAAGGCTAAACAATTGTGTATACACTTTGATCTACCATTGACGCTACTGGGTTTGTTTCCCAAGCAGATCATATAGGAGAGCAAAGGACCCACATGTGCAAAAATATTTGTAGTAGTATTTTTTGGTGTGGCAAAAAAAAATGGAAAATGAGCAGATGCCTATCAGTTGGGGAATGACTGAATGAATTATGGTATATGCAAGTAATGGATATTGTTGTTCTATTAAAGTTATGAAAAAGCTGATTTGGAAAGGCTGGAAAGATTAACATGAACTGATGCTGAGCAAAACAAGCAGAACTAGGAATGCCTTGTACATAGCCACAGCAAGATAATGGGATGACTATAAGACTTGATTCTTTTTAGCAGTTACATGATCCAAAGCAATCACAATAAACTTGGGATGGGAAACACCATCTGCATCCAGAGGGAGAACTATGGGGACTAAATCAGCACATGCTATGTTCCCTTTTTTCTTCTGTTTTTTTTTCTTTTATGTTTTTTTCCCCCCTTTTGTTTTGATTTTTCTTTCCTAACGTAATTCATAAGGAAATTCATTTTAAAAATAAATGTACATGTGTGACATATAAAACAATAAAAATTGTACATAGTTAAATGTAAATTATATAGTTAAGAAGTTATATATGTGTTACATATATAGAAAAACTTAACATGAATATAGAACGCTGAGGAATAATTCATTCACTACCAGAAATCATGAGAAGAATGAACAAGCTAACATCTTGGTCTAGGATGAAATATTATTTTTTCAAGATTAATGTATATGATAAAGTCAAAGAATCAAGAAATGCATTCATAAGACAATATTGAGTGAGGGAAGCAGAGATAAAGGAAGTACATAAATGATTACAAAAGTATAATCAAATAAAATCATCACTTTATATTTCATATTGTCAAAACTCAAGGATATTCTGTTTTAATTTTCTGGTTCATTTCATATAAGGTTCATATAATTGTTAGTTTTAATTAGTACAATTTGAAGTATATTTATGTCATTTAGCACCATGTAAAGTGTAGGAGTTATTGAATCTTAAAGAAACATCCATATACAATTTTCTTATAAATGAGGCATAAATGAAAATACCTCAAATACCTAATATTCCATAAAATATAATAAAAATATTATGCACACTATAAATGGATTAGGACTTGCAGGAGAACTCAGTTTTAAGTGATATTAATTTAAAAGGGTTACACATTTAAAACTGATCTTATTAAAATTATTTTTTTCAATTTGCTTATTATCTTTTATCATAATATTTATGTTTTAATAGCTACTTATTTCATCATGATTCCTGAAAATACACACACACACACACACACACACACACACATACACACACATATATATATAAACATCATTAAAAATTTTTTCTGATTTCCTGAATGCATATTCTCTGAAGCATATTCTTTCAGTATGATGTAAGTATTTACTTACATTGAAGGAATTTATATATCTTCCTGTAGTTACTCTCATCTTTACCGTGCAGTATAAAGCCATTGGAAATAACTTTCAGGTCCTCAGGAGTAAGACAGCCTTTGTTGATAAGAATATTACATTTTGTAGTGTAATGTGTCAGAAAAAAAAGAAAACATTCAACATCACTCTGTCTAATTGCTCTACCAGTCTAGACAAAAAGAGAATTGAAATCTAGAAACACAATATAGGAAAATTCCTGGTTTGTTTGTTCATATTGTATTTGCATATTTTCTCCTTTCCTGTCTTCTCCTAGGTAATGTTCATTTATTTATTTTGCTGGTACATAGTCTTTTAACACTGATTTTATTTCACTTTTGTCTGAGTGTTATAGGAATTGTAGTAAAGACTATGTTATCTTGCTTTTTTTGTTTTAATGGGATTCTGGTCCAATATCAAAAGACAGGTAGATGGGCGATTGATTATGCTTCCGGACTCTTTCTAGGATTTTTGATTTTTGACGAAGAGATTACCTCTACTGTTATTGACCAATAGCTCTTCTCCAATGTCTATTCTAACATATTATTAGTATTCCAAATATATTCCTAAAGGAGAGAGAATACTCTTACCAACCAGCATAAATATTTGGTGATCTCAGCAGTAATATTTATCAACAGCAGGAGCAGTGGCATTGTATAATCATCATCATTTTGTTATTGTCATAGTTTTCCATGGCTAGCACTTTTACAGGGTTTTCTGCAATATCTCAAGTCAAAGAGCAGTTTTAAGCTGTTAAATTTCAAATCTGCACTATTTATAAAATTTGAATGGTATTTAAAGGTTATCAATATTTTATATGTTTTATTGAATTATTTTATTCGATCATTATTACTCTATTAGAGGCACAGTTATCATTGATAAATTAAAAAAGGAAAAATGAAACACAAATAAGCGCAATATTTTAGTGACCATCATGTAGCTAGCAAAGAACAGTTGTGGAGAAAATTTATTTTTGAGGGACATTTGTATTGTATGCTATAAATTTTATTTGTCTCAATAGCATAAATATATAACAGTAGTCTATAACTCAATTAATGTTCATAAAAGCTTCTTTATTCTTTTGTAGAAAGGATAATATATATTATTCTTTTAATTTCATATCTGAATCTATACTTTCAATTGCCAATCAGTTATAACAGTAGTGTTCTGCATCAGTAAAACTAGGAATTACTATAGATTTTTTTAATTGTACACAATTAAATTATTAAGTTTGCAGAAAGTTTACTTTCCTTAGTCAGATATTGTTAAGTATTTACTGTCCATTAATACCTTGAAATAACCATACACATATAGGCAGAACAGAAAACCCACATGCCATATAAATAACTAATGTTACCATAAATCATAGAAAATGTATTAAGAATGGATTCCTTATAAGGCTCCTATGAAGGAAGGTTTATTAAATTATTACCAATTAAACATTAAGACATTAAGGATCATTTTACTGTTAATTTTAACCTAATACTTCCCAATATTACAGAAACTGCAATAAGATTAATGTCTATTTATTTAAAATGACATGAAGTTTTTATAATCCAATCTCTGTATCATTATTACTCTATCTGTAATAGGAATAAAAAAACAAATACCTTAAAATCTAGCATAATATAAAATATTCTAGGAACAACATACAATTTCTCATTTAATATTCAAAGCTAATTAGGTATGAATAGATTATTAATCAAAGAAGAGGAAAATGTGAACTAGAGAAAACTGAAATCATACAAGTAAATATTTTCTTTTTATAGATGTATTAGGAAAGATTTTAAAAGAGAAAACTCAATAACTTTCTCAAAAAGTCATAAAGCAATACCTAGCAAAACAAAAATTGACACCCACATCTTCTTATCCAGAAGTAAAGGACCTTTTCTGATATGCCATATAAATTACACATTTTGCCTGTAATGTAAAAAGACAGAATTAAGGTCACTTCAATTAATTTGATTTAAAAACAAATAAATATATTATGAAAATAAAAAAGTGAAATGATTGACTCATCTTAATGTTTGTGATAAAGGAGAGGAAATAAATACTTAGTCTGACATGCATCTGTGGCATATCAAAGGGAGGATTTTAGGAAAAAAATTCTACCACAGAAGACACTGAGGAGTTAAATTGGAAAACAATGAATGTTGAATGTTGCATGCAATATAGAAGTTGATTTAAAGAAAGTTGGTTCTTGGTTCTCTAGAGATCCATATTCAACTACATGCATTTCTTTTGAGAGTAAGTTATGAAGAGTTTAGAGTTACTCAATCTTCCTTCTGATCTAGGTCCTAAATCCAACCATTATAGTTACTGGAAAATATTAGTGAATATATTAAAATATTCTGCTCTAGATGTCACATACATGAAGTACACAACTGACAGACTAATATGTTATGAGAAAATTATTTTCAAATTACAGGAAGGATTAATGTGATCTAATGGAAAAAATATCAGGTAATGTAAGAGTAGGAAGAATAAATATTTTTTGGGAAAAAAAACAACTCTGCAGTTACAATAGAAAACTGTTTCATGACAAAAATTAGAATTGTTCTGAAGGCATATATCTGTATATAATGAAAACTCACCAGCAACTTAAATGAAAAAAAGTGAATAGAGGATACAAAATATAAATGAGGTGTTATTCTCTAAGTACATCAAAGTTTGAGTGTGTGTGTGTGTGTGTGTGTGTGTGTGTGTGTGTGTGTGTGGCTGTACTTAAAGAAAGAAAAGGATCAAAGAAGGAATTTGTGATTTTTAGTGGGGTAGATAGTGACTTGATGCTGATGGTGGTGGTGCTGGTGATGTGTGATTAATTTATTTGATCATATTTTGTTTATTTAGTGACAAAAGGAAGGATGCTTAAAAGAGGAAAAATGTGACAGGAAGTGATGAACAATATAAAAAGGAATACAATAATAAAGCAACTACTTGCCCTCATGTGATCTTTATTCTTTTGACACAGATGATCTTTATCATCAGGTACCAAATCAACAATAAAATGTAATAACTGAAATAATTTTGACACTTGAAAACATGAAAAATGGTAAGGGTTTCACGAGATTAGTTAAGGAGAAATATTCCCCTTATATATACATAACATGGATTAGTGATCTTGACTGATTCCTGGGAAAATTTAAGATTAATCATTTAAAAATAATGGGCAAATGTCTAGAAAATATGATGATCAAAAAGAGCAATTTAAAAAATAGGTCATGACAGTATAATTTTATTTCCTTTTTACAGAATAACTAAACTAGAAGGTGAGAATGATTATGTGGATACTGATTACTTAGATTTTAGCAATGTGTTTCTTAAGATATAGACTGATGATACTATAACTAGATTGATACAGAAATGGTTGGATCACCAGATTCAAAGAACATCAATATCAACCTGGAAGAATTTCTCCACTAAAAATGTTAAGAATTTCTGATTGTCTCTGTGCTTTTTTTTACATTTTCTTTATTTCTTAGATAAAGACATAGATTATATGTTCATCAAATTTGAATATAACAATAAATTTGTAAGACAAAATTAACATTGTAACTGGTAGAGGAATGATCTGAAAGAATATTGGCAAAATATAATATTGTATTGCATCTAATAAATTTAAAATCTTACCCTTCAAGATGAAAAAAAAATCATCTCAAAGATAAGATAAAATTAAAAAAAAGTTTTTATTTGAAAATAAAGGATTTTTTAGTGGGCAAGAAGCACAATGGTGACAACAGTATAAGTGATTTTGGACTGCTATGACAACATGGGTTACAGTAGTTTGGAGATAACAATACCATTGTGGTTCTGCCTTTCTGAGTACTCAACTAGAGTATTATATTCACTTTTCAGCATTATGATTTTAAAAAAAAGGTAAATTGGAAAGTGTCCATAACAAGGTCAATAAGTAAGGAGAAATGACTTAATTTGTGTTATATAAAGAAAAGAATTGATTGGTCATGTTTAGCCTGGAGAACAAAAAAACCTCCTGGAGCCTGGACATTTTTAAGATATAAGCATGGTGTTTATAGGCTGTCATGTGGTGGAGGAATTAGCTTTGTTCTCATTAAGCCCAGAAACAAATCCAGGATCTACTAGAGGTTGAAAGAGCCAAATTTAGGATTAGAATTAGGCTAATATGAATAATATATAAAACAACATATAATATAATAAAACTTCCCAACAATTAGAATTAAAAGTCAGATAATCTTTCTCAAGACATGGTGAGTCTCTTCTCCTTGAAGGTTTTTGAAAAGAGGCTAGACTACCACCTGTCAAGCATCTTATAATGGTAATTCTTGTTCTTTATTGATTGGACCATATGACTAGTAAGTTTCATTGAAACTTTCTAATTCTTTGATTCTTTAAGAACCGTATTGAAACAAATTCACTAAATATATGTGTAAATTTATATGAATATATACATACACGTATGCACATATCATGTATACTTGTGTATCATACACATATGTGTTTATATATCATGTGTATTTTCCCCAACAATATTTAGTAATCTGCTAGAAGTTACAAAACCTATGCTCACATTCTGACAATGATCTCTACTAATTGTATGATTTTCTTCCATCAATTTTTT
The DNA here is from genome assembly GCF_902635505.1 of Sarcophilus harrisii. Classification (NCBI taxonomy): domain Eukaryota; kingdom Metazoa; phylum Chordata; class Mammalia; order Dasyuromorphia; family Dasyuridae; genus Sarcophilus; species Sarcophilus harrisii. The sequence continues at coordinate 420,410,312 of NC_045426.1, forward strand.
TTTAAGTTTTTTAATGTTTCTTAGATAAAAGTTCTTATTCTTAGTGCAATTTGTAATATGACTTTAATTACCTTGCATCAAATGTCTTCTGAAGCTTATACTTTAGTGGGAAACATAATAGATTTATATTTCTTTAGTACTTTGATGGTTTTCTCATCTACTCTTTGTGGACACTTAATCATTATCAAAATGTACATATTAAGTTCCTTCCAGTTTCCAGGCAATTTAATAGATAATAAGTATGCAAAGATTTTTAAAAAGATCCCAAATTTCAAGCTTGTAATCTACTGATACAAAACAACTTATATTCATATAAATATATGAAAAATACATACTCTTTTCAAAATTGAGACTGTCATTCTAACTATGAATGTAGTATTTTATATTAATGTACACAGAAATCAAAGCATGCCCTGAGACAATATTTTATTAAGTCCTTAACTCTTTCAAAGAACTCTCAATCCCCAGTAATGACCATCCTTATAGAAACCTTTCACAAAGTAAAACTGTAGAGGGCTGGAACTTTGGAGAGGTATACTTGAAACAAGGATAGTTACAATAAGGGGTTAATTCAGTGGAATTGAAGAGATGATGGTTCTTTTGTATATATATACTTAGTACTTAGCATGGTGATGTAATCGTTCTCTAGTTCACAATATGCATAGTGTACTGTAATGATATAATCATACCAAGGTATTTAAGGGCTAAGAAGGACTGAAAAAGAGACATTACATTTTTGACCATCCTCCTGGAGTCTCTTCTGCCTCCTGCACTCCTCCAATAAGATCAAGGGTGGTCCTGAGATCCTCCAGAAAGCTAGCCCGAACATTACATTTTGGCACCCAACATGGACCTCGGACCTACACTCAGCAGCTTGACTTACATGATCGTTAAGTTCTGTGGAGAAGTCCCTGTGATCTGGAAATAGGGTGAGTAAATTAGTCACTTTCGTTTTTTTTCTCTAAAATTGGGCAAATACTAAGGAAAAAGCCTTCCCTATCCGAAGGGAAGTGTGTAGCAAGCATAGTTAGGTTAATAAAAAAGTAAGGCTTGATTGTAAATTGGAAGCAGATCATTGGACTCTTAGAAACATTAGAGTATACATCTCCTTGGTTCTCTAAGGAAGAAAAATTAGAGCCAGATATGTGGGAATTAGTGGAAAAGCAACTAATTGATTATTATAATGATAATGGACCTGCTTCAATTTCTGAGGAAGCATGCTATATATATAAAATAATGCAATTGGCTTTAAGGAATCCCACAAGTTTTAAAATATGCAAAAAGGAGAAAGAGTATGAAGGGGATGGTACTGACAAAGCAGCTGAAAAGCATGAAGTAAAACCTACAATCAAATACATTACAGTCTTTCAGTGTAGATTACACATATGTATGTACATTTTAATTCTAAGATGAGTGGATGTATCTATGTACTTATATGTGCCTAAACACACTTATTTTTGATGATTTAAATTCCAAAATAAATGTGAAGTGTAGGTATATCTGTATATGTGCATACACACTTATACATGTGTGTACATATGTATTGGTTATATGAATACATATATTGCTGGCTGGCTGTCCATTATCAAAAAGGATCAATGACATTGGGAGTATTATGTCTTGACATACAAATGAATTGGATTAAATGAGACAGAGCTGTGAAAAAACATTATCTTCACTATCTCCTCCAAAGTCATCTGAGTCCAATGTCAAGGTATAGATCAGGACACCTGAAGATGACCCCAGTTGTCTTGGAAGACCTTGACCTTTTAAAGCTAAGATATTTTCCATTTATTAATCTCTACGAGTACATACCCATCTATATGTGTGTATACATATGCATATAAATATATTCATATATACATATTCCTGTGTGTATATATGTGTATACATGCAGATGTATGAATACCTCTACATATGACCACTCATTTTTGGAAATAACAGTATCTTTTAAAATAAAATCCTCATTTATTATAGCACTAGATATGACAAAGCATTTTCTTTCCCTAAAATACATAATCCTGCAGATAAATTTAAGGCACATTTTCCAGTAAATTCTTGTTATTACTTTTAATTGGAAAAAATATCATTATTTACTTTCAGGCCAGTCAATTGAAAACTCTGCAGCTCATTTTGCTTTAAAAAGTAAGCCTAAAAAGGTAACATTCAACTGGTAACATAAAATGAACAATTTAATTTTTATGCTTTTATAATTTTAACAGAATATTGTTTTTCAAGGCAACCACTGGGTTATAGATACCTGCTGTATTAGTTCACTCTTTCATCCACCCTTGTCTGGAGTATTTGCAACCACATCCTAAGTGAAGTTCTAACCTATAGACTTTATTATTTTCCTAAATCCAAGCATGATTCTCTTATTTCATAGGTCAAGTACTTTTATTCAGTCTCATTACTTTTAGGATACAATACCAACTCCTCAATGGGTCTTTAAAGCCCTTTATTTTCTGGCATAAATATAACTCTATAACTATTTCCCTGACATCCAAATTCCAATTAAAATATTTGATTTCTGTTTCATAAATACACTATTGGTACATTCTATCAATTACATATATATATCCCTGAATTTTTTTTAAATTTCTGGTTCCCAAGAAAATATTAAGGTTTGTTCTGTGTCCTGTAGAAACTCTTTTTGCATCATATAATTTATACAGATATGTTTTTAAAATCCCTACACATTTTGGTTTATATATGATATGACACAATAGACTAAGTTCATTGAGATCAAGGGGTGTATGCACACATATATACATGCATACTTATATATATATATATATATATGTGTGTATACATATATAATATATATATATATATATATATACATACATACATATATTATATATAATACACACACACATTTACATTTTACTCCTAAGGAATGGAATTGAGTAAAACACAGTCACACATTTAGCACTTAAAAAGTGCCAGGCACTATAGTATAAGCAAAAAAAGGTTTAAACAACAATACTAGCAGGACCAACAATTTCCCTGATCAAAGAATTAATATGCAAATAGAATGCTTGCATAAATAGTAGGTCCTTTTTTATTGGAATGAAACATTAGAGTTTTTGGTGAGTTTGGAGTAAATTAGCTTTTGTTTTGCAGATTAAACAATCTTTACATCATTTTTACCTGAAACAATGAAATTATTAGAAGAAATTAATTTAAATAACTTGCATATTCAATACAGTTGCAAGAAATTAATGCATCCTCAGAATCATCAATAATTCTTTTTCATGCGAAAAAAAGTTTAGTGAGATTTAATGAAGACAGTGGAAGTGATTATTGTTAGCTACTAAAAATCAAGTATAGAATCAAATTTCATGACTGTTAAGTCATAAAAATTATCTGTAAAATTCATAAAAACACTTATAATTTGTAATGTTAAGATTTTAAGCATTCTTTGCATATATCATTTTATCAAAACCAAAATATAAAAGTACGTGACATCAATAACACTACTTTCACTTTTCTGATTTTATATTTTAGAGGACTGTTATTGCCATTCATTTTTTCTAAGTCATTCTAATTATCCATCCCAATCAGAAGTTTTCACCTCACTGCCTTCTATTTGGACCTTATGTAAAGTACATGTACAGCTTATTAATATTGATGGGTTATGTTTTCCCTGAGATATACATCATTTTACTCTTTTAGGCATTTTACAACATACACCTACACAGTTGCTATATTTGAAGTATTTAGACAAATAGTTTGTTTGATTATGTTGCCCCATTGCTAAAATGGATAATGTAGTGTTTATAGGTTCATGATAGTATTTTGTAACATGGAAGCTTTCAATTTTTTTCCCCAACAATATTTGTATCATCAGAAAATATTTTAACATGAAAATCTCAAAATATAAAAATTCTGAAATAACATATACAATTGAAAAAATGGACTAAATGGCAAGACATGGAAAATTCAAATATCTGCTTACTTTCTACCAAATTCAACTATTGAATAAATGTTAGATTGACAAAAAAAAAACTGAATAAAAGAATTTAAAGATTGAAAGACAGAGCTAAAATGATGAAGAGAAGCTACAAAGTTGGCTGAGCTCTCCACAATTGCTAAGTCAAGCTTCTAAATGTATTCTGGCATGACATAATTAACAAAACTTTACAATGAAATAATTTTTTAGATCAAGCTGTCTTGTATGGACTTTAAGAAAAGTTTGCCTCACTTGGATAAAAGGGAAGCATAGCACAGGCATGGTACAGTTATTATAGCAAGAGGTTCTTAACCAAAGCATAGATGAACAGTTAATCCTCCATCCTGGCTCAGTGGCCACTTGTGAGTCCTGCAACCCAGGCAAAGAAGACAAACTGTTATCCCCAAACTCTGGCACAACAGGTTGGATTAGTTCAGGTCAACAAAAAACACAGGACGAAACCAAAGCAGAAAGACAGCTTCCTCTGTGCCCTAGGAGCAGAGTTCAACTTTTAAATATGAGCAAAAACCCAAAAGGGCCCTGTTCCTAGAATGCCACCATGAAGACAGGGAAAATCAGAACACATATCCAGGAGAGAAAGAAATGGCAAAATCCCTACATGTCAAGCAACAAAGGAGAATACACATTGCTCTCAAGCTCAAAAAATTTTCTTGAGAGATCAAAAAGGATTTTAAAAATGAAATAAAAAATACAGAAGAAAAAAGTTGGAAAAGAAATAAGAGATATGCAGAAGAACTATGAAAAAAAGTCAAAATTTTGATAAAGGAACCTCAAAAATTGATTGAAAAAATAAAAACTCCTTGACATGTAGTTTTGGTGAAGTGATAAAAATGTACTGAAAAAAACAATTCCTTAAAAAAATGAGAGAAAAAATGCAGTCAGCTTTACATATACTTGTTTATCTATATGTATATATATGTTTGTGCATGATTATAGAATTTTATGTATATGTATATGGGCAAGTATATGTGTATACATATATGTTTATATGTGCAAGTATAATGATGTACATATATATGCATGCAGATACATGTATATTCATGCTTAATTTAACCCTTTTGGGGAAAAGTCCAAGAAGGAGAAAAATAGAATAAAAAATGAAAAGCAGAATACAAAAGAAAAACTACAAGGAAGCAAAGAGATGAAGTATTTATCATATAGGATTTCTTGAAATGGAAATGTATTGCTTTATATATATTGAATCCTCTTGCATTCTGCTATGCATATGATTTTTTTTTCCTTTATTTAATCTTAAGTGAAATAAAAATAAATTATGAAATATATTTCTGGGAGCCAGTAGGTTCCTAGAGAAAAACTACTACATAATCAGTCCAAATTACTGCTATGAGACTTTAGTGACATTTCATTTTAACACTTCACTGAAGTGTACCACAATAACTAGTTAGTTTAAAAATACAGATTTAAATTGTGTAGTAAGAAAAATGACAAATTATCTATTATCTTTGTGATTCTTTTTGACTGTTTCTACCTCTGAATTTTTGTGGCTCATTCACTCTAGAATTTGTTTAGAGACTTGATTTAGTCTTAGAGAAAATAGGAGAGTTCAACAAAATTCCCAGCTTATCTCTGCTATCTTTATTCAGTTCCCAAAAAGGTATAATTTTGATTACATTAAGTTGAAAAGGTTTATGCAAGCAAAGCCATTGAAGTCAAGACTAGAAGGGAAGCAGACAGCTGGAAAACTTTTTTCTTTTCTTTTCTTTTTTTCTTTCTTTTTTTTTTTTTTTAACAACCTGTGTTTTTGAAAAAGTCTTCATTTCTAAAATATATTGAGAGCATAGTCAAATTTATAAGAATACAAGTCCTTTTTCAAATGATAAAGTCTTAAAGCACATGAACAGATAATTTTTAAAGAATGAAATTAAAGGAATCTATAGTTTTATGAAAAAAAAATACCTAAATCATTATTGATTAGAGAAAGGCTAATAAAATAACAGAGGAACCACCTAATACCTATTGGATTGGTTAAGATGACAAGAAAAAATGATAAATGGCAGAGAATGCAGGAAAACTAGAACATTATTGAATTATTATTGGAGCTGTGAACTGAAACATACATACTGGAAACGACCTGAGGACTCCCAAGCCCTTTTTATCAGCAGTGCAAGTTTTGAGTCTGTGTAAAAATACTTATAGCTGTTCTTTTTGTTGTGTCCAGGAATTAGAAAATGAGTGCATGCCCATTGATTGGGGAATGGCTGAATAAGTTATGGGATATGAATATAATGGAATATTATTTTTTCTATAAAAATTATGAGTGAGATGATTTCAGAAAAACCTGGAAAGATTTACATGAACAGATATTAAGTGAAGGTAGTGGAACCAGGAGAACATTATATGCAGTAATTAAAAAGTTATGTTCGATTATAACAGTCTTTGCTCTTCTCAAAAATATAGTAAAAAAAGAAAATTTCAAATGAGGAAATTTCCAATAACGTATTGATTTATACCAGTTTCCACAACAGGACTTTCTTAAATTGCTAAACACATTGCCCATGCATTTAAAACCCACGATGATAACATAAAGATATTAGGTGTGAGATCTCAAACAGAAATATAAAAAGCCTCTGAACCCCAGAATAATTAGGACTAGGCCACACTCATCCAACACCAGAAGGAACTGCAGCACCAGCATAAGGAAGCCTGAAGTTATTGTCATCTATAAAGGAAGCTTGGGACAATCATCCCCTTCCCCTAAGAGCAGACATCAGATTTAAAATAAATGAGCAAAAAAAACCCCAAAAGAACTCTCACCTAGTTGGCTTTTATGAAGAATGAGAAGAATAAGCTTCAAATCCTGAGTATCCAAAAGACAAATCATCTCCAGATGAAGCACCAAAGGGTGATATGATTTGGTCACCATTTCACAAGGCTCTTTTCAAAATCTATGTGTTGGTCACAGGAGTTGTTACCTACAGTAATGATATTTCAATTGAATATCACATAATTCAGATTCATGGCCTGGTTTCTTGTGAATATAAACTCAATATTTGTTCTACCATACTAGTTTCTTCTATTAAATTAGAACAAAAAGAAGTATTTTTTTAAATTTTGGGTTTCCCTTAATAACTTTGGTTTTTTTAAATGTCACCAATTTCACCTTTCAACAATTGTTACATATTAGTTTTAATATAAAATACATGTTTTATTCATAATTGTAGGATAAATCAGTTGTGGTGATCTCAAATATCTTCACACTATTAATACATACTGACAATTAGTCAACATTACTAATGAGGAATTGTATTTTATTTAAGTCAATTTATGAAAAATACAAAATCATGGTGTGTGTGTGTGCGTGTGTGTGTGTGTGTCTGTGTCTGTGTCTGTGTGTATCTTTAAAATGAATTTTTCTTGACTCTCATTTTGGGAAAAGGAATGGAGATAAAATGTTTTTTTTTTTTTTTTCCATAATAATCTCCAACACATTTTAGCACCACTCCCTAACTTTACTTTGTAAACAGGAAAGTAAAAAACATAAGGCATTCAGTAAGGTTAATGTTTTATTCCTACATAAGAAAATTATATTTATAACTTTAAAAAAATTTCTTATTACAAAAACACTTAGAAGGAATATATGTAGACAGAAGACAAAGGTTTTAGTTGATTATGATGAGTTTACAGCTAAAAAGGCAGGTGGGCATAGACAAGATGATGGAGAGGAGAAAAGTCTTTATAGGAAATTTCCCTGGCATCCCTCAGATCAACACCAGAGCAAATTACTGAACTGGTTTTGAAGTGACAAAATCCATGAATATTTAGAGTGTAACAAATGTCCAGCAAAAGATGTTTTATAAGAACTTCAGAAGAACATGTTTGAGAAAAGTCACTATGGTGAATGAAATGCATATTTAATTAGGTAAAAAATAATTGCTTCATGCTGTAGAGGTTCTAGGTGCAAATATGTAACATGAATATATAATAATCTGAATCAGCAGTTTCATCATATTCGCTATATTCTCTAGGGAGCCCATGTGTAACAGTGAAGTCAGTGGATTTCAAAAAGTGTTCCAAGTTTGAGATTTAGTGGGATAAGATTGCTGATCAACTAAGACAACAAAATACTAAAGATAATAGAAAGGCATAGATTTGAAATGTTTCACCCAGAGTTCAAAATGATGATAAGAACATGGTATAACTAATGTGAAGATGATGGTCTGAAGGGTGAAAAAAAATTGTTTAGAATTAGGAGGTCACGTTGATTACAAAGAATTGGCTTTAGGGATGCAAGGCAGAGGGAGAGGTAAAATGACATAAGATTGTAATTAGATATAGGAATTTCAAAGGTCATGAACACTGAACTGATACATTTGTGGATGATGAAAAGTTTAAGAAAATGATTATGTTTGGATGTGGCAGAGATGGGGTAGAGAGGTCATGTAAAGTGAGTAAGTTGAGGAACTGTGAAATTATAGGGTTTGAAAGTTGATAAGTATAATGAACTAACTCCCTTTATATGAGTGCAGAAGTTGAAATATGAAAATTTAGTGTGAACTGGAGACTAAACCCTTTGGAAAATGAGAAAATTATTCAAGAGATTGGAGAACAATAGTTACTAGTATCTGAGTAGATTTAGATTAATTGAAGGTCAAAGGAGTAGAGGTTCCTGAGTATTACTTCTTTTGTAGTAATTTTTACATTTTTTTTCAATATTTACATTTTCCCCTTTATACATATCTGCTTTTGGGAATCTCATTTTCTCATCATTTCAATTACAATTAGTAATCAGATGTTAATATTTTAAAAACAATAATTTGAGGCAAGATGGTGAAGTAAAATGAGGAAGCTACTCCAGCTTTCCCAATTTACCTCGAAAACCAAATGAAACAAGGCCTCAAATAGAGTCTGATAAAAACTTCAAGAAACCTTAGTCTTACTGGGGTAAAAAGGGAGTTCGGCCCAGCTCTGAAGAGGCTGAGAAAACCATTTAGAGGGTTTTAATCAGAGCAGACACAGACGATCAACTGAGACCTTTGATTCTGGCTCAATATAGTAGAAATCTTCCAGAAAGAAGGGAGGGAGGTGAGCATTGTCTGTAGCTTGATTTCATCAGGTTTGGTTTACAGAGGGAATAACTTTATTACTCACTTGGGTATAGAAACTGATCCAACCCTATAAAGTAATAGGAGGAGAAAAATGAAAGAGAAACTGGATATAAGGGAGGGCAGAAACAGTAGGAAAAATGATAAGAGAAGGGAGCAGGGTGATGTAAGATGAGGTAGTGGATGCTGTGGGTTTGAAAACAATACTACTAATAGGAAGAGGGGAGGGGTGATAGAAGATAAAGTAATATTTGAGTAGGTTAAAAAAAACATTACTAATGACAGTGTGAAAAGGAGAATAAGATTATCAATAGAAAAGAAAATAGGATAGAGGGAAATAACTGAGATAGTAATCATAAGTTTGAATGTAAATTGGATGAACTCTCCCATAAAACCAAAGCAAATAGCAGACTGGATTAAAAACAGAATCCTATAATGTATTGTTTACAAGAAATACATTCCACATAGAGAGACACATACAGAGTAAAGGAAAAAGGCTAGGATAGAATTTATTATGCTTCTGCTGAAGTAAAAACAAAAACAAAAACAAAAACAAAAACACAGAGGTAGCAATTCATATCTCAAAGCAAAAGTAAAATAGATCTAATTAAAAAGCATAAGGAAAGAAAGTACATATTGATAAATGGTACAATAAAGTAGCAATGGCATTAAATGTATATCTACCAAGTAGTAGAACACCTAATTTCCGAGTGAAGATATTAAAAGAGAAAGAAATAGAGAGCAATCTCTATTATTGGAGTAACTCAAACTTTCCTTCTCAGTATCAGACAAAATAAAGAAGACAGAAAGTAGGGCAGTTAATAGGATCTTAGGAAACATAGACCTCTAGAGAAAATTCAGTAGAAAACAAAAAGGAATGGAACTGTTTTTGGCAGTACATGGTACCTACACAACAATGGACCATGTATTAGGACATAAAAACATCACAATCAAATGAAGAAAGGCAGAAATAGTAAACACCTTATTTTCAGTCCATGATACAATAGAAATTATATATTATAATTTATTATTATATTCAATATTGGGCCATGGAAAGATAGGCTAAAATATAAATAGGAAATTAAATAATCTCATTCTAAAATTTGAGTGGGTCAAACAACAAATCAGAGAAACAATCCAGAATTTCATCCAAGAGAATGATAATAATGATACAACATACCAAAATCTATGGAATATGGATTATAGACCAGATTGCACATACTATCATAAACTCTTGTAGAAGTTAAACCATTATAAATCAGTCACCGATGGTAAGAAAAAAAAGAGTGAAACCATATGAGCCAACAAATGTTTTATCTTGTCTTGGAATAAACTTTTCAATTTCAAAACTCTATTGTTTATCATGCAAACTGAATTTATCCTTTGTATTATAGTAACATTTACTTAAAAGAGCCAGGTAGGGATAAGTATAAGTTGCAAAAATAAAATAAAATAATTGCTCCAATAAGAAAACTTGTCTTCATTGTACTTTGCTTACAGTTAAAATTGGTTCACAAAGAATAACATTTTAAAGGCAAGTTTTCTTATTGCATTAATTATTTTGTGTGTGTATATATATATATATATGTTTATGTATAAAAGCATACATACTTAGTATTGAAAGTGTCATAGTTATTTTCAATAACATTTATTAAATTCTAGTGAGTATGACACAGGTTACTTTGCACTTCAGTTTACCAGACTGAATGGTTGGTGTATACTTCTGGTAATGAACTTTTGCAAAAAGAAAAAATCATTTGTCTTCATGCTAACAAATTAAATGTTAAGCTTACCTTAAAAAATAATTATATGGGGCGGAGCCAAGATGGCGGAGAAGACACACGGGACTTTCTAAGCTCTTCTCTTACCCTCTTTATCAATATTATATCGAGCCTCAAAAATAGTCTTGACTGCTACAATTCATAAAGATAAGAAGTAGAACAACCCACCAGCCAAAGAAAATCTGCAGTCTCGCCAAAAAAAGGTTGGTTCCGGGGCCAGGGGGGAGATCAGCACAGACTGGGAGAGAAATTAGGTTCTGAGGAGAGCCTCAAACAGAAAGTGAAAGCACAGATCTCAGCACAAGTTCGCAGGCCCAACCCACAGTATGGGGCTTTTCCTTGGGGCAGCTGTGATCCTGCACGGCAGGAGGACCCAGCCCGGGTTAGCCTCCCATCTGTGCAGTGGGGAGCTCGGCTTGGGGCCATAGAGCTTTTCCAGGGCTGATTTGCATCAGGCAGAGATACTGGGCAGAGTTTGTAGCGGTCTGCGGTCTGCAGTCAGCTGCTAATACTCACAGTCCCACAAGAGGCTCTGGCCTGGGGCATTGACACTTCACCCCTTAGTCTCTAGCCAAGGGCAATCGCTAACCCACACAGCCCAACTGGGCACTTCAATAGCTCGGCTAGTGCTGAATACACTTCCTGTTGGGAGAAGGGAAGACTCTCACTCAGAGCACTCCCATACCTCGGAGCCAGACATCAGTTTACATCTCTCCCTGCTCTGCAGAGGAAACTGGTAACCCCCTTGCCTAGGAGACATACCCTAAAGGCTTTAAAACATGAAGAAAAAGATGAAAAGAACCACAGCTTCTATGCCGAAAAAGAGCAGGTCAGCAAACCTGAAGAGACCTCAAACAGCAAAATGCATCAGACTGTCCTCCTTACATGATGCTCCTCATAGAAAAGACCATTAAAAGTCTCAAAAGAGAGTTAGAAGATAAATGGGAAAGGAAAGAGAAGCCTTATAAGAGAGCAACAACTTCCTGAAATACGAATTGAAAAGTTAAAAAATTCCAGGAAGTACTAGGAAAGAAAATTGGTGAATTGAAAAATAAAGAATTCACTAGAAAGTAGGATTTGTGAATTGGAAAAAGACAAGAACTCATAAGAAAGTAGGATCGTGAATAGGAAAAAAAAATAATTCACTAAAAAAAAAAATTAGAGAAATGGAAAAAAATTCCACAGACCAAAACAATACATTTAAAAAACTCAATTGGACATATACAGAAAGAAGTAAAAAAAGCTAATGAAGAAAATAATTCTTTAAAAATTAGAACTGAACAAATAGAAACTAATGATTCATTGAGACAGCAAGAATCAGTCAAGCAAAACAAAAAATGACAAACTGCAAAAACCATGAATTATCTACTTGCAAAACGACAGACTTGGAAAAATAGATCAAGGAGAGATAATCTGAGGATTATTGGACTTCCTGAAAACTATGATGAAAAAAGAGCCTAGATACTATTTTAAAGAAATCATCAAAGAGAACGCCCTAGATGTAACAGAATCAGAAGGTAAAATAGGCATTGGAAAGAATTCACTGAACACCTTCTGAAAGAAATCCTAAAATAAAACCCCAAGGAATATTGTGGCAAAATTTCAGAACTATCAGATTAAGGAAAAATTTTAACAGCCAAAAACCATTTGAATACTGAGGTGCCACAATAAGGATCACCCAAGATCTGGCTGCCTCTACATTAAAGGAAAGAAGGGCCTGGAATATGATATTCTGAAAGGCACAAGAACTTGGATGCAGCCAAGAATAAACTACCCAGCTAAACTGAGCATTTTCTTCCAGGGAAGAAGATGGATATTTAATGAAACAAATGAATTCCATTTGTTTCTGAAGAAAAACCAGAACTAAACAAAAATTTGATCTCCAACTATAGAACCTCAAGAGATGCAGAAAAGGTAAAATAACTCTTGAGAATTGTATTTCGTTGTGGATATACAAAAAGAATACATGTATAAATTTGATTATACTGATAAAGCATAAAAAGGAAGTAGATATGGAAAAGGGATGATGGCAGAATAAGGTGGGAAGGAGGGATAAAGAGAGGAAACCAATCCCACAAAGAGGCAAGGAAACTTATCATATCTGAGGGAATTTAGAGAGGGGAGGAACATTGTGGAATCTGACTCTCATCAGAGTTGGCTCAAAGAAAAATAATTGACATTTGTTTTAGAGAAAATTCTCTCTTGCCTCATTAAAAACTGGGGAGAGGAAAAGGAAAAGAAAAGAGTAATATAGGGAAGGAAGGAAAAGACTCAAATGAGGGGAAGGGAGGGATTATAAAGAGGGTAAGCATCAGTGATACAAGAGGGTACATAAGTTTAAAGGGGAAAGAGGGTTAGGGAGGCAAGAATAAGTAAAGCACAATCTGGGGGTTATAGGATGGCAGGAAATACAGATTTAGTAATTCTAACCGTAAATGTGAATGGGATGAACTCCCATAAAGAGGAGGCAGATAGCAGACTGAATCAAAAGTCAGAACCCTACAATATGTTGTTTACAAGAAACACATTTAAAGCAGGGAGATACATATAGAGTTAAGTTAAAAGGCTGGAGCAAAATCTATTATGCTTCAGGTGAAGTCAAACAAGCAGGGGTAGCCATCCTTATCTCAGATCAAGCAAAAGTAAAAAATGATCTAATTAAAAGAGATAAGGTAGGAAACTAGATCCTGCTAAAGGGTAGCATAAACAATGAAGCAATATCAATATTAAACATATATGCACCAAGTGGTATGGCATCCAACTTCCTAAAGGAGAAGTTAAGAGTGCAAGAAGAAATAGACAACAAAATTGTAATAGTAGGAGATCTCAACCTTGCACTCTCAGAATTGGACAAATCAAACCACAAAACAAATAGAAAGAAATTAAAGAAGTAAATAGAATATTAGAAAAATTAGGTATGTTGGATCTTTGGAGAAAATTGAATGGAGATAGAAAGGAATATACTTTCTTCTCAGCAGTTCATGGAACCTATTCAAAAACTGACCATATATTAGGACATAAAGACCTCAAAATTAAATGCAAGAAAGCAGAAATAGTAAATGCTTTCTTTTCAGATCATGATGCAATAAAAACTACATTCAACAAAAAGTTAGGGGAAAATAGACCAAAAGTTATTGGAAACTAAACAATCTCATCTTAAAGAATGATTGGGTGAAGCAGCAAATTATAGATACAATTAATAATTTCACTCAAGATAATGACAATGATGAGACATCATACCAAAATTTGAGGGATGCAGCCAAAGCGGTAATAAGAGGGAATTTTATATCCTTAGAGGCTTACTTGAATAAAACAGAGAAAGAAAAGATTAATGAATTGGGATTGCAACTAAAAAAACTAAAAAAAGACCAATTAAAAACCCCTAATCAAATACTAAATAGGAAATTCTAAAATTAAAAGGAGAAATTAAAAATATTGAAAGTAAAAAAACCATTGAACTAATTAATAAAACTAAGAGTTGGTTCTATGAAAAAGCCAATAAAATAGATAAGCCTTTGGTAAATCTGATTAGAAAAAGGAAAGAGGAAAATGAAATTAGTAGTCTTAAAAATGAAAAGAGAGAACTTTCCACCAATGAAGAGGAAATTAGATAAATAATAATGAGTTATTTTGCTAAACTTTATGCCAATAAATTTGATAACCTTAAGTGAAATTGATGACTACCTCCAAAAATATAGACTTCCCAGACTAACAGAGGAGGAAGTAAATTGCTTGAATAGTCCCATTTCAGAAAAAAGAAATAGAACAGGTAATTAAACAACTCCCTAAGAAAAAATTCCCAGGACCAGATGGATTTACATGTGAATTTTACCAAACATTTAAAGAACAATTGGCCCCAATGCTATATAAATTATTTGATCAAATAGGGAATGAAGGAGTCCTACCAAATTCCTTCTATGACACAGACATGGTACTGATACCTAAACCAGGTAGGCTGAAAACAGAAAAGAAAATTATAGACCAATCTCCTAATGAATATTGATGCTAAAATCTTAAATAAGATATTAGCAAAAAGACTACAGAAAATCATCTCCAAAGATAATACACTCATGATCAAGTAGGATTTATACCAGGAATGCAGGGCTGGTTCAATATTAGAAAACTATCAATATAATTGGACAAGTTAATAACCAAATTAACAAAACCATATGATCATCTCAATAGATGCAGAAAAAGCATTGATAAAATCCAACATCCATTCCTATTAAAAACACTTGAGAGTATGAGGAATAAATGGACTTTTCCTTAAAATAATCAGCAGCATCTATTTAAAACCATCAGTAAGCATCATATGTAATGGAGACAAACTGCAACCATTCCCAATAAGATCTGGAGTGAAAAAGGTTGCCCACTATCACCGTTACTATTTAATAATATGTATTAGAACGCTAGCTTTAGCAATAAGAGCTTAGAAAGAGATTAAAGGAATAAGAATAGGCAATGAGGAAACCAAATTATCACTCTTTGCCGATGACATGATGGTATACTTAGAGAACCCCAGAGACTCTGCTAAAAAGTTATTAGAAATAATCCACAACTTTAGCAAAGTTGTTGGTTATAAAATAAACCCACATAAGTCATCAGCATTCTTATATATCACTAACAAAATCCAAACAGTCAAGAGTTACAAAGAGAAATTCCATTTAAAGTAACTACTGATAATATAAAATATTTAGGAATCTATCTGCAAGGGAAAATCAGAAACTTTATGAGTAAAATTACAGACCACTTTTCACACAAATTAAGTCTGATCTAACCAATTGAAAAATATTAAATGCTCTTGGACAGGGCGAGCTAAATATAATAAGATGACAATATTACTCTAAACTAATCTATTTATTTAGCTATAGCAATCAAGTCCCAAAAAACTATTTTAATGACCTAGAAAAAATAACAACAAAGTTCATATGAAAAACAAAAGTTCAAGAATTTCAAGGAATTAATGAAAAAATCAAATGAAGGTGGCTTAGCTGTACCAGATCTAAAATTATATTATAGAGCAGCAGTTACCAAAACTATTTGGTATTGGCTAAGGAATAGATTAATTGATCAGTGGAATAGATTAGGTTCAAGAGATAAACAGCAACAAATATAGCAACTTAGTCTTTGACTAAACCCAAAGATCCCAACTTTTGGGATAAGAACTTACTGTTTGATAAAAATTGCTGGGGAAATTGGAAAACCTAATATGGAAGAAACTAGGCATTGATCCATACTTAACGCCGATACCAAGATAAGGTCAAATGGGTTCATGACCTAGGCATAAGAATGAAATTATTAATAAATTAGAGAACACAGGATAATTTACCTCTCAGACCTGTGGAAGGGTAAGGTCTTTATGACCAAGCAGAACTAGAGATCATTACTGATCACAAAATAGAAAATTTCGATTATACCAAACTGAAAAGTTTTTGTACAAACAAAACTAATGCAGATAAGATTAGAAGGATAGCAACTAAACTGAAAATATTTTTACAGTCAAAGGTTCTGATAAAGCCTCATTTCCAAAATATATAGAGAATTGAACTCTAATTTATAAAAATCAAGCCATTCTCCAATTGAAAATGGTCAAAGGATATGAACAGACAATTCTCAGATGAAGAAATTGAAACTATTTCTAGTCATATGAAAAGATGCTGCAAGTCATTATTATTCAGAGAAATGCAAACTTAAGTACAACTCTATGATACCACTACACACCTAGTCGATTGACTAAGATGACAGGAAAAAATAATGATTGTTGGAGGGGATGCGGAAAACTGGGACATTGATGGATTGTTGTGGAGTTTTGAACGAATCCAATCTATTTTGGAGAGTAAGTTTGGAACTATGCTCAAAAGTTATCAAACTGTGCATACCCTTTGATCCAGCAGTGTCTACTGGGATTATATCCCAAAAGAATTATAAAGAAGGGAAAGGGTACCTCTATGTGCATGAATGTTTGTGGCAGCCCTTTTTGTAGTGGCTAAAAACTGGAAACTGAATGGATGTCCATCGGTTGGAGAATGGCTGAATAAATTGTGGTATATGAATATTATGGAATATTACTGTTCTGTAAGAAATGACCAACAGGATAATTTCAGAAAGGCCTGGAGAGACTTACGAACTGATGCTGAGGTGAAATGAGCAGGACCAGGGAGATCATTATATACTTCAACAACAATACTATATGATGACTCAGTTCTGATGGACCAGGCCATCCTCAGCAACGAGATCAACCAAATCATTTCCAATGGAGCAGTAATGAACTGACCTAGCTATGCCTCAGAAAAAGAACTCTGGGAGATGACTAAAACCATTACATTGAATTCCCAATCCCTATATTTATGCATCAATCTGCATTTTTGATTTCCTTCACAAGCTTAATTGTACAATATTTCTAGAGTCTGATTCTTTTTGTACAGCAAAATAGCGTTTTGGTCATGTATACTTATCGTGTATCTAATTTATATTTTAATATATTTAACATCTACTGGTCATCCTGCCATTTAGGGGAAGGAGTGGGGGGGTAAGAGGTGAAAAATTGGAACAAGAGGTTTGGCAATTGTTAATGCTGTAAAGTTACCCATGCATATATCCTGTAAATAAAAGGCTATTAAATTAAAAAATAATTATTATATGGGGAGAGGGAAAGCATAACTGATCCATTTGGATAACAAAACAAAACAACACTATATTTTTTAAAAATAATTTTGTAGAAGCTGTTTCTTTCATTTTTAGAAAGGTAGTTAAAAAACACAAATGTTTGTGCATGAAGAGAGAATATACCAGTATGACTTTCTTTTAGTTAGTGACTATTCTTTTTTTTTTTTAATCTAATGTTCCTCTGAAAGAGGATCATTTTATCCGGTACACCATCTGGTAGGTAGTATACAGTAAGCATTAGACTTTTTATTGGTAGAAATAGTAGCATTCATTCATACCTGTGAATCTGTGATGTGTAATAAATGTTAAGAGATACCAAAGCTATGATTTTAAGTCTTAGAAGTTATTGTAAAAAGCTTGTATTGCCTTTGGTTTTAAGTTTTCATACCAAGACACATTTTGGTATTATTTCTTTTCAAAATTACTCATAAAACTCAAATGAGCAGAATGCTATGAACAGTTCAAGGGCCATTTCATACTCCCAAAAAATAAACAAAGTAAACCTTATAAGAACATTGCTGTGAATTTTGAATCTTAATCTTCTATAATACTGACATTCAGACTTCTAAGCAATTACAGTTGTGTACTTACAACTGAAAGTTCAGAAAAGCAGCAAGTAAAGCAAAAATAAAATCATAAACAAAAAAGAAGCTATATGTTTTTCTAAAAAATGATTCATAGATCAAATATTATACAGCTCCTGTGCTAATATTTTTTATCAAGTGATGGATATTTTGCTATAGTTCAATGAACTGAATCTCTAGTTAAGGAAGTTATTTTATTTATTGCTTCTGCAAAAGGACTACCTTGTTCATTAGAATGTTTTTTTTTAATAGATCAGTGTCTTATGATGAGCTATGTAACACTATATTACTTCTTGGATTCACTTTTTGCTAAGCATTTGACCCTGGTTCAACTACTTAACATGATGTAGTTTCCTTAATGACTTTCACTATCACTCTGCACTGTTTTCTTCTGCATTATGTGATGCTTGAAAATTATACGATCCATTGCCTTTGTTTCTTGATTGTTATTGAAATATTTGTTGAGGTGAGCAAGGGATCTTTAATGCTATATACTAAAATAGACACACATTGATTGAACAGATCACTTGAATAGTTACTGATGTAACCACATTATTGTATTTTTTCTTCAAATAATGCATTTTGTCAGCATTCTGATTTTGGCCTTTCTAAACAAAATCTCCCACAATGTGAGGCTAGTTCATTTTCTATTCATGAATTGCTGTCAATTAGAGTAAAACATCTGCTCCCAGGCGGGCAAAGTGCCATTAGATGCTGGATTTTCCCCCAAAATACTAAAGTTTTGTGATTGTTTTGGCAGCTAAGAGACTTGATAAACCTAAGTAGAATATAATTATTATTAGACGACATGAATGTGGGTTTATTTTTAGGTGCTCAGCAAAAGTTTCAAAAGTATTTCTAAAATAACTAAATTATATTTTTCTCTAAAAGAGATACCATTTTGTGATGAAAATCTATGACTTATACCCAAGGGGCTATAAATACATGTACATCATCTGACCTAACAATGCCAATACTTGTCATGAATACCAAAAGATATTATTTAAAAAAAAATATTTGTGCAACTCTTCTCTCTGGGCAAAAAACAAATGGAAATTGAGGGGATATCCATCAAGTGATAAATGGCTGAATAAATTACAGTATGTAATTCTCATGGAATATTATTGTTTTATGGGAAATGATGAGCAGGATGCTCTCAGAAAAGAACCTGAAAATTCCTTATGAACTCAAGCAAAGTGAAATGTGCTGTATTCAAAATAATAGCAATGTTCTGGCATGACCAGATATACACGATTTTGCTATCCTCAGCAGAACAATAATCCCCAACTACTCTGAAGGATTTTTGATGAAAAACCCTATCAACACCAAGAGAAAAAATTGATTATGTCTGAATGCAGACTGTATTATTTTCTACCTCCTTCCTTCACAGTTCTCTCTCTCTCTCTCTCTCTCTCTTTCTCTCTCTCTCTCATATTTTTTTTTTTTTAATTAGAGGTAGATCTATTTTTTCTTTCACAACATGACTTTTATGTAAATATTTGACATAACTTCACATGTGGTTTCTTAATAAGGACTGGGAATAGGAATAAGGAAGAGAATCTGGAACTCAAAAGTTTTAAAACAAATGTGAAAAAATGTTTTAAATGTACCTAAGGAAAATGTTAAATAAAAAAAAATTAAGTAGAACTTTACAAAGAAAATATATATATATATTTTTTTTTCTTTGTAAAGTTCTACTTAATTTATATATATATATATATCACTTTGTAGGATTTTTAATTAAACTAAAACCATTCAAGTACTTAAATGACTCTTTAGTCTCAAGGATACAGTTTATGAACTACACTGTTGATGCCTACAACCAATTCTTGCCTTCTTATCCTAAATGTTTTTGATCCATTTTTTTATCTAATTTTAGCACAGAAGATTATATCATTAAATATTTAACTTCTGCTGATTACAGAGTTGCACAGTGACTATATTTTTATTTTTGTTTTTTTTGTTTTTAATAATTATGTGTGATTCCAGCACTTATGTTTTTTATTGAAACTATATCTTCTATATCACTAACAAAATCCAACAGTCAGAGTTACAAAGAGAAATTCCATTTGAAGTAACTACTGATAATATAAAATATTTAGGAATCTATCTGCCAAGGGAAAATCAGAAACTTTATGAGCAAAATTACAAACCACTTTTCACACAAATTAAGTCTGATCTAACCAATTGGAAAAATATTAAATGCTCTTGGACAGGGCAAGCAAATATAATAAAGATGACAATATTATCTAAACTAATCGATTTATTTAGCGCTATACCAATCAGACTCCCAAAAAACTATTTTAATGACTTAGAAAAAATAACAACAAAATTCATATGGAAAAACAAAAGGTCAAGAATTTCAAGGGAATTAATGAAAAAAAATCAAATGAAGGTGGCTTAGATGTACCAGATCTAAAATTATATTATAGAGTAGCAGTTACCAAAACCATTTGGTATAGGCTAAGGAATAGATTAGTTGATCAGTGGAATAGGTTAGGTTCAAGGGACAAAACAGTCAACAACTATAGCAACCTAGTCTTTGACAAACCCAAAGACCCCAGCTTTTGGGATGAGAACTTACTGTTTGATAAAAATTGCTGGGAAAATTGGAAACTAATATGGCAGAAACTAGGCATTGATCCACACTTAACACTGTACACCAAGATAAGGTCAAAATGGGTTCATGACCTAGGCATAAAGAATGAAATTATTAATAAATTAGAAGAACACAGGATAGTTTACCTCTCAGACCTGTGGAAGGGGAAGGAATTTATGACCAAAGAAGAACTAGAGATCATTACTGATCACAAAATAGAAAATTTCGATTATACCAAACTGAAAAGTTTTTGTACAAACAAAACTAATGCAGACAAGATTAGAAGGATAGCAATAAACTGGGAAAATATTTTTACAGTCAAAGGTTCTAATAAAGGCCTCATTTCCAAAATATATAGAGAATTAACTCTAATTTATAAAAAATCAAGCCCTTCTCCAATTGAAAATGGTCAAAGGATATGAACAGACAATTCTCAGATGAAGAAATTGAAACTATTTCTAGTCATATGAAAAGATGCTCCAAGTCATTATTAATCAGAGAAATGCAAATTAAGACAACTCTATGATACCACTACACACCTGTCAGATTGGCTAAGATGACAGGAAAAAATAATGATGATTGTTGGAGGGGATGTGGGAAAACTGGGACATTGATGCATTGCTGGTGGAGTTGTGAACGAATCCAACCATTCTGGAGAGTAGTTTGGAACTATGCTCAAAAAGTTATCAAACTGTGCATACCCTTTGATCCAGCAGTGTTACTACTGGGCTTATATCCCAAAGAGATTATAAAGAAGGGAAAGGGACCTGTCTGTGCACGAATGTTTGTGGCAGCCCTTTTTGTAGTGGCTAGAAACTGGAAACTGAGTGGATGCCCATCAGTTGGAGAATGGCTGAATAAATTGTGGTATATGAATATTATGGAATATATTTAGGGTTAGGGTTGACCAACAGGATGATTTCAGAAAGGCCTGGAGAGACTTACACAAATTGATGCTGAGTGAAATGAGCAGGACCAGGAGATCATTATATACTTCAACAACCATACTATATGATGACCAGTTCTGATGGACCTGGCCATCCTCAGCAATGAGATCAACCACTCATTTCCAGTGGAGCAGTAATGAACTGAACCAGCTATGCCCAGAGAAAGAATTCTGGGAGATGACTAAAAACCATTACATTGAATTCCCAATCCCTATATTTATGCCCACCTGCATTTTTGATTTCCTTCACAAGCTAATTGTACAATATTTCAGAGTCTGATTATTTTTGTACAGCAAAATAACAATTTGGTCATGTATACTTATTGTGTATCTAATTTATATTTTAATATATTTAATATCTACAGGTCATCCTGCCATCTGGGGAAGGGGGTGGGAGGTAAGAGGTGAAAAATTGGAACAAGAGGTTTGGCAATTGTTAATGCTGTAAAGTTACCCATACATATAACCTGTAAATAAAAGGCTATTAAATAAAACAAAAAAAAACTATATCTTCTTGATTTTTACTAATCTTTCAACTTAGGGCATTGTTTGACAGAAAAATAAGTATTATAAATAATGATAACAGTAATAAATCATTATTGTTATATCTTAAGTAATGATAAAAATAACAACACTTAAGTTTAAGAATTTTAAGAATTGCAAAACAAACTACATATTTTAACATATTTGATCATCACAACAACCCTGTGAAATAAGTGCTTTTACTTTGCTCCATTTTATTTTATTATGAAGAAAAATAGCTTTTTTTTATTTTTCAAAACACAAGTAAAAGATAGTTTTTACAATTCTTGCAAAACCCTGTGTTCCAAATTTTTCTTCCTCCTTTTCCTCTTTAACCCTCCCTTAGACAGGAAGTAATCCAATATCATTTAAACCTGTGAAATTCTTCTAAATATATTTCCACATTTAACATTCTGCAAAAGAAAAATCAGATAAAATGGAAAAAGTGAGAGGAAAAAAAAAAGAAGCAAGAAAACAACAAAAAAATAAAGGTGAAAATACTATGTTGTGATCCACATTCAGTCCCCATGGTCCTCTATATAGATGCAGATGGATCTGTTCATCCCAAGCCTATTAGAATTGGTTTAAATAATCACACTGTTGAAAAAAGCCAAGTTCATCAAGCTAATCATTATTTTATTTTCCCATTTTAAAATAAGGAAATAGAAACTGAGAATCTGATTGGTATCCTTATAAACTTGCATTTGATATCTGAAGAGGGATTTAATATGGAGCCTAAGTGAATTTACCATTTGCCTTTCTATTTTGTTTGGTGTCACTTGCTACATGTATTGTACATATATTGTGATTATAAAATTAATAAAAATGTGTGCCTCTGTGTCTATGAGAGAGATATTTCGTTCAAAAATAATTTCATTTATTTGAAATGAAAAGTATAAAGAGAAATCAAAACAATTGGAGTCTTCTGGGACAACACACACACACACACACACACACACACACACAAAGTTCCCTCTACACATTATCTCCCTTCAATCTACTGCTGAATTAATTTGTCCTGTATCCTTCAGCTTGGAAAAGGGGTTAGGAGAACCAATCCCCATTTCTCTAATTTATCTATTTTTAACTTTCTACCTTTCACCTTTAGGTCTAAGAAGCTGTAGCACACACAGTGACCACAAACTAGCAAAATTATTAAGACAGATATGCAAAACCAGGATGAAGGCAACTGACAATTATAGACTCCATCAGTAAATTATGGATATTTCTCCCAAGCAGATAAAGACTTCCCCAGTAGAAAAAAAAAAGTAGATTAGATCTCCTTGTTCTAACAGCCATGAAAACTGGTAAACAATTACTGGGGATGGAGCCAATATGGTGGAGTAAAGTCAGGAAGCTGCTTGAATTCTTCCAGTGTTCTTCAAAAAACACATGAAACTAAGCCTCTGAACAGAGTTTGATGAATTAAAGTATACTCAATCCAATGATAGAGTGGAAAAATTTAAAGAAACATCAGTCTCACTAGGGTGAAAAGGCATGTTAAGTCTAACTTATGATAGAGTGGAACAACTGAAAGAAACATCAATCTCACTAGGGTGAAAAAGCATGTTAAGTCTAACTCAGAGTTAAGTCTAACTCAAAGCCAGTGAAAGTGTGTTTATCCCAGAAGAACAACAATTGAGATTATCAGTCCTGGTTCAAGAATGAAAAAGACCAGTGGATAAATCTCTAGTTCATGCTCTGCAAACAAATTCTGGGAATCCAGATTGCTTCTTGGAAAGAGCAGGCAAATCTATTCCTTGAAAACACAAGTAATCCCTGTGATCAAAGCCAAAGCTCAGAATTGACTAGGAAGCTTGGGATAACACCTTTGTTACTCTAGAAGCAGGCCTCAATAATTAAAAAAAAAAAAAAAAAATTAGAGAAAATATCAAAAGAAAATGAAAGGAAAGGAGCAAGAAACTGAAAAGAACCTTGACCAGAGAAAGGTACTATAGAAATAGAGAAGACCAAACCACCAACTCAAATAACAAAAAAACAAAAAAATCGACAGAGGAAATCTCAAAGACTGATAGGAACTGCTTCTTGGAAATAATCAGAGAAGACTTTAAAAGGCAAATAAGAGAGGTAGGAAAAAATGAGAAAGAAATAAGAAGTATGCAAAATAGAGTCAATAACTTGGGAAAGGAAGGTGAATCAATAAAAAATACAATTGGCCAAATGTTAAAAAAAATCCAATGAAGAGAACAACACTTTTAAAATAGAATTAATCAAATGAAAAATGAGATACAGAAATTAATTGAAGAAAATCACATGTTAAAAACTAGAATGGGCAAATGAAAGCTAATGACTTTATGAAACATCGAGAATCAGCCAAGAAAGCAAAAAAGAAAGAAATGGAAGAAAATGTAAAATTCCTCATTGGAAAACCATCCAACTTGGAAAATAGATACAGGAGAGACATTGTAAAAATCATTGGTCTATCTGAAGACAATGATCAAAAATAGAGTTAGGATATTATTCCTCAAGACATCATCCAGAAAAACTGCCCTGATATACTAGAAACAATGTGAGAAATTTTAGTCATTTAAGGAATTCATCATTCACCTTCAGAAAGACATCCCAAAAGGAAAACCCCAAGGGACATTGTTGTAAAAATACAAAACTATAATTTCAAGGAAAAAATATCGCAAGCTGCCATACAAAAGAAGTTCAAGCATCATAGGGCAACAATAAGGATTTCCAGAATCTTGCAGCATCTACAATAAAGAACTGGAGGATCAGGAACACTATATTCCACAAGGCAAAGAAACTGAGGTTATAACCAAGAACTAACTACCCAGGTAGACTTATTATCATGTTTCAAAGAAGGAGATGGATCTTCAATGAAAAGACTTCTATCACTTCTATTGAACAAACCAGAACTAAACAGAAAATGTGAACTTCAAACACAGGACTCAAGAGAAACATAGAAATGTAAAAAGGGAAAATATATATTATTTAGATGTTAAACTGTTTACAACCTTATATGAGAAAATGACAGCTGTACTTCTGGAAAACTGTATCTGTTTGATTTATGGTGAAACTTCTCCTGCCTCATTGAAAAGTGGGAAAGGAAAAGTGAAAAAGTAAGGAATAAGCTAAGTGGAAGCAAATACTGAAATTGTGAGGAAAAGGAGTGAGATAGGGGGATGAACTCTAAGATGGGGGGAGGGATACTAAAGAGGGAAAAGAGTGAGAAGCAAGCAGTGCTCACAAGTTTAATACTGGAGAGTGGGGGAAGGGGGAAGGAAGGGAGAAAAGCATAAACAGGGGTTAACAAGATGGCAAGTAAGACAGAATTGGTAATTTTAAACATAAATATAAATGGGGTAAACTCCCCCATAAAGGGGAAGCAGTTAGCAGAATGGATTAAAAGCCAGAATCCTACAATGTGTTGTTTACAGGAAACACACCTGAAGCAGGGAGATACATGCAGAGTAAAGGTAAAAGGTATGAGCAAAATCTACTATGCTTCAGGTGAAGTCAAAAAAGCAGAGGTAGCCATTCTGATCTCAGATCAAGCAAAAGCAAAAATTGATCTAATTAAAAGAGATAAGGACGGGCACTATATCTTGCTAAAGGGTAGCATAGATAATGAAGCAATATCAATATTAAACATATATGCACCAAGTGGTGTAGCATCTAAATTTTAAAAGAGAAATTAAGAGTTCTGCAAGAAGAAATAGACAGCAAAACTATAATAGTGGTTGGTAGATCTCAACCTTGCACTCTCAGAATAAGATAAATCAAACCACAAAATAAATAACAAAGAAGTCAAAGAGGTAAATAGAATACTAGAAAAGTTAGATATGATAGATCTCTGGAGAAAATGAAATGGAGACAGTAAGAAGTACACGTTCTTTTCAGCAGTTCATGGAACCTATACAAAAATAGACCATATATTAAGACATAAAAACCTCAAACTCAAATGCAGTAAGGCAGAAATAGTAAATGCATCCTTTTCAGACCACGATGCAATCAAAATTACATTCAATAAAAAGCCAGGGAAAATAGACCAAAAAAAAAATGAAAACTAAATAATCTCATACTAAAGAATGATTGGGTGAAACAGCAAATCATACATAATTAATAACTTCACCCAAGAAAATGACAATAATGAGAAGTCATACCAAAATGTGTGGGATGCAGCCAAAGTGATAATAAGAGGAAATTTCATACCTCTAGAGGCCTATTTGCATAAACTAGAAAAAGATAAGGTCAATGAATTGGGCTTGCAACTAAAAATGCTAGAAAAAGAACAAATTAAAAACCCCCATGTTAAGCACTAAACTTGAAATTCTAAAAGTAAAAGGAGGGATCAATAAATTTGAAAGTAAAAAAAAAAACAAAAACAAAAAACTATGAATTAATAAAACTAAGAGTTGGTAAAAAAAAACCAACAAAATGGACAGACCCTTAGTAAATCTGATTAAAAAAAGGAAAGGGGAAAATTAAATTGTTAGTCTTAAAAATGAAAAGAGAGAACTTGCCATGAACGAAGAGGAAATTAGAGTAATAATCAGGAGCTACTTGGCCCAACTTTATGCCAATAAATTTGACAATTTAAATGAAATGGAAGAATACTTTCAAAAATATAGCTTACCCAGATTAACAGAGGAAGAAGTAGACTAAACAGTCCTATTTTAGAAAAAGAAATAGAAGAAGTTATTAACAAACTCCCTAAGAAAAAATCCCTAGGACCAGATGGATTTACAAGTGAATTCTACCAAACATTTAAAGAACAATTAACTCCAATGCTATATAAACTTTTTGAAAAAATAGAGACTGAAGGAGTCCTACCAAATTTCTTTTTGTGATACAGACATGGTACTGATACCTAAACCAGGTAGGTTGAAAAAAGAGAATGAAAATTGTAGATCAATCTCCCTAATGAATATTGATGCTAAAATCTTAAATAAAAAATTAGCAAAAAGATTACAGAAAATCATCCCCAGGATAATACACTGTGACTAAGCATGATTTATACCAGGAATGCAGGGCTAGTTTAATATTAGGAAAACTATTAGCATAATTGACTATATCAATAGCCAAATTAACAAAAAACATATGATTATCTCAATAGATGTAGAAAAAGCATTTGATGAAATCCAACATCCATTCTTAATAAAAACACTTGAGAGGATAGGTAAAAATGGACTTTTCCTTAAAATAGTCAGGAGCATATATTTAAAATCATCAGTTAGCATTATATGCAATGGGGAAAAACCATTACCTTTCCCAGTAAAATCAGGAGTGAAACAAAGTTGCCCAGTATCACCATTATTATTCAACATTACATTAGAAATGCTAGCCTTGTCAATAAGAGTCGAGAAAGAGATTAAAGGAATTATAGTAAGTAACAAGGAAACCAAACTATTACTCTTTGCAGATGACATGATGGTATACTTAAAGAACCCCAGAGATTCTACTAAAACACTATTAGAAATAATTCATAACTTTAGCAAAGTTGCAGGATACAAAATAAATCCCATAAATCCTCACCATTTTTATACATCATCAACACAATCCAACAGCAAGAGATACAAAGAGAAATTCCATTCAAAATAACTGTTGACAGCATAAAATATTTGGGAATCTATCTACCAAAAGAAAATCAAGAACTATATGAACAAAATTAAAAAAAAAAAAAACCTTTCCACACAAATAAAGTCAGATTTAAATGATTTGAAAAAAATATTAAGTGCTCTTGGATAGGCCAAGCAAATATAATAAAGATGACAGTACTCCCTAAACTAATCTATTTATTTAGTGCTATAACAATCAGACTCCCAAGAAAATATTTTAATGATCTAGAAAAAATAACAACAAAATTCATATGGAAGAATAAAAGGTGGAGAATCTCAAGGAAATTAATGAAAAAAAAAATCAAATGAAGATGGCCTAGCTGTACCTGATTTAAAACTATATTATAAAGCAGCAGTCACCAAAACCATTTGGTATTGGCTAAGAAATAGATTAGTTGATCAGTGGAATAGGTTAGGTTCACAAGACAAAATAGTCAACTATAGTAATCTAGTGTTTGACAAACCCAAAGGTCCCAATCCCCACTTTTGGGATCAGAATTCATTATTTGCCAAAAACTGTTGGGATAACTGGAAATTAGTGTGGCAGAAATTAGGCATGGACCCACACTTAACACCGTATACCAAGATAAGATCAAGATGTGTCCATGATTTAGGCATAAAGAATGAGATTATAAATAAATTAGAGGAACATAGTATAGTTTGCCTCTCAGACTTGTGGAGGAGGAAGACATCTGTGACCAAAGATGAACTAGAGACCATTATTGATCACAAAATAGAAAATTTTGATTACATCAAATTAAAAAGCCTTTGTACATATAAAACTAATGCAAACAAGATTAGAAGGGAAGCAACAAACTGGGGAAACATTTTTACTGTTAAAGATTCTGATAACGGCCTCATTTCCAAAATATCTAGAGTATTGATTCTAATTTGTAAGAAATCAAGCCATTCTCCAATTGATAAATGGTCAAAGGATATGAACAGACAATTTTCAGATAATGAAATTGAAACCATTTCTACTCTTATGAAAGAGTGTTCTGAATCACTATTGATCAGAGAAATGCAAATTAAGACAACTCTGAGATTACATACCTGTCAGATTAGCTAAAATGACATGAATAAATAATGATGAATGTTGGAGGGGATGTGGGAAAACTGGGACACTGATGCATTGTTGGTGGAGTTGTGAACAAATCCAACCATTCTGGAGAGCAATCTAACATTATGCCCCAAAAGTTATCAAACTGTACATACCCTTTGATCCAAAGAGATATTAAAGAAGGGAAAGGAACCTGTATGTGCCAAAATGTTTGTGGCAGCCCTGTTTGTAGTGGCTAGAAACTGGAAAATGAATGGATGACCATCAACTGGAGAAAGCTTGGATAAATTTTGGTATAGGAATATTATGGAATATTATTTTTCTGTAAGAAATGACCAGCAAGATGAATACAGAGAGGCTTGGAGAGACTTACATGAACTGATGCTAAGAGAAGAACCAGGAGTTCAGTATATACATCAACAATGGTACTGTATGAGGATGTATTCTGATGGAAGTGGGTTTTCTTCTACAAAGAGAAGATCTAACTCAGTTTCATTTGATCAATGATGGACAGAAGCAGCTACACCCAAAGAAACAACACTGGGAAATGAATGTAAACTGTTTGCATTTTTGTTTTTCTTCCCAGGTTATTTTTACTTTCTGAATTCAGTTCCTCCTGTGCAACAAGAGAACTTTTTCATTCTGCATGAACGAAACATATATTGCATCTAGGATATACTGTGAAATATTTAACGTGTATAGGACTGCTTGCCATCTGGGGTTGGGGATGGAGGGAGAGAGGGGAAAAGTCAGAACAGAAGTGAGTGCAAGGGATAATGTTGTAAAAAATTACCCTGGCATGGATTCTGTCAGTAAAAAGTTATAATCTTTTTTTTTCCTTTTGCCTCTTTCTTTGCCAGAGATCAATTCATATTTTTTCAAACATTGGATATGGGAGTTTTGTTGTTTCTGTGGCTGTTGTTATTGTACTCTTCTTCGTTTGTCTGGACTTTCCCTATCACCATAGTAACATTTTGTAGGCAGGATTTTTCTCTGCTATTTGCTTTTCCCCCATCCCAATAAAATTACTGACTTTTAACTCTATGATAAAACTGATTCTGGAGTGAAACTAGTCCACTGCCAGCTTTAAACATCCTATGTAGTTGTTTTTAGAGGCAATTCTGGAAGTCTGTAATTTTATAGTATTCTCAATGTAGTATGATTAAGGATGAAATTTGTTTACTACACTTCTGGCTTGTGCTCTGGTCTGTAAGTGAACATAAACAGTTTTTCTGCGTTGGAACTTTGATCAGTGTTCCACTTCCCTTAACCATAAGCTCTGGTGTGCTGACACTCTCCTTGACCTTCAGACTATGTCCTAGGCCTATGATCCAGACCCAAATATGGGAAATGCTGAGAAAGTGACCCTATGATCAATTGTCTGCCCTCCTCAACCCATCTCTAAGTTGAGAGATCTAGAAACCGCCACTTTCACCATTTATTCAGTCACCTCCAAGGGTTTTCTGCTGGTTTATTGGAGCATGACAAGAGTTCAAAGTGAGTTCTATTTTCAACCCAGTGCAATAAAACATGCCTGCCTATCTTCTACGTTATTAAGGGATGAAAAGAAATAGTTTAATTCCAGCATCTTGTGGGTTCTACTTCTCTAGAAATTCTTGGAACTATTTTAAAAATGTTTAGAGTGATTTTGGAAAGAGCTCAAATGACTGCTTTTTCTCTGCCATATTCACTATGCCTCATGTTGACCATTTTTCAAAATGGCGATTCTCTTTATTTCTTAAATATATTTGACACATTTTTCTAGAGAAATAAGACCATTATCAGAAATATTGCTGTAATTTTTTTTCTTTTGCAAGTGCTTGCTCTCCTTGTAAAGCTACATTAACTTTATTGTGCAAAAATATTTAATTCCATGTAATCAAAATTATTTTCTTGACTTCCCTCTCTATATTTTGTTTGTTCATAAATGCTTGCTTATGCATATATCTGACAGATAACATATTCCTTTCTCTTCTAATTTTTTATATTGTCCTTTATTTTTAATTATTTATACTTTTTTTTTTTTTTTGCTTTATCTTATAACATAATGTGAGACTTGCTTTCTAGTTTTCTTAGGAAATTCTGTCAGATGGTGAGTTTTTTGTCCCCAAAACACTGAGCTCAGGTTTACAAAAAAACAAAACAAAACAACAAAAAAACAAAACAAAACACTAAATTAAAATGCCCATTTACCATTGCATATTGTTCACATCATTTATCCATTTATCTATTATTCTCCCAATTCTTCCTGTGCAACAAGAGAACTGTTCGGTTTTGCACACATAATTGTATCTAGGATATACTGTGACATATTTAACATGTATAGGACTGCTGCCATCTGGGGGAGGGGATGTAGGGAGGGAAGAAAAAGTAGGCACAGAAGTGATTGCAAGGGATAATGTAAAGAAATTTTTTTTCAAAATAAAAAAAAGATTAAATAAAAAATATCTACTATTCTCTTAGCCAGTACCAGATGGTTTTCAAAATTACCATTTTGTAATACACTTTCAAATCTGTACTGTTAGGCTGCCTTACTTAACTTGATTCCCTTGATATATTTGAACTTGTGTTCTTCCAGATAAATACTGATTTTTTCCCCCATGGTTTATAAAAATTTTGTTTGATATTTTGATTGAAATGAGGATGCATACATAAATTGTTGGAATCCTTACAAAATGTTGTCATTAGAATTGATAGGTACAATAATTATCTAATTTAGCATGGTTCAGTATGATTGATCTGATCCTACAAGGAGATGTTATGAGCCAGAACTTGAAACGAGGTGATAACTCAATAGAATTGATGGAAAGCAATGCTTGTGTGCTTCGGTTTGCACCTTTGAGAGTTCACACATTAGTTCACACAAATTAGTTCACAAGTTTGGGAGATTCACAAGTTGGGATGAGATTCACAAGAATGAGATTCACACCTCCCATAATCCCACTCTCGGAGGAGGAGTCAACCTTTGAGTTTACACCTCTAAAAGAGCATAAAAAGAGCTTCAGTCAGTGAGTCAGTCAGTCAATTTGGAAGATTGCCAGGAGTCAGAGTTGTGCTAAAGGCAAAAGACTTGCAACTAGAGCTCTCTGAACCAAAGAAAGCTCAAGTGAGTTCAGTTCGAAAGATTGACAGAGTGAAAAGTCAGTTGGAGATTGAGAACCAAGATTCAGAGCGACCTGGAGGTGACAAAAGACAAACTGCAAGAGATCTTGGAACCAAGGAGAGAGAGAGAGGCTTCTAAGAAAGCTAACTGGGCCCAAGGAAAGAAATAAGACTTGGAAGGAGAAAATAAATGTTTGGATTTTATCAACTGGCTGCATTTGAAGTGATTATTATTTTGAACTGAAACTAAGGCTGCCTCCAGAAAACCTCCCCAAGAAACGTGCTCCCAGAGAATGATCATACTATAAAAAAGAAGAGGACACCACAATAAATGAACTCTGGTAGGATTATCAGTGGCATTATACAGACTCATTTTGCTCTTGAATAATTAATATTATTCAACTGTGTAGATCTGTCTTTATGTATGTTAAAAGTATTCTATTATTGTGTTCATATGGTCTTTGAATTTATCTTGATATATAGACTTTCAATTATTTATATTATCTAAAAGTATTTTAAATGGAGTTTCACTTTTTATATCTTCCTAAAGGCCTTTCTTGGTAAAGTATAGAAATATTGATATTTATGTGAATTTGTTATCTATCCTGCAACTTTGTTACTTGTTTCAAGTAGTTTATAATTAATTCTCCAGATTTCTATAAATATACCATCACATCACATGATACTTTTGTTTCTTCAGTGCCTACTTATATAATTTTTTGTTCTCATTGTTCTTCCTAGCATTTCTAATACAGTATTGAATAATGGTGATGATAGTTTTCCTAATATGGAAAAAAGTCTCAGCTGATAATACATTTTATTCAGATTGTCAAATTTACAGGCATGTAGTAGTGTAAAATAACTCCTAATAATTGTTTTAATTTCATCAACTTTGGTGAAACACTTTTTCAATTTTGATATTGGTAATGTCATTTTCTTATTTTTAAAATAAAAATAATCAAAAAATTTGCTTATTTTATTGTTTTTTTTCTATAATTCAGCTCAAATTCTATTGTTTGATTTTAACATTAAGTTTTATTAATCTCTTTTTTGATTTTCAGAATTCTATGTTGTTTTTAATTGATGTTTTAAAATCTATTTTCATTTTTAAAAAAAATAGCAAATATAATTCATTAATATTTTCTTTAACATTTGTTTTAAGAGATATAAATTTCTGACTATCGATTTTAATATTCTACAAATGCTGGTGTGTTGCCTCATTGCTCTCGTTTTTAAATAAAATTAATTTATTCTATGCTCTATTCGTTAATTCATTCATTTTTAAAACTAGATTATTTCTCTTCCAAATAATTTTATATCTATTTCTGTTGTCACTGATGGAATGCATTTTTATTAACTTATGATCTGAAAAAAGATATATTTAAATAGTTTTGCTTTTCTACATTTCTTTGAAGTATTTCTTTGGTGCCATAAGTTAATAACCCAGATATACTACTTTCTACTCCCATTCAGTTTTTTCCAGAGGTCTGTGATACTGGTATTTTTTTCCCTAAAATTTTATCTCCTGAATTTATTTCCTGTTTTTTTTTTTAAAGTGAAGTTTGGTCCTTATAACAAAATTTGAGAGATCCCACTAGCATAGTTTTAATGGCAATTTTTCCTGTAACTTAATTAGCTTATTCTTTAAGAAACTGGATGTTTTATCATTTGCATTCATGTTTAGTATTGAAATTATTTCACTATTTACAGTACTTCTTTAATACAAAATGGTGTTTTCCTGTCTTTCTCTTTTAATTGAGATTTTTTTTTGTATTTTAACATTCTCTGACATCATGAGTACTACTCCTGACTTTTTAAAAGAATCTCATATGAAACAAAATCATTTTTGTTCTAGCTTCCCTTTGTTAACTTTTTATATATCTTTCTCTTTTAAGTGTGTCTATTGTAAGCAATGTATTTTTAGCTTCATGTTTCTAATCTATTCTGTTATCCATTTTCATTTTATGGATGAAATCATCCAATTCAGATTTACTTACGACTATTAATTGTGCATTTCCCTTCATACTGTTTTCTTCTGGTTATGTTCGTTCTCTCTCTCTCTCTCTCTCTCTCTCTCTCCCCAGACCCTCCTCAAATTTCTGCTTTGCTTTTGATTGATGCTTCCCTTGATCTTCCCTCCATTTTTATTATCCCTATACCCAATCTTTTATTCTCTTTCCATTATCTTTCCCTTTGGGGTAAAACAAATTTTAATACCAAAACAATTTGACACAATTAAATGAAAGTTTCGGACTTTTGCTAACACGTATATCTATTCATTTCTCAATATTTGTAAAATTCTTTTCTTGTGTGATCCTTCTTTTTGAGAATATTTTTCGCATTCTTTCTTTTTGTCCTCCTCTCTGGATATCACTTTTTCCCCTTCTTTATTTATGAATCATTCCAACATAATTAACTCACACATATTCCTTTCTTAATGTAGGCTCTAAGTAAATTAATAATGATAAATTTACTAAGAGTTTATCATATTTTTGAATTTAAAAAGTGCAAAGTTAAGACAAATTGGACAAAAAGCAGATAGCTATGTGAAAAATAAGAAAATTATTTCAATAATCTATAAGGTGTACCTTTTTTCCCCAAGTATCTACGCTAT
Organism: Sarcophilus harrisii; assembly: GCF_902635505.1. Lineage (NCBI taxonomy): Eukaryota > Metazoa > Chordata > Mammalia > Dasyuromorphia > Dasyuridae > Sarcophilus > Sarcophilus harrisii. The sequence goes on from NC_045426.1 coordinate 420,444,813, forward strand.
GACTTTCATTTTGTTTAACAGCTGTGATTCTATGTTAGTTCAACTTGATTTTAAAAGATGGAATGATGTAAGATTACTGAGTTGCTCTTTTCCAAGCTTATGATATTTCAAATGAAAGAAGATACCTCTTTTATTGTTTCAACAGATTGGCAAATTGATTATTCATAACACTAATCTTTTGTTTGGATAATTCCAAGTACCCAATTATTATTTTATTTTCTTCATGTGAGATTGAAAGTTATAGTTTCTATATTCCAGGAGATAAAGACAAGTTAACATTGGTTAATGAAATCATTTTATGAATGTTACTAGTTACCTTCTCCACAAATGGTAGCAAGGTTATATGTACCAAAAACAAAGGCAATATAAATTGGAATCATCAGTTTGTCATTTCAGAGAGAGAGAAAGAAAATTGGTCACAGCCCTGAAGAAGGCCTTGAAAAGTCCCTAATTACTAACCTTTAATCTCACAGGGCAGGCTGGGCAAAGGCAAAGTTAAGTTAGTATTTTTTCCTTTGATATTCCTGGCTATTTTTTATTATTCTTTCTTCCTAGGTGAAGTCCTTTAACTACTCCCATCTTCCTCTAGCTCTGAAAATTCAAACTGTGAAAATAATTGTTAAGTCAATAATTGCAACTCTCAGGAGGATTTGCATTTCAAAGTTGAATGACAAGCTTTGATTTTATTAAAATAACTTTCAATGTACTGGATGAAGAATGTTCTTTTGAAGTTAGGGCTCTTTTTCTGTGGCTTGACATTCATTTCATATATTCTCACGTTCATGCTGCTTATTTGTTTTGTTTTTTTTTTTTCTTATATATGATTTTGAGATTGTGTTAGAAATACTGGTGATTGTTGAAAGTCTGGGCTAAGAAAAAAATAAGACTCTTCATGCTATCAATGCATGAGTGAGTCTGACCTCGAGACACCTACAGTACTATAGAAAGATGTGAATTTCAGTCACATATATTGAGAAAAGGATTTTAAAATTGTGTCTTTCCTTCATATATTATTCAATATACATATTGGGGATATCATATCACTTCTTTGTTCTTTCCTATGGTTTATATGAATTTACAAAACTTCAGTTTCTTAATCATTTATATTAATATCATATTCTGGCAGCAAGCACAGAAGAAATAAAAGGGAGAGCAGTGAGTGGTTCACACTTCAAATAAGTTGAGGAATTCTAATGATTTGGAAGTGAGAAAAAATATTTGAAATGCATTTTATATTTGTGTAATTGTTACTTTATCCTCTGTGGCCTGAAGGCCAAATAGGTTACATTTACCTCTTCCTTAAGTTTCAGAAATATCCTTAAGTAAGTTACAGGTTCACTTTGTGTCTGCTACTCTTGCCTGGTTTTAATTTCCTGGAAATAGATGCCCCTCCCAGGATAAGTTACTCACTTATAAATTCTCCACTATGTTCCTAATTCAATTTTGATTAATATAAATTCCCTTAATCCTCCTTCCTTTTTTTTTTTTTTTTTTTTTTTTGATTTGGGGTCTGTAAGGCTGAGTACCAAACTACTCCCAGTGTTTGCAGAGGAGATGAAGGCATACATTTTACAGTTGAGTTATGGGACCAAACTGTGAAGGAATTTTGATTTCATCACTGAGGATGAAGCAGATAAGAATGTAGGAAAGAATAAATAATGTACAAAACAGGAACGATTTTCAGTATAGTCAATTTAAAAAGTTCAGTGATTCTGGTTTTGCATCCAATTGAATGAGGTTACTTCCATTCATAAGGTAGTTTATGCCAGAAACATTCATGCTAAGTGATCTTGTAATATATAAAAGGAGCCCATTAAGGTGCTTCCATATTAACTAATTAATTGGCTCCAAAAACCACTATCATTTTATATCTATTTTTAATTTATTTTTATTCAAAAATTTTATTTATAAAACATATGTATGAGTAATTTTTCAACATTGACCCTTGCAAAGCTTTCTGTTTCAAATTATCGTCTCCTACAACTACTCCCTAACCTAGATGGCAGGTAGTCCAATATATGTTAAATATATTAAAATATATGAAATCCAAAATATGTATGTGTATATATACAGTTATCTTGCTGCACAAGAAAAATTGCATGAAGAAGGAAGAAAAAGAAAAAAAAAAGGAACTGGAAATGAAAACAAACTGCCAGCAAACAACAGAAAGAGTGGAAATCCTATATTGTGGTCCACACTCAGTTCCCAATTGGTTTGAATCATCTCATTTGTAGAGAGCTGGAACGCTAGAAAGTTGTACTTGAATCAAGGATAGCAGGGTGCTTATCGTGAAGCAACTACTCAGTTTGAAATAATGGTTCTCTAAACATAGACTTAATGTGATGGTGATGTAATGAGCAATTGGCACATGCTCAATCATGTAGCAATATTATAGTATTGAAGTATTTAAGGGATGGCTCTGGGAACTGAGAATCTCTCAGCCACAGACACAGGGAAGACTGGAGTGAGAGACTATGCTCCAGGTCAGACCCCAGACTACATACTCTATCCCTGACCATCCTTGTGTTGAATCTCCTCCTAAGATCAAGGCCCAACCAGAGTTCCTGGACAAAGCTAGCCCAGACATTACACTCATTGTTGAAGAGAACCATGTCCATCAGAATAGATCATTGAATATGCCTGTTGTTGCCAGTACAGTGATCTCCTGATTATGTTCATTTCACTTTGCATCAGTTCATGTAAGTCTCTTCAAGCCTCTCTGTATTCATTCTGCTGGTCATTTCTTACAGAAAAATAATATTCCATAATATTCATATACCACAATTTACTCAACCATTCTCCAATTGCATGGGCATACATTCATTTTCCAGTTCTAGCCACTACAAACAGGGTTGCCACAAACATTTTGGCACATACAGGTCCTTTCCCCTTCTTTAATATCTCTTTGGGGTATAAGTCCAGTAATAGCATTTCTGGATCAAAGGGTATGGATAGTTTGATAACTTTTGGGGTATAATTCTAGATTGCTCTCCAGAATGGTTGAATTCGTTCACAACACTACCAACAATGCATCAGTGTCCCAGTTTTCCACCATCCCCTCCAACATTCATCATTATTTTTTACTGTCATCTTAGCCAATCTGACAGGTGTGTAGTGATATCTCAGAGTTGTCTTAATTTGCATTTCTCTGATTAATAGTGATTTGGAACACTCTTTCATATGAGTGGTAATAGTTTCAATTTCATCATCTGAAAATTGTCTATTCATATCCTTTGACCATTTATCAATTGGAAAATGGCTTGATTTCTTATAAATTAGAGTCAATTCTCTATTTATTTTGGAAATGAGGCATTTATCAGAACCTTTAACTGTGAAGATGTTTTCCCAGTTTGTTGCTTCCCTTCTAATCTGATTTGTATTAGTTTTGTTTGTACAAAGGCTTTTTAACTTGATATAATCAAAATTTTCTATTTTGTAATCAGTAATGGTCTCTAGTTCATCTTTGGTCACAAATTTCTTCCTCCTCCACAAGTCTGAGAGGCAAACTATCCTATGTTCCCCTAATTTATTTATAATCTTGTTCTTTATGCCTAAATCATGGACCCATTTTGATCTTATCTTGGTATATGATGTTAAGTGTGGGTCCATGCCTAATTTCTGCCATACTAATTTCCTGTTATCCCAGCAGTTTTTGTCAAATAATGAATTCTTATGCCAAAAGTTAGGATCTTTGGGTTTGTCAAACACTAGATTGCTATAGTTTACTATTCTGTCTGGTGACTGTGGCTTTATAATCTAGTTTTAAATCAGGTACAGCTAAGCCATCTTCATCTGATTTTTTTTTTTCATTAATTGCCTTGAGATTCTCTACCTTTTATTCTTCCATATGAATTTTGTTGTTATTTTTTCTAGATCATTAAAATATTTTCTTGGAAGTCTGATTGGTATAGCACTAAATAAATAGATTATTTTAGGGAGTATTGTCATCTTTATTATATTCACTTGGCCTATCCAAGAACACTTAATATTTTTCCAATTATTTAAGTCAGACTTTATTTGTGTGGAAAGTTTTTTTGTAATTTTGCTCATATAATTCCTGACTTTCCTTTGGTAGATAGATTCCCAAATATTTTAGGCTGATGACAGTTATTTTGAATGGAATTTCTCTTTGTATCTCTTGCTGTTGGATTTTGTTGGTGATGTATAAAAATGCTGAGGATTTATGGGGATTTATTTTGTATCCTGCAACTTTGCTAAAGTTATGAATTTTTTCTAATAGCTTTTTAGTAGAATCTCTGGGGTTCTCTAGGTATACCATCATATCATCTGCAAAGAGTGATAGTTTGGTTTCCTCATTGCCTACTCTAATTCCTTTAATCTCTTTCTTGATTCTTATTGCAGAGACTAGTGTTTCTAATACAATATTGAATAATAATGGTGATAGTGGGCAACATTGTTTCACTCTTGATCTTACTGGTAAAGATTCCAGTTTTTCCCCATTGCACATGGTGCTTACTGACAGTTTTAAATATATGCTCCTGACTATTTTAAGGAAAAGTCAATTTATTCCTACACTCTCAAGAGTTTTTATTAAGAATGGATGTTGGATTTTATCAAATGTTTTTCTGCATATATTGAGATGATCACTATATTCACTTATTTCGTTGAATGACCATCTTCTTCCCTGGAAAAAAATGCTCATTCTGGCTGGGTAAGTTATTTTTGGTTGCATCTCAAGTTCCTTAGCCTTTCAGAATATTATATTACAGGCCCTTTAATCTTTTAATGTGGATGCTGCTAGATCTTGGTTAATCCTTATTGTGGCTCCTATATATTTAAATTGGATTTTTTTAGCCACTTGCAGTATTTTTTCCTTCGTCTGAGGATTCTGGCATTTGGCCACTATATTTCTTGGTGTTTTGATTTTAGGATCCCTTTTAGTAGGTGATTGATGAATTCTTTCAATGTCTATTTTACCCTCTGTTTCTACGACTTCTGGGCAGTTCTCTTTGATAATTTCCTGGAAAATAGTGTCCAGGTTCTTTTTTTATCATATTTTTTCTGGGAGTCCAATAATTCTCAGATTGTCTCTCCTAGATCTATTTTCCATGTCTGTTGTTTTCCCAAGAAGGTATTTCAGTTTTTTTCCCACTGTTTAATTTTTTTAGTTTTGTTTGACTGATTCTTGTTTTCTCCTGGAGTCATTCAATTCCATTTTTTCGATTATGATTTTCAATGAAGTATTTTCTTCACTCACTTTTTTAATATCGTTTTCTAATTGATCAATTGAGTTGTTTTGTTCTATGGAATTTTTTTTTTTCCATTTCGCCAATTTTATTTTTTAGAGAGCTATTTTCTGTTTCCAGTTCACTAATCCTATTTTTCAAGGATTTCACTTCTTTATCCACTGTCTTTAAATGAGTGGAATGACTTCTCCAGACTCTCTTGCCAAGCCTCCTTCTCCTTTTCCCATTTTTCTTCTAGCTCTCTTGTGAGAGCCTTTTTAATTTCTTCTATGAGATTCATCTGTTCTGAGGAACAGATGATCTCCTCCTGTGGGGATTCACCTGGAGACAGTCTGTTTTTAGTCTCCTCAGGGTTTAGAGTCTGCTCTCTATCTATATAGAAGTTGTCAATGGTTAAGGACCTTTTCAATTTTTTGCTCATTTTGTCAGAGAAGAATCAAAGACAAACTAGCAAAGAAAAATAGAAAAAAAAAAAAAAACCCAAATGGAATCTGCTTTTTTTGGGGAAGGGGCTGGGTGGTGTTACTGAGCTTCCTCTACAGACTGTAGGGGGAGCAGGGGGAGCAGCGAGGCAGTAGCAGGACTATGCTGGGCCTGTGCTCTGAGACTCTGAGAGCATGCTGAGACACTGTGGAGGAGGGGTGTCCAGGTCCCAAGAAACTCCAGCTGTTTGGGGTTGTATTCTTCACCTCCTTCCCCTCCCCCCCACTGTTTTTAGTTTCCCTGCTGGGCTACTGACTTGCTGCCAGGGCAAAGTATCGAATCCTGTAGCAAAGATCGCCCTGAAGAGACAGCTGAGATCACACCCCACCACCTCAGGTCTGCTTGGCTGTGAGCTGCCTGCTGGGCTCTAGCTGCTGCTGCCTGCCCTCAGCCTGTGCCCAAACTAATACTGTCCCGCCCTCAAACAAAAACAGACCTTTCCTGGCAAATTTCAAGGATGTCTTCTCTTGGTAATTATTTGTGGGGGTTTTTTCAGTCAAGTATTAATTCAGAGGCTTGTCATGAAATGAATTCTGAGAGAAAACATGGAGCTTACACAGCTGTGTGCCTCCTCTCCACCATCTTGGCCAGAAGTCCCTGTCCTCAGCTCTTTAATAAAACTGAACTAGTTTATAAAATTCAGGTATATGGAAAAACTTGAAATATCATAATGCAAGTTGTAGGAGGGTTTTATAATTTTAACTTTTGAATCTTTAGTATGTAACAAAAAATTCTGGTTTTTATTTCAAATCCATAATTTTTTTCAGTTTAGAAAATGCTTACTATGAAAAAAATCTCTCACTCAAATAAATAAATAACTTTGCCTATCATTTATTATCAAAACTATGTTCTTAGGACAATTAAAAGTGAAGTGAGTCAGCTAGCACATTTCATAGACTGGAAGTAAAGTAATATCATTGACTTTGAAACAATTTCTCTATTTATTATGCTCCATTGCCTCTCTGAGCAAGTCTTAATGGATACTTTAAAAGACTTATTTTATTGTATTAAATTAGTTAGGTTGGAGAAGATGGTAGACTTGTACTCCAAAAAATGATATACATGATGTCTCTCTGACATAAGGAATCATATCTATCAAAAAGAGAATACCAGAATATATGTTCACTAGAAGATTTCAAAGTTTTAAGATATTTTATTCTAACAAAATAAAGTTTATATGGTAAATTAAAAAGTAAAATGAATTTTTAAAATCTACTCGTATAACAAGAATAAAAGGGAATAAAATTGGATTTAGGTTTTCCTTAACTTCTGATGTACACATACCATGCCTAGCAATCACGATTTTCTGAGTCACAAGGCTTCAGTGGCCTCATTGTGTCACTCATATATCCAATTGCAAAGTGCATCTTGTCCCAGCTACAATCAGGGAAAAGAAAAGTACATATCTGACATTCTTTTCTGGGCATCAAGAGAACAAACTGTTTCCTTCTCTGACCCATACTTTGATTACAACTCCTCATGGATAGAGATGAATTGTAAGGTTGTATTTCCTCATATTCCATGACAAAATGACATTTCAAGGGTCCTTATATCTCCAGACCCATAGTTAATGAGCATAAGAAAAATTCTACATTGGATTTTGCAAAACTACCATTTTTGGTTCAGTTCTTATTTTAGAGATATAGCTTGTTGACTTTTGTAAAGCCTGTTTCACTTCCTCTCAGTCAGCTAGATTGTAAATAATATGTCATACTGTGCATCATAAGGACATCCCAGAATTATACAAAGTATACATGCATATATACATACATATGTATGTGTGTCTTATGTGAATTTATATATGCACAAATATGTATATCTCTTTAAATAAGTTTAGTATTTTTTGTTGTAATATGTTTTGAATAATGAATATATTTATAAATTATATATATATATATATATATATGTGTGTATGAAATATGGACATCAACAGCAGATGCACACACATATAATATGTATTTATGTGTATAGACATATATATATTATATTTACATATTTAAATTGGTAAATAGTTTGGTAGGTATATCTACCTGCATATATAAAAAGACTTCATTGTCTCTCTTCCAAAACTGGCATTTTGTGGTCAACATCCTTTTAATCAAAATTAAAAGAAGTTTCATAACAATTATGAATAATACAATGGTATGATCAAATAAATAACAAATATATTTTTATAAATCATAACAATAATTATTGGTAAAATACTTTAAAGTTTGAGAGAGCATTATTTATATTATACCATTACTTCTAACAACAACTCAGGTACTCTAATTCTTGCAATTTCAGTCTCAGAGATGAAGAAAATGGAGGTTAGACAGGTTGTAGAGCTTGCCTAAAGAGACATAGTTAGAAATAGTGAGAAATGAGATTTGATTTTTTTTTATCAAATATGTCATTCACTCCATTATATCTTGATCACTAGCACTATGCAAAGGAAAGGAATCAAAATTAGGAATTAAAATAAATATAAATAAAATTTAACTACATCAGATGAATAGACAGCGTTCTAGATAGATACATAGATACATAGTGAAGTCTGGGTTAGCTCTCTGTTGACCTCAGGATCAGCCAGAGTCAGGATCAGCAAAAATCCTTGGTCCTTAGGGGAAGATGCAAAGAGGACAGACAACATGAGCCTCCTCTCTTCTCATCTTCCTCCTCCAAAGTGATTCTGGCTTGTCTTACTGCACCCTCCCTCCTATCTGCATATACCAAAAGATCAAGCCAGCACAGAATAGTGAGAAGGGCCATTTTCCAAGCATATGCTAATAAAGTATTGAACAATAGGTAATTAGCCTTAAGTGCTCAGTTGTCTGATTCCAATGCACCTGCTCAGAGTTTCAGCTCTTTACATAGATCATTTATAATGGCCGGGCTAGCTCCCTGCAGGGGCTTAAGATCAGTCAGAGTCAGGAGCAATTAAAGCTCTTGGTCTTTAGGGGGAGAAGTCAAGGAGGCAGGCAAGCTGCCATGCAGCTAGTCAAAGATGTATCCTGGATTCTGGAGTCTTGATTCTTCAGCCTTTCTCTTCCTCATCCTGCAGCCAAGTGACTCTCTCTTCTCTCCTTTAGCCCTCCAATTCTTGCCTATAGCTACCTCACCACCGAACATTTAGCAAGCACCAATGCTGAGGAGAACCATCACATCACTATCTCATATAAATATGTATAGAAAGCCATTATCTCACATCAAATAGGTAATTAGCTTTAAGTGCTCTGTTGTCTGATTCAAGACACCTTTACAGAGTTTCAGCCCTCTACTTAGATTATTTATTATTTATTTACTAAGTGACTATTTCTTTTCTAAACAGAGAAAATACAAATTCAAGCAGAGAAGACAATCTGTGCCCCCAAGAAGCTAATAACAATAATTGAGAGAGACAAACATAAAGATTGTTGGAAAGAGTAACAAAGTAGAAAAATAGTAAAAAGAATGGAGGTGCTACATTGGCCTAGGTCCAGCAAAATAAGGCAAATATATTCATCTGTCAGGACTGAGGGATGAAGAATATAGAACTATAAAGAACCTCTATTATTAAAGTTCAACAATATTTATACTTTACAGTCTTAAAAGTGGAAAGGAATTAGAAAGATTAAAAATAGTTCTAAATCAGAAGTTAGAACAACTAAAATACTTTCAATTACATCTATAGATAAAGTTAATAGTTTTAATCACTCAATAAACCCCAAAGTCAGATTCTGAATGAGATAAAATAAGAAATAGAAGAAAAGCAAAAGTCACTAAGATAGCCGCAGCAGCAGCAGCAGCAACAAGAGGAAGAAAAGGAGGAAAAGCAGGAAGAAGAGGAGGAAAAAAAGGAGGAATATCAGAGGGTGTAAACAGTAGGGGGAGAGAGAGGAGAGAGAGAAATCATATAATATGGGTTGAATATTGATTATGGTATAGATGATTTCTGTAAAATTAAGTTATATATTTAGTAATAATAATAATAAAAACTTTGGGAACAGATATCCAAGTTTAACTGATTTGACTTTTAATCATGAATTCTTTGTGGAATATTAATCTTTCTACAATAAAGTTACTGAAATTTGTTTTCATGCCAGAGGACATGAGACCTGGATAATGAGAATGATCATGAATGATTTTTATCTATAAAATAAAAAATTAAAAATTTAGATTTGATTTACCAAAAATATTGCAGTATTTTCCATTAAAATATTAGAATTACAGGAGTGATCATTCTCTACAATTCTCTTAAAAGCTCCAAGACAAGCCTGTTTCTTTATAGAGGGATAATAGTTCAATGATTTCATGTCTTAGATGTCACAAATCTTTCAAAAGATCAAATCAGTGTCCATAAATACAATATCTGATGATGTTTGGAAAATAACTTTTTACTGTAATCATATAAAATATCATCAGAAATAGTAGAGCATTTTATTTTGATGTAAATCCTCTGAAACAATAATTTTTTTCTCCCAAATTGTATAACTACTTATTTTCCTTCAAAATTCTTTGTATCATGTGCAATGAGAGGCTACAATAAACTGCTTTTGAGTCAATGTTTAATAACGGTGATAAACTGATATTTGCATTGTGATTGCTACTGTGATAACATGGTTCTTTTTCTATAAGTGATATGTTATGTATTGATCTTTTTATTATTCATTATATTTGCAATTTATCTGACCTTGAAAAAAAGTGGAAAAATACTTCTATTTCTAGCCTGATGGACATGAGATACAGACAACATGGGTGAGTTTTCCTAGTGCTTACACTGTAGATTTTTTAAAAAATCATTTCTAAAAATAAATTCATAACACTGAAAAGAACTAAATAAAATTAAAAATAAATAATGCGTTCCCTGTAGATTGTTATTTATTTCCTCCCATTAATTCTTCATAGAGACATACAGGGAACTTCCACTATGTTTTTTTTTTTTTTTAATATTTTAAGTGTACAACTGCAGCACTGGAAATTTTGGCATCATGTCCTTATAAAGTTCTGGATGATTTATTTTCTGAACACATATGCTACATACATAATATGCTTTATGCTGCTTCTACTAACTTGATAATTGTTAATGTGCTACATAATTTTGTATCCACTGCAAAACTCTTCACTTCCCTTAAGATCAACTGTGCCTTTGATTCTTTGGAAATTTTATATTTCATAAATCACAATAATTAATAGAAGAATGTTGTCCTCATTTATTTTTTTTAAATGTATGAAAGTAGGATTAATTATTTCAAACCCTGGAATATTCTCTTAGCAGAACTCAGTTCATAATAAATTTGCATGTTTTGTCTTACATATGTAAGACCATGACATATTTCTACTTCAGTAGATTGAGCATGGTTTAGAGGCAGTCTGGGAAAATGACTGACTGTACGGTCATGAAAACCTAAAATAATTTTTTTCCTGCAATATGCTAGTTGAATGACCAAGGCAAGTCACTTTACATATTTGTAAAGTATCCTCTAATCCTGTTAAAGGATAATTATACCCTAACTGTCAGTTTGTAAGGATGTGTGTGAGGGAATCTTCTAAATCGTAAAATCAGAAATTCAGAAACACCCATATGATCTGGACCCCCAAAAGATTTTAAAAATCATTACTGTTAGTTCAAAACTGAAAATGTGCAAAATAAAATTGAATTTATTATTTTTTAGCTGAAGTTTCCTCTTCAATAATGTCCTGAAACTTTTCTCTCACTGTCCATTTCTCTGTCCACAGATACTGAGAACATACATTAATAGTAACAAATAAAGATATAACAAAAAAAGTAGCAAAAAATAGTAACAAATACATTAATAGTAACAAATAAAGATATAAAGGAAAATTCAGAGTTCCTGTATAAGAACTACAATACTAGGCTAAAAATTGGAGCAGATATTAAAAAAAATAAATAGTAAAAACAAATACAAATAACAAAGAGACAAAAATATTCACTAAGTTAAAAAAATTTAAATGCCACAGGAATACATCCATTAGCTCTTAAAGCATTTGAAATGTACTGTTAATGGAAAGTGTTGCGGTCTCATGTGAGCCTTAGATGGAAAGAGAGTCCAAAGTCTCTTCACCTCATTTTAGAGAATTTTACTTGTTTGATCTTCCCTTCTTAACTTAAAGAGTACCAAAATCTTTCCCTCAATAATGAGTAAGATTACTCAATTCCTATATTCTATTTACACCCTGATTCTTTGTGTGCTTTTAATGTATTGAAATCTGAGCAAAATTTATATTTTGATTCATTTTACCTACTGAGATACCCTGAATCCAATTTGTTCAGCAATTAAATGATTTGCTATTAAACCACATTACTCAGGCTTTGTATCCTAAGTTACTATAAATACATTTACAACAGTTTTTTGGCGAAAACATCCAATATGGGCTGAGGCAATCTTTGAGAAAAACTACTTAGAGTGCTCTAATTGATCTTTTCACTGAAAGACTTCTTCAGAGGAGACTTAAGAGTTTGGACTTTCTCTTTGTCTCAAATTATTTTACATGTCTTCTAAACTGTTGTGAAGTTTCCCTTAAATTGTTTCCCTTAAGGGAATGATGAAATCTTATAGTAGCATATCAAAATGGAAGCACAGTAAGGGAAATACACACACACACACACACACACACACACACACACACACACACATATATATATATATATGTATATATTACCTGGGGCTAATAGCAGTTGATAAACCATTATGACCTCAATACAGTATTTTTCCTTAATACAAAAGAAATAAATTATCAACAGTCTTCATTTAAATCAGATGCATTTTCTGTTTTGTTTAGCCATTTTATCTACTGGACTGTGCCCAAGAGACCCTAAAGTCCTTTCTTCTTCATATTGAATCTTGTCTTTTTTCCTTTCAGCTTCACTAATCTAGCACTACCATTTTTGACTCTTCAGCTTCCCTATCTCACATGCTATTCACACCGTTATGCAGGTTTCCTTTCTTCCTTCCTTCTCTGCTCCTCCATCTTAGTCCCCTTTCAAATGTAACAGGAAATTTTATCTCTTTTGAGAAGTGGGACTTGCTATTGGTGTCTTTTTTCTCCATGAAAGGTTTGGGTCTGTTTCAACTGGACTGTAAATCATGCTTCTCAAAAGAAACCACCAGCCTTTTAGCCTCTTTGACCTCTCCAAATGGAGAAGACATATTCCTAGACTTGATGAGGATCTTGGAACTGTTATAAACCAACTTCAGGTCATTTATAAGATTTATAATCCTACCTGGGGAGACATAACTAATTTAATGGAACTATTTCTCTTCCCAGGGGAAAGAACTGCTATTATTGAGGCTACAAATAGACTAACCCCAGTAGGGAGAGTACTTGCTGGCCCTGTAGATCTTCCTAATTGGCCTCTACAAGTTTTGCACTGGAACTTCAATGTTCCAAACAGTTACATCAGATTACAACAGGCCAGTAAGGCCTTAATTAGGAGCATGTAGCTGTGTATTTGCTCTGAAAATTAGAGAAAGTTCTAGGACACTGTTTAAGAAGAAAATGATATCTGTAACCACTTTTATTATGTTATGAAAGAGTTTAGGCAATACACACGGCTAGATTCAATTCAAAATACAAGAATTAAAACTCTGTCTTTTGAAGCCAATTCATGTCAGAAAAATGAAAAAAAAATTGCATAAGTTGGCCTGTTTAACATGAAAAGAAAGTTTTGAGCATTGTTCAAAATGTATATACTATTCATATTAAATATTATAATATATCCAAAATATATGTCAAGAAACCTAGTAATTTTCACTTTGTGACCATTATCTCAATTTTCTATGAAACTTTTTATTATGACAGCTGTTTACTCAACTTGTTTTTTCAGCATACTAATTCTCCAAGACAATCAATATCTATTTGCCTTTCCCTAGAAAAATATACAATGGACAGGGAGTCATGTACCTCAGGGGTAAGCAAAAAGTTTAACTTGATCTCTCAAATCTTAATTTAGGACTTTGAGGGTTCTATTCTATTCTGTTCAACACAATATTAATTGGCAACTAGCTATTCCCAGAGTGAAAGTTGATCAAAATGACAACCATTTTCTTCTTTAACTTGATCTAAGGAATTTTAAGGTTTTTAAATCAAAGGAGCAAAAGTGTCTCACTCGGGTGGAGTGATTTACTTTAATGTAGTCTATTGGTATTCTTGATCTATTTCCATAAAGTGCAAGAATGCTCTTCATCAATTACAAGTTTCCATAACCAAAAATCAGCCACTATTGTTATATTGGGAGCAAATGTACGTTGCTGCCAGTGGAATCCATTGTTTTGTAATATTAATTTTCTAGTTTTTTTCCTAACCAAAGATAACATTTTAGAACCTTTGCAACTTGAACCAGAATTTCTTACTGCCTTTGCAGACCTCAAGCAAAAGCTTTTATCAGTGCCAATGTAAGACTTTTCTCCTCCATGTATACATCATTATTGAGAAAAGATACTTCTCTTGCTTCTCATATACAAGAACTACAAAATATACTGAGGGAATTCCATGGTATAGGTGCCATAGCACAGACTGGGTCTTTAGGAATTTTACTATATGACTTTGGCCTTGGTAATAAGGTCTATATCAAAATGACTGGTGGGCCAGTGGAATTCAGCCTGTGTAGAAAGGTTTATTTCAAATATTGGTAATCACCCCTTCTAAAGTTAAGATTGATGAAAAGGATTTCTGAAAATATTGTTCTCACATTAAATCTGCCCTATTTATACTGTTTTATAATGTATCTACTATGTTTCTTATTTGCTATTAACTTTGTTGCCTTTTTCTCATCTATCAACTTCTTTCAGAAGAATTGAAAAATACTAAATGCTGCAAATAATTTTCATAGGTAGGCCATACTTTGTCATCTCAGTTCTATTATATTTTGTTGGAGTTGGGCTTGCCATTATCAACAGGGTATATTAATACATGGATAGATCTCTTCATTATAGAGACTAAGACCATTCCACAGTCCTGCAAAATCACAGAAAATGGTTTACAGATCTTTGGAAGGAATAGTGAACAACCCAATTTGTGGCTTCTTCTTTTTTTGTTTTTTTATTTTTTGATATTTGTTAAATGTTTTAAACATATTACAAAGACAGCACCTAACTTGACAGCTCCCAAATCTATTACCTTTGCTGAATTACAGTTTACAATTCAATGAATCTACTACTGCTTATAAAAGTCAGAACATTGCACTACCTATATCAAGTCCCCTATTCAGAAGAGATAAATGTTACTTGGCCGTGAGAGATTTAGTAAATTTTACTTGAATAGTTAAATTTCCCAATGTCATTAAAAGATTCTTATTGTTGGGCCACTGCAGGGATACATAGCACAGTTCTCACTAGGCCATTTCATATTATGCTTTTCTTCATAGTGTGATCTTTAATGGCTTCATAGCTGGCTTCTTTAAAGAAAGTATTTGGGTTATTGGCTGTCACTGCTAAATGCTAAAACCATACTGGGGTTGTTAGGTCTACTTAAACTATCAAATGCATATCCAATCCATCTGTAACAACATTGGGACTAGTGAATACTGGGCAATTCTTTTTCTCTGGGGTAAGATTAATACATCCCTTCCTATCAATTGGTTTGGGATATGTGGGATTGTCTATTTGGATCTACTAGTTTCTACCAAAATCAGTCTTTAATCATACTAAAGGACTAGTGGGAAATTAAACTACTAAAAATATGGATGTGCATTGATTTTTTTTAACTTTTTCAAAAAGGAATATGTTTATTTAGAATTTAAAAGTCTATTATATATTAAGTGAAATCTCTTAGGTATATGGGGATTTTTATGGGGAGGTTGAGTATTTTTATTTTAATACACATTGCTTTATGAATCAAACTGGGAGAGAAAAATCAGAGTAAAAGGGAAAAACCATGGGAGAAAAAAAAGTGAGCATAGCATATGTCAATTTACAAGAAATCTATATTTCTTTTTTTTTTTTAAATACAGATAACATTTTTTATCCAAAGTCTATTGGGATTGCTTTGGATCACTGAACCACTGAGAAAAACCCAGTCTTTCATAGTTGATAATTGCACATTCTTGCTATTGTTGTATATAATGTATTCCTGGGTCTGTTTACTTCACTCAGCATCAGTTGGAGTAAGTCCTACCAGACCTTTATCATTTTATAGAGGAATAATATTTCATTATCTTCATATACTAACATTTATTAAGCCAATTTCCAATTATTGGGCAACTATTCATTTCATAATTCTTTGCTATCACAAAAAAATGCTGCTACAAACACTTTTGTATATGTGGGTTCTTTTTCCTTGTTCATGATTTCCATGGACTACAGACACAGTAATGGCACTGCTGGGTGAAAGGATATGCACCATTTGATAGCCCTTTGGATATCATTCTAGAATACTCTCCAGAGGGTTTCGATAATTTCACAACTCCAACAACAATGTATTACTGTCCCAGTTTTTCCACATCCCATCAATTATTTATCATTATCTTTTCCTATCATCTTAGTGAATATGACAAGTGTGAGATGGTACATTTTTTCATATTTTAATTTGCATATCTCTAAGCAATAGTGATTAAGAACCTTTTTTTCATACGATTATAGATAGCTTTAGTTTTGACATCGAAAACTGACCATTTATCAATTGAGGAATGACTTGCACTCTTATAAAATTGGCACATTTTGTTATATATTTCAGAAATAAGATCTTTATCAGATACACTGGCTGTAAAAGTTTTTCTTCAGCTTTATACTTCCCTTTTAATCTTGTTTCTATAGGTTTTGTTTGTGCAAAAGTTTTTTAATTCAACGTAATCAGAGTTGTCCATTTGTTTTACATACTGTTCCCTAGTTCTTCTTTGCTCATAAATTCCTCTCTTCTCCAAAGATATATAGGTAAATTATCCCTTGTTTTCTTAATTTGTTTTTGGTATCATCCTTTATGGCCAAATAATGTACCTATTTTGAACTTATTTTGGAAAGTGGTGTGGGATATAGGTTTATGCCAAATTTCTGATGTAGTTTTTCCAGTTTTCCCAGAAATTTTTGTCAAATAGTGATTTTTTACTCCAGAAGCTACAGTTTAGGGATTTATCAAATACTAGATTACTATACACCTTGATTATTTTGTCATATTAATATGTTTCACTCTTCCACCATTCTATTTCTTAGCCAGTACCAAATGCTTTTGATAACTTCTACATCATAATATAGTTTTAGGTTAGGTAATGCTAATTTTAGGTTAGCCATCATTATTTGTATTTTCTTTCATTAATTCCCTTAATATTCTTGATCTTTTGTCCTTTCAGATGAATTTTATTATTATTTTTTCTAGTTCTATAAAATAATTTTTGGCAGTTTGATTGCTATGGCACTGAAAAATTAGAGGAATTTAGACAGAACTGTCATTTTTATTATATTAGCTCAGCCGATTCCTGAGCAAATAATACTTGTTCCAATTGTTTAGATCTGTGTTTATTTGGATGAAAAGTGTTTTGTGATTGTGTTCATATAGTTCTTGGGTTTATCTGGGCAGGCAGATGGTCAAATATTTTATTTTGTCTACATTAATTATAAGTGGAATTTCTCTTTCTATCTCTTGTTGATTGGCTTTGCCAGTAAGTAATATACAGAAATGCTGATTGTTGAGTGGGTTTTGTTTATATTCTGCAACTTTGCAAAAGCTATGAATTGTTTCCAGCAGGTTTTTTGGATGATTTTCCAGGATTCTCTAAGGATATTATCATATCATCTGTAAATAGTGATAGTTTTATTTCCTCATTGCCTATTTTATTTCCTTTAATTTTTTTTATTTTTTTATTGGTAAATATATTTGCATATGTATGTTTTATGAATATATGTAAATTTATGTATGTATACATGTATATGCATAAGTGTATATATATATATATATATATATATATATATATATTAACTGTAACTTTCTTGGGGGACATAATAGAGAAGGAGGAAAAATAAACTAAAAAACTACATCATAGAGAACAGAAGAAAATTGTTAAGGAAGCAAAGAAAATATGTACAACTCTGAATAAAATGCATGTATTTCTTGAAATGGAAATTTATAGTTTTATATTTAGAATTCTCTCATGTTCTATTGTGCATATACAGTTTTTCATTCTATTTTTATTTAAATTTAACTAAGCAAATGCATACCAGAAAAGGTATCCTGGTTGGTCAAATATGGCTAAAGAACACTTATTAAAATGTATTTTAAATATAGAAAACAAAATAAAAGAATTAAAAACAAGCAGAAATTTTAATTTCATATAGTAAAGATGTTATAAACTTTTTTGAGATGTCATCGTTTTATATTTTAGTATTTTATGAAATGTTCATTTTATTCGGTGATTGTTTGAATTGTGTTTTTAAAAAATTACTAATATAAAAAAGCAAAAAAGGGAGAAAAAAAGATTTGTTTTAAGTTTCCAAAATATCAGCTCCTTGCCTGGTACTTGCTTTGAGTGCAAATAGAAGATATTGGCCTAATGGAGCTAAATCTAACACAAGGGACACCAGCAAAAATGTCATAGTTAAAGATTATATTGGATATTATTAAATAATCAAGGAATTAGTCATTCATTAATCCATGTTCACAGGAGAGTTTGATTTAAACATTTCACATTCAATTATAAAAGTCATGAACTTGATTATTGTTATCAATATTTTTGATGTTTTTCATGTACTAGACAGTACAAAATATAATTAAGTAGAAAGCACATTATCATAATGCTATTATTCATGTTGGATTCTAATGTCTAAAACTTTTTCCCACAAATGTATTTTTGCTTTGATATTTACCGGCATTAATAATGCAGTCAATAAAATCAGGATTAATTTTTTTTAATTAAAATTAAGGGCAAACATAAAAGTTTTAGCAGCTCTGTCTATGTAACCAGTCATATATCTATAACTTTAATTTTTGTGTTTTGAAGCAAAGATATGCATAATGCATACATAGACACACACACAAATACACACTAACACTATTTGATAAGGTTTGTTTTATTCCTCCAAAAGATTTCTATTGAGTATTCTTTAATAGTAAAGATTGATCATTGTCTTATCTTCTGGCTATCTTTTCTGCTGTTGTTTTGTGTTTGAGGGAAATTAAGACTGTTGTCCTCAATTCTTTTTTCCTTTTTGGATTACACTTCATGCGGCTAGATATGCATCATGTTTTCTCCAGCTGTTTTTAGAACTAATTTTTCATCACTGGCTGCCATTTTGCGGCCCTGATTTTTCATTCATGGACTATTCAGGATTCATTGTTCTGACTCAATATAGATGGTAAGAAAAACATTTAAATTGGCATGAAAAAGTTTAGGTAGTTTCAAAAATGATGATATGTAAAACGCTGGAGTGAACATTAAGTTAATTTTCTGCATTTTCTTCCTTAATTTCTGGATCTCAACTCTTCACTTTCCTATTCCCTGTGCTTTTTATTTATGGTTAAAGACTTAGGTACTTTTAAATGCTTAAAACTCCAAAAGAATTCTGAGACATAATCTAATGCACAGATATTTGTCTACAATTTGACCAAGATTTAGACAAGTAAAAGTAAATTTCAATATCTAATTTCTAGTGCTGGAAAGATATTTATAAAATGTACCAATTAATTCAAGTTGCTGACAAAAATTATGGAACATAAATTGTTCTCGTTATTAAAATTAAAGGTTTTCAAGTGTTAATTCTACTCCCATTCAACTGAGAAACACTGGAAATTTTTCAGTTTCCTTGTTGTAGGGTAATATTTAAAAACAGAGTCAAGCTTTGGCAAAATTATGAAGCAGTTCACATCACTTTTTGTGGTGACCACCATTTTCCCTGCTTTTCCCACAAATTGTACCTTTTCTGTAAAAGCTCCCAGCTATTTTTGTTGTTGTTTTTCTTCCTTCATTTTTCAAAATATGCAAGATTTGCACATGAATTGCCTTTAAGTGGAGCAGAATTGCACAAGTAATCAATCTCAGTCTCTTTGCCAGAGTCATCTAAATCTAGTTGCAAGATAAAAGTCAAGATTAATTGTGATGCTCCAGGATACAGTAGATGACTGGAAATATCTAGGCCTGACCAACTTCTATAATGCCTGCTTTGGGAACTGGATTTTTCCTTTTCTTCCTTATTTGTTCTATTATTTTTCTCTGAAAAATTGGGATAATTAACTCTTTTGTCTCATGTAGTTTTCATTTCGGATTCCTTGCAATACAACTCTAAACAAAACAGGCTTTGATAAAGCCCATTATGCTTTAAATGGGACTATCTGGCTAAGTCTTTAAAGTCAAATTATTCTGCCTCTCACTTTGGCCAAAAAAAGAACACACACACACAGACACACATACTGTCTATTCCCCTCTTACCCCCAAGATGCATTTGCTTATTGTTTAAGTTTTGTGGCTCAGGATGTAAATAGGAAATGTTACTGTTCTAATTAAAACTCTAAAGACTTTCCCCTTCCAAAATAATTCTTTTGTGAAGGCAAACTAAGCTATCTTTTGACTCTGTTCTTGCCTAATCTTTAAACGCTGAATGAGCCTTCCATCAGACAAAACAAGACCTATGAAAGGCCTTCGTTTTAACAGTTTTTTTTTCATTTCTTCAAAAGTTTTTTTGTTTTTGTTTTTGTTTTTGTTTATTCTTCAAAAGTCTATTGCACCAGGGTGAAAATAGAGCAGAATTCAGCACAGCTTATGCCAGCTTGGCAGGACAGGCCTCAGCAAAACAGAGAGCAATCAGTGATGACAGTTATGGTTTCTGGACTGCTCAAGTCACAAATGGTAAAGGGATTGGTTAACTGGTCAAAAGGAAATTATAAGGATTTCTTTTCTGCATTGGAGTTAGTTGGGCTCTGTTGCATTGTTCATACTTGCATCCAAGTTGCAAGTATGAGTCTTAGTCCAACTGCAAGGAG
The DNA here is from genome assembly GCF_902635505.1 of Sarcophilus harrisii. NCBI lineage: Eukaryota > Metazoa > Chordata > Mammalia > Dasyuromorphia > Dasyuridae > Sarcophilus > Sarcophilus harrisii. Next base: position 420,465,386 of record NC_045426.1, read on the forward strand.
AAGCATTAACCCAACAGTGTTTATGGCCACAGGGAAGCAGGGAACACGATCACAATTCCAAAGATGAAGAAAGTACTTGTTATTGTTCACAAATCATGGGACAGTAGAAAAGAACTGTGAACACACTTCATCTTAGACCATAATACCTTAGAAGAATTTAAAAAAAAAAAAAAAACTTATAGGTGCCTAAAATAACCTCAGAAAACAGCTATACAAAAATTTTGAAGCTTGAGTTGGTTCCTCTACAATGCCAGAAGCAGAGGCTAATGATAGCTGAGATTTAAAATTCAAGAAACAGAAAAATGAGCAAACAGGAGAAAAAAATCCTGGTTTTAGAAAATTACTAAGGTTCCAGGGAACATAAAAACACAAATTTAAAGGAAGATATCAAAATTGAAACTCTTGCATCAAAACCCTCAGAGAAATTTAGTAATTGGCCCAAAGACATGGATGAGTTAAATATTTTTTTTCAAAAATAAAATAAGAGAAATTGAAAAATTTGAAAGAGAAATGAGAATGACACAAGAAAATTATGAAAAAAGAATGAACAGTCTGAGAAAGGAGGCACCAAAAATATTAAAGAAAACAATACGTTAAAAGTGAAAGCACTATAAGAGCAGTGAAAAAATCCAATCAAGAAAATAATGTTTTTAAAAGCAGAATTGGCCAAATGGGGGAAAAAATTAAAAATTCACTGAAGAATAAAACTCTTTAAAAAGTTTGAAATGGTCAATTGGAATAGAAGGCACACAATCTCACTGAAGAAAATAACTTTAAAAATTAGAATAAGCTTACTGGAAGTTAATGATTATGAGACATTAAGAAACAGTAAAACAAAATGAAAAAAATAAGAAAATGCGAGATATTTTATTGGAAAATATATGGGAAATAGATTCAGAAGAGAAAATTTTATTTTATTTTGCTGAGACAATTGGTTTTGAGTGACTTGGGCAAGGTCACACAGCTAGAAAGTGTTAAGTGTCTGAGGCCAGATTTGAACTTAGGCCTTCCTGACTTCAGGACTGGTGCTATATCCATTGAGCCACCTAACTGCCTCCCCCAAGAAGAGAAAATTTAAGAAATTGGGATGGAGAGAAACAAAAGCATAGTAAACTGTAGGGCCTTACCCAAGCTCTCCCACAAACTCTTCCAAAACCCTTTAAGACAAGACTCTAAATTGTACATGTTTAATTTATTTTGGATTACTTGCTGTCTATGGTAAGAGAGAGAGAAGAAAGTAGGAGAAAAAATTGCAACATAAGATTTTGCCAGGGTGAATGTTGAAAAAATCAGAAAAAGAATAAATCATTTTCCAGACCAGGAAAACTTTGAAGGTCAGCAGGAAAGATCTCACACAATAGGGTGAGATTGGAGCATAGTCAGGGACAGGCCATTGCAGCACAGCCCTGGACCCAGCAAACCAAAAACAGATCTCAGGGAGAATGAATTACTGGCAATTACCAGACCTCTCAGCACAAAGATGTCAAAGTTAACTCAGAAGTTCAGAAATAAATGTTTATTGCATCATTGTGAGAATGGAGTACAGTCTAGCTAAGTCTCACCAGCATAGACCCAGGAAAACAGGAATGAGTCTTAGAAGCCACTGAATCAGCAGAAATAATGGTGGCTTCCTACACAAATGGTAAAGGGGTTGAACAGCTGATCAGAAGATGATTACAGGGGTCCCTTGCTAACACTGAGGCAGGACTGTGTTGTTGTGTCAATACTATAATCCTGGTTGTCATCCTGTGTGGCAGTTCCAGGATGAGGAGGGGCATTAGTATATCACAGCTCAGAGTTACAGTGGAAAAGGGACCCTCCTCACAATTTCAGGGCAGAAAAATGTGCTTGTGGCCTCTACAGACAAGAACACAGGCTAGGAGAGAGGAAATACACCTCTCCTTATATCATACTACCCTGAAAGAACTCAAAATTTATAAGTCTCTAGAAATGCCTCAAAAAACAGCTGAATGAAACTTCTGAAACTTAGGACAGTGAATCTTCCACCCTGGAAGCAGAGCCTTACTTCAATAAAGAGTGAAAAGTGAAGTAATAAATTGAGAAAATGTGCAAACAAAAGATTTTGACCATAGAAAATTCCTATGGTGAAGGAAGATCAAAACCTGTGCCCCAAAAATAAGAAAGTCAAAGCTTATACATACTTCAGGAAGAATATGAATTGATATGTCAGGTCATGGAAAAGGTCAAAAAAGATTTTGAAAATCATGTAACAGAAGTATAAGAAAAAATTAGGAACAGAAATAAGAGTAATGCAAGAATTTTTTTTTTATAAAAATGAACAGCTTTGTAAAGGAGTCACAAAAATTATTGAAAAAAATAACTTTAAAAATAGACTAGACCAAATATTAAGTGAAGTATAAAAAGCCAACAGGGAGAGGAATGACTTAAAAACAGAACTGAATAAATGGGGGGAAATAATCCACTGATAATGATAATTTCTTCATAAGGTGAATTGAACAAATTGAAAAAAAAGTACAAAAGCTAATATAATTTGTAAGAATGAGATTCAAGCAAGAGGAAGCTAATGCCTATGAGTAATCAAGAAACAGTTAAAGAAAACAAAAAAGATTTTTTTTTAAATAGAAGACAATGTGAAATAGCTTATTGCAAAAATAACTTGCCTGAAAAATATATCCAGCAGAGATAATGCAAAAATTGTTAGGCTACCTAAAAGTCATGATCAAAAATAGAGCCTAGGCATCATCTTTCAAGAAACTGTCAAAGAAAACTGTTCTCATATTCTTGAACTAAACTGTTAAAGGCAGATTGAAAGAATTCAATAATCACCTCCTAAAGGAGATCCCAAAATAAAAACTTCCAGAAATTGTATAAAAAAAATTCAGAGCTCCCAGATTAAAGATATTTTTGCAAGCAAGAATGACTTACTCAAAAATGAACATTCAGCGACAAAAAGAATTTTCCAGCATTCGTGATAAAATGACCAGAGCTGAATAGAAAAATGTGACTTTATACAAGACTAGAGAACATACAAAGGTAAACAAGAAAGGGAAATAATAAGAAATTTAATTAAAGAGGGCTGAAACTCCAAAAAAGTTTGCTTGAATCAGACAGCTGAACACTTAAGGGTAATTACCTATTCCATGTGAGACAATGGCTCTATATACATAGTTAATGAGAAGGTGATGTGATGGGTCTCCTCACCATTGGTGCATGCTGAATATTTGGTGTTGAGAAAATTGATGGCAAGAATTGGATGGCAAAGAGTTGGGATGGGGGGTGAGAAAAGTCAGAGTGACTTGGCAGCAGGATGAGGAGGAGAGAGACTGGAGACTCCGGACTCCAGAATCCAGGATACATCTTTAGCAAGCTATATGGCAGCTTGCCTTCCTCCTTCACTTCTCTCCCTAAAGACCAAGAACTTTGATTTATCCTGACTCTGTCTGACCCTGAGGCCCTCCAGGGAGCTAGTCCAAACTTTACATTTAATAATATTGAATTGTTTACATTCCTAAATGGGAAGATGATATTTTTAACTCATATCAACTTTTTCTTTACTAGGGAAATTCAAATAGATAGATAGATAGATAGTACAAACATTAGTTGAATATAAGGAAGCAATATCTAAATAAAAAATAAAATAAAGAGAAGAGAAAGGAATGCATTAGGAGAAAGGGAGAAGGGGAGAATGGGGTGAATTATTACAAAAAGGAGGCAAGAAGGTGGTTTTTACATTGGAAGGAATAAGGATAGAGGTAAAGGGGAGGGAGTTAAACTATCATATGAATTGGCTCAAAGAAGAAATAGCATACTTGTTAGGTATAGAAAGCTATCTACCAAAATACTTTTGAGGAAAGATAGGGTGAAAGGACATAGAAAACAGAATCAATGGAGTAAATTTGAAGCAATTTTCTCGGGTAATGTCCTAATTTCTGAAGATGGTAGTGCAATGGAGAACATGTTTGACCTGAAGTTAGAAAGACTCCTCTTCTTAACTTCAAACCTGGCCTCAGACATTTACTAGCTGTGTTATAAGTATATGTAGAATTGATTCAACTTTATAAAAATAAGAGCCATTATAATATTGATAAATGATGAAAAGATAAAGTTTTTCCGTTGAGGTAATTGGGGTCATACAGCCAGGAAGTGTTGTGTCTGAGGCCAGATTTGAACTCAGGTCCTCCTGACTTGAGGTCTGTTGTTCTATCCACTCCACCAACTAGCTGCCCCAAAATCATTATTTTTAAATAAAATAATCACAGCTATTTATAACCATGTGAAAAAAATGTTCTAACTCATTGATCAAAGAAATTCAAATTAAAACAATTAGGAAGTGCTACCACACACCTATTAGATTGGCTAATAGGTTAGAAAAGGGAAATGGCAAGTGATGGATGGGATGAAGGGAAAATGAAACATTAATAGTCTGTTTATGGAATTGTTAATTGACTCAACCATTCTGGAGAGCAATTTGGAACTATGTTTAAAGATCTATAAAACCATGCATACCCTTTGACTTAGTATTATTGCTACTAGGTCTATTTCTCAAAAGAAAAGCCATCCCCTAACCCCAAATTTGGAGGTATTTACAGTAATACTTCTCATTTTAGAAAAATGAACTGGTAAAAAAGAAAGAACCCTACCACTGAAATATATTATGGCAGTAAAGAGGACCAATAGTCATCTTCCAGAGGAGGACACTTTAGTAAATAAAAATAAAAGCTTCTATCCCAGAATACCCCAAAGGGTAATGTTCTCTATCCAGAGGGAAGAACTCAAAAAAGAATTTTAAAATCAAATAAGAGACATTGATTAAAAAAACATTTAAAAATGTAAGAAAAAAATTTGTGGGGGAAAAAATTAAACCAACTAGAAAAAGAGGAATAGAGTCTCCAAGACAAAAGTAAATTTTTGAAAATTAGAATTGGGCAAAAGGAAATCAGTGAAGGTATGAAAGATCAAGGAATAAGAAAGCATATAAGGTTCTCATTGTGTTCTGGAGGTCTCTGGACCAGCCTTCATTTCAGTAGAGTAAATACCACAAGAATAGCCAGGTGTTAAAATCCAAATTCTTTATTGCCTCCTTGCCTGGAGCCTGGCTGGCTTTCTTGAGGCTCTTCAGATGGGTTTTGGTCTCAGTGGGGGTAGCAGGAAGACAGCCCAGCCACCACAAGGCTGATGATGATGTAATGAATCTGTTTCTCCTTGGCTCCAAGAGCTTGAGGTCCTGCCTTCAGTCCTCTTGTCTTCTCCCAGCCTTTGATTATGGCCGAGTTTGTCCCAGCTTATATGCTCTATTCTAATTGCATTATCATAGGTGTGAATCTTGTGGAACCATATTAAGGACCCAGTATGTGTTGTGAACTAGAGAACGATTAATCGCCATGCTAAACTAGATAACTATTATCTTATCAATTCCATTGTAAATACATTGAAGTACAACAGTTCTGGCCCATAACAAAAACAAATTATAAAGAATGAGAAAGTAGAATAGAATGTGAAACATCTCATAAGAAAAACAACAGATCTGGAGAACAGATCAAAAAGAGAAAATATATTCATATATTTTGAAGCCTCCCTGATATTGTTCTGGGCACATTATAGTGCTCTATTTGTTTTTTTTTTTTAATTTTGTTTACTGTTGCTTTTCTGTTTTTTTTTTTCTTTTTACTTGCTCTGTTTCTTCAAATAAAACAAATTTGGAGAGAAAAGGGAGATGAAAGGGGGCGAAAAGAATAAAGAAATAAGGTGTACATCAGGAAGCAAAGAACAATTTACAAGGAAGTAAAGAAAAAATAGACATTTATGAATATAATTTCTTCTACTAATATAAATATACATATACTTAGATATATAGATATATACATATACTTTTTTGATCTGGTAATTTATTGTTATATATTTTGAATCCTCCCTGATGTTCTGCTGAGCACATTACAATGTTATCTTTTGTTTTGCTTTATTTTGTTTTGTATTTTTTCTGTTTTTATTTTTTTTCTTACTCTATCTTTTCAAATAACTTTTTTTTATTATAGTAACTTTTTATTGACAGAATCCATGCCAGGGTAATTTTTTTTACATTATCCCTTCCACTCACTTCTGTTCAAATTTTTCCCTCCCACCCTCCACCCTCTTCTCTAGATGGCAAGCAGTCCTATATATGTTGAATATGTCCTAGTATATCCTAGATACAATGTATGTGTGCAGATCCAAACAGTTTTCTTGTTGCACAGGGAGAATTGATTCAGAAGGTAAAATAACCGGAAGAAAACAAAAAAGCAAAAGTTTACATTATTTCCCAGTGTTTTTCTTGGGTGTGTTCCTGTTATCATTGATCAATTAAACTGAATTAGGTCTCTTTGTCAAAGAAATCCACTTCCATCAGATTACATCTTTAAGTATCATTGTTGATATATAATGATCTCTTGGTTCTCTTTTTTTACTTAGACTTTCATGTAATTTTCCAAGCCTTTCTTGTTTATTCTTTTATTTTAAAAATAATTTTTTATATACCACAATTTACCAACCATTCTCCAATTGATGGGCATCCACCAATTTCCAGCTTCTAGCCACTACAAACAGAGCTGCACAAACATTTTGGCAATACTGGTCCCTTCCTTCTTTAGTATCTCCTTGGGGTATAAGCCCAGTAGAAACACTGTGGATAAAGGTATGCACAGTTTGATAACTTTGGGGCATAATTCCAGATTGTTTCCAGAATAGTTGGATTCTGTTCACAACTCCACCAACAATGTATCATGTCCCAGTTTTCCCACATCCCCTCCAACAATCATCATTATTTTTTCCTGTCATCTTAGCTAATCTGACAGGTGTGTAGTGGTATCTCAGAGTTGTCTTAATTTGCATAAAATAAATTTAAAAAAAAAAAACACAGCAATGAAAGTTTATAGCAGGATATTATTCAGTCTTTATAACCTCATTTGCAGTTTTGTTGGGAAAAACACTGGAAGGGTTTACTATTTCATTCTGCCTCATTTTATAGATAAAATAAATGAGATACTTATAACACAGCTAGTAAATGTCTGAGGCCAGGTTTGAAGTTAAGAAGAGGAGTCTTTCTAACTTCAGGTCAAACATGTTCTCCATTGCACTACCATCTTCAGGGAGGTAGAATTATGTAGGACTTTAAAAGCTAAATAAAAGTTATATATTGCACCTTCAAAGTAACAGAAACCAGTGGATTTTATTGGATAAAGACATGACATGATTAGATCTTTGATTAAGGATGATCAATTTGACAATTTAGTGAAGGATATAGTAAAATAGGAATGCATTTAAGACAAGAAGAAAAATCAGTGGGAAATTGCAATAATTCAGGCATTAGACAATGGAAACAGCATCACAGTACATATCATGAAAACTTAGAAAGAAGTGTTCTAAGAGCTAGGCCACACATGTAGCAAAGAGCTGTTATTGTGTGACTTAACGAAAAACATAATACAAATTTCTAGCATTTTTTACCAAAACCCTTTATCAAAGAAAAATTGAATTCCTACCTGGAGGGAAAGAAGGAATTTAAATCCAGAGGCTACTATTCTTCTTCCTCCATAAAGAAGCAATACTGGGCTAGAATTATATCTCTTTGCACCAGATAGTATTATATGCTATGTGGTTTTCAGATTTATGTTAACTTCATATTACTGTTTTATTGTTGGAAGAAAGAGAACCACACGATTTCTATCCAAGACAACCCCTTTGCCTCCCAATATTGGTTCCCTAATGAAAACACATAGTAAGTAGAAAAAATTCCATTGATTCACAGCATTGTAATATGGAAGTCAAAGCAACCATATTTAGGAAAAAATATAAGAGAGTATAGGTTCTCTGCCTTTGGAAGTGAAGGCAACTCACCTTAACTAAGAGAGAAAAATTTCCAGATCTCACCCAAGAGCAAGTGCTCCTAAGTATACAATCTAACAAGATGAGGACAAGTATATGATAGAGAATGCCAACTTTTCAATGTTAATTTCGTTTAAGAAACAAACATTTGTTTGTTTCTTTTAATCCTTCAGCAACTTGAAGGGGAGTTGGAATTTCCCATCTTTTCTCTAGAAATTGGAAGCCTGAACTATCCAAAGAGACTGCCAAGGCTAGAAAGTTTACAAGTACACATGGAATGCTTAAAGCTCAAAGAGAATTTTAAGAAACTGAAAAATCCTCACTCCTGCTCTCACCAACTTACTCTTAATGTAGGTGTTACTGTTGATATCTGGCAATGAACTATTGTTAGAAAAGAAATAATGAGGTCAGAAATCAGATTATAAGGAGTTAAAAAAAGACTGAGGAAGTAAAAGTCATTGTGTCCTCTACTCATACATAGCCAATTATATTTTCATCATTTATTTATGTTTATACTTTACCCATATCTTACTACAAGTATACTTTACTTCAAAATTGTACTAAACTTAGTGGCACAGTCAATAAAACACTGGCCCAGAAGCAGAAAGATTAGTTCAATTTTTTTCTTTGCTCATTTACATTAAAGTGACTTTTTCAAATATGTGATTTTAGACAAGTCACTAAACTTCTATCTTTCTCAATTTCCTAAGCTCTAAAATGTGGATAGTAATAATAGCAACAACAACAGTAATAATACCAATTTTAAGGCACTGTTGTTAAAATCAAATTAATTAACATTTGTAAAACAGTGTCAGGCACATAGTAAGCACTTCATAAATGCTGATCTGTCTCTTTTCCTTTTCATATCTCTATTTCTCTCTTATCTCTGTGAAACCCAGTTTATTCTTTGTATACTCAGTCATATGGTATAATTAAAAAATGGCTAGCCATTTTGCAGTTGATAGGATAACATTTCTAAATTTGCAAATCTCATGTTTCTTTTGAGCTATTATAATTTTACTTTTCTCATAGAGTAGAGTCATGTTTGAAGGGGGCACAAAATTATGGTTGATTCTGTATCAGTATCTCCCATGTTACAAAATTGATTCAAAATCTCTTCAGGAGAGACTTTGAGGGTATTCTTATGTTACTTCTAATTTCCATGTGAGCACTTGTCTTGGGTGAGTTATGACTAAAATTTCATTTTAGGCAATTGCTCATACAAATCATTTATCTCTGAACTGGCATAGAACCTTCTGAGCTCTCATACTGGTCTATTCAGTCAGCTACACACACACACCCAAAGATGATGATCTTATTTTTTGTCTTCTTCAAGTATGAATTACAACCAAAGTAACATATAACATGAATTTTTATGAGGTCATCTTATGTTTTACCTTTTTGAGTAAAGTATTACAAAAGTTCTCATCAAGCCAAGAGTGAAGAAAAAAATAATCTAAGTACTGAATCAATTTTGCAACATCAGGAATTCTAGAATTAAATTAAAGTTTATGCTTTTATTTTAAACATGAAAATACTGATCGATATAACATCAAGTCACAAAGTTTAGAAATTATTTATATAGGATATTAATGTTTTAAAAAAACAGTCCTGAAGGTCAGATCTTACAAATTTTATCTTCATTTTATAGATCACTAAATTTGAGGTTACATAATTAAAGTAATTTCTCAAAGTTTCATGGTGACTAAATAAATGTCAGAAATGTGTTTAGATAGAACCCATGGTTTCTAAGTATAATTCTAGTTTTTATCCAGTATACTACTTTGCTTCTATATACTTTGTTATAGTAGAATATAAGTTCCCAGGACACTATTTATAACAGAATATATCTACTTGAATGTTTTTTAATTGAATGTTTTTATTCTATGTAATTGTATTCTCAAAGTCCTTCGAAAATAACTGGCCTAAGTGTCCCAGAATGTTATAGAGATTTCACATACACACACACACACACACACACAGATACACACACACACACAACAAAACATATTTAGAATAGATGAGCTAACAAAGGAATTTTCTTTTGCAATACTTCATTAAATGTGATCTCTCTCCACATCTATCTATATAGACATAAATGAATTCCTAGTCTTTATAAAAATGTAAATATATATACACACAGAAAAATACAGAAATATGCAAGTGTGTAAATATGTATGTTATGTAATATATATAATTTTGCATATAGAAACATATGCCACATATGTATATGTATGTACCTAAATTTCACATCTAAATTAATATCTACATTTATATTTCTATACATCTAACTTTAATGTTTACAAAATGTACTTTCACACCAAAGGGCCAAGGAACTTCTTTCTATGTCCAGTTTGTCATGTTTACTATATTCCTTCATTATGAAGTCTAAACAACTTGAACAACTTTTTGGCTTATAGCTCCATATTAGCACACTGGAGAAAATTATAAAATTTTAAGTATGGTTTTCATATAAATTTACCCAAAGGGAGGAGTCAACATATATTAAGTGAATTATATTCATCAGGAATGACAAAACTATATTTCCTCTACATAGAAGACATTGTAAAGATATGATCTAGCAGTTTGTATCACCTTAAAGCTTTAAAACATCACATGATACCTTCTAGTTAATTCTTCTCTTCTCCCAAAAGACTGAGGATTAAAAACACTAAACAGAATATATTTTTTAAAAATTACTCAATATTTCACGTTTTACTTTTATTATACACTATCTAATATGAAGTTCATATTCACCTACAATGGTAAATCCAGCCAAGTTCCAGTTCCTTTCCCATCCCCTGACACACGTTATAGTTATAGAATCACGATCTCTGATACAGACCTTCCAGTTAACTCCAATCAACTGTCCCAAGAAAACAGGACATTTCAAATTTTCAAGTAATCTGCAAATGTTGCTAATGCTCATCTCAGGATTTCTGTTTAACCATATATAGTCGATGAAAGAACAAAACAGAAGTAGCTTTGATTACCTATTTTAAGCTTCTCTGAGGAAGTCATGAATTTCTGTCTTTATGTAGCTAGAATGAGATAGAAACTCCCAGCTTTCACAGGATAGACTTATATAAGCATATATTTATTCTGCTTTGTGATTAGGAAGGAAAAAGAGTGATGGTGCAAGTCACTTCTTTTGAATATACACAGAGTATAAACACTCTTTGTTAAAACCCAATAAATAGACTGCTTCACTTAGGTAGCTAGAGGAAGCTAGATTGTAGTGTGGAAAGATCAGTGTATCTGGAGCCAGGAAAATAACTAATTAAATCCAGTGTGAGACATTTAGCTATGTGAGCCTGGACAAGTTTTCATATCCCTATTTGCTTCAGGTTCCCCATTTGTAAAATAGGGATAGTAATAACAATTTCCACCAAAGATGCTAGAGGAACAAATGAGATAAGGTTTGTAAATCATATAGCATTGTGTTTGGTCTATAGTAATCACTACATTTATATTGTTGTGTTTCATAACCACCATCATCATAATCACTATTTTTATTCATCATTATTATCAGTACTGAAGTATGAAGGATTTATCATTGATTCATATATGTCCCTGGAATGCCAGAAATAACTACAAGAACAAATTAACCCTTCCCCTTTTTCTCCCTCTCTATTTCTGTCACTATGTTGTCATTATCTCTCTTTATTAGTTTCCCTCCCCCACTATACCATTGGAGATTTGAAGATACAGAATTAAGAAGAAAAGAAAGGATGAGGAATTCTAAATATGAGCTTAACTAGAGTTTCAACTCAACAAATATAAATAAATCATTCTATGTGCTTCAATATAGAGGACCTACACCAGAAGCCCACCTCTAAGAAAGACATGTATTTTTGTTATCATGTAGCTAGGAATAGGTGAAAACTCCCAAATTTTACAGGATAGACTTAAATAGAATAGATTTGCTCTACTCTGCAGTCAGGGAAGGAAAAGAGTGCTGGTGCAAGTCACTTGCTTTTGAACATTCACCAAGTATAAACAGCATTGGCTAAAACCCAAGAAATAGGTAGCATCACTATATTAAGTCAAAGAAACTAAGTAATAATAATAGATGTTCAGGCAACAATAAAGATAGATCTTATTGATTTCAAGAAAAAATTCAGCTCATTCTATTCCTAAATTTTTCAATCATTTTTCAGTGTTGCTTAACTCTCTATATCCCCATTTGGAGTTTTCTTAACAAAGATATTGAAATGACTTTCCATTTCATTCTCCAGCTCATTTTACAGATGAGGAACTAAGGCAAGCATGGTTAAGTAACTTGCACAGTCAGATGGGTGGTGAATATTTGAGGCCAGATTTGAATTCAGGAAAATGAATCTTTTGACTACAGAACCAGCATTCCATGTACCATATGATCTAGTTGTCCATATTTATTACTTAGTAACTATTAGTAATACTATAGAGTTCAACAGTCTACTTCAAAGGCCTTATCTTTCAAAAATTCCATTCTTACATTTCTTTTTCTACTTACGTAGATCTTCTGTTTTTCCCCCTTACATAGTAAGTAGAATAACTTTAAATCTACGTTTAAAATAATACCCCAAAATTGAGCACCATTTGCAGTGTAATCAATAATATGATGAGAAAAATAAAGGATTTTAAAACTCCAAGCAGTAGTTTTTATTCCTAAAAATCCTTTAATTATAAACAGGTGGTTATTTCTTCAATAGTTTAGCACACACACATATGCCACATATTCATACATTTTCTTTCCATAGAGATAATCTTTCTGAAATGCTGACTTGAATGTGGTGAGATTATTTGTTGTCATTGACAGATATATTTTATAATTCCCAATAATTGTTTTACTTAAAATAATAAATATCAATTTTAGTTTTTTTTGAAGACATAAATATATAATAGTTAAAAGAAATAAAAATATACTTTCTGAATATTTACTAGTTGTAATGCTATTTTCTCCTGGGTAATGCACATATTTGCATAATGAGAGCTAACACTCATTTTTTAATCATTGGTGTTATAGTCAGATTAATATAGATTCATACAATGATTAATAAAGCATCTCAAAATGTTAGTCTGCAGAACTCAGTGATGTGTAGAATATATAAATAAAATTTAATTTATGAAGATGAAATGTTATTATTTTTATATAGTTGAAAAGGAGCAAAGGTTCACAAAAGATACATAAAAGATACAAAATATACTTCTTAATAGCTAGTATTTAATAATTCCTTTTTTTTATTATGTCGTGATATTTAAAGGGAATAAATCATTTTTTAAAAATGTAGATACCTATACCAGCCACCGACTGTTATTAAAGACTTTCAGGGAAGAGATATGGACTCACTATTTAACATTTTTTTTTTCATGAAAGAAGCATGGTGGAAAGAATACTGGATCAGAATCAGAGGACCTGATCACTTTCCCTGACTGTACATATGTTTCAACTTGGAACAACTCACTTGTCCTTTTAATTTTTAGTTTGTCAATATGTAAAATGTAGATATCTCTCTAATGATCTCTAATTCCATTTCAACTCTCAAAATCTAAAACCTTTTAGATATTGCAGACTAATATTACAAGCTAATAAACTCTTAACCCAAATTTGTAATCACCAGACCTATTCTTAGGAGGAAGTAACCTTTCTGTGATGATTCATAAGGATTCAAAAGGATTTCAGTCCTTTTGTTTGTTTGTTTGCTTTTCCTCTTCATGTCATTCTAAGTCATGTAGCTTGTATCCCATAAGGATTATGATGTTTGTGGTGATGATGATTATGATTATAATTGTACCAAATAGTCTTTTCTGGGGGGCTAGTCACTAGTTTTCATTTCTGTGACCCATTTGCCACACATGAGGTCATCTTGATTAGTCAATTTATATTATTATAAGAGAGATTGATGACCAATACAATATTATTATGATTATTTTGTTCTTGCTACAGATATTTTAAAATTAATATTATTTTTTATTTCTTAGTTTTTTCTCCTTTATTTATTTTTAATACACATTGCTTTATGAATTGTGTTGGGAGAGAAAAATCAGAGCAAAAGAGAGAAACCAAGCCGTGGGAGAGGGAGAGAGAGACAGAGAGACAGAGAGAGGGAGAGAGAAAGTGAACACCACATGTGTTGATTTACATTCAGTCTCCTTAGTTCTTTTTCTGTATGCAGATGGCATTTTCTGTCCAAAGTCTAATGGGATTACTTTGGATCACTGAACCACTGAGAAGAATTAAGTCTTTCATAGTTGATCATTTACATTCTTTCCATTATTATGTACAAAGTAATCCTGGTTTTGTTTCACTCAGCATCAGTTTGTGAAAATCTTTCCAGACCTTTCTAAAATTTTCTGCTTGGTGATCTTTTTATAGTGCAATAATATTCTATTATATTACTATAACACAACTTATTCAGCTGTTCCCCAAATTATTGGGCATCTGTTAATTTTCCAATTCTTTGCCATCTCAAAAAAAAAAAGAGCTACCACAAACATTTTGCACATATGGGTTCTTTTCTTTATGATTTCCTTGGAAAAAAAGGCCCAATAATAGCACTGTTCTGTCAAAGGATATGCATAGTTTTAGAGCCCTTTGGGCATAGTTTCAGAATGGCTGGATCAATTCACAACAATGTAGTAGTGTCCCAGGTTTCTGACATCCCTTCCAACATCTATCATTATCTTTTCCTATCATCTTAATTGATCTGAGAATGATAAGGTAGTACCTACAGAGTTTCTTTAATCTGCATTTCTCTAATAAATGGTGATTTAAAGCATTTTTTGATATTACTATAAATGGCTTTAATTTTATCATCCGAACATTGTTCATATCTTCTGACCATTTATCAATTGGGTAAAATTATCTTATTTTTGATAAGTATGATAGAAATTATCTTAGAATGCATGTTCTTCTATTAAGAATATATATATATATATATATATATATATATGTAATATTATATATAATCCCTAGGGAGATTAAAAGAATTAGGAAAAACTTTACTTTTTTATAGAGTTACCAAAAACAGCTTTCAGAAAATTCCAGTAGCAACATCCAATTGGGATGATATATTCTTGATCCTCATGATACATAATATTCAGTTTTATTGCTAGATCAATTACATTTTAAAGTATTTTGCTATAGGTTGTTTGAAATGGTTTTGGATCAATTATATTTAGAATATTGAGAAAAGCAGTTTAACTATAGTGATGCTCTAGTTCCTATAGAGATTATATGAATTCTCAAAATATTTATATGTATTTTTAACAGTTTGGAATTTTTTCTTTTTAATTTTTTAAAATTTCTTTTAGGAAAAAAGTGCTATCTGAATTGTCCTTAAGATCTTTTAGTCTGAAAATAATGGTTAGCCTTATTAGACAAAATGGTGTCTGTGTGACTAGTAATACAGAGAAGAGCATGTTATAGTCCTTGAAATGCATGTAGCATTATTTTTATTTTTTATGGGAAAAATGTTTCCATTCTATTTCCTGATCTACAACCACCTCATTGCATGTTACTCAACCAAGAACAATCAGATTTGTTTAAGCTTAGCTCAGAATGATATTTAATCAAATCCCCCCAAAACTTTTTTATTCTAAATTTTGCTCCAGAAATGAAAATCCTATTCTGAGACAAAATTTCTGTAGCCTACACATTTCCAAATCAATTTTTATCTTCCGCACATGTATCTTCATAGGACACCATGTAATCATGTAATCTTGATTTTTTTTCTAAAATGTTATAATCATTGATAATCTTCACTGAAATTGTTTCAGGCATAATAATTTCGTGTAATAAATCAACATTAATATGTTTAGTCATCAGTTTTGATGAGTCATAGAAGATATTCTTTTGTTGTTAATATTTTATTTTCCCCCAGTGATATGTAAAAACATTTTTAATGTTCATTAAAAAAAAAATGGGGGGGGAGGTGAAGCCAAGATGGCGGAGAAGACACACGCAACTTTCTAAGCTCTTCTCTTACCCTCTTTATCAATATTATATCGAGCCTCAAAAATAGTCTTGACTGCTACAAATTCGTAAAGATAAAGTAGAACAACTCACCAGCCGAAGAAAATCTGCAGTCTCGCCAAAAAGGTTGGTTCAGGGGCCAGGGGAAGTCGGCCAACAGGGGAGAAAGTGGGTTCCGAGGAAAGTGTCAAACCGGGGTGAAGGAACAGATCTCCCGCTCCCAGCCCCAACACACAAGCGGGCTTTCCTTGGGGCAGTTGTGATCCTGCCACAGGAGGACACAGCCAGGTTACCTCCAATCTGCGCAGTGGGGGCTCGGCTTGGGGCCATAGAGTTTTTCCAGGGCCGATTTGCATTGGGCAGAGACACTGGGGAAGAGTTCCGGGCAGTCTGCGGTCTGCAGTCTACGGTCTGCCGTCTGCGGTCAGCTGCTAATACTCACAGTCCCACAAGAGGGTCCGGCCTGGGGCAGTGACACTATCACCCCTTAGTCTCTAGCCAAGGGCAATCGCTAACCCACTCAGCCCTTCTAAGCAGTTTGATAGCTCGGCCAGTGCTGAATCCACTTTCTGTTGGGGAAGGAAAACTCTCCTCAGAGCACTCCATACCTCTGGGCCGAAATCGGTTTACATCTTTCCCTGCTCTGCAGAAAGGAAGCTGGTAACCTTGCCTAGGAGACCTACCCTAAAGGCTTTAAAACATGAATAAAAGATGAAAGAACAATCTACAACTATCAAGAAAAAGAGCAGGTCAGCAAACCTGAAGAGACCTCAAACAACAAAATGCATCAGACTGTCCTCCTTTACATGATGCTCTCATGAAGAGACCATTAAAAGTCTCAAAAGAGTTAGAAGATAAATGGGAAAGGAAAAGAAGCCTACAAAGAGCAACAACTTCCTGAAATACAATTGGAAAAAGTAAAAAAAATCTCAGGAAAGTAAAATTGTGAATTGGAAAAAAAAAATTCACTAAATTAGGATTGTGAATTGGAAAAGACAAAGAACTCCAAGAAAGTAGGATCTTGAATGGAAAAAGAAAATAATTCACTAAAAAAAAAATTAATGAAATGGAAAAAAATTCCACAGACAAACAATACATTCAAAAACTCAATTGGACATATACAGAAAAAGTAAAAAAGCTAATGAAGAAAACAATTCTTTAAAAATTGGATCTGAACAAATAGAAACTAATGATTCATTGAGACAGCAAGAATCATTCAAGCAAAAACAAAAAAATGGCAAACTGGAAAAAACCATGAATTATCTACTTGCAAAAACGACAGACTTGGAAAATAGATCTAGGAGAGATAATCTGAGCATTATTGGACTTTCTGAAAACTATGATGAAAAAGAGCCTAGATACTATTTTACAAGAAATCAAAAGAACTGCCCAGATGTAATAGAATCAGGAAGGTAAAATAGGCATTGAAAAATTCATCAACACCTTCAGAAAGAACCTAAAATAAAAACCCCAAGGAATATTGTAAAATTTCAGAACTATCAGATTAAGGAAAAATTTTACAAAGCAAAAAAAACCATTTAAATATCGAGGTGCCACAATAAGGATAACCAAGATCTGGATACCTCTACATTAAAGGAAAGAAGGGCCTGGAATATGATATTCCGAAAGGCACAAGAACTTGAGATGCAGCCAAGAATAAACTACCAACTAAGCTGAGCATTTTCTTCAGGGAAGAAGATGGACATTTAATGAAACAAATGAATTCCATTTGTTTCTGGAAAAAACCAGAACTAAACAAAAATTTGATCTCCAAGCATAGAACTCAAGAGATGCAGAAAAGGTAAAAATAACTCTTAGAAATTATATTTCTATTGTGGATATACAAAGAATACATTATAATTTGATTGTACTGATATAACATAAAAAAGTAAAGATATGGAAAAGGGATGATGGCAGAATAAGGTGGGAAGGAGGGATAAAAAGAAACCATCCCACAAAGGGCTAAGGAACTTATCATATCTGAGGGAATTTAGAGGGGAGGAACATTGTGGATCTTCTTCAGAGTTAGCTCAAAGAAAAATTGACATTTGTTTTAGAAAATTCTCTCGCCTCATTAAAAACGGGAGAAGGAAAAAGGAAAAAGAAGGAAGGAAGGGAAAGACTCAAAGTGGGGAGGGAGGGATTATAAAGAGGATAAGTATCGTGATAAGGGTACAGAAATTTAAAAGGGAAAAGGGTTGGGGGAAAGAATAAGTACACACAATCTGGGGTTATTAGGATGGCAGGAAATACAGATTTAGTAATTCTAACCTAAATAGAATGGATGAACTCCCCATAAAGAGGAATAGTGAGCTGGATCAAAAGTCAGAACCCTACAATATATTGTTTAAGAAACATTTAATCAGGAAGATACATATAGATAAAAGTAAAAGCTGGAAACAAAATCTATTATCTTCAGGTGAAGTCAAAAAAGGGTAACCATCCTTATCTCCAAATCAAGCAAAAGTAAAAATTAATCTAATTAAAGAATAAGGAAACTTATCCTACTAAATGCATAAACAACAACAATATCAATAACATAATTCACCAAAGTGTACACTCAACTTCCTAAAGGAAAATTAAGAATTGCAAGAAAAAAACAAAAAACTTAATAATGGAGAAACTCAACACTTCACTCTCAGGATTAGACAAATCAAACCACAAAACAAAAAAGAAAAAATTAAAAAGTAAAAAACTATTAAAAAAAGATGTTGATCTTTGAGAAAATTAAATGGAAATAGAAGGAAAATACTTCTTCTCAGCAATTCATAGAACCTATTCAAAATTACCATATATTAAGGACATAAAACCTCAAAAATTAATCAAAAAAGCCAAAAAAAGCTTTCTTTTCAAATCGATACAATAAAAACTACATTCAACAAAAAGTTAGGAAAAAACAAAATAATTGGAAACTAACAATCTCATCTTAAAAATATTTAAAAGCAAATATAGCAATTAATATTTCCTCAAAATAATATAATGAAACATCATCAAAATTTGGATCAAAAAAACAGTACAAGGAATTATACTTAAACTTACCAAATAAAACAATAAAAAAAAATTAAAATTCTTCAACTAAAAACTAAAAAAACCATTAAAACCCCCAATCAAATACTAAATGAAACTAAAATTAAAAGGAGAATTAAAAATAAAATAAAAAACTTAAAACTAATTAAAAAACTAAAAATTGTTCTATAAAAAACCAAAAAAAATAACCTTGATCTATTGAAAGAAAATTGTAATGCAAAAGAAAGAACTTTCCACCAAAAAGAATTGAAATAAAAAGATTGTTCTCACTTTGATAAATTTGAAACCTAAGTAAATGGAACTTCCTCCATACAACTTCCCAAACTAACAGAAAGTTAATTGCAAAAATCCCTTTTCAGAAAAAAAAACAAACAATTAACACTCCCTAGAAAAATCCCAGAACCAAGTGTTTCATAATTTTACCAAAAATTTAAAAACAATTGCCCCAACTATAAATTTGTAAAAGAAGAGAATCCTACCAAGTTCTTTAACACAACTAGCCACATGGCTGAAACAGAAAAAAATGAACCAATCTCCCTAAGTCTTGAGCAAATCAAATAAATATTCCAAAAAAACACCAAAAATCATTCTCCAAAGATAATACATATGATCAAGTAGGATTTAACCAAATCCCACTGGTCAATATTAGAAAACATCAAATAGGCCATGAAACCAATTAACAAAACCATTGACATCCAATAGAAAAAAGCATTTAAAAAATCCAACATCCACTATTAAAACCCGAATTACAGGAAAAATAAAAAAAAACAACAAAAACCTAGTACTCTTAAGGCAAACGCCAACCACCCAACTAAATCGGAGTGAAACAAGAGCCCCTTTACCGCTAATTTAATATGAAACATTCTCCTATACAATAAAACAAGAAAAGCCGTGTACAGCAGCCATATCACTCTTTGCCAAATACAGATTACGTAAAACCCAAACCGCTAAAGTTTATAAAAAATCCACAACTTACCAAACTGCATAAAAAAAACCATAACATCAAATTCTATAGTATAACAAATCCAACAGCGGTTCAAAGAAATCCATTAAAAGAAATACAAAAAAAAAATTTGCAATCTAACTGCCAAAGAAACTAAAACCCTTTAGCAGGCAAAACAAATTTCACACAAATTAGTCAGTCAACCATTGGAAAAAAAAATCCTTACAAACATATTAATAAAGATGAAAAATTCCTTAACCCCATTTACCCGCCATACCAATCAATCCAAAAATATTTAACCTGAAAAAAACAAAGCCATATGAAAAACAAAATTATTCAAATTAAAGAAAAAAACAAAGAAAAGGCACTGTACAATCAAAAAATTAAAGACCATTTAAAAATTTTAGCAACTAAAAAAAAACAGGGAAATTTCAAGGGAAAAAAAGTCAACAAATATAACAACCTAGTCTTTGAAAAACCAACCCAGATCCACTTTTGGAAAAACTTACAGAAAAAATTCTAAAAAAAGAAAAACTAATAGCAAAAAAACTGGCATTATCATACAACACAAGTAAAACCAAATAAACAAAAATTTCCATTACTTACAAAGAAAATATTAATATTGAGGAAATAATGAACCTCCAGACCTGTGGAAGGGAAGCTTATGACCAAACAAGACTAGAAACATTACTACAAAAATTAAAAACAGAATATACTAAACAAAATTTTTACAAAAAACTAATCCAGACAAGAGGAGCATAAATAGCACAAATATTTCCATCAAGGTTCTGAAAAGAAACCTATTCCAAAAATATATAGGAAAATAATTAAAAAAACAAGCCACCCCCAATTGAAAAAGAACAAAAGGATAGAACAGAACAATTCTCCAGATCCCAAGAAAATAAACCTATTTCTAACATATGAAAAGATGCCCAACATATAACCAAAATCCCAAAAAACCACTTTCCCTAAATACCACAACCCTTCAAGATTCTAAACAAAAAAATAATGATTGTTGGACATGCTAAACTTTGACATTATGGTATTGGGGAGTTGTGGTGGTAACAGGAAAATATTGATAAAAGGTTATCAAACTGGCATTCCCTTTAAATCCCATTTACCTGGATAATCCCAAAGTTATAAAAAAAAAGGGCCCTTTATTCCCAATGTTTCAGCCCTTTTTGAGTGGCTAAAACTAACGTATATGTCCATCATTAAATGGCTGAATATTTGTTATATGAAAATTATGGAATATTAAAATGTTCATAAATGAACCAACAGATAATTTCCAGGGCTGGAAGACTTACATAACTTTGATGCTGATGAAATGAGCAGGAGCAGGGAATCATTTATACTTTAAAACAATACTTATGTATTGCCAAAAGTTCTGATGGACCAGCCATTCTAACATAACAAATCATTTCTAATGGGAGAACTTAATAGGCTATCGGAACTGGAGATCTAAACATTTACATTATTCCCAATCCTATGTTTTTATGCACCTTTATTTTTGATTTCTTTAAAAGAATTGTAAATATTTTCAGGAGTCGATTTTTTTCTCGGAATAGTTTTGGTCTATTCTATTATTGTATCTATTTATATTTAATATATTTAATTACCTGTTTCATTCTGGTCTTAAGGGAATGGTTTTGGGGGTAAGGTGAAAGAATTAAAGAGGTTTGGATTTTAAATTCTGTAGGAAGTTCCATTATATACCGTAAATAGGCTTTAAATAAAAAGGTTTGTCCCCGTTTTTCCTTCAACTCCTATTCTGTTGAAATGAAAGCAATTTCAATTAAGTTTATACTGTGCAGTCATTCAAACATGGTTCATTACTTTGTAATAAAAATTAGCAAAACAACATCAAGGAAAGTAGAGAAAGTTAAAAAATGCTTCAATCTACATTTAGACACCATCAATTCTTTCTCAGGGTATGGATAGAATTTTTCATCATAACTTCCTCAGAGCTGTATTGGATCTTTGTATTTATGAGAATAGTTATGTCATTCACAGTTGATCATCATAAAATACTGATGATACTTTTTAAAAACATAATACATTTCACTTTGTATTAACTCATAAAAGTCTTTCCAGATTTTCTGAGAACATCCTGTTCTTCATTTTTCATAGTACAAAAGTATTCTATTATAGTGACCTGACACAATTTAATAAGGCATTCCATAATTGAGTAGCATCCCCTACATTTCCAATTCATTGGCCCAAGAAAAATTCTGCTATGAATATTTTTGTACATTTAGATCTTTTATTTAAAATTTTGTATTTCTTTTGGGAAACAGACCTAGTAATAGTATTTCTAGGTCACAAGGTATGCAAGATTTTATTACTCTTTGGGCATAGTTCTAAATTTCTTTTTCTTCTTTTATTGACAAAGTGATCATTTTTAATAAAATATTGAATAGTATTGGGGTTAGTGGACAACCTTGTTTCACTTCTGGTCTTATTGGCAATGTTTCTGGTTAATTCCTATTATATATGATGCTTCTTGATGATTTTAGGTACTGATCATTTTAAGGAAAGATCCATTTATTCCTAAATTCTCTAGTGTTTATAATAGGAATAGGTTTTGGATTTTGTCAAATCCTTTTTGTTTTGTATCTATTGAAATTTCTGTTGGTTTAATTATTGATATAGTCAATTATGCTAATAGTTTTCCTAATACTGAATCAGCCCTGCCTTCCTGGTACAAATCCTACTTGATCATAAATGTTTGCATCAATATTCATTAGGGTTCTATATGTGTTCTGTATTTCTCTACATATATTCATATGTGTTTCTTTCCCTACCTTTTTAAGTATCAGCACTATACCTGGGTCATAAAAGGAACGTAATAGTCTCTTTCTGTCGTTATTTTCCCAAGTAGTTTGCATAGTATTGGAATTAATTTGTAATAAACTCTTTAAATTTATTGTAATCCAAAGTATCCATTTGGCATTTCATAATTTTCTCTAGCTCTTATTTGGTTATAATTTCCTCTTTTCTCAAAAGCTCTGACAGGTAAATTATTCCTTGCTATCCTTCCTTCAAATATTTATCACATTTACTCTTGCTGACTGGATTCTCCCCACCCCCCAACCTTCATTGATTCTTTTCTCTCTTTCCTTTTGCCCCTTCTAAGAAGTATTTTATTTCTAACTAGCCCCTTCCCCAATCATTCCTCCATTCTATCATCCCTCCATTCCTTCCCTCCTATTATCCTTTAGGATAAGATAGATTTCTATAGCCAAATGTGTTTGTATGTTATTCCCTCTTTGACGCAATTTGAACCTCCAATGTAAAAGTTATTTTTTCCTTGCCTTTTTTATGTGATAATTTATCCTATATTATTTCTCTTTCCCATTCATCTAGAATATATTCTCACCCCATTAATTTTATTATTTTAAATAGAATCCCTTCACATTCAATTCACCCCTGTGACCTCTGTCTATATACGATCCTTCTAACTGGCAAAATAATGAGGTGCTATGAGTTACAAGTATTATCCTCTCATATTGGAATATAAGCAAAAAATCTTTTTTTTAATAGCCTTTTATTTACAGCATATATGCATGGGTAACTTTACAGCATTAACAATTGCCAAACTTCTTGTTCCAATTTTTCACCTCTTACCCACCCAACCCCTCCCCTAGACGGCACGATGACCAGTAGATGTTAAATATATTAAAATATAAATTAGATACACAATAAGTATACACGACCAAAACGTTATTTTGCTATATAAAAAGAATCAGACTCTGAAATTTGTACAATTATCTTGTAAGGAAATCAAAAAATGCAGGTGTGGCATAAATATAGGGATTAGAATTCAATGTAATGGTTTTAGTCATCCAGGTTCTTTTTCTGGGCATAGCTAGTTCAGTTCATTACTGCTCCATTAGAAATGATTTGGTTGATCTCATTGCTGAGGATGGCCTGGTCCATCAGAACTGGTCATCATATAGTATTGTTGAGTATAATGATCTCCTGGTCCTGCTCATTTCACTCAGCATCAGTTCATGTAAGTCTCTCAGGCCTTTCTGAAATTATCCTGTTGGTCATTTCTTACAGAACAGTAATATTCCTAATATTCATATACCAAAATTTATTCAGCCATTCTCAACGTGGACATCCATTCAGTTTCCAGTTTTAGCCACTACAAAGGGCTGCCACAAACATTCATGCAATTCCTTTCCCTTCTCTATAATCTCTTGGGATATAAGCACAGTAGTAACACTACTGGATCAAAAATATGCACAGTTTGATAACTTTTGAGCATAGTTCAAACTACTCTCAAAGTGGTTGGATTCATTCAAACTCCACCAATAATGCATCAATGTCCCAGTTTTCCCTCATCCCCAAACAATCATCATTATTTTCCTGTCATCTTAGCCAATCTGACAGGTGTTAGTAGTATCTTAAATTGTCTTAATTTGCATTTCTCTGATTAATAATGACTTGGAACATCTTTTCATATGACTAAAATGGTTTCAATTTCTTCATCTGAAATTGTCTGTTCATATCCTTTGAGCATTTTCAATTGGATAATGGCTTGGTTTTTATAAATTAGGTTAATTCTCTTATAATGTGGAAATGAGGCTTTTATCAGAACCTTTGACTGTAAAATATTTTCCCAGTTTATTCTTCCCTTCTAATCTTGTCTGGATTAGTTTTGTTTGTACAAAAACTTTTCAGTTTGGTATAATCAAATTTTCTATTTTGTGATCAGTAATGATCTCTAGTTCTCTTTGGTCTAAGCCCTCCTTCCACAGGTCTGAGGTAACTATCCTGTGTTCCTCTAATATATTAATAATTTCATTCTTTATGCCTGGGTCATGAACCCATTTTGACCTTATCTTGGTGTACGGCATTAAGTATGGATCAATGCCTAGTTTCTGCCATATTAGTTTTCAATTTTTCCCAGCAATTTTATCAAACAGTAAGTTCTTATCCCAAAGCTGGGATCTTTGGGTTTGTCAAAGACTAGGTTGCTATATTTGTTGACTGTTTTATCCTTGAAACTAATCTATTCTACTGATCAACTAATCTATTCCTTAGCCAATACCAAATAGTTTTGGTAACTGCTGCTCTTGATATAATTTTTAGATCTTTTAAGCTAAGCCACCTTCATTTGATTTTTTTTTCATTAATTCCCTTGAAATTCTTGACCTTTTGTTTTCCATATGAACTTTGTTGTTATTTTCTAGGTCATTAAAATAGTTTTTTAAGTCTGATTGGTATGCGCTAAATAAATAGATTAGTTTAGGTAATATTTCCTCTTATTATATTTCTCGCCCTATCAAAGAGCATTTAATATTTTCAATTGGTTGTCAGACTTAATTTGTGTGAAAGTGGTCTAATTTTCTCATAAAGTTTCTGATTTTCCCTTGCAATGATTCCTAAATATTTTATATTATCAGTAGTTATTTTAAATGGAATTAATTTTGTAACTCTGACTGTTGGATTTTTTAGTGATATATAAGAATGCTGATGACTTATGTGGGTTTATTTTATAATCAGCAACTTTGCTAAAGTTGTGGATTATTTCTAATAAGTTTTTAGCAGAATCTCTTTTTTTTTTTTTTTTTTTTTTATTTAATAGCCTTTTATTTACAGGATATATACTTAGGTAACTTTGGCATTAACAATTGCCAAACCTCTTGTTCAATTTTCACCTCTTACCCCCACCCCTCCCTAAATGTCAGGATGACCAGTAGATGTTAAAATATTTAAAATATAACTTAGATACACAATAAGTATACATGAAAACTTATTTTGCTGTACAAAAGAATCAGACTCTGAATTATTGTACAATTAGCTTGTGAAGGAAATCAAAAATGCAGGTGTATAACTATAGGGATTAGAATTCAATGTAATGGTTTTAGTCATCTCCCAGGTTCTTTTCTGGGTATAGTTAGTTCAGTTCATTACTGCTCCATTAAAAAATGATTTGGTTGATCTCGTTGCTGAGGATGGCTGATCCATCAGAACTGGTCATCATCTAGTATTTTGTAGAATATATAATGATCTCCTGGTCCTGCTCATTTCACTCAGCATCAGTTCGTGTAAGTCTCTCAGGCTTTTCTGAAATCATCCTGTTGGTCATTTCTTACAGAACAGTAATATTCCATAATTTTCATATACCACAATTTATTCAGCATTCTCCAACTGATGGACATCATTCAGTTTCCAGTTTCTAACCACTACAAAGGGCTGCCACAAACATTCGTGCACATACAGGTCCCTTTCCCTTCTTTATAATCTCTTTGGGATATAATCCCAGTAGTAACACTTGGATCAAAGGGTATGCACAGTTTGATAACTTTTTGAGCATAGATCCAAGCTACTCTCAAAATGGTTGGATTCGTTCACAACTCCACCAACAATGAATCAATGTCCCAGTTTTCCCACACCCCTCCAACAATCATCATTATTTTTCCTGTCATCTTGAATCTGACAGGTGTGTGGTGGTATCTTAGAGTTGTCTTAATTTGCATTTCTCTGATTAATAATGACTTGGAGCATCTTTTCATATGACTGAAATGTTTCAATTTCTTCATCTGAAATTGTCTGTTCATATCCTTTGACCATTTTTCAATTGGAGAATGAAACTGATTTTTTATAAATTAGGTTAATTCTCTATATATTTGGAAATGAGGCCTTTATCAGAACCTTTGACTGTAAAATATTTTCCCAGTTTATTGCTTCCTTCTAATCTTGTCTGCATTAGTTTTGTTTTGTACAAAACTTTTCAGTTTAGTATAATCAAATTTTCTATTTTGTGATCATATGATCTCTAGTTCTCTGGTCATAAAGACCTTCCCTTCCACAGGTCTGAGGAGGTAAACTATCCTATGTTCCTCTAATTTAAATAATTTCATTCTTTATGCCTAGGTCATGAACCATTTTGACCTTATCTTGGTTACAGTGTTAAGTATGGATCAATGCCTAGTTTCTGCCATATTAGTTTCCAATTTTTCCCAGCAATTTTTATCAAACAGTAAGTTCTTATCCCAAAAGCTGGGATCTTTGGGTTTTATCAAAGAACTAAGTTGCTATATTTGTTGACTGTTTATCCCTTGAACCTAATCTATTCCACTGATCAACTAAATCTATTCCTTAGCCAATACCAAATAGTTTTGGTAACTGCTGCTCTATAATATAATTTTATATCTGTACAGTAAGCCACCATCATTTGATTTTTTCTTAATTCCTTGAAATTCTTGACCTTTTGTTTTTCCATATGAACTTTGTTGTTATTTTTCTAGGTCATTAAAATAGTTTTTTGGAGTCTGATTGGTATAGCGCTAAATAAATAGATTAGTTTAGGTAATATTGTCATCTTTATTATATTTGCCCTATAAAAGCATTTAATATTTTCAATTGGTTAGATCAGACTTAATTTGTGTGAAAAGTGGTCTGTAATTTTGTCATAAAGTTTCTGAATTTCCCTTGGCAGATAGATTCCTAAATATTTTATATTATAGTAGTTACTTTAAATGGAATTTCTCTTTAACTCAGACTGTTGGATTTTTTTAGTAATATATAAAAGTGTGACTTGTGGGTTTATTTATAAAACAAATTTCCTAAAGTTGTTGGATTTTTCTAATAACTTTTTAGCAAATCTCTGGGGTCTCTAAGTATACCATCATGTCATCGGCAAAGGTGATAATTTGGTTTCCTCATTTGCCTATTCTTATTCTTAATCTCTTTCTCAGCTCTTACTGCTAAAGGTAGCGTTTCTAATACAATAAATAGTAACGGTGATGGTGGACCTTGTTTCCTCCAGATCTTATTGAATGGTTTGCAGTTTGTCTCCATTACATATGATGCTTCGTGGTTTTAAATAGATGCTGCTGATTATTTTAAGGAAAAGTCCATTTTCCTATACCCTCAAGTGTTTTTAATAAGATGAATTTGGATTTTATCAAATGCTTTTTCTGCATCTTGAGATGATCATATGGTTTTGTTAATTGGGTTATTACTTGGCCAATTATATTGATAGTTTTCTAATATTGAACCAGCTCATTCCTGGTATAAATCCTACTTGATCATAATGTATTATCTTGGAGATGATTTTTGTAGTCTTTTTGCTAATATCTTATTTAAGATTTTAATCAATATTCATTAGGAGATTGGTCTATAATTTTCTTTCTCTGTTTCAGCCTACCTGGTTTAGGTATCAGTACCATGTACTGT
Organism: Sarcophilus harrisii; assembly: GCF_902635505.1. NCBI lineage: Eukaryota > Metazoa > Chordata > Mammalia > Dasyuromorphia > Dasyuridae > Sarcophilus > Sarcophilus harrisii. Next base: position 420,493,345 of record NC_045426.1, read on the forward strand.
GTCATAGAAGAATTTGGTAGGACTCCTTCATTCCCTATTTTATCAAATAATTTATATAACTTAGGAATTGTTCTTTAAATGTTTGGTAAAATTCATGTAAATCCATCTGGTCCTGGGATTTTTCTTAGGGAGTTGTTTAATTGCCTGTTCTATTTCTTTTTCTGAAATGGGACTATTCAAACAATTTACTTCTTCCTCTTTAGTCTGGAAGTCTGTATTTTGAGGTATTCCATTTCACTTAGGTTATCAAATTTATTGGCATAAGTTGAGCAAAATAACTCCTTATTATTTCTCTAATTTCCTCTTCATTGGTGGAAAGTTCTCCCTTTTCATTTTAAGACTACTAATTTCATTTTCCTCCCTCCTTTTTCTAATCAGATTTACCAAGGCATCTATTTTATTGGCTTTTTCATAGAACCAACTCTTAGTTTTATTAATTAGTTCAATAGTTTTTTTTACTTTCAATATTTTTAATTTCTCCTTTTAACAGAAATACAATTCTCAAGAGTTATTTTTACCTTTTCTGCATCTCTTGAGTTCTATTCTTGGAGATCAAATTTTTTTTAGTTCGTTTTTCTTCAGAAACAAATGAATTCATTTGTTTCCTTAAATTTCTATCTTCTTCCTGGAAGAAATGCTCCCTTAGCTGGGTAATTTATTAGGCTGCATCCCAAGTTCTTGTGCCTTTCGGAATATCATATTCCAGGCCCTTCTCTTCTATGTAGAGGCATCCAGATCTTGGGTGATCCTTATTGTCACCTGATTTAAATGTTTGGTTTTTGCTGCTTGTAAAATTTTTCCTTAATCTGATAGTTCTAATTTGGCAAATATTTCTTGGGTTTTATTTTAGGGTTTCTTTCAGAAGGTGTTCGATGAATTCTTTCAATACCTATTTTACCTTCACAGTTCTATTACATCTAGTTCTCTTTGATGATTTCTTGAAAATAGTATCAGGCTCTTTTTTTTTTTCATCATAGTTTTCAGAAAGGTCCAATAATCCTCAGATTATCTCTCCTATATCTATTTTCCAAGTCTGTCGTTTTGCAAGTAGATAATTCATTGGTTTTTTCAGTTTGTCATTTTTTGTTTTTGCTTGCTGATTCTTTTCTCAATGAATCATTAGTTTCTATTGGTTCAGTTCTAATTTTTAAAATTATTTTCTTCATTGGCTTTTTTACTTCTTTCTGTATATGTCCAATTGGTTTTGAATGTATTGTTTTGGTCTGTAATTTTTTTCCATTTCACTAATTTTTTTAGTGGATTTTTTCTTTCAATTCCACAGATCCTACTTTCTTGGTGTTCTTTGTCTTTTCAATTCACGATCCTACTTTCTAGTGAATTCTTTATTTTCAATTCACAATTCTTACTTTCCAATTTTTTTACTTTTTCCAATTTATTTCAGGAAGTTGTTGCTCTCTTTGAGCTTCTCTTTCCTTTCCCCATTTATATTCTAACTCTCTTTTGGGACTTTTAATGGTCTCTTCTGTAGGAGCATCATGTAAAGGAGGACAGTCTGATGCATGTTTGCTGTTTGAGGGTCTCTTCAGGTTTGCTGACCTGCTCTTTTTCTGCATAGAAGCTGTAGATCGTTCTTTTCATCTTTTTATTCATGTTTTAAAGCCTTTAGGGTGGTCTCTAGGCAAGGGGGTTACCAGCTTCCTCTGCAGAGCAGGGAAAGATGTCCGATTTCCGGCTCAGAGGTATGGGGTGCTCTGGTGGGAGTTTTCCCTTCCCAACAGGAAGTGGATTCAGCACTGAGCTATCAAACTGCTTAGTAGGGCTGAGTGGGTTGGCGATTGCCCTTGGCTAGAGACTAAGGGTGAAAGGTCACTGCCCAGGCTGGAGCCTCTTTTGGGACTGTGGTATTAGCAGCTGACTGCAGACCGCTCCAAACTCTGCCCCAGTGTCTCTGCCTGGTTGCAAATCGCCCTGGAAAGCTTATGCCCAAACCAAGCTCCCCACTGCGCAGATTGGAGGCTAACCTGGGCTGCATCCTCCTGCCATGCAGGATCACAACTGCCCCAAGGAAAAGCCCTGTACTGCAGGTTGGGGCTGTGCGCTTATTCTGAGATCTGTGCTTTCACTTTCGGTTTGAGGCTCTCCTCAGAACCTACTTTCTCTCCCAGTCTGCACTGATCTCCCCTCTGGCCCCGGAACCAACCTTTTATGGCGAGACTGCAGATTTTCTTCGGCTGGTGAGTTGTTCTACTTCTTATCTTTACGAATTGTAGCAGTCAAGACTATTTTTGAGGCTCAATATAATATTGATAAAGAGGGTAAGAGAAGAGCTTAGAAAGTCGCGTGTGTCTCCTCAGCCATCTTGGCTCCACCAGCAAAAAATCTTATTTAGGCCCTTATGATTTTTCTTTATCATTTCCCTTTTTAATGTTTCTTTAGATTCCAGTGTTTGAAATTAAATTTTCTATTCAGTTCTTGTCTTCTAATCAAGAATCCTTGAAAGCCCTTATTTCATTGCATGTTCATTTCTACCCTGAAGCTTAACATTCAGTTTTGCTGAATAAGTGATTTTTAATTGTAATTCTAGTTCCTTTGCCCTCTGGGATAACATATTCTGAGTCTTCTGAGATTTTCAAGGACAAAATGTTAAATTTGGCATATTAAGACTAGAGATGACTTAAACAAGACTAAGCAACAAAATCTTTCCTCAAAGCTAGCAAGGAAACCCTTGTAATCTTTTTCTGAGCAGATGCTCATTTCTTTCCTATCTGTGGGATGAACGCTCATGAACCTACCAGCAATATAGCTATTTCCATGCTTCCCAAGGTCTGGTCCTGAATTTCTGGGATGATCTATGTCAATGTGGCCTATATTGTAGTGTTCTACTCTCACCTAGGTACGACAAAACTTTCCTGCCAACCTTCTAAGTTGACTATGGAGTCTGTGAGCTGAGTCCTGAATACTTCAACTGTAGTCATTGATTGAGTTATCCTGAAATTTGTTCCAAGGCTAAGGGTATTCTAGTGCAGTCTGGGTTGGTCTGACCTCCCCTTTCACCCTGATGATGTGACATACTTTTCCTGCTGACCTTCCCAGTGTACCTGAGTTGGAAAATTGTTTCATTCTATCTTTTTGTGGGTTCTGCTACTCAAAAGTTTGTTTTGTCATTATTTAAAGGTATTTTGAGAGGTTTGAGAGAGTTCTCAGGGGAATCCATGCCTTTAGTCTGCCAGTTTCACTTTTTCTCTGAATTAGAATACTTCTGGGGTATTCTCTGTAAGATATTGGATGCAATACAATACAAACCATCAGGCAACCTACCTTTCCATTGTTTTCATAAAATCAACAATTGACTTCTTCTATATCTCAAAGTAGTTAGAAACCAATCACAAATATGTGTCTTTTCTTCTTTTGATCCTCAGCTGGTGGATCTATCACCTGATGTCATCTATTAAATTATTTTATCATTCCTTAAAAGATAAGCAGTTGTCTTTTGAAGGTGATATACAGTCTTAGTCAGATATATCAGGAGAAAATAATTTTAACAAACTTGTTTCACAAATATATTCATATATTTGTATGCCCATATACACACAGATACACACACATAAAATCACATTTGTTTCTCCTATGTACTTTAAATGTAACTTGATTTTGTTAGATATTATTAAAAAGATTCAGAAATATAGTTTTTTCAGCTCTTTATGTTTTTCCTTTTCCTTTATTCTTTTTCATTTTCTCTCACTTTCTTTTATTTTATTTTATTTCTTCCTTTAAAATATAAATATCAGTATCTTACCTCTTCATGTAGCTAAGATATAAATTTTTGGCATTTAATTATTGTTGAACTAATTCATGAATAAAGAGATATGATAATGGGAGGAAGTAGAAAGTCTGAGCATAAAGAACTTCTGTCTTGGTATTATTTTTAAAACCCAAGAGATGGATAAATTGAAAAACATTACTATTTATCTAAGGAAATTGTTTCTTTCCTTTTCTCACAACTGAAAGTTATATAAATATGAATGTTTCTAGGGGAAAAGGTAGAAGAAAAAATTAGATGTTAAGTAAATATGCAGCAGACATGTTTTCATATTCAAACTTAAGGATAAACCTACAAATGATATGTAATATCTAATTATAATTTGTTAGACTCATTGATTGAGTTTAAAAAAGATATTCTTATTGGAAACTGACTTAATGCCCATCATTTGAAGAATGGCTGAATAAATTATGGTTTATGAATGTTATAGAATATTATTGTTCTATAAGAAATGATAAGCAGGATGATTTTAGAAATGCCTGGAGAATCTTGCATGAACTGATGCTAAGTGAAATGAGCAGAATTAGGAGATCATTGTACATGGCAACAACAATATTATATGACAATAAATTCTGATGCATGTGACTCTTTCCAACAATGAGATGATTGAGGCCAGTTTCAATGATATTGTAAAGAAAAGAGCTATCTACACCCAGAAAGAGGACTGTGGGAACTGAGTATGGATCACAACATAACATTTTCACTCTTTTTGTTGTTGTTAGCTTGCATTTTCTTTTCTTATTCATTTTCTTACCTTTTTGATCTGATTTTTCTTTTGCAGCAAGATAATTGTATAAATGTGTTTACATATATTGGATTTAAGATCTATTTTAACATGTATAATGTATTGGATTGGTTGCCATCTAAGGGAGGGATGGGAGAGAGAAGGGAAAAATTTGGAACACAACCCTATACAAGGGTCAATTTAAAAAAAATATCTGTGCATATGTTTTGAAAATAAAAAGATTTAATAAAAAAGATTAGGGAATAACAAAAAAAGATATTCTTCTGTAAGTACTTCTAAAATCAGGAGGAAAAGAGATTTAAAAATATCTTTATAATTCAAAAGTGGCTTATAGTATTTTGGAATAATTTGATTCCACAGGAATCAGCTTTCATAACTATCCAAATTTTCTAGGCTTTTTCAAATTTCTTAATAATTTGTTAATGATACTTGCAATTTATTTACATAAGTTTTTATTATATTAAATACTGTTTTTCTTTAAATATTTAATATGACAATTTTTCTGGCTACCTAATGTTATTTTTAATATCAATTCTATAAAGAAAACTTTTCGATGCTCCAAGTCATTATTAATCAGAGAAATCCAAATTAAGACCACTCTAAGACACCACTACACACCTGTCAGATTGGCTAAGATGACAGGAAAAAATAATGATGATTGTTGGAGGGGATGCAGGAAAACTGGGACATTGATGCATTGTTGGTGGAGTTGTGAACGAATCCAACCATTCTGGAGAGTAGTTTGGAACTATGCTCAAAAAGTTATCAAACTGTGCATACCCTTTGATCCAGCAGTGTTACTACTGGGATTATATCCCAAAGAGATCATAAAGAAGGGAAATGGACCTGTATGTGCACAAATGTTTGTGGCAGCCCTCTTTGTAGTGGCTAGAAACTGGAAACTGAGTGGATGCCCATCAGTTGGAGAATGGCTGAATAAATTGTGGTATATGAATATTATGGAATATTATTGTCCTGTAAGAAATGACCAACAGGATGATTTCGAAAAGCCTGAGAGACTTACAGAACTGATGCTGGAGTGAAATGAGCAGGACCAGGAGATCATTATATATCAATAACAATACTATATGATGACAAGATCTGATGGCCCTGGCCATCCTCAGCAATGAGATCAACCAAATCATTTCCAATGGAGCAGTAATGAACTGAACCAGCTACTCCCAGAGAAAGAACTCTGGGAGATGACTAAAAACCATTACATTGAATTCCCAATCCCTATATTTTTGCCCACCTGCATTTTTGATTTCTTCACAGGCTAATTGTACAATATTTCAGAGTCTGATTTTTATGTACAGCAAAATAATAGTTTGGTCATGTATCTTATTGTGTATCTAATTTATATTTTAATATATTTAAATCTACTGGTCATCCTGCCATCTGGGAGGGAGGGTAAGAGGTGAAAATTGGAAAAGAGTTTGGCAATTGTTAATGCTGTAAAGTTACCCATACATATAACCTGTAAATAAAAGGCTATTAAATAAAAAAAAAAAACAAAACACTTTTCAATTACTTTGTCAAATATATTTTTTACTATCCAGTCTTTTAATCTATATATATTTTTTTCTTTTTCTTTTTCTCTTAGACATGAAATTGCATATGACCCATAAGCTTCCTTCCAAGAAGCTTACAATAATATATAATGGAGCAAATGTTTAAATAGTTCAGAAATTCAGAAATCAATTTTAAAGTAAAATTATATGAAATAACTTTTTAAGAAATCTGCTTTACAAGGTGATTCAAGCCAGTTCCAAAGGTCTTGTGGTGAAGAGAGTCATTTGCATCCAGAGAGAGGACTGTGGGTACTGAGTGTGAATCACAGCATACCATTTTCCCTTTTTTTGTGGTTGTTTGCTTGCTTTTTGTTTTCTTTCGCATTATTTCCTTTGTGATCTGATTTTTCTTATGCAGAATTATAATTTTGGAAATATGTATAGAAAAATTGCACATATTTAACATATATTGGATTACTTACCATCGAGGAGAGGGGATGGGAGGAATAGAGGGAAAAAAAATGGAACTCAAGATTTTGCAAGGGTGAATGTTGAAAATTATCTATCTATCTATCTATATGTTTTGAAATAAAAAGCTTTAATATTATTTTTCAAAAAAGGAATCTGCTTTAAATACTGAAAGGCATACAGTGATCAACAATTTTGAAATTTCTTGAAACAAATATGACCAAGAACTTTATTTTTTTATTATATGGATATATATACACATATAAATGTATGTGTATATATACACATATATGTATATACATTTATACATATATATGTGTGTGTGTACATGCATATGTATTTATGTGTGTGGGTATATTTATATTTATATATTTAAGTCAAGCAGCACCCAACATAAAAATCAAAAGTCTGGTTTAGCTTTCATGAATGACCACCAGTATCTTATTTTATACCATGCTAGAGGGGGAAAAAAGAGTCAGGAAGGACATGCTATCTTATCATTATATGAGTCAGCTAAAACATCTGATAAGCTCAGGTTAAGTGAATGAACACTTACATATTTAGCTATAAGGCAAAAATAGTTTTTGAAGCAGCATTAAGGAGCTCTGCCAAAATGGAAAGTACTTAGCATCTAAGTATTCTTTTTAGGGAAAATTATATTAATGAACATCCATTAAAGTCTAGGCTTGAAGTTTCATTGTGCTGCAGAAATTATCCTTTACTTCCAAAAGTCATTCCAGCACAATATAATCTTTAGTAAGTATTATTAAGCTCAAAATATTTGACCGTAGTAGATTTTTTCTTGTGTGAGGACCATTCAAAGCCAAAGGTCAAAGTAATGTTTCACTACAAATCTCTCAACTAAGATATCACAGGCTTCCAGTATTATTAAAATGCTACCATAAATTTATATCATCAATGTAATTATTGTTATTTTTATTATCATTGCTACTTTTGTTATTATTATCTCATTCTTATAAGTTATTAATGTAGCACAATTAGAAATGGTACTAAAACCTGTTACTGCCCTGTCATTATTTGTTTATATTTAAGTTTTCTATAGAATTTTATATTTGGCTTTATTTATCTATATATTAAATCTATTACATTTATATGTATAGCTAAAATCATATATGCACAAAAATACACACATAATCCTCTCTATATACAAATATTTCTACAAATATCATATTATCCATTCATTATATGTGTACGTGTCTTTATAGAGATGGAGATATGCACATGTGTATAATATTAATGTGCATTTGTTTATTTGTGTGTGAGGGTATTTCCATCTCTTATTCATTGTAACATAAAAAATTTTAAGAGTCAGATTCTGTGTAATCATTTTATTAATTATGCCAGCAGATAATCAATAAAAGGGGTCAGTGATACTCTTGGAAGTCAAAGACTTCACATGAAACATCCTTAATGTTTATATATCGTTAGAAGATTGGATGTTCCTGAGGATGACAATCACCTCTGAGTAGTAAATAATGAATGAAAGAGGAAATATTGTAATGAGAAGTAGACTTATTCCAAAGAGGGATTGTGGGATATGACTGATCACTCAGTCTTACTTTTATCCATGCCATCTTGTCTAGGATAATCTAGATAAAAAGATGTATGAATTTCTACCCAAACCTGTTTAACTAAATCACAATGGGTTAAAATCTACCAATTTACCTCAACTAGAATTCCCTTACATAATCTAGATCTATATTTTCAATCTCATTATCAGCTCTATTTTCATTTTATTGTTGTTGTTTATTTTCCAAATCATTTATTATCCATTTTACCTTTTCAAAATTATACCTTCAAATGGATAGTAGATAGATGGGAATTGCTTTACACATGATTTTTCCATACTGCTTTGATTTTAAGATGTAAGCATATTTCAACAAAGTTTTTATTTATTTATTTTGGTAGCATTATGTTTGATATGTTATGCTTAGAGGAAATCAAAATGATTATATGTATTGCCTCCATCCATATTTTCAATTTTGTGATGACCAGGATACCTCAGAATCAGCCGGAGTCAGGATAAGCAAAAGTCCTTGGTCCTTATTCTTGGTCTTTAGATGCAGAATTGAACAGGATGGAAGCAGAATCTCTGCAACTGCCTTCTCTCTCTTCTACTGCCAAAGTGTGACTTTGGTTAGTCTTACTCCACTCCCTAATCCCTCCTACATCCTCTGTATACAGCAATCATTGAGCCAGCACAGGATAGTGGGAAAGAACCATTTTCCAAGCATATGCCCATAGAGTATTATCCAATCAGTAATTAGCCTTAAGTGCTTGAATCAACCTCAGTGCAATGACTCAAGAGTTTCATCCCTCTATACAATTTGACCTCCAGATTCAAGCTTCACATCTCCAGTCTCTATCTCTTCCTGGAATACAATAAGATTTGTATATTTATTGATTACAAATGACATTTTATGTTTGTGGCAGCCTTTTTTGTAGTGACAAGAAACTGGAAACTGAGTGAATGCCCATAAGTTAGAGAATGGCTAAATTATGGTAGATGAATGCTATGGAATATTATTGTTTTGTAAAAAACGATCAGCAGGATGATTTTAGAGAGGCATGGAAAGATGTATATGAACTGATGCTAAGTAATGTGAGCAGAACCAGGACATCATTGTATACAGCAACAGCAAGATTATATGATGATCAATTCTGATGGACATGGCTCTTTTCAACAATGAGATGATTGAGGCTAATTCCAATGATCTTGTGATGAAGAGAGCCATCTACACTGAGAGAGAGGACTGTGGGAACAGAGTGTGGTTTACAATTAACTCAGTGATCACAACATAGCAATTTTAATCTTTTGGTTGTTGTTTGATTGCATTTTCTTTTCTTTCTCATTTTTTTTCCTTTTTGATTTGATTTTTTCTTGTGCAGAAATATAATTGTACAAATATGTATACATATATTGGATTTTATATATATACATATATGCTTACATGTATATATATATAATTTTACCATGTTTAATATATATTAGATTACTTGCCATCTAGAGAAAGAATGAGAGGAATGTGGGGAAAAACTGTAACACAAGGTTTGTAATGCCCTGAAACTGAGTTGATGCACTGAGGTCTAAGGTCTTAAGGCTAATTACCAATTGGAGAATACTCTATTAACATTTGCTTGGAAAATGACCCTCCCACCACTCTGTGCTGGTTTGATCTGTTAGGATATAGAGAGATTTGGAGGAGGGATTAGAGGGTGGAGTAAGACAAGCAGAGAGAACAAGAGGAGAGGTGTGGAGATTCCTGTGTCCATTCCTATAACTTCCACAAAGAATAAAGACCAAGGGCTTTTGCTTATCCTGTCTGGCTGATCTTAAAGTATCCAAGGTGCTGATCTTAAAGTATCCAGGGTGCCAACTCAGTCTTTGCAAAGGTTTTGCAAGGGTTAATACTGAAAAAATTGTCCATGCATATGTTTTGACAATTAAAAAGCTTTAATAAACAAAAAAAGAAAAAATGGCATAGTAATGTCATTGGAAAAATATTCCAAGAGATGAAAAAGTTGCTTAATGGGATTCAGTAGAATTATATAATTTGATGCTTTTTACATGAACTAATGAATATGATATTTTGGTTTTCATTCCTATTTAAAATAGTAATCACAGTTAATTTTATCTAGAAGCAATGATGATAATTGTAAGGCTATGCAGTAACATGAGGCTCTTACGTCAATTGTATGAAAAATAAGGTAATTTATTATCAATTGTTCTTAACACTATTGACAAATATTATTGGTAAGTTTTAAATAGTGAATTTTTTCCAATATGTTGATCAATTTTACTGCAGTGTTTTGATTATTCTTGGCTTCATTTTATATATTTGAAGTACCTGAATGTCATGTATATGGGAAAGAATGTGAATCTGAGTGGTTTGATCTGTGACCAGTCACATAATAGCTTCTCTACTCAGTTTTTCCCATATACATTTTCTATGTGGTTCACCTTACAGTTAATATAATATAATTTAGAATTGCAAGAAAACATTTCAATTATTTTGCTCTCTTCATTTTATGAAGAAGGAAATCAAAGAAATTAAGAAATTAAATAATTCAAACAAAACCAATGCAGCCAAGACTTGAAGGGAAGTAGAAAGCTGGAGTAAAAATAGAGCTAGTATCTCTGATAAAGGCCTCATTTCTAAAATACTTACAGAATTTTTAAGACTAAATGTCATTTCCCAATTGATAAATGGTCAAAGAATATGAAAAAACAATTTTCAGATGAATTAATGAAAGCCATTTTTAATCATATGAAAAAATGCTCTAAATCACTATTGATTAGAAAAATGCAAATTGACAACTCTGAGGTACCATTTTACACCTCTTAGATTGCCCAAGATGACAGGAAAAGATAATGATCAATATTGAAAGGGGTGTGACAAAGCTGGCACTCTAATGCAAGCTTACTGCAGTTGGGAAATGATCCAACAATTCTGGAGAGAAATTTGGAAATATCCTTAAAAAGCTATAAAACTTTGCATACCTTTGATCAAGTAGTGTCCTTTCAGAGTCTATATTCCAAAGAGAACTAAAAGAAGGGAAATGATTCACATGTGCAAAAATGTTTGTAGCAGCCCTTTTTGCTGTTGCAAGGAACTAGAAATTTAGTGGATGTCCATCAATTGGGGAATGGCTGAATAAGTTTTGGCATGTGAATGTAATGGAATATTATTGCTTTAAAGAAATGATGAGCAAGCTGATTTCAGAAAAGGCTAGAAAAAGTTATGTGAACTGATGCTAAGTGAAGTGAGCAAAACCAAGAGAATGTTGTACACAGTAACAAAACTACGTGATGATCAATCGTTATGGACTTGGCTTTTTTCATCAATGAGGTTATTCAAGACAATTTCAATAGATTGTAATGGAAAATGTCATCCACATCCAGAGAGAGAGCTATGAAGACTGAATGTGGATCAAAGCAAAGTAATTTCACCATTTCTTTGTTGTTTGTTTGATCATTGCTTTTCTTTTTCCTTGTGTTTTTCCCTATTTTAATCTGAATTTTCTTGCACAACTTGACAAATATAGAAATATGTTTAGAATTGCAAATGGTTCACCTAAATCAGATTGCTTGCTATCTTTGGAGGGAGGTGGAGAGAGAAAGAAAAATTTGGAACACATGGTTTTGCAAAGGTGAATATTGAAAACTCTCTTTGCATATATTTGAAAAATAAAATACAATATATATATATATCCATATATATATGTGTGTGTGTGTGTGTGTGTGTGTGTGTGTGTGTGTATAATGCTTATATAAAGCAATCAAGTAAATTACCAATGCTAATATGAATAGCAAGAAGCAGAGATGTGTTTTGAAAATTATTTTGACTCCAAATGTACTATTCAGCACAGTTTCTTCCATATTATTTGTATCACATCTGTGAAGATCAAATGATCCTATCTATCATTTTATTCCTTAAATTAGTTCCTTTTGCTAATTTTCAGTCTTTCTCATCCACTGTTTCCTTCAATACTTTTTTTATGATTGCTTCCTCTTTAAAAATCCTTCACTTCATTCTCCTAAAAATTTCAGCTGTCATTTCCCTTGATGTTTCATCATCCATATAATACCTCCTAATGAGAGTGTACCCTAAGCCATGACTAAGCTATCTTCTATATTTATATTTTCTAACTTGGTGACTTCATTAATGTTAATAAGATTTATAATCTGTACAAGTCACTGTAAAATACATTTGTTTTTCCTTCATGTGAGGCATAGGATAGATTTTAATCTATCTTTTGTATAACTGCAATGTGATTTTCCTAAGAGGTAGCATACACACATAACATGTATACATATATATATGGGTATATGTATGCTTATGCATGTACATACAAGTGAATATAAATGTGTGTATTTGAAAGTGAATTTCCTTAGAATATGCTTCTTAAACTTTTCCTACTCATTATTCCTTTTCACCTCTCAAATTGCTACTTATATCACCCAGGATATATAGGTTTATAAAATAAATATAAAAATCAAGCAATTACCAATCATAAATCATAATTTCACAATCCCCACATTAGTTAGGTGATCCTATATAGGGCTGTTTAGAGCATATATTTTTTTAAAAAATTCTCAACATTAAGCATAATCCCTGGTATATTAAAAGCATCTAGATGTTCAGTGCATTGGGCCTAGAGATCAGAATGATTAAATTGGGAGAACAATTCTTAATCTGAAATAAGAGAAAGCAACAAGGCACAAGAAACATGTGACAAATTCACAGTGCTTATTCTCTTTCTGATAGATAACTCTATTTATGAGAAAAGGTCCTGAACAAAATCCAAAAAATATTTCACAACTTCCTTGGGAAAAAGAGGTGGATTTTTATAGATAGAAGAAGAAAGATAGAAATCCTGGAAGAATTAAAGAGACAAAGAATGTTTATTAAGATATACTGTCTTAAAGATAGGCTAATGAGACACTCTCAGAGTGGATGATCTGATTAAAGAGTTTCCACCTTATATTACTGAGACAATAGAGGCCCAATTTGCTAGTATCACCTCATATAAGTGAGGCTAAGGGAGTTAATTAAGGTATTTTATTATTGAAACAAAAGAAGGTGATAAAGGGATTCTTTCTCTATTATTTCATACAAACAGTTTTGTCTATGGGAACTAACTTTCTTCTAGAATGTAAAAAGCTGGTTTCAAAGTCTACATCAGTAACACTAACATATCTAGTCTTATATATTTAAAAACTGTGCTATAGTGGACAAGTCACTTAACTTCTATTTGACTTATTATCCTCATGTATAAAAAGGAGTTAAAAACACCTATCTCACAGGGTTGTTTTGAGGACCAAATAAAATATTTGGAAAGCATTTAGTACAGATATTACATGATACTTTTTTTTAACTCAACTCTTCCATTTCACCATCAGGTAAATAGTTTTGACTAATAAATAGTTATTAAATGAAATGATTTATGTACAATAATTCAAAAATACTATGCAAATTTATGTGATTATTATTGTAATTATGTCTATTTATTTCATTCTCTTTTTTTAACCTTTCAAAAATGAAGAAAATGTCTTATAAGCTTTTTAGCTCTACATATAGGTGAAAAGCAAGTAAAATTCCAGACCTGGTATCAGTAAGACCTGAATTCAAATCAGATCTTAAATACTTACTAGATGCATAACCCTTGACAAGTCACTTAACTCCATTATCCTCAGTCTCTCCTCTACAAAATGACCTGGAGAAGGAAATGATAAATCACTTCAGTATCTTTCCCAATAAAACCCTAAATAAGATCATTCAAATAAGTCATGTTTGGGGGTGAGGGGGAGCATAAAAACTAAGAACTAGTAACAATGGATAAACAATAAAAGTAAAACAATAGTACTAACATAATATATTATATTATTTCTTGAACTAGGTGAATAAGGACAATTAATCTACATAAAATAATAAATTTAATTAAAGTAGTTACTTTTATGTTTATCATAAGATTGTCCCTTACATAATATTTAAATTGAGTTTTACTTCTGTTCTTATATTTTTACTCTTCCTTTTCCCTAATCCTTAAAAGATGACTACTGCTTATAAAACATAGAAATTGTGTTTATCTTTGAGATATTTAATATCAGTGACTATATAATACCTGAAACAACCACCTTGGCCTTTCACAATTGCTGCTGTCTTATATCCCAAAGAGATACTAAAGAAGGGAAAGGGACCTGTATGTGCCAAAATGTTTGTGGCAACCCTTTTTGTAGTGGCTAGAAACTGGAAAATGAATGGATGCCAATCAATTGGAGAATGGTTGGGTAAACTGTGGTATATGAATGTTATGGAATATTATTGTTCTGTAAGAAATGACCAGCAGGATGAATACAGAGTGGTTTGGAAAGACTTATATGGGGGGTCAGAGCCAAGATGGTGGAGAAGGCACAGGCTACTTTCTAAGCTCTTCTCTTACCCTCTCTATCAATATTATATCGAGCCTCAAAAATAGTCTTGACTGCTACAATTTGTAAAGATAAGAAGTAGAACAACCACCAGCAGAAGAAATCGCAGTCCCCAAAAAGGTTGGTTCCAGGGGGGGAGATCAGCAAGACTGGGAAGAAATTGGTTCTGAGGGAGGTCCAAACTGGTGAAAAAGGATTTTACAAATGCGCCCCCAACCACAGTACAGGGCTTTTCCCGTGAATCCTGCAGGCAGAAACAACCGCCCTTACCCAATCCAAACAGTGAGGGCCTGGCTTGGGGCCATAAATTTCCCAGCCAATTGCATCAGAAACCTGGGGCAGAATTCGGTCAGTCTTGTCAACTGCAAACCACAGCCCACAAGAGGCTCCAGCCTGGGGCAGTGACACCCTTTCACCATTTAGTCTCAGCCTGGGCTCCTAACCCAACAGCCCCACTGGGCAAATAGCTCGGCCAGTGCTGAATCCACTTCCTGTTGGGGAAGGGAAAACTCCCCGGACCCCATCCTGGGAGCCAGAAATCGGTTTACATGTCCCCTGCCAGAGGAAGCTTAACCCCCTTGCCTGGAGAATAACCTAAAGGCTTTAAAACATGAATAAAAGATGAAAAGAAGACAGGTCAGCAAACCTGAAGAGACCCTCAAACAGCAAAATGCATCAACGCCCTCCTTTTACATGATGCTCTCAAGAAGAGACCAAAAAGTCCAAAAGAGGTTAGAAGATAAATGGGGAAAGGAAAGAGAAGCCCTTAAAAGAGAGCAAAACTTCCAAATAGGAATTGAAAAGTTAAAAATTCCCAGGAAGGGCAGGGGAAACAAAATTGGGAATTGAAAAAATTTAAAACTAGAAGAGGAATTAAATTAAAAGACAAAGAACTCAAAGAAAGTGGATCTTAATTGAAAAAAAATAATTCCAAAAAATAAAATTAGTGAAATGGAAAAAAAAATTTCAAAAAAAACATTTAAAAACCAAATGAATATACAAAAGAAGTAAAAAAAGCCAATGAAGAAAAACTTTAAAAATTAGAACTAAAAAATAGAAATTAATGATTCATTGGAACAGAACGTCAAGCAAAAAAAAAATGACAAACTGAAAAAACATGAATTATCTATTGAAAAACAAAAATTGGAAAAAATCGGAGATAATCTGAGGAATTATTTCCGAAAACTATGAAAAAAAAAGAGCCAATACATTTTACAAGAAATCACAAAAAACTGCCCAGATGTAATAGCGGGAAAATACATTGAAAGAATTCTGCACCTTCTGAAAAAACCCTAAAATAAAAACCCCAAGGAAAGGGCCAAATTTGAACATCAATTAAGGAAAAAATTTTTACAAGCAAAAAAAAAACCATTTAAATACCGGGTGCCACAATAAGGATCACCCAAAGATCGGCTGCCTCCACTTAAAGGAAGAAGGGGCCGGGAATATAACCGAAAGGCACAAAATTTGGGATGCAGCCAATAATAAACCCCCACTAAGGGACATTTTCTTCCAGGAAGAAGATGGAATTTAATGAAACAAATAATTATTTGTTTCTAAGAAAAAACCAGAACTAAAAAAAAAATTTGATCTCCAACCATAGAACTCAAGAGATGCAGAAAAGGTAAAAATAACTCTTAATTGTATTTCTGTTTGGGATATACAAAAGAAACATGTATAATTTATTAATTGATAAAAAAAAAAAGGGAAGTAGATATGGAAAAGGGATGATGGCAGAAAAGGGGAAGGAGTGATAAAAAGAAAACCACAGCCCAAAGAGGCAAAAAACTTAAAATCTGGGAAATTAAGAGGGGAGGAACATTGTGTGAATCTTACTCTCTAGAGTTGGTCAAAGAAAAAATAATTCAAAAGAAAATTTTCTCGCCTCATTAAAAAAGGGGAGAGGAAAAGGGAAAAAGGAAAAGGTAAAAGGGAAAGAAGGGAAAAGATTGAAAGGGGGGAGGAGGGTTATAAAGAGGGTAAGCATCGTGGATACAAGTGGGACATAAGTTCAAAAAGGGAAAGAGGGTTGGGAGGCAAGAAAAAGAAAGCATTGGGGTTTGGGATGGCAGGAAATACAATTTAGTAATTCTAACCTAAATTGATTGGGATGAACTCCCCCAAAAAGGAGGCATAATCAGACTGGATCAAAAGTCAGAACACAATATGTTGTTCAAGAAACACATTTGGAGAACAATAGAGTAAAGGAAAAAGGCTGGAGCAAAATCTATTATGCTTCCGGTGAAGCGGGAGGGGAGCCATTTATCTCAATCTCAAAAAAAATTGATCAATTAAAAGAGATAAGGAAGGTAATAACCTTAAAGGGCAATAAACAATAAAAATTAATATTATATACCAATGGTATGGCATCCAACTTCGTAAAGTAGAAGTTGAGAGCTGCAAAAGAAAGACAAAAAACTTTTAATAGTGGGGATCCAACCTTGCAATTCTAAATTAGACAAACAAACCACAAAACAAATAAGAAAAAAAAGAAGTAAATAAAATATTAGAAAAATTAGTTATGTTAGATCTTTGGAGAAATTGAATGGAGATAGAAAGGAATATTTTTTCTAGCAGTTCATGGAACCATTAAAAATTGAAAATTAGGACAAAAGACTTAATTAAATGGAAAAGCAGAAATAGTAAATGCTTTCTTTTCAGATCATGATGCAATAAAAACTACATTCAACAAAAGTTAGGGAAATAGACAAAAAGTAATTGGAATCTAAACAATCTCATCTTTAAAGAATGATTGGGTGAAGCAGCAAATTATAGATACAATTAATAATTTCACCCAAGATAATGACAATGATGACATCATACCAAAATTTAGGGATGCAGCCAAGCGGTAATAAGAGGAATTTTATATCCTTAGAGGCTTAGTTGAATAAAACAGAGAAAGAAAAAGATTAATGAATTTGGCTTGCAACTAAAAACTAAAAAAAAAAAATTAAAACCCCAATCAAATACTAAATTTGAAATTTAAAATTAAAAAGGCAAAATTAAAAATATTGAAAGTAAAAAACTATTGAACTAATTAATAAAACTAAGAGTTGGTTCTATGAAAAAGCCAATAAAATAGATAAAGCCTTTGGTAAATCTGATTAGAAAAAGGAGGAGGAAATAAAATTAGTAGTCTTAAAAATGAAAAGGAGAACTTTCCACCAATGAAGAGGAAATTAGAGAATAATAAGGAGTTATTTTGCTCAACTTTATGCCAATAAATTTGATAACCTAAGTGAAATGGATGACTACCTCCAAAATACAGACTTCCTAGACTAACAGAGGAGGAAGTAATTGTTGAATAGTCCCATTTCAGAAAAAGAAATAGAACAGAATTAAACAACTCCCTAAGAAAAAATCCCCAGGACCAGATGGTTATGTGAATTTTACCAAAATTTAAAGAACAATTGGCCTAATGCTATATAAATTATTTGATAAAATAGGGAATGAAGGAGTCCCTACCAAATTCCTTCTATGACACAGACATGGTAATTGATACCTAAACCAGGTAGGCTGAAACAGAGAAAGAAAAATTATAGACCAATCTCCTAATTAATATTGATGCTAAAATCTTAAATAAGATATTAGCAAAAAGACTACAGAAAATCATCTCCCGGATAATACACTATGATCAAGTAGGATTTATACCAGGAATGCAGGGCTGGTTCAATATTAGGAAAACTATCAATATAATTGGACATATCAATAACCCAAGTAACAAAAATCATATGATCATCTCAATAGAGGCAGAAAAAGCATTTGACAAAATCCAACATACATTCCTATTAAAAACACTTGAGAGTAT
This sequence comes from Sarcophilus harrisii, assembly GCF_902635505.1. Taxonomy (NCBI): domain Eukaryota; kingdom Metazoa; phylum Chordata; class Mammalia; order Dasyuromorphia; family Dasyuridae; genus Sarcophilus; species Sarcophilus harrisii. Next base: position 420,511,612 of record NC_045426.1, read on the forward strand.
AGGAATAAATGGACTTTTCCTTAAAATAATCAGCAGCATCTATTTAAAACCATCAGTAAGCATCATATGTAATGGAGACAAACTGCAACCGTTCCCAATAAGACCTGGAGTGTAACAAGGTTGCCCACTATCATCGTTACTATTTAATATTGTATTAGAAACGCTAGCTTTGGCAATAAGAGCTGAGAAAGAGATTAAAGGAATAAGAATAGGCAATGAGGAAACCAAATTATCACTTTTTGCCGACGCCACGATGGTATATTTAGAGAACCCCAGAGATTCTACTAAAAAGTTATTAGAAATAATCCACAACTTTAGCAAAGTTGCTGGTTATAAAATAAACCCACATAAGTCATCAGCATTCTTATATATCACTAACAAAATCCAACAGTCAGAGTTACAAAGAGAAATTCCATTTAAAGTAACTACTGATAATATAAAATATTTAGGAATCTATCTGCCAAGGGAAAATCAGAAACTTTATGAACAAAATTATAGACCACTTTTCACACAAATTAAGTCTGATCTAACCAATTGGAAAAATATTAAATGCTCTTGGATAGGGCGAGCAAATATAATAAAGATGACAATATTACCTAAACTAACCTATTTATTTAGCGCTACACCAATCAGACTTCCAAAAAACTATTTTATTGACCTAGAAAAAATAACAACAAAGTTCATATGGAAAAACAAAAGGTCAAGAATTTCAAGGGAATTAATGAAAAAAAAATCAAATGAAGGTGGCTTAGCTTTTCAGATCTAAAACTATATTATAGAGCAGCAGTTACCAAAACCATTTGGTATTGGCTAAGGAAAGATTAGTTGATCAGTGGAATAGATTAGGTTCAAGGGAAAAACAGTCAACAAATAATAGCAACCTAGTCTTTGACAAACCAAAGACCCCAGGTTTTGGATAAGAACTTCTGTTTGATAAAAATTGCTGGGAATATTGGAAACTAATATGGCAGAAACTAGGCATTGATCCACTTAAACCGTAAACACCAAGATAAAGGTCAAAATGGGTTCATGACCTAGGCATAAGAATAAAATTATAATAAAAGAGGACACAAGATAGTTAACTTAGACCTGTGGAAGGGAAGGACTTATGACCAAAGCAGAACTAGAGATCATTACGATACCAAAATAGAAAATTTTCGATTATACAAACTGAAAAGTTTTGTAAAACAAAACAATGAACAAGATTAGAAGGCAATAAACTGGGAAAATATTTTTACAGTCAAAGGTTCTTGATAAAGCCTCATTTCCAAAATATATAGAGAATTAACTCTAATTTATAAAAATCAAGCCATTCTCAATTGAAAAATGGTCAAGGATATGAACAGACAATTTCAGATGAAGAAATTGAAACATTCTAGTCATAAAAGATGCTCCAATCTTATTAATAAGAAAATGCAAATTAAGACAACTCTAAGTAATACCACACACTGTCAGATTGGCAAGATGACAGGAAAAATAATATGATTGTTTGAGGGATTGGGAAAACTGGGACATTGATGCATTGTTGGTGGAGTTTGAATGAATCAACCATTTTAGAGTAGTTTGGAACTATGCTAAAAGTTATCAAACTGGCATACCCGTCAGCAGTGTTACTACTGGGCTTATATCCAAAGAAGATTCATAAAGAAGGGAAAGGGACCTGTAGTCCAAATGTTTGACAGCCCCTTTGTAGTGGCTAGAAACTGAAACTGAATGGATGTCCACCAATTGAGAGAATAAATTGTGGGTAGAATATTATGGAATATTACTGTTCTAAGAAATGACCACAGGAGATTCAGAAAGGCTGGAGACTTACATGAACTGATGCTGAGGAAATGAGCAGGCCAGGAGATCATATATACTTCCAACAAATATATATGATGACCAGTTCTATGGTCCTGGCCATTAACAACGAGATCAACAAATTATTTCCAAGGAGCAGTAAGAACTGAAAAACTATGCCAGGAAAGAACTCTGGAATGACTAAAACATTACTTGAATTTAATCCTATATTTATGCCCACCTGCATTTTTGATTTCCTTCACAATCTAATTGTACAATATTTCAATCTAATTTTTTTATACAGGAAAATAATGTTTTGGTCATATATACTTATTGTATCTAATTTATATTTTAATGTATTAACATCTAGCATCCTGCCATCTAGGAGGTTTGGGGGGTAAGAGGTGAAAAATTGGAAACAAGAGGTTTGGCAATTGTTAATGCTGTAAAGTTATCCATGCATATAACCTGTAAATAAAAGGCTATTAAATAAAAAAAAAAGGAAAGACTTATATGAACTGATGCTAAGTGAAATGAGCAGAACCAGGAGATCATTATACGGAGATCATTATACACTTCAACAAAGATACTGTATGAGGATGTATTCTGATGGAAGTGGATATCTTCCACAAAAAGAAGATCTAATTCAGTTCCAGTTGATCAATGATGGACAGAATCAGCTACACCCAGAGAAAGAACACTGAGAAATGAATGTGTATTACTTGCATTTTTGTTTTTCTTCTCAGGTTATTTTTACCTTCTGAATCCAAATCTTCTTGTGCAACAAAAGAACTGTACTGTTCTGCACACATATATTGTATCTAGGATATACAATAGCATATTTAACATGTATTAGACTGCCTGCCATCTAGGGGAGGGGTGGAGGGAGGGGAGAGAAAAGTCGGAACAGTAGTAAGTACAAAGGAAAATTACCCATGCATATGTTCTGTCAATAAAAAGTTATAATAATAATAAAAAAGAATTACTGCTCTCTGGTAAAAGTATAAAGATTGTTGTATTTTGTTTTCCAAAAATATTTGTCTTTATAAACACCATTTCAATCCTTGTTTAGAAGAACCTTCTATTCATTTGCTAATTGTGACATCACCTTTCTGATACTACAATCCTCTTCAAGAAGGAAGGAATAGGAATGTCTCCTAGAGGAACCTAGTTTGAATAGAATAGTAGAGGAAGAAACTCTTTATTACCTTAATTTGTCTTAATAATAAAACACCTTAATAAACTTTTTTTTGTCATATCAGTAGGACAAACTGCACCACTTCTATTAGACAGTGTAGCTCCTTCTTTCCTTTCCCTTTCACTCTCTCTTTTTCCCTTTCCTTTTCTCTTTCTTCCTTCTCCCTCTGTTCATGTAGGGAATCATAGATTGCTGGTGCTCTGTGCAAATCAATGTAAATTTCCATCACTGAAACCTCAAAAGTTACCTTGAATTTTGTGGACTAAATTTCTTTCTTAAGAATCTTGCCTTAAATCCAAATTATTCTGACTTTCATTGATTGTCCAACAATATGTTCCAGCCTAAACTTTACCCTATCCATGAATGGAGAGCTCATGGATCAAAATGAATGTAAATAGTAACTGTCTTTGTTTTTGCCCAAAAGCCAGGTCTTCCCCATCTAGAGTTTTTTTGACTAGGTAAAAGAGGCCACTTTTATTCTCATTTTTACCTAGTCTTAATCATTGAATGGATGGAGGCCTCAGTAATAATGAGACCTGGGAAAAATTTTAGCTTAAAAACACTAATGCCTCCCATTGCATCCAGAGCCATTTCCAGGCCTATGTCTTGTCACTGGATCTAGATACCTTTAGAGGAGAAAGTGAGGCTGGTGACTTTGCAGAGTCCTCCTCCACTTAAATCCAATTCACTTGTAAGTCATGGCATCATCTTCCTGAAGTCATCATCTTCTTCAAGAATGAAGGGCAAACAACAACAAAAACAATAAAAAAGGTTAAGCAAACCTATATTTCTAAGTATTTTAATTCATTAAACTTAATTTTTAATTAACTTGTTAGCAATGGTTTCCAGTGTTATTATTTAGCTAAATACCTTTTAAAATAAACATTTGTGATTCATTTACTTAATTTTTGATTAGTGGGAACAAACATAACTTTAAATAGTTTTCAGGGATTTAGAAAAGGAGAATTTATATTCAGAATGAATTGTTCCTGAGATAATTCTTTGTCTCCTCTTTGTCTTTTCCTAAAGAATGATTTGAACTGAAGAGCCATCTGATAACATTTATATTAATGGAAAAAAGGTGTTGCAGTTTTCACCCATTTCAATCTGCTAGCAAATGAAAAAAATATGTCTGTCAGAAACTCGGGAGGAGAACTTCCTTTTGTACTGAAAAAATCTAGCAATCTTGGCGACTTCCTACTATATCTACAGAAGTTTTAAGCAAATGTGGATTTTTAAAAAACTCAGTGTTCCACTATATTTGTAAGATTTGATTCTCACATATGTTAGAAATACATTTCTCTAATTTTTACCTTCATTATATAATGCCATCAGGCTCAAACTTGCCTAGTCTTTCCTGTGACCCATTTCATCTGTATTGTCGGCTCCTAAGGAAGATATAATAGCAACATGTAAATAACAGCAATAAAGGCTGCTGATTATGAGTGAATAAACTAAAAAGTTGTATATACATTGCAAACTAAAAATAAATTATACTGATCACTTACCTTGTGTTTTTCAAATGACATTTTATAGTCTGAGAACCTTATTAATCAGTGATTTGTGGGATGCTTTGCAAATATTTTTATGTGTCTGTTTCAGAAAACAGGAAAGTCATATAATGAATCCTTTTGGGGGAAATTAAATTAAATCAATATTTATCAACAAAATCTCTTAGGAAGACCAGGTAAGCAACAAATCATAATTAAAAAAAGAGAGAAGATACAAAAAGAGAAGGATATTTGTTGTCTCCACAACTGATTATCAAGTGCCAAAAAAAAAAAAAAAAAAGAGTAGCATTTCAGGAATAAAGAATGAGGTTAAGGTGTTCTAAATAGCTGAAGAATTTTAGATAGGCACTTCTGGGGTATATCATATGGTTTCAGGAATATGGAAAGACATAAAATAATCATTTGAATGTGAGGTTGAAAAAATCTGAAATACCTTTAATATATTAATATATTATGTGCAAATGGATTTATGCATCCTAGTCAGCTTTTTTAGATAGATCAAAAGCTATGAAGTCAACTGAGTAGTAGAATCAAAAAAAATCTAATAGAATGGAAAATGATGCTTCTAACAAGGCATAGACTCTAGTTTGGGGAAATGGATGCTTTATTTTATGACTTTATTTTGATTTAAGAAAAAATTGAAAATTCATAGTTGTAAAAGAAGGTTTGCACTGTTTGTAGTACTATTAGTTTAAATGATTCTTACTAAATTTTCATTACAGAATCCCCCAGTTGTCTGAAAATTAACTTTTTTTCTCACTTCTATATACCAATTTCTTCACAACCACCCTGACAACCACTTTCTCATATTTTATGCCTGCTTTTGCTGACATGACAAATAGCTAACGAGACAAAGCAGATCTGATTCTTTCTGCCATAATTCAATACAATTCAATTAGGCAAACATTTATTAAGTATTTACTACGTACAAGGCACTATGTTTGGTACTGATTATACAAAGACATGATAAATTGACTGTTTTATCAAAACAAACTGACCTCAAAGAACTCATATTCTCCTTAGCATATGTGACATTTATACATATTAGTAGATCCAATATGATTTAATTTATTTAAATAAGTGGATGCATCAAGGTAATTTAGTTAAAAATTGGAACCTGAGCTGAATCATGAAAACAAACAAACAAACAAACAAAAACAGGAATGTACAGGCTTTTGTTACATTTCTTTTCTGTGTCATCTATCATTTCTACTTTCTGCCTCTGCTTCAAAATAGCAATATCAGCTAAATAGATGGAATTGTCTAGATAAAGAAAAGATTATTAAATGTCTTTAAACTTTGTGGTATTTAGGTTTAGGATTAATTATTTCAATTTTAAGACTAATTTGACTTACATAGCAATATTTGTGTTAATTTCTTAGTACACCTATAAAAATTATAATCCTGATCTGTTGTTAGTTTTAAGTTTCAGGGGAATATAAGTATTTTAAAATAATTTGACAAAGTATTATAATTCTTCAGTATACTAGTCATTATTTTTTTTCAAATCAAGAGACATTTAAACTGAAAGTATAATAAAAATTTAGAAATACACAAACATAAACTTTTTCAAACCCCTTAGCAAAATGATATGAGATGAAATGACTGATAAGGAGAAAATATCCAAGAAAGGGAGAAAGAAATAAAATTCATGAACATTAGTTGAATTTAAGTCATTACTCATAGTATAGGTAATAAATATAGAGAACTAGTAATTTAATAATTGAATAAATATTTCAAAGTGCCTAGTAAATATAAGGCAGACACTATGTATGCTATGTGCTGGAAAGGAATCTGAATTTTATTAGATGAGATATAACAGATAGCAGATAATAAACCAAGATAATTTTAGGAGGGAGAGATTAAAAGCTGAAATGATTACTTTTCAAGGATATTGTAATGCTGGAAAAACTAAAATAAGATAGAGATTAGAGAGTTTTTAATATTTTATTTGGGTTTCTGAGAGAAAGAGATAGTCTGGAGGCTGAGCAGAATCCATTCTGCCTCCAGGACTGAATGGACTTTTGTCTCAAACAATCCAGCATCTATGTGAGATTTCAATGATTTTTCTATGTGGTTCTAAGATCAGGGGAGACAAAGGCAAGGGCTGAAATCCAAAATCTGGTGAACAGCAGGGACCATCAATGTGCTTTTGACAGGTTGGGAGTAGGACCATAAATTCTTACAAATTGGGAATTAAAAGGGTAGTCAAACTAGAGACCAAAAGTCTGGAACAAGAAATAGAGATAGAGAATGCCAGTTAGGTATCTGAGATAAGACATCTGGAGTTTTATCTTTTGGAATGCCAAAGTGGCCAGATCTCTATAGCCCTAATGAATAGAAAAGGGAGATTGCAATTAGAGGAATTGAGGCAGAATAATTAAGAGAATTGAGGCAGAACAATTTAGGGAAATTGAGGCAGGACAGTAAAAGGAAAATGTAGCACAACATTTTGAACAAGTTGGCTCAGTAAATCAATCAATGAGTATTTATTAAAAGGTAAGCATTGTTCCATGCATTGTTTTACTAGTTAACTTTTTTTTAAAAGTCTCTTACCTCAAGGATATTATATTCTGATTTGCAGAGCAGTATGTAAGTAATTGTGTACAGACAAAACATATACAGAATTGTTGAAGGTAATCAGCAACTAATCCATGAGCTACAAGATGGGAAAATAGACATTTTCTTCAATCCATATAACCACTCAAACTTCTAAAAACAGAAATTACGCACTGAAGGAAGATAAAGCATTTTAGCAATTTCTATTTCATAAGACACACAGGATCCAAAGGAAGATTTTTAAAAAAAAGAGAGAGAAAGAAAAAATATAGTAACCAGTAACCTTGACCCACCTTCCATTCTATCAGAAGTGAGACTAAACTTAAGAAAACACAAAATATAACATATACTTTACAGGAAAAGAAAAAAAAACCCTCTCCTATGTGTTGAACCCCTCTCTTTCTTTCTAATGCTATTCAAGCTTGTTTAGACCTGGACAACCAACTTTGATCTTTTGAGAGCAAAAGTCATCTGGCTACATCAGATAATACCAATGCTGCAAAGCTCTGAATTATTAGTACCAAGGAAGAAACAGAATGAAACAAGACACCAAGAAAGAATATTATTCATGAGGGAAATTATATAGTATTTCAACAAGCCAGAGAGAACAGCATCTATCTTGGACTAATTTTGACCAACTAAAATTTAGTTGAGGGAGAGACCTATAATCAGATGGGAAGTAATCAAAAGGGAACAGTAAAAAATGATAATAAGGAAGAAAAAAAGACTAAAAACTCCAAATCTCAAAGATTTTGAATATAAACAGAAATATTATCAGGAAAAGTCTCAACAACAACACAAAAGAATATAATAGATTGGTAATGCAAATATGCAAATATACGGAAGTGAAAGATAACCCAGAAGCAAAAATAATAATGAGAAGAATATTGAGAGAAAATATGCTCATTGTGCAAACAAAATATAATGTATCATGAAGACAAAATTTATAGAAATAACTTAAGCATTAGAAGTCTCCTGGAAGAATGTGACACAATAAGAAATACCTTAACATCATAGTGAACAAAATAATAGAATACTTCAGAATTTTTCAAGTCAGAAAAATAAATTTCAAAGAAAAGAATTTGTCAACCAATTCTGGAATAAAAAGGAAAAAAAAAGATAATTACTACAAACTCTAAGACTTCTGGCAGTTAAATTTAAAAGCTTAGTTAAGAATGCCAAAGGACAATTCAATTATGTATACTCTTTGTTCTAGCAATACCACTACTTTATCGTAAAGAGATTTGTTTTAATGGAAAATGATCTATTTATTTTACATATAGGTGTATATATATATATATATATATATATATATATATGTATATATGAATATATGTGTGTGTATTTATAGCAGTTCTTTTTGTGTGGTAACAACAAAAGAAAACCTGGAAGTTAAGGAGATGCTTATCAATGGAGGAATGACTGAACCAGATATAGTATATGCATAAAATAGAATATGATTGGTTTATATAAAATAATTAACTGAAAGATTTCAGAAAAAAACTTAGAAAGACTTGTATTAACTGATGTTGAGTGAATTCATCAGAACCCGGAGAACACTATACCCAGTAACAGCAACATTATATAATGATCAATTATGAATGATTTAGTGATTTTAAGCAATACAGTGATCGAAGACAATTCTAAAAAACTCATGAAAAATGCTGAATGCATCCAGAGAGAGAAGTGATGGAGCCTAAATAAAGCATTCTATTTTCACTTTAATGTATTTTTTTTATATTATCTCCCATTGGTACATTTGTATTTTATATTATTGAATACATATAACCGACATCAAATTTCTTATAATCCTATGGAGTGGGAAAGAAAAGAAGGAGAAAATTTGGAATTAAAAATATATAAATGAATATGAAAATTTGTTTTTACATGTAATTGGGCAAAATAAAATACATTAAAAATAAGGTCTTCAAGCCATAAAAAGAAATATTTTTATATAACAAATACAGAATTTCAAATGAAACAAGATTATTGCAAGTCCATTAGAAAAATGATGAGGGGGTGGAATAATGTTCATAGATGAACACTGGAGCTAATGATACAAGCCAGAATAACATATCCTGCAAATCTAACTTTAATCATAGGAAACAAAAGATCAATACCATAATAAAGAACAATATATTATATTATATTATATCATATTGCATTACATTACATTATATTATTATATTATGTAATGTTATGTTACATTAGGTTATATTACATTGTATTACGTTACATTAGGATATGTTAGATTACAGTAAATTATTTTATATCTTATTATATCATATTTTATTGTATTATATCATGTCATATATTATTGTGGTTGTTAAAACAATATTAATATTTCATATTCATAACAAAAAGCTAGAAATGATAAGAATTTCTTTCAATTTATTATTCAACTATGTGTGTATGTGTGATCTTTTTATATTAATGTTATGCATCAATTTGGAACTGAGCATTGGACAAAGTGTAAGAGCATAGAGTATATGTGCTTTCTAATAGAATATATTTACATTTCTTAGCAATTTTTGGCAAAGAGTGAGGCTTTGTTCTGTTTTGTTTTGTTTTCTGGTAAAAGATTATTTTCTGTTTATTATGCAACAATTCATACTATTTATTAATCACTTTTATTGGCTCCATATCTAATGTATTCTATTGATATTTTATTCTTATCTAGTACCAACATTTTTTGATGATCATTTTCTGTTGATCATTTGTTGACAATATACAAAAATATTCATATATATATATATATATATATATATATATATATATATCCTGTAACTTTTGCCAAAGTTATGTTTCTTTGTTTTGTTTTTAACGTTGTATAATTTCAAAGTTTCCTTTTCATTTATGCATCTTCTCTCAAATTATATTTTTCTTTTCAATTCAAAAGTGAACTTTTCCTATACTATATCGAATAATTGCAAAGAAAATGGTTTTACTTTATGCTTAATTTTATAGGATAGTCCTCTTACATAATCTTGAATATAAAAGATCCTAATTAGCACATTAAGGAAGGCTACATTTATGGCTCTATTGTCTTATATTTTAATAGAAATAGTCATTGTACCTTATACAAAGCTTTTTAGTATTCAGACATAATTTGATCTTAATATCTTTGTTTTAACAATAAACTATAAACATATGTAGCATACTAATGCTTGAAAAACTATACACACATATAGACTATAGACATATAGATATATAAATAGATAGATAGATAGATATGTGCATGTGTAGATGTGTTCAAAAGATTTGAACAGGGTTATGTAGTTGGTAAATGCTAAGGCAGAATTTAAATTGAGTCCTCAGGTTTAATATATTGAAGTTACTGATAATGTTGAATCATTTGGGATATTGGGCTACAGTTTATTTGAATATCTTTGGTTTAGCTATCAATGCCATACTTGTACCATAGAACGAATTTCTTCTTTCTTTTTGTTTCAAACAATTTAATGCTATTTTTTCTTTAAATATTTGATATAATTTGCTTATAAATTCATCTCATTTGGTGTCCTCCATTCATGTTTGGAAGCTAAATTATGACTTAAGGTATTTAATTTTCTAATACTGGAAAATTTAAAACTATTTTTATTGATCTGGGAATTTTATATCCTTATAAATATGTATACATTTTATTAGGTTTTCAGTTTTGATGATACAGCAAGATGGCACAGTAGATAGAGTACTCTGCCTTGAACAAGGAAAAGATCAGTTTGATCTCACCTTAGACACTTAATAACATGGAATTCCTGCACATACCACTTAACCTCAGTTTGTCTCAGTTTCCTTATCAGTAAAATGGGAATAGTAATAGTATCTATTTCTTGTTGTGAGGATAAAATGAGAGGTTAATTTTAAAACATTTAGTAAGTCTCTGTTATATATTTAGTGCTATGTGTGTGTGTGTGTGTGTGTGTGTGTATAATCCTAACAGCAAACGTATATATATATATATATTTGCTATTACTATTATAAAACATTTGCTAATAATTCCCCTTATTTCACTTTATCAAATTCGCCTTTTTAAATTTTTTTTAAGAAAGAAATATATAACTTTATTTATAGATAGAATCAGACTTTTTTTTTACCATTTGTGTCTAACAACTCCTAGTATTATTTGCTAAATTAAATTATTCTATTTTCAATTTTGCAAATATAAGTTTTTGTTTGTTTTGTAGAATTGTGAACAAATGAAGGTACATTTTCAGAAATGTAGTTAAAATACATTAATCTTTGTCTTTAGTATCATTAAGCATGTTGTAGTTTACATTTTAATCCTTACCTTTCTGGTCTAAAACTTGCAACCTTTGTCTTTTAAAAACACCACACACACACACACACACACACACACACACCCTTTGGCTAAAAAAATGGATATTTCTCTTGGCCTTTATTTTTAACTCTTTTTAATTGCATAAGTTTGAAATGCGTGTCTTATATAGCACATAGCACAAAGCTTTCGTTTTTGCTTTCCAATCCATTCTGCTATCTGCTTCAGTGAAACAATTGTTAATTGTATATTTTCCATGATTATATATGCATATTTATGTATATATTTGTGTGTGCACGCAGATATGCATGCTTTAATTCAATCTAACAAAATATTTTCCACTCATATTATTTTGATCCTCATAGCACCCCTAGTAGTTGGGTAACATTATTATTATTTCTTTTTATAGATAAGAAAATGAGAGCAAAGAAGATAACTTCCCTGAGATTACACAGCAAACAAATAGCTGCAACATAATTCAAGTTTTGCTACATTGCTCCTATATTTGGGAATCTATTCTGAGAAGAGAGGGTTTAACAGAATAGAGGGGAGAAGGTCTCTGGGGGAATCACAATAGATGTTTGATTTGAAAAGTCTTTTCTCTTTTCATGGTCAAGGAAGGGTTAACAGGAAGTGACAAGAAAGGGAAAACTATTTACCGATTTTTATTCTTCTTTCTTCACTGTGTAATTACTTCCAAATTTCCTTTCTGCCCCAGAACAATGAAGTTATCCATCTTCAGGGAGAAAATATTTAATTACCATTTTTTTTACATTTATCAAATTAAATCTTCTTTTTCCTTGAAACAAATTTTATATGGAGTGGTACACCAAAACTTATTAAGATATTTCACAAGGGGGTGATTTAGTGGAATCTGCAATCTTAAATAACTAATCCTCTGTTCTCCAAAATCTGCTATGTCTTTAGCAATTCTACAAACTTTGATTATTAAATTTGATTATTTATTTTTGTAATTCCAACATACTAAAATGTTGGATATGGGGAAAAAGTGTCTTGTGGGATATTTTTCTTTTTCTCCCTTTTTCCCTCTTTTTTTCCTCTTTTCTTATAGTCTAAATTCCCTAAAAAGATTAAAGTGGAGTTTGCCCTGATCATTGGTACAATTGCTTCAAGTATAAAAGTTCATGAATCTTTTCCAGTGTTATAACTCATTAATTTTTCTGGCTGTCTTTATTCTAAATCTTTCAAGATAATGAAATATGCAAACACAAATGTAACAAATATTTTCCCACAATTTACAAAGACAAAAACACAATCAAAATTATAGATACACACATTTTATCTAAATTTTTGTAAGATAATTTAAGTGACAAAAATATTTCCTGATTAATGATTTTTCAGGAGCTATAAAGCTGAATCCAGAGCCCCAAATTGACCAACAATTCTAAAATATGCCAATTTCTTAAGAAATTTTAACTATCTGGTCAAATTTATCATGGTCTGTCTTCCATGAACTAAATGACCATCCCCATTCAATTTATTTGGTTTCATAAGTCAGTGACATGTCAGTTTGCTTAGTTTCCTACTTTGTTTATACCACACGTCATCAAAGTAGCATTCATTAAGTGACTAGTATGTTCCAGGAACATTGCTAAGTGCAGGAAAGATTCTAGTAAGTCTTTCCTTAGATCAAGGAACAACCAAGACCAATTATCAAAAGGTTGGACAAAAAGTGATGAAGTTTATTATTACAGTAGATTGAGAAACCATTTGTAGAAATATGGAGAGAGGAAATGTAAACTGCATTGGAAAAATAACCAGGATTAATGAAAACATGATCTTTTTAAAGCTCTAAAATAATTGTTCTTAACATTTCTTTTTTTTCCTTTCTTTTTTTTTTAGAACTTACATTATGTATTTCTTGTAATTTAATTTAATTTAATTTAATTTTTTATTAAAGCTTTTTATTTACAAAATATATGTATGGGTAATTTTTCAACATTGGCCCTTGCAAAGCCTTCCATTCCAAATTATCCCCATTCTTCCCCCCACACCCACCCCTAGATGGCAGGTAATTCAATACATGTTAAATGCTGTTCTTAACATTTCAAATAAAGCATCCTGAGAAATTAAAAAAACAAAATAAAATTTTGTATTAATGTTTTTTGTATCAAATAACTTTTAGACAAAGAAGTGAAGACTGTAATCATATACTTATTTGCAGCTAGGTGAATGAAAGAAAGGCTTATGTAATATTTTATGGTGATTCCCCTCACAACACTCATGAAGCACTAAGTTGGGAGAGTAGTTTGGAATGTGAAAAACTCACAAAGGCATTGCAATAGTTAAAGCAGTGATTGATTTATTCTGTGAAAGGTACCTGGGCTAACTCAAATAGATCTATCTAGTAGGGCTGAAAGTGCACAGACAAAATTTAAAAATCAGAGGCAGGGAGGGAGAGAGGAAGCAAGGGTAGAGACTACAGAGTGAAGGAGGAAGTAAGGAGGGTCCTAAGGAAGAGGGAACTTCCCTGTCTATTATGTCTAAGTTAGCAAATGCATGATGGGAGTCCTAAATACAAGGATAAGATAATGGATGGTAATGAGGGGGTCTCCATCTCAAAGGTTACTATCAGATTAAGGTACACTCCAATGCACCTGCTAAGAAGGAGGCAAAATCCCTCAAGGTCATGGTCCTTGCTGATTAGTTTAAACTTTGATAATAGGGATAAACAATGACTGCCTTGGAACTTCCGGCCAAGATGGCAACGAGGAGGCACACAGCTGTGTAAGCTCCACATTTTCTCTCAGAATCCATCTCATTACAAGCCTCTGAATTAATGCCTGACTGAAAAAAACAACCCCACAAACAGTTACCAAGAGAAGAGATCCTTGAGATTCAACAGGAAAGGTCTGTTTTCACTCGAGGGCAGGACGGTTTTAGATCAGGCACAGGCTGAGGGCAGGCAGCGGCAGCAAGAGCTTGGCAGGCAGCTCACAGCCAAGCAGACCAGAGGGGGTTGGGGTGTGATCTCAGCAGCTTCTGCGGGGAGAGGTCACTACAGAATTGGATACTTTGCCCTGGCAGCAAGTCAATAGCCCAGCAGAGAAGCTAAAAACACCGGGGGTGAAGAATACAACCCCAAACAGCTGGAGTTCCTTGGGACTGGCCACCCTTCCCTCACAGCATCTCAGCATGCTCTCAGAGTCTCAGAGCGCAGGCCCAACACAGTCTTGCTAGTCCCTCGCTGCTGCCCCCTCAGTCTGTAGAGGAAGCTCAGTAACGCCACCCAGCCCCTCCCCCAAAAAAGCAGATTCCATTTGGGGTTTTTCCTTTTTTTCTTTGCTAGTTTGTCTCTGATTCTTCTCTGACAAAATGAGCAAAAAGTTAAAAAGGACTTTAACGACTGACAGCTTTTATACAGACAGAGAACAGACTCTAAACCCTGAGGAGACTAAAAACAGATTATTTCCAGGTGAATCCCCACAGGAGGAGATCATCTCCTCAGCACAGATGAATCTCATAGAAGAAATTAAAAAGGCTCTCACAAGAGAGCTGTAAGAAAAATGGGAAAAGGAGAGGGAGGGTTGGCAAGAGAGTTTGGAGAAGTCATCTCACTCATTTAAAGAAAGAGTGGATAAAGAAATCAAATCCTTGAAAAATAGGATTAGTGAACTGGAAACAGAAAACAGCTCACTAAAGAATAAAATGGGCAAAATAGAAAAACATTCCATAGAACAAATTGGACAATTAGAAAAGATATAAAAAAAGTGAGTGAAGAAAACACTTCATTGAAAATAAGAATAGAACAAATGGAATTGAATGACTCAAGGAGACAAGAAGAATCAGTCAAGCAAAATCAAAAAAACCAAGCAATGGATAAAAATGTGAAATACCTTCTGGGGAAAACAACAGATCTGGAAAACAGGTCTAGGAGAGACAATCTGAGAATTATTGGACTCCCAGAAAAATACGATGAACAAAAGAGCCTGGACACTATTTTCCAGGAAATTATCAAAGAGAACTGCCCAGAAGTCATAGAAACAGAGGATAAAATAGACATTGAAGGATTCATGGATCACCTACTGAAAGGGATCCTAAAATCAAAAGACCAAGAAATATAGTGGCCAAATGCCAGAACCCTCAAACAAAGAAAAAAATACTCCAAGTGGCTAGAAAAAAACAATTCAAATATAGAGGAGCCACAATAAGGATCACTCAAGATCTAGCAGCATCCACATTAAAAGATTGAAGGGCTAAGGAACTCGGTATGCAACCAAAAATAACTTACCCAGCCAGAATGAGCATCTTTGTCCAGGAAGAAGATGGTCATTCAACGAAATAAGTGAATTTCACCTATTTTGGTGAAAAAAACAGAACTTAACAAAGTTTGATCCGCAAATATAGAACTCAAGAAAAACCTAAAAGGTAAAAGAAATCTTGGGAACTATATTTCTGCTGTAAGATGTATAAAAATACATGTATACCTTGTTCTAGAAATTAGAGGTAGAAAGGGCATTGTATCAGAAAAAGGATAAAGTGGGGTACTATATCTCACAAGAGGCAAAAGGAAACCTATTATATCTGAGAGAAAGAATGGAGGGATGAATATAGTGGGAATTTTACCACAGAATTGACTTAAAAGAGAAAAATTTTAGACATATTCAATGTATGGTGAAACTTCTCCCAACTCATTGAAAAGTGAGAAGGGAAAAGTGAAAAGGAAAATAACCTAAGCAGAGGAATACAGAAACTGTGAGGAAAGGAGTAAGATAGGGGAGGAACTCTAAGGTGGGGAGGAGGGATACTAAAAAGGGAGGGCTGTGAGAAGCAAGTGGTACGCACAAGTTTAATACTGGGAAGGGGGCTAAGGGGTAAAGAAGAGAGAAAAGCATAAATAGGGGTTAACAAGATGACAAGTGTGAATGGGGTAAACTCCCCCATAAAGAGGAAGCGATTAGCAGAATGGATTAAAAGCCAGAATCCTACAATATGTTGTTTACAGGAAACACACCAGAAGCAGGAGATACATGCAGAATAAAGGTAAAAGGATGGAGCAAAATCTACTATGATTCGGTGAAGTCAAAAAAACAGGGGTTAAAATACAGTCTCCAGATTAAGCAAAAACAAAAATTGATCTAATTAAAAGAGATAAGGAAAGGGCACTATTCTTGCTAAAGGGTAAGCATAAATAATGAAAAATATCAATATTAAAATATATATACCAAGGTGGTGTAGCATCTAAATTCTTTAAAAAGAGAAATGAAGAGGCCCAAAAAGAAATAGAAGAAAACTAAAAATTGGGAATCTCAACCCTTCTCAAGTAGATAAATCAAATCCAAAAATAAATAAGAAAAGAAGTCCCAAGGGGTAAATGGGAATACTAGAAAGTTAGATATGATAGACCTCTGGAGAAAACAAAATGCAGACAGAAGGGTACCTTTCTTTTTTCCAGCAAAGTTCATGGAACCTATACAAAATAGACCATATATTAGGACATGAAAACCTCAAATTCAAAATGCGGTAAAAGGCGAAAGGTAAATGCTCCTTTTCAACCATGATGCAATAAAATTACACTGAACAAAAGCCGGGGAAAGTAGACCAAAAATAATTGGAAACCAAGCAATCTCATACTAAGGGTGATTGGGTGAAAACAGCAAATCATAAACCCAAATTAAAACTTCACCCAAAAGAAAATGACAAAATAATGAGACATCATATCAAAATATTGTGGGATGCAGCCAAAAGCGGTAATAAGGGAAATTTCATATCTCCTAGGGGCTTACTTGCATAAAGAGGAAAAGAAAGGTCCAAGAATTGGGCTTGCAACTAAAAATCTAGAAAAGGAACAAATTAAAAACCCCAAACCTTTAAACTTGAAATTCCAAAAATAAAAGGGAGATCAATAAAATTGAAAGTAAAAAAAACAATGAATTAATTAATAAAACTAAGAGTTGGTTCTATGAAAAAACCAACAAAATGAACAAACCCTTAGTAAATCTGATTAAAAAAGGAAAGGGAAAATCAAAATTGGTCTTAAAAATGAAAAGGGAGAACTCGCCATAATTGAAGAGGAAATTAAGAGGCAATAATTAGGAATTATTTGCCCAACTTTTGGCAATAAATTCAACAACTTAAGTAAAATGGAAAATATCTTCAAAAATATAAACCTTGAATTAAAGAGGAAAAGTAAATATCTAAACAGTCCCATCTTGAAAAAGGAAATAGAAAAAGAAACCAACCTAAGAAAAAATCCCCATGACCAGATGGTTTAATGTGAATTCTAAAACATTTAAAGAACAATTAACCCCAGTGCTTTATATAAAATTATTTGAAAAAAATAGGGACTGAAGGAGTCTACCAAACTCCTTTTATGACACAGACTTTTGCTGATACCTAAACCAAGGGTGGACTTGAAAACAGAGAAAGAACATTATAGACCAATCTCTCTAATAAATATCGATGCTAAAATCTTAAATAAAATATTAGCAAAAAGATTACAGAAAATCATTCCTAGGATAATACACTATGACCAAGTAGGATTTATACAAGGAATGCAAGGCTGGTTCAATATTAGGAAAACTATTAGCATAATTGACTATATCAATAAGCAAAATAACAAAAACCATATGATCATCTCAATAGATACAGAAAAAGCATTTGATAAAATCCAACATCCATTTCTAAGAAAAACACTTGAGAGCATAGGAATAAATGGACTTTTTCTTAAAATAGTCAGGAGCATATATTTCAAACCATCAGTAAGCATCATATGCAAAGGGGAAAAACTGGAATCTTTCCCAGTAAGATCTGGAGTGAAGTAAGGCTGCCCACTGTCACCATTATTATTCAATATTGTATTACAAACACTAGCCTCGGCAATAAGAGTCGAGAAAGAGATCAAGGGAATCAGAATAGGCAGTGAGGAAACCAAACTATCACTCTTTGCAGATGATATGATTGTATACTTAGAGAACCCTAGAGATTCTATGAAAAAGCTATTAGAAATAATCCATAACTTTAGCAACGTTGCAGGTTATAAAATAAATCCCCATAAATCCTCAGCATTTTTATACATCACCAACAAAATCCAACAGCAAGAGATACAAAGAGAAATTCGATTCAGAATAACTGTCGACAGCATAAAATATTTGGGAATCTATTTACCAAAGGAAAGTAGGAATTATTGAGCTAAATTACAAAAACTTTCCACACAAATAAAGTCAGACTTAAACAATTGGAAAATATCATGCTCCTGGACAGGTCGAGGAATATAATAAAGATGACAATACCCTAAACTAATCTATTTATTTAGTGCTATACCAATCAGACTTCCAAGAAAATATTTTAATGATCTAGAAAAATAACAACAAAATTCATATTGGAATAATAAAAGGTCAAGAATCCCAAAAATTAATGAAAAAAAAATCAAATGAAGGTGGCCTAGCTGTACCTGATCTAAAACTATATTATAAGCAGCAGTCACCAAACCATTTGGTACTGGCTAAGAAAAGATTGTTGATCAGTGGAACAAGTTAGGTTCACAAGACAGAATATCAACTATAGCAATTTAGTGTTTGACAAACCCAAAGATCCTCACTTTTGGGATAAGAATTCATTATTTGACAAAACTGCTGGGATAATTGGAAATTAGTATGGCAGAAATTAGGCAAGGACCCACACTTAACACCATACACCAAGATAAGATCAAAATGGCTCCATGATTTAGACATAAAGAACGAGATTTTAAACAAATTGGAGGAACATATGATAGTTTATCACTCAGACTTGTGGAGGAGGAAGAAATTTGTGACTAAAGACGAACTAGAGACCATTATTGATCACAAAATAGAAAATTTTGATTATACAAGTTAAAAGCTTCTGACAAACAAAACTAATGTAAACAAGATTAGAAGGAAGCAACAAACTGGGAAAACATCTTCATAGTTAAAGGTTCTGATAAAGGCCTCATTTCCAAAATATATAGAGAACTGACTCTAATTTATAAGAAACCAAGCCATTCTCCAATTGATAAATGATCAAAGGATATGAACAGACAATTTTCAGATGATGAAATTGAAATTATTACCACTCATATGAAAGAGTGTTCCAAATCATTATTAATCAGAGAAATGCAAATTAAGACAACTCTGAGATACCACTACACACCTGTCAGTTTGGCTAAGATGACAGGAAAAAATAATGATGATTGTTGGAGGGGATATGGGAAAACTGGGACACTGACACATTTTTGGTGGAGCTGTGAACGAATCCAACCATTCTGGAGAGTAATCTAGAATTATGCCCAAATGTGCATACCCTTTGATCCAGCAATGTTTCTACTGGGCTTATACCCCAAGGAGATACTAAAGAAGGGAAAGGGACCAGTATGTGCCAAAATGTTTGTGGCAGCCCTGTTTGTAGTGGCTAGAAGATGGAAACTGAGTGGATGCCCATCAATTGGAGAATGGTTGGGTAATTTGTGGTATATGAATGTTATGGAATATTATTGTTCTGTAAGAAATGACCAGCAGGATGAATACAGAGAGGCTTGGAGAGAATTATATGAACTGATGCTAAGTGAAATGAGCAGAACCAAGAGATCATTATATACGTCAACAACGATACTGTATGAAGATGTTATCTGATGGAAGTGGATTTCTTTGACAAAGAGACCTAATTCAGTTTCAATTGATAAATGATGTACAGAAGCTGCTAAACCCAAAGAAAAAACACTGGGAAATGAATGTAAACTGTTTGCATTTTTGTTTTTCTTCCCTGGTTATTTTTACCTTCTGAATCCAATTCTCCCTGTGCAACAAGAAAACTGTTTGGATGTGCACAGATACATTGTATCTAGGATATACTAGGACATATTCTACATATATAGGACTGCTTGCCATCTAGGGGAGGGGGTGGAGGATGGGAGGGTAAAATCGGAACAGAAGTGAGTGCAAGGGATAATGTTGTAAAAAAAATTACCCTGGCATGGATTCTGTCAATAAAAAGTTACTATAATAATAATAATAATAAAAGAAATGAAAAAAAAAAAAAACAATGACTGCCTTTCTTGATCTAAGAAGTATTCATTGTTTGGGTCCAGGTGCAAGATAGTAGTCCAGATTTGTGGATACAACTCTCCAATGGGTAACATGCTTGAAGGATAGCTTTGTGAAATAAAGATATCAGGCTAATTCCCTTCTTTTACACATATTGTTAAAGATTATGCCATATCACTCTCAATAGCTAATTCCTAAGGTGGTTATGTCATTCTCAAGGCCTGGTGGCCTGAGGTTTCTTAAAAAGTATTGGGATCTTTTTTTTTAAACTTTGGGGTTTCTACTACATTATTTCCGAAGGTTGCACCACATCAACCCAACCTTACTAAATATTCAGTTCAATTCTGTTGGTAACATAAGAACAATGGTAAAATGTACTTTATTAAAATTTCATGTATCTATTAGTAATTTTTCAAATGGATTGACAACTAAAAGTACTGGGAAAAGTCCAATTGTGATGCCTATGTCAGTTTCTGAAGTGGTTAAATCAAGGGATGATAAATATTTGAAGCTATTAAATTCTCATAGCAATTGCCCTCTTGCCAAAATGCTGACATGGGTGGCTCAGTCTACAATTTCCTATCTCAGAAATCCATTCCAAAGGTGGATAACAGTTTTCTAATGTCAATATGTGATTATCCTGAAAGATTTTGCTTAAGTTATTCAGTTTTTTCACAAAGTGCTGACAGTGAAATTTAAGATAGCAAAGAAAAGGATATCTAATGGGATTTAGTGGACATTATTTTAATAGAGTATAGACAGCATGGTGTAGTACAGAACAAAAAATACTTGAACAAAAAGCAGTATCTGTACTCAAGAGAAAGAGAAATGGATATAACTAAGGTCAGACTTGAGACAGTTGGTGATATTATGGAGTAATGGACCAGAAATCTGGAAAATCTGGGTACAAATCAATCATCAGACATTTATTTCTGTATGACTCTGGGCAAGTGACTTAAATTCTTTTTGTCTTAGTTTCTTCAATTGTAAAAAGATGATAATAATAGAGTTACTTTAGTGTTGTTTAAGAGATCAAATTAAAAAATATTTGCAAAAAAAAGTGCTTAGGACAATTCCTGACACATAATAGATAATATAAAAGTTTATTCCTTTCTTCTTCTTACACTCCATTGTTTACTTTAGGCAGAAAAGCATTCAGGCTTTTATAAAATTCAAATAAAGGAGTCTAAAGATGCCTGTCATCAAAGTTCTCTTTAGGAGAAAATAAATCAAAATGTTACATTTGGGAAAACGTTTTAAAAGTATATTGAGGGAAACTAAAGTCAAGTTACTAACAATCTGGAAAGAAAAAAATTGGTCTAAGAGTAAATCAAGGTATAAACTTAACTTCTAAGTAGATGGTTCAATAGTGAAATTCAAAGATGGAAAAATATATTTAAAAAAATTGAAAAGTCATATCAGATTGAACTAAAATATACAGATGAAGAAAAAAGAAATTAAAAACTCTTTAAAAGATAATCTTCAGAAACTCCAGAAATCAATAAATGACAGTAAAATACTCCAGAGTATTTCAAAGGAGATTAAAAATATTTAAAAGTTGTTAAGGTAGAAAAAAAATCAGAGTTCTCAAGCAGAATTACTAAGACAGAAAAAGAAAAGAAAAAATCTTAGAAAATCTTTCTTAAATAGTGGAGTTCAGAAAATGACTTAAAAAAAAAGATGATATGGCAACTCAAAACACAGAAATAGAAAAAAAAAATGACATAAGACTTATCAAAGACAACAACTGTGAAGAAACATGTTGATTTTACAGAAGCCAATCTCCCTGAAAAACATGCTTTAAAAAAGAATAAAAATAACAACAATGAAACCTCAATGTAATTGTGATACTGAATGACCCAATTAGAAAAGACAAAAAACCTGCTCAGAATTAGTGAGTAACAGCAAATTGATTATCAATTAATTGATTACTGAAGAAGAAAACTCCATGTCTTAAAAATTATAACCTTTAAAATAGTTCAGTGTAAGGAGTTCAATAATAAAGCTTCAATTAGAAAAGAACATCATTGAAAAGAGCTATGAATTACTCTTCACCTTTGAGAAGTTAGAGACACAAATGAAAGGATATTCTGAAAAGTAGAGAGGCTCAGTTGCAGTACAATGAATAAGCTACAAAGCTACAAAATATAAATTAGAAAAACGGACTTTTAATAAAAGAGAGAACTTTGCAAGTATTAATATCCAAATCAAATTTACAAACATTCCAAGAAATATAGACTCATAAAAGAAAAGGGCTAAGAATTTACTCATGGAACAAACAGTTAAAGGGATGTTGAAGAGCCAATGCTAATTAAAGATAGAGACCTGAATTAATATTCAAATCACATATTGCTTTAAAAATAATCTATTTCTATCTCTCTTTACATATATTTCTCTATCTTTCTCTACCTGCCTATCTATCTATCTATCCATCTATCTATTATTTAGAGGGAGAAAACCTCTCCATGTATTTTGGGAATGACATTTAAGAAAATTTTCATTTCCCTACTCACTGAGTGTTTGACTCTACACCTTTTGATACCAAAGACCTGAACCAGTGTTTACTTTTCCCATCCCATTTTTATTCCTTGTTATGTGTTATCTTCTCCTATTAGGATATAAACTACATGGGGGCAAGTCCTGATTTTCTTTTTGTTTTGATGTTTATTTCCAAAATTTAAAGTGAATGTATATTATTTATATACAGTAATACTTTAATAAATTCTTGTTGCATTTCAATATGTCATCTAATCTAGAGAGGAGGAGAATAGAGATAATAATACACTCATTCAAAAAGGGTAAAGAGTCGTGATACTGTATAGGAATCAATTAATTTATTAGCAAACATTTATGAAGTACTTACAAGAAATATGCTCATTTCTGGGAATACAATGAAAAAGGAAAAAAAAAACTCAACAGGAAAAAAAAAGCCTTCTCTGTTCTCAAAGAGGTAATATTCTTTTGGGGGTAGAGTTTGTTGGGGACCTTCATGTAAAAGTAGCAAAAGAGAGTGTTGACTTACAAGAGGAAATGGAATGATACTACTGAAAAAAAAACAATTAAAAAAATCTCCTTAGATTAGGTAGCATGTCTATGTTGAGAAATAAAACCTTTATTAATGATGTCATCTGTAAAAAATGAGGGGAAAATGAGACAACCTTTTCTTTCCAGGACTCTGTCTCACTTCAGGAAAGGAGGTATATCAGTCATACCATTTTACCAACATTCAATTTAGTAAGAGAAATATAGATTTGCACCTAGAATAATCTGTAATTAGTCTAACTTGAAGAGAGGAAAATGATCATGTTAACATCAGGGCATAAAAGTTGGAATCCAGATGCAAAATACAGAGTAGTTTCCAGGCCATATTACCCTCCTTTCTTCATTACTTGGTCTCTTTGTACGTCATACTGCAGAAGGTCAGAACTACAAGAATTTTGTCCTATGTTATCTATACTTTTCCCTCTCTAATATTTTCCTTCATGACCACATGAGGTCACATGCATTCAAATAATATCTCTATGTAGATGATGATCTTCAGATCCATTTTTTCCAGCCCTAGACTATACCCTGAATTTATATTTTATGTCTCTCATAGCTATCTGGATATGTGAACCTTAAAATATGGTAAATATCTTAAACTCAATATGCCCAAACCAACTCTTCCTTTCCAAACTTTTCTATTTCTGTAATTCTCATACTCAAACTGGTTCCCATTCTAGATGTTGTAAAACTGTTACTTTTTCATTGCCCAAATTCAATGTTCCCAAATCATATTATTTGTAAATTTGTAACATCTCTTACATATGGTTCTGTATATAAGAGGAATGACCTAACTACCTCCAATCTTTCTCTAGTCCAGTCTGTGTCAATTTTTACAAAGACCCTAACCCAAACTAACTATTCTTTCCTCCCTCCCATCCTTTCTCTCTCTTTCCTTCCTTCCTTCTTCCCTTCCTTCCTTTCTTCCTTCCTTCCTTTTCTGTCTCTTTCTTCCATTTTCTCTCTTTTCTTTCCCCACCACTTAGTATATGTTGAGCATATTGCATTTCAAAAATGTTCATGAACTGAACACCAAATGACTTAATAAAGTAAGAAAATGAGAAAGCTGAGTGAAATCAACAAAGATAATATAGGGAAATGATAGAGGAGGTGTGAGAAATAATTCCATTGGACTTGGCAGAAATAAAATTAAAAGTCTTTAATCACACAATGTTAGAGATGAGTATCTCATAGGTCATTAATGCTTGGATTCAATATTTGTCTTTTTTTCCCCTTCCACACCTGAAAGCCCTTTGGCTGATGTCTCATTGACTAAACACCACAGAGATCACAACCTATCAGGAATGCATAATCCCACCATTGACTATGAATCTACACTTCAGATTACATCCTTACCCATTCTCCAATTGAAAAATGGTCAAAGGATATGAACAGACAATTCTCAGATGAAGAAATCGAAACTATTTCTAATCATATGAAAAGATGATCCAAGTCATTATTAATCAGAGAAATGCAAATTAAGACAACTCTAAGATACCACTACACACCTGTCAGATTGGCTAAAATGACAGGAAAAATAATGATGATTGTTGGAGGGGATGCGGGAAAACTGGGACATTGATGCATTGTTGGTGGAGTTGTGAACGAATCCAACCATTCTGGAGAGTAGTTTGGAACTATGCTCAAAAAGTTATCAAACTGTGCATACCTTTGATCCAGCAGTGTTACTACTGGGCTAATATCCCAAAGAGATTATAAAAAAGGGAAAGGGATCTGTATGTGCACGAATGTTTGTGGCAGCCCTTTTTGTAGTGGCTAGAAACTGGAAACTGAATGGATGCTCATCAGTTGGAGAATGGCTGAATAAATTGTGGTATATGAATATTATGGAATATTATTGCTATGTAAGAAATGACCAACAGGATGATTTCAGAAAGACCTGGAGAGACTTACACGAACTGATGCTGAGTGAAATGAGCAGGACCAGGAGATCATTATATACTTCAACAACAATACTAGATGATGACCAGTTCTGATGGCCCTGGCCATCCTCAGCAATGAGATCAACCAAATCATTTCCAATGGAGCAGTAATGAACTGAACCAACTATGCCCAGAGAAAGAACTCTGGGTGATGACTAAAAACCATTACATTGAATTCCCAATCCCTATATTTATGCCCACCTGCATTTTTGATTTCCTTCACAAGCTAATTGTACAATATTTCAGAGTCTGATTCTTTTTGTACAGCAAAATAACGGTTTGGTCATGTATACTTATTGTATATCTAATTTATATTTTAATATATTTAACATCTACTGGTCATCCTGCCATCTGGGGGAGGGGGTGGGGCGTAAGAGGTGAAAAATTGGAACAAGAAGTTTGGCATTTGTTAATGCTGTAAAGTTACCCATACATATAATCTGTAAATAAAAGGCTATTAAATAAAAAAAATAAAAATAAATATAAAAATAAACAGATTACATCCTTACATCTCCCATGTATCTCTCTTACTTGGACACAGTTCAGTTCTTCCCCTGATTTCCTATTGGTTGTGTAGATAATTGGCTAATAATAATCTGAAGAGTCTAATTCCACCACCAAAATCTAAGTCTCCTCCTCTAATCATATCCTTACATTTTCTGAAACACATCCCCCCCAACACAAACACACAGTACATGTGAGTGTTTCTCTACCTGAAATTACATTTTGCAACAGTGTTTTTTTTTCTAAATCTCCATTTCTGATTACAATCATCTGAGTGTCTTCGTTCTCCACTACTGATTTCCTTAAAAAAAAAAAAAAAAATCTGTATTTCCTTGTTGCATGAACTATCATCCTAATATTGATTTCTTAAATTTGAGTTTACTATTTTAAGTTTCATTTCTTTGTATTTCTCTAATTCTCTTTTCCTCAATCTGTGGATAATACACTTTCATCCAATTCTTACAAAAGGATCTAAAATTTGGTACTAGACTTTCATGCAATTCTTACAAAAGAAACTTAAGAAACTAAAATTTGGTACTCAGAAAGCTTTGTCACTCAGAGAGAGAATAATTGTGGAGTAAGTAAATTAATAAATAAGATATAATAAATTAAAATGTTGTTAAATAATAATGAAATAAATAAATGTAGTTAGAATGCATAAATTAGTAATTAACAGTGAACTAGAAATAGAAGATAAAGCAAATGAATGCAGCACATATTGGGGACAACAGATAGTCACAAATATGCTATTTAAGCTAAGAGGATATGGAGTTACATGGAAGAAATTGTGTGAATCTTAATTTTCTTTTAGTGTGGAAGAGGAAACTATTGAAAAAACAAAAATTCAAGAAAATAATAAAAATCAGTTAAGTAAATTTAAGAAACTTGATATAATTATATCAAAGGACATTAATGAGAATCTATGGAAAATACCAATATGAATAAACAAAATGCATCACTAGGGAATCATAGTCTCTTATTAAATAATACAATTCAATGAAAGAGAACTTAAATCAATCCAATTCAAAAAAAAAATTTTATGAATGCCTACTACTTATCAGGCATTATGTTGAGTGCTGGAATATAAATAAGAAAAGAAGAATGACAATTTTGCCCACAAAGATTTTATAATCTAGGGAAGATGACAAAGAGAAAGAAGCTGAAACAAGGGTGTGATAGTAGGGAGTTCCCCATAGGAGGTCACCATCACAGCTAAAAGCATGGAGCTAAAAGCAAGTAGACTTCTATAAGACTAAATGTCTAAAAGTCTAAAATGACTTTTTAAAAGATCAGTATCTATATTTAAAGAAAGGTGTTTAGAAGGGTTTAGTACTCAACTCTCATTCCTTCCCATCAAAGGTTAAGGGAACTGAAAGGAGGTAGGAATGTGTTGAGTATCCAAGGCTTGAATAAAAAGCATAACAATAAATTTAGAAATGATCAACCTTTACTAGTAAGACTCAACTTAAACAACAAACACAAGAACAACAACGACTTTGCTGCATTTGATAGGTATCTAAAAACCTAAAGACAAAAATGTTGGAACAAAATTGTATTACAATTTTCTGATTCCACAAAAAAGCAACAATGAAAGAAACACAATAATTCTAAGAAATTAGCTACAACTAATGCAGAAAAATTTAAGTGTAGAATAGAACAAACTTGAAATTCTGATTATAACTAGTTTAAGGGTTGAATGAATAAAACAAATTAAGCCAGATAAAGAAGGTGTATTTGAATTCAAGAAAAAACAAACAAAAAACACAAACAAAAACTCATTTGCATTGTGTAAAATACAAGATATTTTAACAAGAACACTGACTCACAGATGAATGAAGGAATTTTTTTTCCAAGAATGGGCGTGTATGTTAGTAGATGATATACTTTTGGAAACATAAAGGCAGTGTTTTATTTCCTACCTTGAAGTGCAATTCCCTCCTCCCCTTATTCTCTATTAATTGGAGGTTACAGAAATTATAGAATGTGAATATTCACCTCTCATTACAATCTAATCCATTTCTGGATACATTATTTTGAGTTTTAATTTTCTAATTTGTTTCATTTCTCCAATTTGCTTTTTATAACTTTGTGGAAACTAAATAAATCCCCATCATATGGATGGGGGATCTCACAATTGGATATCTCCATTAAAGTTCAGTTTCAAAGCTCACACAAAGTATGAAATTAGTAAAGAATTAATGCCAAAATATAAGATTAAAATATTGATTATTTGACAATATTTCGGTTACTTAATACACAGCATCTTCATCATTTCTTATGGCATACTAATTTTTCCTCATAATCACATGCCACAATTTGTTCACAATTAATGGGGATCCATTCAAGTTTTCAATTATTTGCTCCCAGAAAAGGACTGCTATAAATATTTTTATTGAAAGAGTCTTTTTAAAATTTCTTCATAGTTTTGTTAGGTGGGTGATTCGTTTTTGTAATTGTGGCCCTCTAGAGTATCATGTTCTAAACCCTCCAATCCTTTAAAGTAATAGCTGCTAAATCTTATGTAATTATGCCTTGAATTGTTTCTTTCTGGCTGCTTGACATCTTTTCTTCTTGAACTGGGAGCTCTGTAATTTAGCTATGAAATTCTTGTGAGTTTTCACTTGTGGACGACTTTCAGGAAGTGACTAAGTGGATTATTTTAATTTCCATTTTACCTTTCATTTTCAGAATATCAGGGTAGTATATATATATATATATATATATATATATATATATATATATACTTGTATATACTTGTACTCCCTCATATATATGAGGGAGTACAAGTTCTTTTTGTATTGACTTTTGGGTAGTTTTTTTAAATTTTTTTATTAATTTTTAAATTAATTCCTGCTCTATTTTTTAGATAATTTGTTTTTCCAATGAGATGATTCACACTGTCTTCTTTTTTTCATTCTATTGGTTTTGTGTTACTACCTTGTTCCTTCTTGATTTCTTTTTGTGTGGGATGGGTGCTATACCACCTTTCCCAAATTAACTAATCAGAGACATCTTCAGGTACAAAGAGAAAGCATTTATTCAATCCTTGTAGGAGAGGCCCAGACACACCTGGGAGCCATCCCAACTTCCATCATGTGCTCTTGAATATGATCAGCTGGAAGTAGGACATCCGGTTAAATAGGAAAGACCCAAGCCTTTTCATTGGATAGACCAAAAGACCATCACTGACCAATGGTCACCAATGTTGTCTGCTTCCTGTAAGTCACCGTTAATTCTTGTAACTTCACTAACTTACTGAATCCCAGAGTTCAAGGCCTGGGAATAGGAATCATGGGATTTAGAGAAATACTTCATTGAATCAGTTCCATTCATTATAAAATCATTACCTTCCTTTTGCTCATTTCTAATTTTTAATTTTTAAGAAATTATTTTCTTGGTGAGCTTTTGTACCTTCTTTTATTTTTGATCAATTATAACTTTTTAAGAATTTTTTGTTTGTTTTTTCTCATAGTGAAATTTTGTGTCACCTCTTCCATTTGGCCAATTCTGTTTTTTAAGGCATTTTCCTCATTGACTTTGTACCTTTTCTTTTTCTTTTTACCATTCGTTCTAATCTGCTTTTTTAAGTTGTCATTTTCTTCAGTATTGATTTGTGAATCTTTTGTCAAGAAGCTGATTTTGTTTTGATGATTTTCTTGCATCACTCTCATTTCTTTTCCCCAATTTATCCTTTCCTCTCTCACTTGATTTTTAATGTCCTGAATCCTTTCACAGCTATGCCTAAATTTATTTTTTCTTGTGGACTTTGGATGTAGGTACTTTGATTTTGTTATTTTCTTCTGAATGTGTGTTTTGTCTGTTTTTAGAAAGTTATCATGGTTAGGATTTTTTATTTATGTTGTTTGCTCATTTTCCCAACCTATGACTTGCCTTTTAACTTTTTGCTAAAATAGGACTCTATTAACTTCATGGAGTATGCAATAGCCCAAACTTCAGGATTTGACACAATTGTTTTCTGAGATACTTTTCTATACTTTTAAGATGGTAAAATCTAAGGAAATATGTGTTTATTCTCCTTGTGACTTGTGTTCTAGTCTATAAATGACTTCAAGCATTCTTTTTTGCCCTGGAAGTGTAAGGAACATCCCTGCTCCAGTGTGGTTGCAGGCTAAAATTCACACAATTCTTAATCACTTGTTACCCAAGTCTGAAACCTGGATCCCAGTATGAATAGAGCAAGTGAATCTGTCCTCAGAACTAACAATCTGCAATCTGCTTCTGACCATTTGTTCAACCCTTTATGTTCTGTGGGCTAAGAAACCTGTAAGGAGGTGCTACTGCTGATTTTTCAGGGCCCCCCAAGACCTGATCCTTATTTTGTTGGACTAGTGCTGTGTTCTGCTCTCATCCAGATGGGACAGAATTTTCCTATTGAACTTTTAAGTTGTCTTTGGTAACTGTGGGCTGAATGATCTAGAAAGTCTCACTAGTCACTCATTCAGTAGCTTCATTGCTACCTCGTTTCTTTTTTTTTTTTTTTTTTTTTAATTTAATAGCCTTTTATTTACAGGTTATATGTATGGGTAACTTTACAGCATTAACAATTGCCAAACCTCTTGTTCCAATTTTTCACCTCTTATCCCCCATCCCCTCCCCCAGATGGCAGCTACCTCATGTTTCACTGGATCTTGGTATCACTGGCAAGGCCAAAGCTGGACTGAGCTACACTATCACCCTGGTGCAACAAATTTTTTTCTGCTGGGAAATTGTTTCACTCCATTTTTGCATATTTTGCCTCTCTAAAATTTGTTGAAAGTCAACATTTAAAAGTATTTGGAAGGATTTAAAGAAGAACTCAAATGAATCCCTGCCTTTTTGCAGTCATGTTTGTTTCATCCTTATTCTGTTAGCTTTTTTGTTTCTCCTTTAACACTTTTCCTAGTCTATTTTAAAATGTTATTTTTTAAAACATATATATATATATATGTATGTGTATATATATATATATATATATATATATATATATATACTCATTTTTCTTGATTTTCTTGAATCACTCATTTTTCTTCCAAAGTTTTTGTCTACTCTTATTTGATTTTCAAAATCCTATTTAAGTTATTCAAAAGTCTGGGACCAATTCATATTTTTCTTGGAGGTTTTGGATATAGAAACTTTGACTTAATTATCTTCTTCTGAGTGTATGTTTTGATCTTCCTTGTCACCATTATAACTTTCTATGGTCATATATATATATATATATATATATATATTTTCTTTCTGTTATTTGCTCATATTCCCAGCCTATTACTTGACTTTTAACTCTTTATTAAAGTAGGCTTCTACTTCCATTATACTAAGCTTCAGAGGTTTTGTACTGCTGTTTTCAGACATACTAAAAAGGGGATCCAAACATTTCCAGTTTTGCCAAAGGCATATTATCTGAGCAGAGATGTTTATTCCTCTCCTGACTTGTACTCTAGTCTGGGAGTGACAAGGATTATTATTTTCTGGCCTGGAATTATAAGAAGGATCCTGGCTACACTGTGTCTACAAGCTCTAATAAGTTACTGTTCCTCCTCACTCTAACTATCACCCAGGACTGTATCCCGATCTCAATATGGACAAAAGAACAGATTCCTCTCAGAAGTAGCAAAGAGACCCCTGTAATTTCCTTTTGACCAGTTATTCAACCCAATTATTGTCTGTGGCCTGAGAGCTCTGGAAGTAGCAGTTGGTGGTCATTTAGGGGGTCCCAAGGTCTGTGTGGATTAGGTCTGTACTAGACTTTGCTCCACTCTTATCCAGGTGCAACAGATTTTTCCATTTGACTTTCTAAGTTGTCTTGGACTGGAAAATTATTTGACACTTTTTTTGTTTTGTTTTGTTTTGTTTTTTGGAATATACATAGAGCCATTTTAAAAAATTTATTTAGAGGGGTTTTTTAAACATCGATGCTTGGGGATTTTCTTTAAAAATAAAATAAATGCTCAGAGATAAATATGGGAGGTAATATTAATGTTCTAAAAAGATATACATCTCAATGAAGTCTTTGGAAATCTATATTTAAATTGGTCTAACACACATCAGGTCACTATAGTTTATGATTATTCCTTTCAAGTGTTAATTACTCATAATTCTACAATGATAAATGAAGACTCATACCAATACCCACAATTTCTTTAAATCTAAATCTATTCAATGTTGGAGGGGATGTGGGGAAACTGGGACACTGATGCATTGTTGGTGAAGTTGTGAACGAATCCAATCATTCTGGAGAATAATTTTAAATTATGCCCAAAAAGTTATCAAACTGTGCATACACTTTGATCCAGCAGTGTTACTATGGGGCTTATATCCCAAAGAGATACTAAAGAAGGGAAAGGGACCTGTATGTGCCAAAATGTTTGTGGCAGCCCTTTTGTAGTGGCTAGAAACTGAAAAATGAATGGATGCCCATCAACTGGAGAATGACTGGGTAAATTGTGGTATATGAATGTTATGGAATATTATTATTCTCTAAGGAATGACCAGCAGGATGAATACAGAGAGGCTTGAAAAGACTTACATGAACTGATGCTGAGTGAAATGAGCATAATCAGGAGGACATTATATACTTCAACAACAATACTGTATGGGGATATATTCTTTTTTATATATAGCTTTTTATTTACAAGTTATATGTATAGGTAATTTTGAAGCATTAACAATTGCCAAACCTTTTATTCCAATTTTTCCCCTCCTTCCCACACCCTCTCCCCTAGATGGCAGGATGACCAGTAGATGTTAAATATACTAAAGTATAAATTAGATACACTACAAGTATACATGACCAAACTGTTATTTTGCTGTACAAAAAGAATTGGACTCTGAAATATTGTGCAATTAGTTTGTGAAGGAAATCCAAAATTCAGGCAGGCAAAAATATAGGGATTGGGAATTCAATGTAATGGTTTTTAGTCATTACCCAGAGTTCTTTTGCTGGGTGTAGCTGGTTCAGTTCATTACTGCTCCATTGGAACTGATTTAGTTCATCTCATTGCTGAAGATGGCCAGCTCCATCAGCATTGATCATCATATGGTATTGTTGTTGAAGTATATAAGGAACTCCTGGCCCTGCTCATTTCACTCAGCATCAGTTCGTGTAAGTCTCTCCAGGCCTTTCTGAAATCATCCTGTTGGTCATTTCTTGCTGAACAATAATATTCCATAATATTCATATACCAAAATTTATTCAGCCATTCTCCAATTGATGGGCATCTATTCAGTTTCCAGTTTCTGGCCACTACAAAGAGGGCTGCCACAAACATTCTTGCACATACAGATCCCTTTACCTTCTTTATGATCTCTTTGGGATATAAGCCCAGTAGTAACAGTGCTGAATCAAAGGGTATGCACAATTTGATAACTTTTTGAGCATAGTTGCAAATTGCTCTCCAGAATGGTTGGATGTATTCACAGTTCCCACCAACAATGTATTAATTAGTGTCCCTGTTTTCCCACATCATGGGGATATATTCTGATGAAAGTGGATATCTTCGACAAAGAGAAAATCTAATTCAGTTCCAATTGATCAATGATGGACAGAATCAGCTTTACCCAGAGAAGGAACATTGGGAAATGGATGTGGACTGCTTGCATCTTTGTTTTTCTTCCCAGGTTATTTTTACCTTCTGAATCCAATTCTTCTTGTGCAACAAGAGAACTGTACAGTTCTGAACACATATATTGTATCTAGCATATACTATAACATATTTAACCTGTATAATACTGCCTGCCATCTAGGGGAGAGAGTGGAGGGAGCGAAGGGAAAAGTCGGAACAGAAGTGAGTGCAAGGGATAGTGTTGTAAAAAATTACCCATGCATATGTTCTGTCAATAAAAAGTTATAATTATAAAAAAGTGAAATAAACAGTAGCTGAAAAAAAATAAATCTATACTATTGATCTGCATACATTATTTTTGTTTTACTTTTTGATATTAAGACTGTTCTTTGCACTAAATATTTCAGGTAGTTTTCTTTTTGTTTTTACATCTGCTGAATTCTTTCAAGAAAGATAAAAGTTCATACTAATATATTTATCTTGTGAAGCATTTTTTTTGAAAGGAGTTGGAGAAGAAGTTCTGTTTCAAACCCCGTCATGCATGTTAACAGATTAGATTTATTTTGACAATTTTAAAGTGACTCAGTGGATTTAGGCATATCGACATTTCTGAAGTTATGATAAATCACATCTTTTTACTTTTCAATAGACTATACTACAAGCAATAAGGGAAAAAAGTTGCAATGGAAAGGCAAACTGATATTTTTTCCATTATTATTTACTCTTGAGAAATGTATGGCTCAGGTTAGCTTTGTTATTTTAACATTGTCCTTATAGGGGGAAAAATACAGGTGCTGTTTAGTTTTGAACATCTTAATCTAAGGAGGAAAAAAATCTCCCCAGCCTTCCACAAAGTGCATACATACTTAAATTTAGCTCCTATTTTTTTTTGGTTCTTTCTCATAATCAAAGCAGTTGGCCATGTTAAGATATACTTTGCTGTAAGGAAAGTAAATCTATGATTTAGGTATAGAATACTATCTATTTTGATAAAAATTCAGTTGTTCATTCTTTTATCCAACTATTTCATATTTCTGCCATTTCTAAATTATTATAGTCTTAGAATTTTCAGAAATCATTTCTTTTCATTTTTCACATAGGAAATATAAGAAAAGCTCTTCCAGTTCTTAATTTCATATTAATTAACTTTGACATTGATATTCACAGGATTCAACTTTATAGAAAACATATGTTTCTATTTCTGTTTTTAAGTAGTTTTCACTCTTTGAGCAATATGTTATAAATGCTATAAAGATTTTTTTTAAATCTCCATCCTGATATATTTTCAAAAGGAGGTCTCATCTTTGCAAATTCCATTTCTTTTTCTACCTTTACAATATTCATCTCCAAAATAAAACAATTCATAAAATTTTTTATATTTTAAAAATTCCATTATTATAACATCCTCTGTGTGACTATGGGTAATTTATCTAACCTCTGTGTGATTTAGGCAACTCTTTAAGATTTAAAAAGTGGAGAAATTTCCCTTTTATACTATAAATATATAGTATTGTTCCCCAAACCAAAACCACACCAAAAGCCATCCTTCCCTAACTATAAAACAGTAGAAGCAAAAAGAAAATGTACTTGGCAGATTGACTTTTATTTCATTTTTTATTAGGTAATGCCATGGTTACTTAGTAACCTGTCTTTCATTTTCTTCTATTTATGTTATCTTTCATGTGGCATTTTTTGAAGAAATGAGCCAAGCCAATTATTTCCTTCTCATCTTCTGAAGCCCTATTTAAAATTAAACTCTAATAAAGGTTTTTGGATGACCTTGTTTAAAGCATAGTTTCTTCCTTTCCCAATAGGTATTCAGTGAATTATAAACAAGGATATATTAGATAGAAACTGTAATTTCTGAGAAGAATCCATGCAGCTTTGTATGGAACACATTATCATCAGTAGAAACTTCCCAGTCTTGTTAATTAAAGAAAATTATCTACTTTCTTTCTTTTATCCTCATTAAACAGACACAATTAAATGATATGTCTGGAAAAAGAAGATTTAACACTGTTATCTACAATAGGATTAAAATGGTTGTGTTCTAAATGTTGACTCACAAATATAGATGATTAAGGGAAAGGCACTTACAGAAAAGATTTCTGTGATTACTGTGGTCCTATAAGTTTCCTTATTAAGGTCAATAAGTTCTCTCAGTAAACTCTGTCTTTAATGAGCACAGTTCAATGGCTAGGCCAGATCACCAGATCTCTCTCAACATTTTGTGGGCAATTACCTTTAAAAAGAAAAGATGCAAGAAATTGATTCCAAACCTGGAAACTTCTTTTCCCAAAGTTGTAGTCTGCTGCTGATTGACTACTATTTTTATAGATAAAGACTAAAGTATGTCCTATTCATTCAGCCAATCAGAAGATATAACATCATCTGTTTTCATCCAAATGTCTAATCCTGTACCTCATAATCACTTTAAATTGATCAATAGCTTTTTATACATATTATACATATATTGTATATTTATATATATTATGTATAATATACATAATATGTATAATACATATTATAGAGGGATTTCAAGAAAAGCCTTTTTTTTACGGGGTTTTTTTTTTTTTTTATTTAATTTTTTTATTATAGTAACTTTTTATTGACAGAATCCATGCCAGGGTAATTTTTTTTTACAACATTATCCCTTGCACTCACTTCTGTTCCGATTTTTCCCCCACGCTCCACCTCTCACTCTAGATGGCAAGCAGTCCTATATATGTTGAATATGTCCTAGTATATCCCTAGATACAATGTATGTGTCAGATCCAAACAGTTTTCTTGTTGCACAGGGAGAATCTGGATTCAGAAGGTAGAAAATAACCCAGGAAGAAAACCAAAAATGCAAACAGTTTACATTTCTTTTCCCAGTGTTTTTTTCTTTGGGTGTGCTGCTTCTGTCCATCATTGATCAATTGAAACTGAATTAGGTCTCTTTGTCAAAGAAATCCACTTCCATCAGATTACATCTTCATTCAGTATCGTTGTTGACATATATAATGATCTCTTGGTTCTGCTCATTTCACTTAGCATCAGTTCATATAATTCTCTCCAAGCTTCTCTGTATTCATCTTGCTGGTCGTTTCTTACAGAAAAATAATATTCTATAACATTCTATATACCACAATTTCAACCATTATCAACTTGATGGGCATCCGCTCAGTTTCCAACTTCTAGCCACTACAAACAGGGCTGCCACAAACATTTTGGCACATACTGGTCCCTTTCCACTTCTTTAGTATCTCCTTGGGGTATAAGCCCAGTAGAAACATTGCTGGATCAAAGGGTATGCACAGTTTGATAACTTTTGGGGCATAATTCAGATTGCTCTCAGAATGGTTGGATTCGTTCACAGCTCCACCAACAATGTATCAGTGTCCCAGTTTTCCCACATCCTCTCAACACTCATCATTATTTTTTCCTGTCATCTTAGCCAATCTGACAGGTGTGTAGTGGTATCTCAGAGTTGTCTTAATTTGCATTTCTCTGATTAATAATGATTTGGAACACTCTTTCATATGAGTGGTAATGATTTCAATTTCATCATCTGAAAATTGTCTGTTCATATCCTTTGACCATTTATCAATTGGAGAATGGCTTGGTTTCTTATAAATTGAGTCAGCTCTCTATATATTTTGGAAATGAGGGCCTTTATCAGAACCTTTAACTGTGAAGATGTTTTCCCAGTTTGTTGCTTCCCTTCTAATCTTGTTTACATTAGTTTTGTTTGTACAGAAGTTTTTAATTTGATGTAATCAAAATTTTCTATTTTAGTGATCAATAATGGTCTCTGTTTGTCTTTAGTCACAAATTTCTTCCTCTTCTACAAGTCTGAGAGATAAACTGTCCTTTGTTCCTCCAATTTGTTTATAATCTCGTTCTTTATGTCTAAATCATGGACCCATTTTGATCTTATCTTGGTATATGGTGTTAAGTTGTGGTCCATGCCTAATTTCTGCCATACTAATTTCCAGTTATGCAGCAGTTTTTGTCAAATAATGAATTCTTATCCCAAAAGTGAGGATCTTTGGGTTTGTCAAACACTAAATTGCTTAGTTGACTATTCTGTCTTGTGAACCTAACCTGTTCCACTGATCAATAATCTATTTCTTAGCCAATACCAAATGGTTTTGGTGACTGCTGCTTTATAATATAGTTTTAAGATCAGATTTCAGCTAGGCCACCTTCATTTAATTTTTTTCATTAATTCTTTTTGGGATTCTTGACCTTTTATTATTCCATATGAATTTTTGTTGTTATTTTTCTAGATCATTAAAATATTTTCTTGGAAGTCTGATTGGTATACACTAAATAAATAGATTAGTTTAGGGAGTATTGTCATCTTTATTATATTTGCTCCATCTGTCCAGGAGCACTTGATATTTTTCCAATTGTTTAAGTCTGACTTTATTTGTGTGCAAAGTTTTTTGTAATTTAGCTCATATAATTCCTGACTTTCCTTTGGTAGATAGATTCCCAAATATTTATGCTGTTAACAGTTATTCTGAATGGAATTTCTCTTTGTATCTCTTGCTGTTGGATTTTTGTTGGTGATGTATATAAAATGCTGAGGATTTTAGGGTTATTTTTATAACCTGCAACTTTGCTAAAGTTATGGATTATTTCTAATAAGCTTTTTCATAGAATCTCTAGGGTTCTCTAAGTGTACCTGCATCATATTATCTGCAAAGAGTGATAGTTTGATTTCCTCACTGCCTATTCTGATTCCTTTAATCTCTTTCTCGACTCTTATTGCCGAGGCTAGTGTTTCTAATACAATATTGAATAATAATGGTGACAGTGGGCAACCTTGCTTCACTCCAGATCTTACTGGGAAAGATTCCAGTTTTTCCCCTTTGCATATGATGCTTACTGATGGTTTTAAATATATGCTCCTGACTATTTTAAGAAAAAGTCCATTTATTCCTATACTCTCAAGTGTTTTTATTAGGAATGGATGTTGGATTTTAACAAATGCTTTTTCTGCATCTATTGAGATGATCATATGTTTTTTGTTATTTTGCTTATTGAGATAGTCAATTATGCTAATAGTTTTCCTAATATTGAACCAGCCCTGAAATCCTGGTATAAATCCTACTTGATCATAGTGTATTATCCTGGAGATGATTTTCTGTAGTCTTTTTACTAATATCTTATTTAAGATTTTAGCATTGATATTCATTAGAGAGATTAGTCTATAATTTTCTTTCTCTGTTTTCAGCCTACCTGGTTTAGGTATCAGTACCATGTCTGTGTCGTAAAAGGAGTTTGGTAGGACTCCTTCAGTCCCTATTTTTTCAAATAGTTTATATAGCATTGGGGTTAATTGTTTTTAAATGTTTGGTAGAATTCACATGTAAATCCTTCTGGTCCTGGGGATTTTTTTTTAGGGAGTTGGTTAATAGCTTGTTCTATTTCTTTTTCTAAGATGGGACTGTTTAGGATATTTACTTCTTCCTCTGTTAATCTGGGCAAACTATATTTTGAAGGTATTCTTTCATTTCATTTAAGTTGTCAATTTATTGCCATAAAGTTGGTGCAAAGTAATTCCTAATTATTGCTCTAATTTCCTCTTCATTAGTGGCGAGTTCTCCTTTTCATTTTAAGACTAACAATTTGATTTTCCTCTTTCCTTTTTTAATCAGATTTACTAAGGGTTTGTCTATTTTGTTGGTTTTTCATAGAACCAACTCTTAGTTTATTAATTAATTCAATAGTTTTTACTTTCAATTTTATTGATCTCTCCTTTTATTTTAAATTTCAAGTTTAGTGTTTGACTGGGGTTTTTTAATTTGTTCCTTTTCTAGCATTTTTAGTTGCAAGCCCAATTCGTTGACCTTCTCTTTCTCTACTTTATGCAAGTAAGCCTGTAGAGATATGAAATTTCCCCTTATTACCGCTTTGGCTGCATCCCACACATTTTGATATGATGTCTCATTATTGTCATTTTCTTGGATGAAGTTATTAATTATGTCTATGATTTCCTGTTTCACCCAATCATTCTTTAGTATGAGATTATTTAGTTTCCAATTATTTTTTGGTCTACTTTCCCCTGGCTTTTTGTTCAGTGTAATTTTTATTGCATCATGGTCTGAAAAGGATGCATTTACTATTTCTGCATTACTGCATTTGAGTTTGAGGTTTTTATGTCCTAATATATGGTCTATTTTTGTATAGGTTCCATGAACTGCTGAAAAGAAAGTGTACTCCTTTCTGTCTCCATTTCGTTTTCTCCAGAGGTCTATCATATCTAACTTTTCTAGTATTCTATTTACCTCTTTGACTTTTTTCTTATTTATTTTGTGATTTGATTTATCTACTTCTGAGAGTGCAAGGTTGAGATCTCCCACTATTATACTTTTGCTATCTATTTCTTCTTGCGGCTCTCTTCATTTCTGTTTTAAGAATTTAGATGCTATACCACTTGGTGCATATATGTTTAATATTGATATCGCTTCATTATTTATGCTGCCCTTTAGCAAGATATAGTGCCCTTCCTTATCTCTTTTAATTAGATCAATTTTGTTTTTGCTTGATCTGAGATCAGGATGGTTACCCCTGCTTTTTTGACTTCACCTGAAGCATAGTAGATTTTGCTCCATCCTTTTACCTTTATTCTGCATGTATCTCCCTGCTTCAGGTGTGTTTCCTGTAAACAACATATTGTAGGATTCTGGCTTTTAATCCATTCTGCTAATCGCTTCCTCTTTATTGGGGAGTTTACCCCATTCATATTTATGGTTAAAATTACCCATTCTGTATTACTTGCCATCTTGTTAACCCCTATTTATGCTTTTCTCCCTTCTTTCCCCCTTAGCCCCCTTCCCAGTATTAAACTTGTGAGCACCCCTTGCTTCTCACAGCCCTCCCTTTTTAGTATCCCTCCTCCCCACCTTAGAATTCTTCCCCCTATCTTACTCCTTTCCCTCTCAGTTTCTGTATTCCCTTCTGCTTAGCTTATTCCTTCCCTTTTCACTTTTCCTTCTCACTTTTCAATGAGATGGGAGAAGTTTCACCATTATATGAATATGTCTAAAATTTTTTCTCTTAAAGTCAATTCTTATGGCAGTAAAATACCCACTATATTCATTCCCCCTCCATTCTTTCTCTCAGATATAATAGGTTTCCTTTGCCCCTTTGTGAGATATAGTACCCCAACTTTACCCTTTTTCTGATACAATGTCCTTTCCACCTCTAATTTCTAGAACATGGTATACATGTAATTTTTTATACATCTTTACAGCAGAAATAGAGTTCCTAAGATTTCTTTTTACCTTTTTAGGTTTTTCTTGAGTTCTATATTTGCAGATCAAACTTCTTGTTAAGTTCTGGTTTTTTCACCAAAAATAGGTGAAATTCACTTATTTCGTTGAATGACCATCTTCTTCCCTGGAACAAGATGCTCAATCTGGCTGGGTAAGTTATTTTTGGTTGCATACCGAGTTCCTTAGCCTTTTGGAATATCATATTCCAGGCCCTTCACATTTTTCTCCATTGTTTGTTTTTTTTTTGGTCTTGCTTGACTGATTCTTCTTGTCTCCTCGAGTCATTCAATTCCATTTGTTCTATTCTTATTTTCAATGAAATGTTTTCTTCACTCACTTTTTTTATATCTTTTCTAATTGTCCAATTTGTTCTATGGAATGTTTTCCATTTCGCCCATTTATTCTTTAGTGAGCTATTTTCTGTTTCAGTTCACTAATCCTTTTTCAAGGATTTGTTTTCTTTATCCACTCTGTCTTTAAATGAGTGGAATGACTTCTCCAGACTCTCTTGCCAAGCCTCCCTCTCCTTTTCCCATTTTTCTTCTGGCTCTCTTGTGAGAGCCTTTTTAATTTGTTCTATGAGATTCATCTGTGCTGAGGAACAGATGATCTCCTGTGGAGCTTCACCTGAAGATAATCTCTTTTTAGTCTCCTCAGGGTTTAGAGTCTGTTCTCTGTCCGTATAAAAGCTGTCAATCATTAAAGTCCTTTTTAACTTTTTGCTCATTTTGTCAGAGAAGAATCAGAGACAATCTAGCAAAGAAAAAAAGGAAAAAAAAACCCAAATGGAATCTGTTTTTTTGGGGGAGGGGCTGGGTGGCGTTACCGAGCTTCCTCTACAGACTGAGGGGGCAGCAGTGAGCCACTAGCAGGACTGTGCTGCGCCTGGGCTCTGTGACTCTGAGAGTGTGCTGAGACGCTGTGGGGGAGGGGTGGCCGGTCTCAAGGAACTACAGCTGTTTGGAGTTGTATTCTTCACCCCTGGTGTTTTAGCTTCTCTACTGGGCTACTGACTTTCTGTCAGGGCAAAGTATCCAATCCTGTAGTGAAGCTCTTCCCACAGAGACGGCTGAGATCACACCCCAACCCCTCTCCAGTCTGCTTGGCTGTGAGCTGCCTGCCGAGCTCTTGCTGCCACTGCCTGCCCTCAGCCTGTGCCCGATCTAAAACCGTCCCACCCTGGAGCAAAAACAGACCTTTCCTGGCGATTCTCAAGGATGTCTTCTCTTGGTAAATGTTTGTGGGTTTTTTTTTCAGTCAGGCATTAATTCAGAGGCTTGTAATGAGATGGATTCTGAGAGAAAATGTGGAGCTTACACAGCTGTGTGCCTCCTCACCGCCATCTTGGCTGGAAGACTCAAGAAAAGCCTTTAACATTTAGGATATACTATTAATTGATTGGTCCAATGGAGGTACATGAGCCTTTTTTGATTGACACTGGTGAAATGGGATTGGCACATGCACTCTTATATTAGGATAATGGCTGATATCTTTTGGATCAACTATGAATTTGTGTCGTTAATCATCCCTTATTCTGTTGTTAAACTCCTGAGTAATTTTTACTATGATAAACAATTTCTGACATTGCTCCTATATAAAAGTAGTGGCAAGGGAACTTATGTAACTCTTTTCTTTCTGCAACCTAATCTGTTGATCTTAAAGGAAAATTCAACCATATTTACCTTCATTTGCCTTCATTTTCTTCACTCACAACACCCCATTTCACATCTCTATAACTTTGAATGGATAATACTCCATGACTAGATCCTTTTCACTTCTTGCCTTTAAAAATCTCTACTTTCTTTTCAATATCCAGACCAGTTGCTAGCTTCTAGATGTAGCCTGTCTTGACAGCCTCCCAGCACTCTTAGTGGTAGCTCCTTCAAACTCAGCTGATATTATAAATGCTTGCTCCTCCAGATATATGCAAACTTCTTTTGAATCAGACTATTTGATTTCTGTCTTAATGCTCTTCACTATGCTAGTCATGATAAAGCCTAAGGGCAATTACATTTGCAAGAATTGCATTGTAGTAAATTACAACCTTGGACCAGCAGTGGGGAGTGAAAAATAAATGTTACATTTGGAGTCAGGAGGGAGAAGTTTGAATCTCACATAATTACTTACTAGTTATATAACTTTCGGTAAGTTAATTAAACTATTGTCTCTTATTCCTTATATAAAAACAGAGATAACACTAATTTTATAAGATTATTGTCAACAAACACAACATAAAGTTTGGTATTGTTAGTTATTCAGTATCACATATGCATAGGATCTTTGAAAATAAGAATATAAATTTAATATATAATTCAACTATCCTGATGGTTGCATGATTTCATCAATGTGAATACTTTTTCCAATAATCCAAACTGCAATCCATCTATGCCTGCTCATATTGTATGCTTCTTATCTGTGTTCTGCCATAAAGCCAAAGTCATCTAAAGGCCTTATTGATACTCTTTGGGTTCATGAGTGAGTTCTTTCTGTGTCCTTTACTGTTCAAATAAATCTTTTATATTTGAAATCTAAATGCAGTTAAGGACAGCTACCTTGAGGGAATGACAGATAATAAAATTTCCAAGTTTTACCTAGGAAGAAAGAAGAGAGAATGAGGATAACAAAATGGTTCTACAAAGTATATCTGAACTATTAATGCCCAGAGACAGTTTTTCTTAGAGAATGGCTAAGTAGTGGAGGACATACCAGATTTGACTTCTTTTGCTCATGTGTCATTTCTGACTAGAGTCCAAGTAAAAATAACACACTCAAAGTCAAAGAGGAAAGTGTGATCCTAACTAATTGCCTAACTCCCATGCTATTGTATATTTGAGGTGAATAATAGTCATGACTATGAAGTTATTAAGAAACCGGCATATACTATTTTGTGACAAATACATATAGTAGAGAAAGAAAAATCATCATGGTATATTTGAAAGTAATAAATATGGAAAGTGGGAGTGTCATAGAGAGGGAGACATATTTAATAGATCAGTACAGTTTCTTAAGCTGTGTTCTTTCTTATCTTTCTTTGTATAACAAATATTTATATGGTTTAAGTAATTTCTTTTGTGGGTAAAGTAATTTAAAAGGAGATGTATTTTGAAACCTCACAAAGATTTTGAAAAGAGAATAAAGAGTAATAAGGTAGCTATAAGAGAAAGAGACTGAACTCAAAAGGAAAAAGAAAAGGATGCTAGTTAGAGCAGCAATGATGACTCTAGATATTCCATTGTGAGACCAATCTTTGAATCCACATACATTGGGCTTTGATATTTTTTCTGTGGACATAAGAAGTCAGAGTTCTCTCCCTATTAGTGACAAGGTAAGTACCATAGGTTTCTAAATTGCTCCTATCTACTATGGCACTCTAATGATGTGGTGGTGCAACTTCTAGGGAAAATGTAGCAATAACCCCAAGGTCACCTAGCCTTGGGAATCATATAGTTGGAAATGATATATTTCTTCCCATCGATTATCCTGTCCCAGGTTACTCTATATGAGCAGGATGCTATGACAACAAATATTGCCGAATGTCAGATAACTGCCTATTTGTCAGTGATGACAGAGTTTCTGAGACTAATTAACAACAATAATGATGTGCTTAAAGTTGACACAGGTGCAGAACAAAATTGAATGTTCACCACTTGATATAGTGAAATTTTGCTCTAAAAACACACCTCTTTAAAGTTCTCCTTGTGAACTCAGAGAATTATGATACTGTACCTGGCACAAATTCAGAATCAGAACATTCCTTAACTCTACCTCTAAACCATAAAGTTAGCATATCAATAACTTGAAGTGCCTGATTTCTCAAACTTTTTTTTACCTATAAATGTATATTATTTTTCCTGATTCTTGGCTAAAATCTTTTGGGATTTAGCCTGCTATTAGTAGCATAATAAGTATTTGCTCTCTAACTTGCAGACGAAGTGAGTTTACAAATTCTTTTTCCATACTGGTGAACCCAACTTGGGGACCCTAATAGTGTTGTGGTAGTTTACACCTCAACAATAATAGAGCCATAATACTGAGAATTATGTGACTTAGACTGTTTTTTTTTTTTATTTTCTTAATTAGGAAAAGATTGAAGGAAAATCAATCCTGTGACTCCATATTGGGTTGTACAATATTATATAAACTCTTGGGAATCTTGAATCACTAGGGAATAGAGAGTTCCTAGAATAAAATAATTAACATGTTGCTAAGTAGTAACAGCAGTTGAAAACAGAGAGCAACATCAGTGTCATTATCCTCTGGCAGCTGGTGAGGAGGAGAAAATGAAAGATTGTGAAAGTT
The DNA here is from genome assembly GCF_902635505.1 of Sarcophilus harrisii. Classification (NCBI taxonomy): domain Eukaryota; kingdom Metazoa; phylum Chordata; class Mammalia; order Dasyuromorphia; family Dasyuridae; genus Sarcophilus; species Sarcophilus harrisii. Next base: position 420,556,582 of record NC_045426.1, read on the forward strand.
ATTAGAAAGATAAGCACTAGAGTTACAAAGAGAAATTCCATTTAAAGTAACTACTGATAATATAAAATATTTAGGAATCTATCTGCCAAGGGAAAATCAGAAACTTTATGAGCAAAATTACAGACCACTTTTCACACAAATTAAGTCTGATCTAACCAATTGGAAAAATATTAAATGCTCTTGGATAGGGCGAGCAAATATTATAATAAAGATGACAATATTACCTAAACTAATCTATTTATTTAGCGCTATACCAATCAGAGTCCCAAAAAACTATTTTAATGACCTAGAAAAAATAACAACAAAGTTCATATGGAAAAACAAGAGGTCAAGAATTTCAAGGGAATTAATGAAAAAAAAATCCAATGAAGGTGGCTTAGCTGTACCAGATCTAAAATTATATTATAGAGCAGCAGTTACCAAAACTATTTGGTATTGGCTAAGGAATAGATTAGTTGATCAGTGGAATAGATTAGGTTCAAGGGATAAAACAGTCAACAAATATAGCAACCTAGTCTTTGACAAACCCAAAGACCCCAGGTTTTGGGATAAGAACTTACTGTTTGATAAAAATTGCTGGGAAAATTGGAAACTAATATGGCAGAAACTAGGCAATGATCCATACTTAACACCGTACACCAAGATAAGGTCAAAATGGGTTCATGACCTAGGCATAAAGAATGAAATTATTAATAAATTAGAGGAACACAGGATAGTTTACCTCTCAGTCCTGTGGAAGGGGAAGGTCTTTATGACCAAAGAAGAACTAGAGATCATTTACTGATCACAAAATAGAAAATAGAAGCAATAAACTGGGAAAATATTTTTACAGTCAAAGGTTCTGATAAAGGCCTCATTTCCAAAATATATAGAGAATTAACTCTAATTTATAAAAATCAAGCCTCTTCCAATTGAAAAATGGTCAAAGGATATAAAAGACAATTTCAGATAGAAATTGAAACTTCTCTGGAACATATTGAGGCAAAAGAGACACTCTGGAGAAACAAAAGCCCTGTTCGAGGCAAGAAGAAATTCTGCATCTTCCAACTTGGTGCTGGCTGGAGTGCTGAAGAAAGAGAGAGGCCAAGGACAAACCTCAAAAGAGACCTTGTGAACCAAGCAAAGAGATAGCCCTGAGCTAACAGGCTATATTGAAGGACACAATAAAAGATCTGAACTCTATCAGGTGGCTGCAATTTTGGATAATTTTACTTGAACTGAAACTGGGCATGACTTCCAGGAAACCTCCCAATGAAACATTTCTCCCAGAGAGAACTATTATTATTATTTTAAAGAAGAGAAAAACACCCACAGTTGAAATCCTCCACTAATATAGTTTTTCTGTCTATTTCTTCTTACAGCTCTTTTAACTTCTCATTTAGAAACATGTATGATATACCATTTGGTGCATATATGTTTAGTATTGATATCACTTCATTATCTATGGTACCCTTTATCAAGGTGTAGTTTCATTCTTAATCTATTTTAATTAAATTCATTTTTGTTTTTGTTTTATCTGAGATTAAGATCACTATCCCTGCTTTTGTTTTTAATTTCAGCTGAAGCTTAATAGATTCTGCTCCAGCCTTTTACCTTTACTCTGTATGTGTCATTGTGCTTTAAATGTGTTCCTTGTAAATAACATATTGTAGGATGCTGGCTTTTAATCCAGTCTGTTATCTACTTTCTTTTTTATAGGAGAATTTATCTCATTCACAGTCGCAAAATTACTTACTCTGCATTTTCTGCCATCTTATTTTCCCCAAGTTATATTTTTCTCTTTCCCCTATCCCTCCCTCACCAATACTTTGCTTCTGACCACCACTTCTCTCAAATGCCTTTCCCTTTTATAGCCCCTCCTCACTTTCCCCTTCTAATTCTATTCTCTTTCCTTTCCCCTTTCTCTTCCTACTTCCCTATAGGATGAAACTAGTTTTTATATTAAACTAAATGTGTCTGATATTATCTCTTTGATCTAAATCTGATGAGATTAACTTTCCTCCAATTCTGTTTTTCTAGGAGTTGATTTTCATATTGTCAACACTATTCTTTAAACAGTGATTTTCTTCAGATAATTTCTGTGTTTTGTTTTTCAGAGCTTTCATTTCCTTTCCCTATTTTTCTTCTAACTCTCTTTTAAGATCCTTTTTGAATTCTTCCAAGAGAGCTTTGTGAGATGGAGAACCATTTATGTCACTCTTTGTGATTTCATCCAGAGATGTCTTCAGTGTCCTCAGGATTTGAGATCTGTTCTTCTCTGTCTCCCTAAAAGCTATCTATGGCTAGAGCTTTTTTTGCTTTTTTGCTCATTTTTAAAGGTTGAAATCTGCTCTTAGGTCAAAGAGGAAATTATCCCAAGTTTCCTTTATGGAAAATAGTGTCTTCACATTGCCTTGAGGCTAGGATTTACAGCTTCCTACCTGCATTTGGTGGGTGTGGGCAAGTCCCATTTTATGCTGGTGTTCAGGCTCACGATATGCCTTTTGTTCTTATGTTGGAAGTATCACAGCTCATCTACCAGTCCAGGCTTGTGAAATAAGATAGAGCAATCAATGGTGCTGTTTTGGCTGAGAGTCTCCTGTTATATTTCTGTAGCCCACAGATATCACTCCAGCATGGGTCCCTCTACTGTACTAGTGCGTGATTCCTATCACTCCCCCCACCTTGCATGATTAAAACTGACCTTTTCTGATGTTCTTCCAAAATATCTTCTCTGAAATTTGTTACACTCCAAAAACGTGGGGATTCTGTCATTCCAAAATTCATTCAGAAGCTTGATCTGATGTTGATCTGAGGGAAGACGGCAAAAGCTCAATGACCTGACTACTCTCTGTCATCTTGGCTTTGCCCCCTGTTCATTCTCTCTTGCATGCCTCTCATTCCTTTTCTCATTTTTCTTCTGCCTCTCTTATTTGCCTTTTACAGTCTTTTCTGAGCACTTCCAAGAAGCCTTTTTGGGCTTGAGATTAACTAATTCTATCACTTTTTCAGATTTTCTCTGGGGACATTTTATCCTTGTCTGTTAGTTTTTGGGTTTTCCCTGTCACCATAACTTTCTCTGATCAAGGTTCTTTTCTATTTCTTTTTTTTTTCTTTTGGTATTTTCTCTTTTCTTTTTTTAGTTGTATGTTTTGGCTCTACTTGGGGGCAAAAGGGGGCACTGCCCCAAGCCTCAGGTGCATCTCTGAATTTTGGCTTTGAGCACAGGGTCCCTTGTGTTTGCAAGGGTAACTTTGCCTGCTCTTTCTAGGAAACAGCCTGATTTCCCATAATTTGACTTCTGAGTTAGAACTGCAGGCTGTCCCACTGGTCTTATCCTATACTGAACCAGGAAGAAGGGTCTCAGTTGCTGATCTGCTGTGATTATGGCCTTCTCCCTGGCTTTCAGAGTCTGTCTGTGCTGGACTAAACACAGCCCAGTGTTTCATCCCAGTGAAACTGATGGTTTGTTTTTTTTTTTTAAGTTTTTCTGATCTATCTTGAACTGCAAAGTAGTTTCATTCTGTCAGACTGTTCAGAGGTTTGGGTTTCATGTGTTTTTTTGACAGAAAGTGAGAGAGCTGGAGCACCTTGCCATTTTGACTCCACATCCAGAAGAGTTCCTTAAAATCTTCTTTTAAAAATTGGATAATATACACTAGCTTTCTAGTAAAAAGAGATACTGTAATAGGTCATTCATGTCTCTTCAAGTGACATAATTTACACCATTCTGCCTCACCTTTCTTCTTGTCTCAGAAAAAAAACAACTTTTTTTTTTACTCCTTAACAATTTTTTTTTCTTAACTCAATAAAGTCAAATTTGTCTAGCTGTATATATGGTTGATATTAATATTAATTTATTACCTTTATACATTTTTAGTAAGATGTAATTTACTTCTTTTTTTTTATTTTAATTAAATCTATTTTTGTTTTGCTTTGTCTGAGATGAGTGTGGTTACTCCCCCATTTCTTTCACTTCAGCCAAAGTGTAATTTATATTGTTCCAGCCTTTTATTTTTACTCTTTGTGTGTATCTCTGCTATGTTTTCTTTTAAAATAAATAATATATTTTAGGATTTTTTTAATCCACTCCCTTATCTGCATCCATATTATGGGAAAGTTTATCCTATTCACTTTCATACTTACGATTACTAATTCCGTATTTCCCTACTTATTTCTCCCATTTATTTATTTTTCCTCTCTTCTTTCACCCTTCCCAACTCACCAGTGTTTTGTTTCTGACAGCTGCTTCCTTCAGCCTGCTCTCCCTTCTATTAACCCCATTTTTCTTTGCTGTCTCCCTTCTTAATTCTTGATAGGATAAGATAGTTTTCATTATTCACTTAAATGTATGTTATCTCTTTGAGCTAGTCTGATGAGACTAAAGTTTAAATAAATCTCATAACATTTTTTTCTTTCCTTCTACTGTAATAGGTCATTCATGCCTCTTCAAGTGACATAACTTAAACTATTCTGCATCATTTTTCTTCTTGTCTCAGAAAAAAAAAAATTTTTTTTTTTTTTACTCCTTGACAATTTTTTTCTTAACTCACATTTGCCCCACATTTTCTGTTTAACTATCCTAATAGAGATACGGTTGTTAAGAGTTCTAAGTTTCATTTTACCATATAGGGATATAAACTATTTATCTTTATTAAATTATTGAATACCATATTCGTTTATTTCTTTTTTTTTCATTTTCCTTGTTATGCTCTTTAATCTTATATTGGATGATCCAATTTTATGTTCAACTATATTCTTTTCATCAGGAAAGTTTGAAAGTTGCCTATTTCTTTGAAAATCAATCTTTTACCCCAGAAGAATTATGCTTTCCTTTGCTAAATAATTTATTCCTGTTTTATTCAAGGATTAGTAATCAGTGGATTCTTTGAATGATTATTTTACTCTCTAGTTCTAAGATATTAGAACATATTTTCCATGATAATTTCTTTAATGATGTTGTACTTCCTTTTTATTATTTTATTTTTTATTTTTTGCTTTTGGGAATATCATATTCTAAGTTCTCTCATTCTTTAATATAGAAACTGCTAAGTCTTTTGTCATCCTGATTGGGAATCTTTGATTTTAAATTATTTTCTTCTGGCTGTTTGCAGTATTTTCTCTTCAACATGATAGTTTTAAAATTTGACTACAATAATACTTGGAGTTTTCATTTTGGTAAGGTGATCATTGAATTCTTTCAATGAATATTTTGTTCTCTGGCTCAAGAATATCAGGGAAGTTGTCAAGGATTTGTTTTTCTTTCTTATCATGGCTTTTGATAGTCTTATAATTATTTAATTATCTCTCTTGTATCTATTATTTTCTAATGAGCTCTTTTACCTTTACCTTTTTATTTTCATTCTTTTGATTTTGTAAGCCTGATTCTTGATATCACATAGACCCATTAACTCTACTTTTTAAGTAGTTTTAATTCTAATTTTTCACAACATATTTTCTTTAATCAGCTTCTGTAAGCCATTTTCTGTTTGGCCAATTCTACTTTTAAAGTTTTGTTGTTTTTGTTGTTATTTTGTTTTCAGTGTATTTCTTTTTTATTTTATTAATTTTCATGATATGAAAAATTGTTTCATTTTACTTTTTTAATGTATTTTATCATTCTGAAATTCTTTTAGAGGCTCAATTTTTGAAGGGAAAGTAGAGAAAGTTCAGGCAACTTTCTGGCTTCTCCCTCCCTGTCATCTTGATCTTGTGAACAAATTCAGTAGAATATCAAGGATGATAATAAGGATCATCATAACAAGTTGATAAGAAATTGGAAAGTGAAAAAAAAAAGGGAGCACTAGGCAAATAAATTTTTAAAAAGTTTTATAATGATGGAGATGAGAGAAATATTGAATGGTATAAATTGCTAGGGAGAGTGGTTTGTAGTTGTGTCAGGGATTTGAGACAGCAAATGAGAAAATGTTGTATCAAAATACAGATAGTAGTGAAAAAAAAATTTTTATAATAGAAACAGAGAAATCCAGGTTAGTGAAAAATCAGGAAGATTCTTTTGTGTCCTGAAGAAACAGAGAGAGATTTATCTAAAATGGAAGAGGGGAATATAAGGAGTTCATGTCAGATGGCCTAAGTACTGGTCCATATGTCAAAAGTAAGGTTATTGTCTAAAAATGTGTGGCTGGGATTTGAAATAATCTTGATAAGAAAAGAGCACAATATTATTTGACTCTCATCAAAAAGCATGAGATATGTTGCTGATTATTTTAAGTATCTGTAAATAAATTGATAAGAAACAGCAAGGTTCTTTTTCGGGTGGGTATGGGGGTGTTTTTGGTTTTATTTTGCTTTTTGATGAGGCAATTGGGTTTAAATTGACTTCAAATCTGGAATCAGACGCACAAGTAAATACTGTGTGATCTTAGCAGTAATTTTTTTTAAGAAAAATAAATTGATTCTGGTACCTTATCACTCTATAGCAAGAAGAGAGAGAGAGAGAAAGAAAGAAAGAAAGAAACAGGGAAAGAAAGAAAAAAGCAGGGAAAGAAAGAAAGAAAGAAAGAAGAAAGAAAGAAAGAAAGAAAGAAAGAAAGGAAAGAAGGAAGGAAGGAAGGAAGAAAGGAAGGAAGAAGGAAGGAAAGGAAGGAAGGAAGAAAGGAAGGAAGGAAGAAGGAAGGAAGGAAGAAGGAAGGAAGGAAGGAAGGAAGGAAGAGAAGGAAGGAAGGAAGGAAGAAAGAAGGAAGGAAGAGGAAGGAAGAAAGGAAGGAAAAAGAAGGAAGGAAGGAAGGAAGGAAGGAAGGAAGGAAGGAAGGAAGGAAGGAAGAAGGAAGAAAGGAAGGAAGGAAGGAAGGAAGAATTTTCACTTTTGTGGACTATACATTCTCTTCCTGGTCCTATGAGATGAGCCTCAAAAAGGGAACTGAATTTCCAATGGAGCAGTAATGAACTGAACCAGCTATGCCCAGAGAAAGAACTCTGGGAGATTACTAAGAACCATTACGTTGAATTCCCAGTCCCTATATTTTTGCCCACCTACATTTTTTATTTCCTTCAAAGACTAATTGTACAATATTTCAGAGTACAATTCTTTTTGTACAGCAAAATAATGGTTTGGTCATGTATACTTATTGTGTATCTAATTTATATTTTAATATATTTAACTTCTACTGGTCATCCTGCCATCTTGGGGAGGGGATGGGGGAGAAGGAAGGGAAAAATTGGAACAAGAGCTTTGGCAATTGTCAATGCTGTAGTTACCTATACATATAACCTGTAAATAAAAGACTATTAAAATAAAAAAAGAAAAAAATAAAGATAAAAAAAGAAAAGGGAACTGATTGAAGTACATAAGGATGAAAAAAAATTCTCAGCACAGAGTCAGGTTTCAATTAAAGTGAGAAAGTAGAAAGAATATTGGTAGAAAACATTAAGGATGCAAAACAATTGTTGGTGGATACAATATATGTTTCAAAGGATGAAATAAACAGTACTGAAATAGGTCTCAAGAGGAATAAATCTGGGTTTTGAAAGGCATGACAGTACAGGAGGAAATTGAGGGGTTTGAATGTTGACCTATATAAATGGAAGATTTATGTACTTTATATACTCATGAGTTCCAATCTGGACATACTAATATTATAGTGGCTAGATTATTGAGTTTGGAATCAGGGTGACTCAGAGTCAAATTTGACCACTATTAGTATCATAGAAAGGCTGAAATAAGCTGGAAAAAAATCAGCTAGCCATGAGGTGGAATAAGTGCTACTTCAGTTTGACATGTCAGTTATCCTTTGTGATGTTCTCTGGGTAAACCCTTCTAAACACTTCTGCTGTGACAGAAAACACAGGACAGTCTCAAAGTGGTTTATACCCACATCAAATGTACAGGGCTTGCACAAATACCCTGATTCATGTATTCTTCTGCTTCCCTTTGCTATAAAACTATATAAACCACTTCTTAAACTCTCAATCTTAATAGTAGTATAATAGGTTTTGCTGCTCTCTGTGTACAAGCTATAATCACCAATAGATGCTGTTAAATTTTGTCCTTGCCCTCTGTCTTGATTCTCTCTGTTCAGATGGCAACTGTACCCTAATTAATCAAAATGTTAATTAATCATTGTCAAATGATGGAATTGTTGTCCCAATAGCTGGAATCTTTGGGTATGTCAGCTACTAGATCATCGTATTCATTTGCTTAACAAGAGTCCTTTCTCTTAATTTATCATTACTAGAAACTGTAATAATTTAAAACAGGGCTACTGAAATGCTGACACTGCATTTAAAGGAAAATAGGAGGAATATCTGAAAATAAGCCAGTAAAATCTACTGTTTTCCTTTTCCATTTTTATTAATCCTTGGAAATCTGATTTTTTTTTCAAGAAAATGCCAGTGAAATAGGATAGATCAAAGTCTGATTTCAGAAAGGCAATAGCAAGAGTATTTAGTGAAGAGCTTTTGACTTGTGCCTTATACAACTTTTCTAATAATTAGTTGATGTATAAATGCTTGTCAAAAGACTTTGAAATAAGACTTTCTTCTCAAGATCAAAACTGGTATTGAATATGCATTCAAAATTCTGAACAAATGTAGAAATGGAAAAGTTTTGAAAATATAGTTTTTTTTTCTTTGCTTTCATTCTGTGAGTATGAACATACTCCTATAGTACCCAGGGTTATTATTAGAGTATAGGGTTCATATTGAATCTGAATGCAGAGGTTGAAAACCTGGAGTTTATAAATCAATTTCAGGCAGCAATAAAGTTAGATGGGAAAATGTTAGCATAACCACTTTCCTTTATAATCATCTGTATTTTGAGTTATGAATTTCAAATTATTTTCTGAGAATGAAGCAATAGCTTTCAGTAGACTGCCAAACCAATTAGTAATCAAAGAAACATCAGACACCCGAGTTTAGAGACCAAAGAGGTTGAAAATATATCTTAGGACCATTTTTGAATAATTAATCATTCCTTAGGAAGCTTTTTGATTGTGCCAATAACCTATCTTTTAATACCACTTTCATTTATTTTACTTTCCAATAACAGGATATCAAATTGAAAAGGTCCTTATATGGCCCAAGTAGTTTGCTGACATTGACTAAAAAGATAATGGACACTAACTGAACATTTGTGAAAACTGAGAGAACATAATTGCATTGTTTATGCATTTCTGTCACATAAATTAGAAAGGGAAAAGACTGAAGACTACTTAGATGATTTCTTTTTTAATAATAGATTTTTATTTTTAAAATATTTGCAGAGGTTTTGCTATTGGTCCTGTATTGCAAAGAGATTATAAAAAAGGAAAAGGACCCACATGTGCAAAAATGTTTCTAGCAGCCCTTTTTGAAGTGACAAGAAAAAAGAAAGTGAGTGAATGCCTATCAGGTGGGGAATGAGTGAATAAATTATGGTATGTGAATGTTATGGAATATTATTGTTCTATAGGAAACAATCTGCAGGATGATTTTGGAAAGACCTGGAGAGACTTGCATGAACCGATGCTGGATGAAGTAAGTGGAGCCAAGAAACAATTGTGCATAGAAATGGCAATGTTATACAATGATCAATTCTGTTGGACATAGCTCTTCCCAACAGTGAGATGATTCAAGTCATTTCTCATGATCTTGTAATGGAGAGAGGTATCTGCATCCAGAGAGAGGACTGCTGGTATTGAGTATGGATCACAACATGACATTTTTCACTTTTTATCTTTGCTTGCAATGTTTTTCTTTTTTCTTTTTGAAAGGAGGGAGAAAAAAACTGGAACCAAGGTTTTCCAGGAGTGAATGTTGAAAACTATGCATGTGTTTTGAAAATAAAAAGCTTTTATAAAAAAAACAAAAAAAACAATATATATGCTAAGGTAATTTTCAACATTCATTCCTGCAAAACATAAAGATAAATGTACCAATACTGTGTCCCTAACAAGAATGTTGGGATTATTAAATGAAATAATGCATGTGAAAATAATTGAAAATTATAAACAATCTGATTAATTTATGGATACTAATTGTAATTAATACTTTAGTTATATAACAAATGCACTAGTTGTTATATAATTTAAATCTACAATAAGTCCATTAAAATTCCAAACATGCATTTCCAAGATGGATAAGGATATGTTTTCACCTAAATTAGTATTCAAATAGAAGCCATGGTATTAATATAATATATTATTAAGTAACGTCTCACAGCATTTTAGTACACACATGTGCTATTTGGTTTTTATTTAGTGGTTGTATGCTCATCATATTAAGAATAATATATTAGTCAGGTAATATCAGGAAAAAGCATTCACCTACAATTCTCTTTTCAAATATCTTCTCTTCTTAATATGCAATATAATTTATCTAAGTAAGCAAAACTAGGACACCTGCTGTTATTCAGTAATTAATATTGACTGACAAAGAAATGATTTATCTTTAAGTAAGCTTCAAAAATTTTCCATGCTATGTATAAAAAGCACAATTTGCCCTTCATTTTATTTATATCAATTTAAATAATAAATCACAGGTTCTTCACTGTAATAGAACTTAGAAGCATTTTCTCATTTAATAGCTTTGATCTTTCTGATGTTCACTATAATGGATATCACTGTACACTAATGATTTTGCAAGGAACTAAAGATACATGATTATCGATGGAATTCTTTTTCTATCCTAGGAAATAAAATATGGATTTATCAGTTTGGTAGTTTCTCTTAACTCATATGGATTATGGACATTAAAATTCTTTTAAAATATATCATCCATTGTTATCTATTATTAAATGGCATCCCAAAGTTATACATATATTGCTGTATTTTTCTTTGTAAAACTAGATTGTGGGCCAGACTAGATAGTGTTTGTCTAGGAATAGCACAGCCCCATCCATGAAGACATTTAATTTTTAAAGCTATTATGAAAAGAGCTGGAGAATAATAGACTTCATTCATTTTATTCATAAAATATTAATAATCATTTCTAAGAGTAACATCAAAAATAAAATATTGTATCCTTATGTTCCTTTATTTCAGAATCACCAAAGACTCAATAGAAATAGACAAGAGCATACTGAACAAAAGAATTAAATAAATATAAATGATTCTTGGAACCCTATAGTTTCAGGACATCAAGAAGTATTAATTTGTAACAAGGTTTTAATAATTTTAATGTGATATGTATATTGAACACATAAAATGATTGTTAAATCTATTTTGAGCAAAATAATGTGCTTCATAACAAATTATGTGATTTTTGCATCAAAAAAGCTAGAGAATACTTGAAAGGGTACAGTTTACTTGTTATGTCATATGCTGAATAAAGATGTGTATGTGTGTGTATACAACTATATATATATTGTCTACTATCTTTCAGATATTACACTGAACACTTATAAAAACATTAATAGTTTAATCATATTTATTAATTTTAATAATAGTAGTAGTTACTAATTATGAATTACTTATTATGTGTCAGGAACTCCACTAAATGTTTTATAATTACTATCTTATATGATTCTCATGATAAGCTTGGGAGGTAGGTACTATGATCATCTACATTTTATTGATGAGGAAACCGAAGCAGGCAAAAGTTAAGTGACTTGCTCAGAGTCACATGGCTAGGAAGGGCCTAGGGTCAGATTTGAACTTGGGTTTTCCTTACTCTCAGGACAATGTTTTATCAACTATATCACCTAACAGACATTTGTCAATTATATATACTATGAATCAAAATTGCTTAATATGTGTTTTGCCTGTAAAATACTGTAAGATTTATGTAACAGAATTAGTTTGGAAATGGTTTATTGGGGATAATGTAAATGTAATTTTTTGAAGTTTATCTTCTAGTCATAATTACCAAAAGATGGCTTTATTTTAATTTTTTTGGAAAAGAAAAAATTACTAGGTACCCAGATTTTAAAAATAATTTTCAAATATGTATATGTATGTTTATCATTCATTTTAGCCTCCCTATACTTCACAGTAACACAGTCTTTAAAATTATATTTGGCTTTGCAACACTTTCTCATTTGTTCTATTACAACCACTGATTTAATAAGATAAAAAATATCATGCCTACTTTTTTCACCAAACTTCATGATGTTTTACCACACTTCCATAATTGTTAATAACCTAGTCCTGCTTTACATTACTTGTCACTAACAGAAATCACCTAATATAAAATAAGTAATGAGGAAACAAAATTATCACTCTTTGCAGATGATATGATAGTGTACTTGGAGAATCTCGGAGTATCAACTAAAACACTACAAGAAACAATTAACAGTTTTATCAAAATTGCAGCATACAAGATAAATAATTCCACATAAATCATCAGCATTTTGGGGCAGCTAGATGGCATAGTAGATAGAGCACCAGCCCTGAAGTCAGGAGGATCTGAGTTCAAATTCATCCTTAGATACTTAATACTTCCTAGCTCTGTGACCCTGGGAAGTCACATTCTTAACCCCAATTGCCTCAGAAAAAAAATCATCAGCATTTCTATATTTTACCTGACACCCTATACTGAGATAAGGTCAAAATGAATTCATGATTTAGACAGAGTGATACTATAAACAAATTAGGAGAATAAGGAATAGTCTACATCTCAGATTTGGGGAAAAGAAAGAAATTTGTAGCCAAAAAGGAGGGAAAGTACATTATGGAATGCAAAATGGATAATTTTGATTATATTAAGTTAAAATTTTTGTATAAACAAAATTAATGTAGACAAGATTAGAAGGGAAGCAGAAAACTGGAAAAAAATTACATTCAAGGATTCTGATAAAAAGACTCATTTCTAAAATATATAGAGAATTGACTCAAATTTGTAAGAACACAAGGCATTCTTCAATTGATAAATGGTCAAAGATAGGAAGAGATAATTTCCAGATAAAGAAATTAAAAGAATTTTTAGTCATAAAAATATTAAATCACTATTGACCGGAGAAATGAAAATTAAGACAATTCAGATGTATTACTACACACCTTTCAGATGACATAAGATGACAAGAAAAGATTATGCTAATGTTAGAGGGGAAGTGGGAAGTCTGGGACCCTAATATATTGTTGGAGGAGTTGTGAACTGACCCAATCATTCTAGAGAGCACTTAAAAACCATGCCCAAAGGGTTATCAAACTGTGCATGCCTGTGATCCAGCAGTGTCTCTATTGGACCTGTATCCAAAAGAGATCATCAAAAAGGGAAAAGCAGCCACATGTGCAAAAGAGCTTTAGAAGCCCTTTTTGTAGTGGCAAGGAATTATAAACTGAGTGGAGGCTTATGAGTTGGATAATGGCTGAATAAATTATGGTATATGAATGTTATAGAATATTATTGTTCTATAAGAAATGATAAGCAGGATGATTTCAGAGAGGCCTGGAAAGAATTAGATGAACTGATGCCAAGTGAAATGAACAGAACCAGGAGATCATTCTACATTGCAACAACAAAACTATAAAATGATCACTTCTGATGAACATGGCTCTTTTTAATAATGAGGTGATTTAGGATAATGACAATAGATTTGTGATGTAGAGAAGTGTCTGCATACAGAAAGAGGATTGTGGAAACTGAAAATATAGATTCCAACACAGCATTATCACCGTTGTTGTTTGCTTGCATTTTGTCTTCTTTCTCATTTTTTTTCTTTTTGATGTGATTTTTCTTGTGCAGCATGATAATTATGGAAATATATATATATATATATATATATATATATATATATATATATATATGAATGTTTAAAATATATTGGATTACTTGCTGTCTAGGAGAGGGTATAGAAGCATAGGAGGCAGAAAAAAATTAGACACAAGATTTTGCAAATGGAAAGCAAGGTATAGCAAGTTAAAATAGTTGTTTAAAGTAATATAGGGAGTAAATAGGATAGGAAGGTCAGCATTTTGAACAAAAGTTGACCTTCATTTAACTTATGACAAAAAACACATGGCAATTACAGAAACTTCTTTTCTGAAAATTAAATTTTAGGCATTTTGGACACTCACAAATTCAATAGGAACCTGGAATAAATAGGTATAATATTATGTGGATCTTATGATGCCTTATTAATTAATTAATATTTCTTTTGTACATTTGATCAATCTGACAATAATGATTATTATGTGGTTTAACCTTCCTTGAAGAAATGTGTTGAAAAAAAAATATTTTCAGGACAGTTAGATGGAACAGTTGATAGAACACCACCCCTGAAGTCAGGAGGATCTGAGTTCAAATTTGGCCTCAGCCACTTAAAACTTCCTAGTTGTATGACCCTGGGAAAGTCACTTTACCCAAATTCCCTCTGCAAAAAAAAAAATTTATATTTTCCAAATGTTAAAAATTCTAAGGCAGATAAATATGAGTTAGACTGGATTTTCTACAATGATCTTTAACTATCCTCTAGAGATACTATACATATTTATAGTATATAAATATATATACATATATATTTATATATGTGTGTGTGTGTGTGTGTGTATGTGTGTGTTTCCCATTGGCAAATTACATTCAATAATCTCAAATGCCAAAATCACAATTAATCAGTGAATATTTATTTATTAGCTACTATGTGTCAGGGACTTAACGAAGTAGTAGAGATAATAAAAGAGGACAAAAAGATATCGCTCCCTACCTCCAAAAATACAGACTTCCCAGACTAACAGAGGAAGAAGTAAATTGCTTGAATAGTCCCATTTCAGAAAAAGAAATAGAACAGGCAATTAAACAACTCCCTAATAAAACCCAGGACCAGATGGATTTACATGTGAATTTACCAAACATTTAAAGAACAATTTCCCCAATGCATATAAATTATTTGAAAATAGGGAATGAAGGGTCCTACCAAATTCTTCTATGAACAGACATGGTACTGATCCTAAACCAGGTAGGCTGAAAAACAGAAAAGAAAATTATGAAATCTCCCAATAATAATGCTAAAATCTTAAATAAGATATTAGCAAAAGACTGAAAATCATCTCCAAGATAATACACTATGATCAATAGGTTTTCCAGGAATGGGGTGGTTCAATAAGGGAAAACTATCAATATAATTATTCAATAACAAATTAACAAAACCATATATCATCTCAATAGATGCAGAAAAGCATTTGATAAAATCCAACATCCATTCCTATTAAAACACTTGAGAGTATGGAATAAATGGACTTTTCCTTAAAATAATCAAATTATTTTAAAAACCATCAGTAACATCATATTAATGAGAAAACTAACCATTCCCAATAAGATCTGGGGCAAGTTGCCCACTTCCCGTTACTATTTAATATTGTTTGAAACACTAGCTATAAAGAATAAGAGGAGAAAGAGATTAAAGGAAAAAAATAAATGAGAAGCCAAATTATCACCTTTTGCCGATGACATGATGGATCTTAGAGAACCCCAGAGATTCCCTAAAAAGTTAAGAAATAATCCACAACTTTTAGCAAATTGTTTATAAAATAAACCCATATAACTATCACATTTTATATATCACTAAAATCCAAAGTCAGAGTTAAAAGAGAAATTCCATTTAAAGAATCTGATAATATAAAATATTTAGGAATCTATCTCCAAGGGAAAATAAAACTTTTGAGAAAATTAAACCTTTTCACAAAATTAAGTCTGATCTAAAATTGGAAAAATATTAAATGTTTGGATAGGGCGAGAAATATAATAAAGATGACAATATTATAAACTAATCTATTTATTTAGCCTATACCAATCAGACTCCCAAAAAAACATTTTTGACCTAGAAAAAAACAAAAAGTTCATATAAAACCAAAGGTCAAAATTTCAAGGAATTAATAAAAAAAAATCAAATGATGGTTTATGACCAGATTAAAAACTATATTGACAGCAGTTACCAAAACTATTTGGTATTGGCTAAGGAATAATTAGTTGGATCAGTGGAAAGATTAGGTTGGAAAAACAGTCAACAAATACAACCTATTTTTGAAAACCCAAAAGATCCCAGCTTTTGGGATAAGAACTTACGTTTGATAAAAATTGCTGGGAAAATTAAACAAATGGCAGAAACTAGGATTATCCCCAATACACCAAGATAAGGTCAAAATTCACACCTAGGCATAAAAATGAAATTATTAATAAATTAAGGAACATGGGATAGTTTACCTCAGACCTGTGGAAGGGGGGTTTTTAGACCAAAAGGAACTAGAATCAATGATCCAAAAAGAAAATTTCGATTATACCAAACTGAAAAGTTTTGAAAAACAAACTAACGACAAGATTGAAGGGAAGCAATAAACTGGGAAAATTTTTACAGTCAAAGGTTCTGATAAAGGCCCTTTATTTCCAAAATATATAGAGAATTAATCTAATTTATAAAAAATCAAGCCATTCTCCAATTGAAAATGGTCAAAATATGAAAGAAACTCAGAGAAGAAATTGAAATATTTCTTATTGGAAAGTGCTCCAACAATTAATCAAAATGCAAATTAAGACAACTTAAGATACCAAACACACCGTCAGATTGGCTAAGATGACGGAAAAAATAATGATGATTGTTGGAGGGGATTTGGGAAAACGGGACATTGATAATTGTTGGTGGAGTTGGGAAGAATCCAACCATTTTGGAGAGTAGTTTGAACTATGTCAAAAAGTTATCAAACTGTGCATACCCTTTGATCCAGCAGTGTTACTACTGGGTTATATCCCAAAAGATTATAAAGAAGGAAAGGACCATGTGCACGAATTTTTGGCAGCCCTTTTTGTAGTGGTAAAACTGAAATAATGGATGTCCATCAGTTGGAGAATGGATAATAAATTGTGGTTATGAAAATTATGGAATATTTTTCTGTGAAATGACCAACAGGATGATTTCAGAAACCGGAGGCTTTAACGAACTGATGCTAAAATGGCAGGACCAGGAGATCATTATATACTTCAACAACAATACTAGATGATGACCAGTCCTGATGGATCGGCCATCCTCAGCCAGATCAACCAAATATTTTAATGGAGCAGTAATGAACTGAACTAGCTATCCGAAAAGAACTTGGGAGATGATAAAAAACCATTACATTGAATTCCCAATCCCTTTTATACATATTTTGATTTCCTTCCAAACTAATTGTACAATAATTGATCATTTTTTTGACAGCAAAAAATAATGTTTTTGTCATGTATTTATTTTATCTAAGTTATATTTTAATATATTTAAATCTACTGTCACCCCAAGGGAGGTGGGGGGTAAGAGGTGAAAAAATTGGAAAAGGGTTTGGAAATTGTTAATGCTGTAAAGTTACCCATGTATTTTCTGTAAATTAAAGGTATTTAAAAAAAAAAAAAAAAAAAAAAAAGATATCGCTATTATAACTTACAATTTGTGGGAAAAAAACAATTATATATTTTATATATTCCAAATATTCTATTCCATAACTTATTAGTCATTTCCAACGTTATCCCCAGTTTAGTTTTTGCTACTACAAAGAGAGCTGCCCAAACATTTTGCAATGGGTCCCTTCCTTTTGTTTTTTTATAAGCCCAGTAGAAACAGTGCTGAGTCAAAGAGAATGCACATGTTAATAGCCCTTAAGGCAAAGCTCCAAATTGCTCTCCAGAATGGTTGAATCAATTTGGACCACAACCAACAATATATTAGTGTCCCCGTTTTCCCATATCCCTTCCAACATTGTCATTATCTTTTCTTGTCATCTTAGCCAAACTGAGAGGTGTGTAGTGGTACCTCACACTTTTATTAATTTCCATCTCTCTGCTCAATAGGGATGTAGAGCACTTTTTCATATAACCAGAAATGGTTTCAATTTCTTCATCTGAATATTATCTAGTCATATCCTTTGAGCATTTATCAATTGGAGAATTGCTTGAATTCCTGGAAATTTTAGCCATTCTATATATATTTTAGAAATGATGATTTTATGACCAAAGAAGAAGTAGAGATCATTACTGATCACAAAATAGAAAATTTTGATTATATCAAACTGAAAAGGTTTTGTACAAACAAAACTAATGCAGACAAGATTAGAAGGGAAGCAATAAACTGGGAAAATATTTTTTACAGTCAAAGGTTCTGATAAAAAATTCATTTCGAAAATATATAGAGAATTTACTATAATTTATAATAAATCAAGCCATTCTTCAATTGATAAATGGTCAAAGGATAGGAACAGACAATTTTCAGATGAAGAAATTGAAACTATTTCTAGCCATATGAAAAGATGCTCCAATTCATTCTGAGATACCACTACACACCTGTCAGACTGGCTAGAATAACAGGGAAAGATAATGTGGAATGTTGGAGGGGATGTGGGAAAACAGGGACATTAACACAGTGTTGATGGAATTGTGAATACATCAAACCATTCTGGAGAGCAATTTGGAACTATGCTCAAAAAGTTATCAAACTGTGCATACCCTTTGATCCAGCAGTATTACTACTGGGCTTATATCCCAAAGAGATCATAAAGAAGGGAAAGGGATCCGTATGTGCAAGAATGTTTGTGGCAGCCCTCTTTGTAATGGCCAGAAACTGGAAACTGAGTGGATGCTCATCAATTGGAGAATGGCTGAATAAATTGTGGTATATGAATGTTACAGAATGTTATTGTTCTGTAAGAAATGACCAGCAGGATGATTTCAGAAAGGCCTGGAGAGCCTTATACGAACTGATGCTGAGTGAAAGGAGCAGGGCCAGGAGATCCTTATATACTTCAACAACAATACCATATGATGACCAATTCTGATGGACCTGGCCATCTTCAGCAAAGAGATGAACCAAATCAGTTCCAATGGAGCAGTAATGAACTAAACCAGCTACTCCCAGTGAAAGAACACGGGGAGATGATTAAGAATCATAACATTGAATTCCCAATGCCTATATTTTTGCCTGCCTGCATTTTGGATTTCCTTCACGGACTAATTGTACAATATTTCAGAGTCCGATTCTTTTTGTACAGCAAAATAACCATTTGGCCATGTATATTTATTGTGTATCTAATTTATACTCTAATATATTTAACATCTATTGGTCATCCTGCCATCAAGGGGAGGGGGCGGGGGGAAGGAGGGGAAAATTGGAACAAAAAGTTTGGCAATTGTCAATGTTGTAAAATTACCCATACATATAACTTGTAAATAAAAAAAAAAATGAGGCCTTTATCAGAATGCTTAAATGTAAAAAAGTTTTCCCAGTTTCTTTCCTTCTATTCTTGTCTGTATTGGTTTTGTTTGTACAAAATACTTTTTAACTTAATATAATCAAAATTATCTATTTTCTTTTCAATAATGAACTGAAGTTATTTGGTCACAAATTTCTTTATTCTCCAGAGATTTGAGAGGTAGACTCTCATTTCTTCTTCTAATTTACATATAATATCATTCTTTATGTCTAAATCATGAACCCATTTCAACCTTATCTTGGTTGTGTGGTGTTGGTGTGGGTCAATGCCTAGTTTCTTCCATACTAGTTTCTTATTTTCCCAGCAGTTTTTGTCAGATAGTGAGTTCTTATCCCAAAAGCTGGAGTCTTTGGGTCTGTCAAACTCTACATTACTATAGTCATTGACTATATTGTCCTGGGAACCTAAGCTATTCCATTGATTCTATTTCTTAGCCAGTACCAAGTGGTTTTAATGACTGCTGCTTTATAATATAGTTTTAAGTCTGGCACAGTTAATCCACTTTAACTGGCATTTTTTTTTCATTAATTCCCTTGAAATTCTTGAAATTTTGTTCTTCCAGATGAACTTTGTTATTGCTTTTTCTAGATCTATAAAATAATTTCTTGGGAATTTAATTGGTATGACAATAAATAAGTAGATTAATTTAGGTAGTATGTCATTTTTATTGTATTTGCTCTTTAGCACTTGATATTTTTCCAACTGATTAGATCTGACTTTATTTGTGTGGAAAGTGTTTTGTAGATGTGTTCATATAGTTCCTGACTTTTCCTTAATAGATAGATTCCCAAATATTTTATATTATTGACAGTTAATTAAATGGAATTTCTCTTGTATAATTTGCTATTTGACTTTGGTGGTAATAAATAAAAATGCTGATGATTTATGTACATTTATTTTGTATACTAGAAGTTTGCTAAACTTGTAAATTTCTCTAGTAGTTTTTTAGTAAATTCTCTAGGATCCTCTAATTATACCATCATATCATCTGCAAAGTGATCTGATAAGTTATTTCCTCATTACTTACTCTAATTCTTTTAATCTCTTTTTCTTCTCATTGCCCAAACTAAGAGTTTTAATACAATACTGATTAGTGATGATGATAAAGGACAACTTTGTTTCACCCTTGATCTTATTGGGAATGGTTCTATTTGGTCCCCACTACATATAATGCTTGCGTTGATTTAAATAGATGCTACTGCTCATTTTTAAGGAAAACTCCATTTATTCCTATACTGTCGAATGTTCTTAATATGAATAGATGTTGCATTTTGTGAAATGCTTTTTCTGCATCTATTGAGATAATCATATGATTTTTGTTAGTTTTGCTATTTTTATAGTCAATTATGCTAATAGTTTTCCTGATATTGAACCAGCCCTACATTACTTGTATAAATCCTACTTGGTCATGGTATATTATACTGGAGATTACAGAAAGTTGTCTTCATTATAATACATCATGACCAAGTAGGAATTATTGGATTAGGTATCAATATCATATCTGTATCATTAAAGGAATTTGGTAGGACTCCTTCTTTTCCCATAATTTCAAATAGTTTGCATAGTATTTGAAATTAATTATTCTTTAAATGTTTGGTAGAATTCCCATGTAAATCCTTCTGGCTCTGGAGATTTTTTTCTTAGATAATTGATTGTTGTATTTCTTTTTATAAAATGAGAATATTTATGTAACTTATTTCCTCTTCTTTTAAACAGGACAATCTATATTTTTTTAGGTATTCCTCGATTTTCAGGTAGATTATCAAATTATTAACATATAGGTGGGCAAAATAACTCCTAATTATTGTACTAATTTCCTTTTCATTGGTGGAAAGTTCTCTTTTTATTTTCTTTCCTTTTTTTTTTCTTTACTTGTTGTAATCAAATTAACTAAAGGTTAATCTATTTGTTGCTTTTTTCATAAAACTAATTCTTAGTTTTATTTATTAATTCATATTTTTCTTACTTTCAATTTCATTAATCTCTCCTTTTATTATCAGAATGTGAAATTTGTTATTTAAATGTGGGGGTTAATTTGTTCTTCTTGCTTGCTTTTTTAGTTACAAGCTCAATTCATTTATCTTCTCTTTCTCTATTTTATACAATTAAGAATCTAGATATATAAAATTTCCTCTTTAAGCACTTTGACTACATCCCACAAATTATGGTATGTTGCCGCATTATTATCATTCTCTTGAATGAAATTATTAATTGTGTGTATGATTTATTGTTTTACCCACTCTTTCTTTAAAATTAGATTATTTACTTTTTAATTAATTTTTGGCCTCTTTCCCCCTGATTTGTTATTGCATGTAATTTTTATTGAATCATGATCAGAAAAAATGCATTTACTATTTCTGTCCTATATTTGATTTTGACGTTTTTGTGCCCTAATACATGGTCAATTTTGTAGAGGTTCCATGAACCACTGAGAAAAAACTATATTCTTTTCTGTCTCCATTCAATTTTCTCCAAAGCCTATCATTCCTAACTTTTCTAGGATTCTATTTATCTCCTTAGCTTCTTTCTTATTTATTTTGTGGTTCAATTTATCTAGTTCAGAGAGAGCAAGTTTGACATCCACTACTAGTATAGTTTTGCTGTCTAATTCTCCTTTCAGCTCTCTTAACTCCTCCTCTAAGAGTATGAATGCTATGTCATGTGGTGCATATATGTTTAGTATTGATACTGTCATTATCTATGGTACTTTTGCATAGATGTAATTTACTTCCTTATGTTTTTTAATTAGTTTTATTTTTGTTTTTGCTTGATCTGAGATCAGGATTGCTACCCTTGCTTTTTTAACCCAAATTTAAGCATACAGATTCTGCTCCAGCCTTTTACCTGGATTTTAATTGTCTCACTGTTTTAAATGAGCTTCTTTTAACCAACAAATTATAAGATTCTGGCTTTTAATTCAGTGTGCTATCTGGTTCCATTTTATGGGAAGAGGATTCATCCCATTCACATTCATAGATAAAATTACTGACTCTGAAGTCCCTCCTATGTTCTTTACCCCTATTTATACTTTTCTCTTCCATTTCCCCATTCCCTACCTCTTTACTATTTTGTCACTGATATCCTCCTTCCTCAAACAGCCCTACCATTTTGCAGCCCCTTCTACTTTCTTATACATTTCCCTATTGGGGTCCTCAGCTAGTGCAGATCTGCTGACACCAGCAATCATAGTCTCCTCTGCCACCTTCAGAGTCCTCTGTCTCCGGATATGGCAGAGCAGTTCTGACACCCCTTATTCAATTAAAGAAGCTTTATTGCTTGATTATATCATCTTGTCTCTACTTCTGCATCCTTGCTTCCCTGTTTCCCTGCTTCCTCTCTCTTCCTCTGCTGTCCTGAACTGATACTCCTCTCATCTCCTTTCCCAACATGCCACAACAACAAGTATGTGTTCAGTTTGTGTATCCAGGAGCCCAACTCCTAGGATGGTGGAGGTGATCTTGATTTGGTGCATGCTCGATGCCTGTCCTGGCCTGTCTATAGGTTGTGTAACCCGGACCTTTAACCAATGAGGTAGAACTCACACCCGAAGCCTCAACATCCATTCCCAAGAGTGGGCTGACTGAGATCCAACCAGCCAAAGACCACAAGGGTCAAGTTTGAACAAGACCTGTCTTTGCACAGATTTGTTGCCTATGCAGATAGGGCATTGTGTGCAAGGAACATGATGAAGGGTCTCAAGATTAATGAAGACTCTTGTTATTCTGTTCCCTAGCATTCTTGTTGTGAGGTTCCCTAGCATTTCACTTCTACTTCTCTTTTCCTTTCTATTAGCTTTCCTCTTCCCTTCCCAATGCCCCTCCTACATCCCTATAGGGTAAGACAAGCTTCTCTGTGAAGCTTAATGTGTCTAATATTCTGTCTTTCTGCCAAATCTGATGGAAGTAAATTCACACAATGTTTATCCCCTCCCCTTTCCTCAATTGCAATAGGTCTTTTTTGCCTCCTCATGAGATGTAACTTACCCCATTTTCACTCCACTTTTCTCTTCTTCCAGTAGGATCACTATTTTGTCTATATATTTTTTTATATCACAATAAAATCAAATTATACCTGTACCTTCTAAGTATATCCATAATAGAGATACAGATCTCGAGTTAAAAATATCATCTTCCTATTAGAGATATGCTTTTTTTAACTTTTAAAGGAGTGATGTTATTTTTTTTTTCTTTTTTTAACATGTTTATACTTCTCTTGAGTGCTGTATTTGAAGATACAATTTCTTATTCAACTCTGGTCTTTTCATCAGAAATAGGTAAAATTCATCTGTTTCCTTGAATCCATCTTTTTTTAATTTTTAAATTTATTTTTTTTAATTTATTATAACTTTTTATTGACAGAACCCATGTCAGTTTTTTTCAACTTTCCCTTGTCAGTTCATTTTCTCCCTCTCTCTCCCCTCCTCCCTAGATGGCAACGTTATATGTTAAATATGTCGCAGTATATCCTAGATACAATATATGTGTGCAGAACCAAACAGTTCTCTTGTTGCACAGGGAGAATTGGAGTCAGAAGGTAAAAATAACCCGGGAAGAAAAACACAAATGCACATAGTTTACATTCATTTCCCAGTGTTCTTTCTTTGGGTGTAGCTGCTTCTTTCCATCATTGATCAATTGAAACTTAGTTAGGTCTCTTTGTCAAAGAAATCCACTTCCATCAGAATACATCTTCATACAGTATCATGGTTGAAGTATGTAATGATGTCCTGGTTCTGCTCATTTCACTTGGCATCAGTTCATGTAAGTCTCTCCAATTCTCTCTGTATTCATCCTGCTGGTCATTTCTTACAGAACAATAATATTCCATAACATTCATATACCACAATTTACCCAACCATTCTCCAATTGATAGGCATCCATTCATTTTCCAGTTTCTAGCCACTACAAACAGGGCTGCCACAAACATTTTGGCACATACAGGTCCCTTTCCCTTCCTTAGTATCTCTTTGGGCTATAAGCCCAGTAGTACATGCTGGTCAAAGGGTATGCACATTTGATAACTTTTTGGCTTTCAGATTGCTCTCAGAATTTGGATTCGTTCCAAACTAAACAATGCATCAGTAAGTTTCCCCATCCTCAACATTCAATTTATTTTTTCCTGTCATCTTTAAATCCAGGTTTTGTGGTATCTTAAATTGTCTTAATTTGCATTTCTCGTTAATAGTGATTTGGAACACTTTCAATGAATGGTAATAGTTTCAATTTCGTCATCTAAAATTTTGTCTTTCTAACCGACCATTTATCAATTGGAGAATGGCTTGATTTCTTATAAATTAGAGTCAATTCTCTACATATTTTGGAAATGAGGCCTTTATCAGTACCTTTAACTGTGAAGCTGTTTTCCCAGTTTGTTGCTCCCCTTCTAAACTTGTTTGCATTAGTTTTGTTTGTACAGAAGCTTTTTAATTTGATGTAATCAAAATTTTCTACTTTGTGATCAATAATGGTTTCTAGTTCATCTTTGGTCACAAATTTCTTCCTCCTCCACAGGTCTGAGAGATAAACTATCCTATGTTCCTCTAATTTATTTATAATCTCATTCTTTATGTCTAAATCTGGACCCATTTTGATCTTATCTTGGTATCTGTTAATTGGGTCCATGCCAATTCTATACTAGTTTCCAGTTATGCCAGCAGTTTTTGTCAAATATTGAATTCTTATCCCAAAAGTTAGGATGTTTGGGTTTGTCAAACACTAGATTTCTATAGTTGACTGTTCTGTCTTGTGAACCTAACCTGTTCCACTGATCAACTAATCTATTTCTTAGCCAATACCAAATGGTTTTGGTGACTGCTGCTTTATAATATAGTTTTAGATCAGGTACAGCTATGCCACTTTCATTTGATTTTTTTTTTCATTAATTCTTTTGGGATTCTCGACCTTTTATTATTCCATATGAATCTTGTTATTTTTTCTAGATCATTAAAATATTTTCTTGGAAGTCTGATTGGCATAGCACTAAATAAATATATTAGTTTAGGGAGTAATTTCATCTTTATTATATTCGCTCAGCCTATCCAAGAGCACTTAATATTTTTCCAATTATTTAAGTCTGACTTTATTTGTGTGGAAAGTTTTTTGTAATTTTGCTCATATAATTCCTGACTTTTCTTCGGTAGATAGATTCCCACATATTTTGTGCTGTTCTAAATTATTTTGAATGGAATTTCTCTTTGTATCTCTTGCTGTTGGATTTTGTTGGTGCTGTATAAGAATGCTTAGGATTTATGGGGATTTATTTTATATCCTGCAACTTTGCTAACGTTATGAATTATTTCTAATAGCTTTTTAGTGGAATCTCTGGGGTTCTCTAAGTATACCATCATATCATCTGCAAAGAGTGATAGTTTGGTTTTCTCATTGTAGATTTTGTTTTCCAACTTTCTGCTTTTCATCTTTGAGTACAATATTTTTAATTTAACATAATCAAAATTGTCTATTTTATATCTCATATTCCTTTTTATTTTCAATTTTTCATAAATTGCTTACTTTTATAGATCTAACAGATAAACCATTACTTGCTCTCATTATTGCTTTGAGTCTCATGCTTTATATTTAAATTATACATACCTTGATTCACAAAATAAGTATTAAAAGGCAAAAAGATATGGACTTTCAACTTCTCATCATCTGATCTTATTTGTGTTATGTCAGTGGTGTTTTCTGGCTATTGTGTCTATATTTCTAGTCTCTCTGGGGAATTCCTCAATGATGATTTAGGTCTAGAGTTCAGTCTATTGGAGCTCTTCTCCTTTAATGTTGGAAAGATCCCTCATTATTGGCTTGGGGCTTAGTTCAATTTTAGTCATCACTATAATTTTGACTTTGTCAGAACTCTGATCATTGATTCCAAGATCCTGTTTTATACATATTCTTTCTCAGTTCCTTTCACTATTGTTTTATAATCTTGGTCTGGAAAGATGACTTATTTTAGATGCTTTTTAATTTCTCAAAAACAATTAACTTCATTATTCCTTTTGTAGAATTGTTGGAATAATAGTGGAGGAGAATTGTCCTTTACTGATTCTTCTTATTATGCAAACTTGGCTCATTCTGTGTATTTATTTTTTCATGCAAATTATAATAGCTGCATTTTGATAAAATTTCAGCATTATCCATTATTATCTGTATTGTTATAATTCCTATAAGCTAAAAAGAATGTAAGTAGAAATTATAGAAGTGATTTATGATATCTCTATATTTTTTAAATAATATCATAACAAATTGGGTTTCTCATCCCAGATTACATACTGATTGAATGTCACTGTATACATTAAAATGACCACCTCTAATACTTTACAGAGAAGCTTTTTTAATGGACTGACCAATTCTTTAGAGCAAACTCTTAGAGTCATAGGGCAAAAGGATAAATGCACTGAACTTAATGTCAGAAGACTGAACAATTTCCAGAGCTACAAGTATGGATAATTCATCTAATGTCTTAAACATGCTGATTCTCAGTTTTTACATCCATTCTTTAGGGCAATTAATAGTTACAATGTCATGCACAAATTATTTTCAGGAGTAAGTTGTCTTATGCATTTCTAAAGTTTTATATGATGCCCTTACAAATTTATGGAGATTTACTAATCTAGTATGTTCTTCCAATTTTTTTAGCCAGTTAACATTTGTCTAATATCTTCTAAATAAGGATTAACACCCCAATATCATTTGGACTTGTGGAATCATCTCTTAAATATCCATTAGTTTTAACAAATGGGCTTTTACTGAGAAAGAATAGCAAGGAAAGAAGAATAAAGACATCATTCCCCTTCATGTATCTTTTCATTCCCATTTCATAAATGTGTTACATATTTTCCCTTTACACCATTTTTGCAAAGAGATAAATGTGGGATCAGATTTAATATGCTTGTTATAAACCTTTCCTTTTACCAAGTTCACTTATAGTTACAAAGCATTGATGCATGAGTTATTAACTTCCATATAGGATAAGGTATCAGCTAATGAGTCAATTCATTTTTAGGTTACCCAATTCTGATAGCTGCTCCGGGTTGTCTATTGTACTTATAGCAGATTGTGATGGATAACGATTGGAAGACCTTGGTAACTGCTCTGAATTTTTGAAGTTCATAAACAAGCACTCAATCATTTAATATCAAAGAAGAACTTATACAAAGATAAAGGATAAAAATACCATTCCTCATGGCTACATTGCAACCAATAGGGACATAGAAGACTTTTTAAACCAGCAGCTTACAGCAGATTTTTTTCCCCCCTTAATCATTACCAGAGGAGACAGAGGTTACATTCTCTCATTAAAGCATTTTGTATGCACTCAGCTTTAGAGCAGCAGAAAATTCAAATATGATTTATCATTATTATATTGTCAATAAACTGACACAAAAGTTAGAAAACTTACACATGCTTTGAAATAGGGAAGGATTCCTCAAGTACACATTTTCACAATTTACTGAAGCAGATTCACCAAGTCTCCATGTTTTCTGCCAAAAGTTAAGAGACTGTATGCGATCACAATGACTGGGACACTCTTGATCAGTACTGTACTATGTTATTATAAAAATGAGAACTATTATTTTTTGGCAAATTATATAACATTGTAATGAATGGAAAATCTTTCATAAATTGATGCCAATTTCTAATTTCTTCAATATTCAATATTTTTCAGAGAAGTTGGTGAGTTTTGATAAGATATGCATCTACATAGCAAACCTCTGAATCCCAACACATTTTCTTTTTTTCCCCTTTTTATTCAATATTTTATTTTTTCCAAGTTATATGTAAAACAGTTTTAAACATTTGTTTTTGAAATGTTGAGTTCCACATTCTCTCCTTTCCTGTGTGCTCCCAAATGAGAAGTCACAACATTCCTATTACTTTATATACAGTACATTTCACTTTACATGAGCACATAGATTACTTTCCAGTTTTTTTTCTAAGAACAATCTTCTCATTATTCCTAAAAGAATGATAATATTTCCTCATAATTGCACACACTACAAATTATTCTCATTTCCCAATTGATATGCATCCCCTCAATTTCAAACTTTTTGCACTGAAAAAAGAGCTGCTATAAAAAAAGCTAAATCTATCTCTGTCTATATCTATGTAGACAGATATTTACAGATAGGTAATTTAGTTTTTTAAAAAATTCTTTTGGAATGCATTTATAGTACTGGTATTGCTATGTGAAATGGTGTGCATGGTTTATAGCCCTTTGGGCATAGTTCAAAACTGATCTACAAATGATTGAATCAGTTCACAATTCCACCAATAATTCTCTCAACATTTGTTATTTTCCCTTGCTGACCCATTAACCCATCTAATGGATGAAAGTTAGGACCTCAGAATGATTTAATTTGCAATTCTTTATTCAACAGTGAGTTAAAGAATGTTTATATAGTCATAAATAGCTTTATTAATTTATTCAAAAACTGTTTATAAGTTTGGTTCATTTATCAATTAGGTAAGGTCTCTTAAATAAATTTGGCTCAGTTCCCTATATATTTGAGAAATGAAAACTCCATTAGATAAAGTTGCTTCAAAATTAATTTCACTCTTATTATTGCTAATGGTATTTCATTCCTATTAATTCTATTCTCTCTCTTTTTTTACTCAGTCCTTCCTCAAAAAATGTTTTGCTTTTAACTAGCCTCTCCACAATATTTCCATTTTTTTATTATTGCTCCCCTTCCCTTATCCCTTTCCCCTCCTACTTTTCTACAGAATATAGAAATCTTTCTATACTCATAATTAATGCATATATTATTTATATGATGATATTGATATGATTTCTATACTCATAATGAGTGCATATATTATTATAGCCAATTTTGATGAGAGGAAAATTTAAACAATTTAAGCCATTTCTTTTGGATAACAGTTTCACCAAAAAACTTCTCTCTCCTTATAGAAAAGTGGGAGGAGAAAGAGGAAAGGGAAGGGGTAGGCTAGAAAGAAGGGAAAACAGAAGATTTTTGCATCAATATTCACTAGGGAAATTGGTCTATAATTATCTTTCATTGTTTTTGCCCTACCTTGTTTATGTATCGGGACCATATCTGCTCCATAAAAAGAATTTGCTAGGATTCATTCTTTTCCTATAATTTCAAATACTGCACAGAGTACTGGAATTAATTGTTCTTTGAATGTTTGATAGAATTCACATGTAAATCCATCTTACCCTGGAGATTTTTTCTTTGGGAGTTGATTAATAGCTTGTTCTATTTCTTTTTCTAAAATGGGCCACTTAAGTAATGCATTTTCTCTTCTGTTAATCTAAGCAATCTAAATTTTAGAAGTATTCCTCCATTTCACTAAGATGATCAAATTTATTGACATATAATTGGGCAAAATAACTTAATTATTGCTCATTTCTTTTCCATTGGTGGAAAGCTCTCCCCTTTCATTTTTGAGGCAATTTGATTTTCTTCTTTTCTTTTTCTAATTAAACTTACTAAAAATTTATCTATTTTGTTGTTTTTTTTCTTAAAACTAACTCAGTTTTATTTATTATTTCAATAGTTTTCTTACTTTCAGTTTTATTAATCTCCCCTTTTATTCTCAGAATTTGAAATTTGGTATTTAATTTATGGCTTTTAATTTGTTCTTTTTCTAGATTTTAGTTGTAAGCCCAATTCATTGATTTTCTCTTTCTCTATTTTATGCAAGTAAGCATCCAGAGATATACTTTTTTTCCTAAAAAAAATTTTTGGCTGCATCTGATAAATTTTATTATGTTGTCTCATTATTGTAATTCTCCTGAATAAAGTCATTGATTGTGTCTATGATTTGTTGTCTCACCCATTCATTCTTTAGGATCAGATAATTTACTTTTCAATTAGGTTTTTCCTCTATTTTCCCCTGGCCTTTTATTGCATGTGATTTTTATTGCATCATGATCAGAGGAAAAATAATTTTTTTTTACTAGATCACTTTTTGACTTTGTTTGATCTGACATCAGGATCACTATCCTCTCTTTATTTTTTTTATTTCATTTGAGGCATAATAGATTCTGCTCCAGAATTTTATTTTTATTCTAAATGTATCACTCTTTTTTAAATGTGTTTCTTGTAAACAACAAATAGTAGTATTCTGGCTTTTAATCCAGTCTGCTATTCACTTCCATTTTATGTGAGAATTCATCCTATTTACATTCACAATTAAAATAACTAATTCTGTATTTCCTGTTATCTTTTTTACCCCAAGTTATGCTTTTCTCTTTCCTTTCTCCCTTCCTTCCTCCTCAGTATTTTGCTTCTTACCACCACCCCCTCAAACAGCTCTCCTCCTTTAAAGCCCCTCACCCTTTCTTATGCTTTTCCCCTACTACTTTTTCTCCTTCTATAAGATGCCCTCTTTCATTTTCTTTCCCCTTTCCCCTCCCACTTCATTAACTTTTGTCAAATTTCTCTGTGAAACCAAATAAGTCTTATATTCTCTCTTTGACCAAAATCTGATGATGGTAAGATTCACACAATGTTCATCCCCTGCCCTTCTTTCTCTTCATTATAATTGACCTTCTTTGCCTTTTCATGTGATATAATTTCCCTCACTTTACTTCCATTTTCTTACTTTTTCTGTACAATCCCCTTTCTACCTCTAGTTTACTTTTCATATTATCACAATAAAATCAAATTATTCTTGCACTCTCTAAGTATACACATAACAGACATAGTTCTCAAGAGTTCTCTCCCCTTTTTCTTTTTATGCTTCTCTTGAATTATATTTTTGGAGATCAAATTTTTTGTTCAATGCTGGTCTTTTCATCAGAAATAAATTCAATTCACCTGTGTTATTGAATGTCCATCTTCTTCTCTAAAATATAATTTTTAAATTTAGCTGGATAGTTAATTATTGGCTGAAACCCAAGTTCCTTTGCCTTTTGGAATATCAGATTCCAGGCCCTTCAGTTCCTTAAAGTGTAAGCTGCTAAGTAATCAGGTAATCTTCATTGTGGTTCTTTGATGTTTGAATTGTTTCTTTCTGGCTGCTTGCAATATATTTTGCTTGATATAAGAAATTTTGTTATGATATTCCTTGGAGTTTTCATTTTGGAGTCTCTTTTAGGAGGTGATCAGTGAATTCTTTCAATGGCTACTTTACCTTCTGGTTCTGGGGCATTAAAACAGTTTTCCTTAATGATTTCCTGAAAGATGATGTCTAGGGTCCTTTTTATTCCATCACAGTTTTTAGGAAGTCCAATAAAGATTGTCTCTCCTAGATCTATTTTCCAAGTCAGTTGTTTTGCCAATACAATATTTCACATTTTATTCTATTTCTTTTCATTTTTTTTGGTTGGGTTTGACTGAATCTTGAAGTCTTATTGAGTCATTCACTTCCATTTATTCAATTTTAATTTTACTGAATTATTTTCTTCAGTTACCCTTTTTGTATCTGGGGAATTGAAGTTTTATATGAATTGTTTTGTTCATTGTATTTTTTTTTTCATTTCACAAATTCTCTTTTATAAGGAATTGGTTTCTTTTTAATATCTCTTTTGTGATGAATTATATGCTTTTCTTATTTAGTCAGATCTATTTTGTAGGGAGTTATATGCTTTTCCCATTTCATCATATCTAATTTTTAAGGAGTTTTCTTCAGATAACTTCTGTTTTTTTTTCCTTTTCTATACCCTTATGCTAAGATTTCATTTCTTTTCCCTATTTTTATTATGACTCTTTTAAGACCCTTTTTGAAATCTTTTGAAAAATGAAAATTTTGTTAAATGGGGGCCAGCTCATGTCATCCTTTGGGACTTCATAAGGAGTTGATTTGCCTTTAGGAACCTCCAGGTTTGAGGTCTGTTCTCTCTCTCAATAAAAGCTGACTATGGTTGGAGTTCTGTTTGCTTTTTTGCTCATTTTTTAGGGATTCAGGTCTGCTCTTAAGGCAAATGGAGTGGCAGCTGCTTTAATGTGCTCTGACACAGTTTTGCTGGCTGACTTTTGGTGCTGGGAAATCGTGGCCAGGTCCTGCATTTTTCTGGGGTTTATAGCTTACAATTTGCCTTTTGTATTTCTTTTAGGTGCCTTTCAGCAAATCTACAAACCTACTTGCAACCAGGACAGAGTAGCCTAAGAGCCTCATGGTAAATTCCCTGGTATGCAGAAGCAGCACTCTGACTTCCTGCCCCAGCTCCTTGTCCAAGGCTCCCTACAGTGTAGTCTGGGCCCCAGAGACTGTCCACTTACCCCAGTTGAAACAGATGTGTTCTGAAAAATCTCCCAAAGTATCTACTTCTGGACATGTATTATATTCCAAATATTTGTGAGTTCTCTCACTCCAAAACCAATTCAGAGGCTTAATCTGTTTTTAGTTTGAAGGAAGGTTGGAGGAGATCAGATAGAGATGTGTCTACTCTCCACCACCTTGGCTCTGCCCCCAAGGTCAAGAGTTTCAAATGAAATAATTGAAAAAATGCAAATGAAGGTGACATAGCTGTAACAAACCAAAAATTATATTATAAAGCAACAGTCATCAAAACCATTTTGTATAGGCTACAAAACAGAGTAATCAATTAGTGTTTCAGGTTAGATTCACAAGACAAAATAGTCAATGATTGTAGAAATCTATTGTTTGATTAAACCAAAGATCCCAGCTTCTGAGATAAGAACTCACTATTTGATAAAAATTACTGGCAAAAATGAAAATTAGCATGGCAGAAATTAGAATCTTACACCCTCTACCAAGATAATGCCAAAATGGATTCATGATTTAGAAATAAGAAATGATACTATAAGCAAATTAGAAGAACAAAGGGTAGTCTACCTCCGATAAATGTGGAGAAAAGAAATAATTTGTGGCCAAAGAAGTTCTAAAGTCCATTATGTAATGAAAAATGTATAATTTTTATTATATTTAATTTAAAAGGTTTTGTGCAAATAAAATCAATGCAGACAAGTTTAGAAAGAAAGCAATAGACTGGGATTTTTTTTTTATGTTCAAAGGTTCTAATAAAGACCTCATTTCTAAAATATATTGATAATTGACTCAAATTTATAAAAATACACAGCATTCTCCAGCTGACAAATGGTCAAAGAATATGAACAGACAATTTTCAGTGAAGAAATTAAAACTTTTCTAGTTATCCAAATAATCATCGATCAGAAAAATGCACATTTAGAAAACTCTGAGTTACCAAATCTAGCTAAGATGACTAGAAAAGACAATGACAAATGTTGTAGGGGATGTGGAAAAACTGGGACATTAATACATTGTTGGTGAACAACACCTTCTAGAGAGCAATTTGGAACTATGCCCAAAGGGCTATCAATTGTGCATACCCTTTGATCCAGCAGTGTCTCTATTGAGCTTGTATCCCAAAGAGATTGTAAAAATGGAGAGG
The DNA here is from genome assembly GCF_902635505.1 of Sarcophilus harrisii. Classification (NCBI taxonomy): domain Eukaryota; kingdom Metazoa; phylum Chordata; class Mammalia; order Dasyuromorphia; family Dasyuridae; genus Sarcophilus; species Sarcophilus harrisii. The sequence continues at coordinate 420,590,007 of NC_045426.1, forward strand.
GTCTGATATGTGCAAAAATGTTTGCATCAGTCTTTTTTGTTGTGGTAAGAAACTGGAATCTTAGTGGATGCCTACTAGTGGGAGAATAGCTGAATAAGTTATAGTACATGAATGTTGCAGAATATTATTGCTTATAAGGAATAATCAGCAGGACAATTTCAGTGAGGCCTGGAGAGACTTACATGAACTAATACTATGTATAGTAAGTAGAAGAGAATATTATACACAGCAACAGTAAAATTATATGATTATTTATTCTGATCAACATTGTTTTTTTCAACTGTGAGGTGATTCAGGATAGTTCCAAAGATCTCATGATGTATTCATCTGCATGTAGAGAGAGGACCATGGTGACTGAGTGTGGAACACAACATACTATTTTCATTTTTTTATTGTTGTTTGCTCGCATTTTGTTTTCTTTCTCATTTTTTTCTTTTTGATTTGATTTTTCTTGTGCATCATTATGATTGAGGAAATATGGATAGAAGAATTGCACGTGTTTGCTATATATTGGTTTATTTGCCATCTAGGGTAGGGAAAAATTTTGGAACATAGAGTATTGCCTGTGTTAATGTTGAAAATTGTCTGTACACATGTTTTGAAAATAAAAGGATTTAAAATAAACAATAAAACATATATTGGATTACCTTCTGTCTAGAAGAGGATGTAGGGAGAAGAGATGGAGAAAAAAAATTTGGAACAGAAGATTGTACAAAGGTGAATGTTAAAAACTATGCATGTGTTTTGAAAATTATATATATATATATATATATATATATATATATATATTTTAAATAAAACATTACATGAACCACAAAAAAGTTAGCAGAAACAACTCTGAGGTATCTCCTCAAAACTCTCAAATTGGTTAAGATGACAGGAAAAGATAATGATGAATGTTGGAAGGGATATAGGGAAACTGGTAAATTAATGCATTTTTTGGCAAAATTGTGAACAATTCAACCATTCTGGAAAACAATTTGGAACTATGCCCAATGGTGCATAAAACTATGTGTACCCTTTGACCCAGCAATGCCATTACTAGATCTGTATCCCAAGGAATTTTTAAATGAGGGAATTGGCCCACATGTGCACAAATGTTTGTAGCAGTTGTTTTTGTGATAGCAAAGAATTGAAAAATGAATAGATCTCCATCAGCTAGGAAATGGCTGAACAAGTTGTGATATATGAAGATAATGGAATAATATTGTTATTTAAAAATGATGAATAAGTTGTTTTTTAAAAGGTCTGGAAAGATTTATATGAACTGATGCTGTGTAAAACAAGCAGAAACAGGAATCCATTGTACACAATAACAGCAAGAATGTATAATGATCAACTATGAAAGACTTGGTTCTTCTCAGTGGTTCAGTGATCCAAAGCAATCCCAATAGACTTTGGACAGAAAATTCCAAAAAAAAAAAACTAAAAAAAACTAAGGAGACTAAATATTTTTATCCATGAATCATATTGATTTCTTTCAACCTATTTCCATACATTTCCACTTATCTATAATTTTCAAAATTCTTTCCCTCAAAAAATTCTTACCCTATCTACTATACCCTTTCTATATAACCTAAGTTAAAATTAAAAAGTACTTGAGAACTGGTATTTTGTTCCCCTTTTTATTTCTATATTATTTCTATCCTTCACAGAGATTGTCCTAAAATTTTATTTAACAAAGGAAGTATTTAAATAACTTTTATGACACTGAAGTAAGTATGATGTTGATAAATCTTCATTTTTTAACTTGTATATTCTAAGAAGGAGAGACAGAATTTCAATATGCAATATAATTATTTTTCTGTCACTCTGACATAATTTTATTTGTAAGAAGCTTTTTTAGAATTATGATTTTTCAGAGTTGTTAGAATGTTCTTTCTGAGACCTGAGCCTAAGCTTTAGCATCATAAGGAAAACTGGGCTTCTACCTTTAGAATTTTTTATTTGATATATAGATAGATAGATATAGATACAAATATATCTATATCTATCTATATATATATATTCAATAGCTCACTTCTATATAACTACAAAGAAGAGATTTTACTTCCATAACAAATGTAAAAAATAAATAGTATGACTAAAGCAATTTACCCCACTGCTACAGCAGAACCCTCTTCTTTTTGGCACAGTCTCTTCTGGGCCTATAGCCTAGATTGTGTAATATTCCATCATTTTGATGTAGTTCAACTCCTAATTTCCAAAACTAATTTTCACTTTCATCTATACATAGATGTCTTCTCTTCTACCAAGGAAAAACCTCTGCAAGGCTGCCTTCATGAAGTATGTTTGTTCCATAATGGTTGCAAGGTCTCTTCATCATGGAGAAACCTGCTAATTTGACTGATTCAGGAGAAAGACAAATACACATTCCTCAAGTGTGCTTCATTAAAAACTTAGTGTAGTTGTCCATTGACTCTATGTGAATGTTCTACTTATAGAGACAAAAAAGAAGAAAAGAAGAAAGAAAGGAAAGGACTAAGGAAAGAAGAATGAAAGAAGGAAGGAGGGAAGGAAGGAAAGAAGGAAGGAAGGAAGGAAGGAAGGAAGGAAGGAAGGAAGGAAGGAAGGAAGGAAGGAAGGAAGGAAGGAAAAGAAAATAAAAGAATTCATCTACTCAAGTGTTTTGTAATTGTATTCAAATAGTTCTTGGGTTTTTCTTAGTATGTAGACCCCTAAGTATATTATTTTGTCTACAGTAATTTTAAATGGAATTTCTCTATCTCTTGCTGATGGCTTTATCAATAATATATAGGCAACATATCAAAATTTGTGGGATACAGCCAAAGTGGCTATAAGGGGAAATTTTATATTTCTAGATGCTTACATGCATAAAATAGAGAAAGAGAAGATCAATAAATTAGGCTTACAATTAAAAAAGCTAGAAAAAGAACAAATCAAAAACCCTAGATTAAGTACCAAATTTGGAATTCTGAAAATAGAAGGGGAGATTAATAAAAGTAAAAATAAGAAAACTATTAAATTTATAAATAAAACTGAATTGGTTTTGTGAAAAAAGCTAACAAAATAGAAAAATCCTTAGTTAACTTGATTAGAAAAAGGAAAGAAGAAAATCAAATTCTTAGCTTCAAAAATGAAAAGGGACAACTTTCCACAAATAAAGAGGAAATTAGAGCAATAATTAGGAGTTATTTTGCCCAGCTATATGCCAATAAATCTGATAATGTGAATGAAATGGAGGAATATGTACAAAAATATAGATTGCCCAGGTTAACAAAAGAGGAAATAAATTATTTACTTAGTCCCATTAAAAAAAGAAAAGAAAAATAAATAGAACAACCTATTAATCAACATTTTTAGAAAAAATTTCCAGAGCCATATGGATTTAGATGTGAATTCTACCAAAGATTCAAAGAACAATTAACTCCAATGCTATATAAACTATTTTTAAAAATAGGGAAAGAAGATGTCTTGCCAAATTCCTTCTATGACACAGATATCGTGCTGATAGCTAAACCATGCAAGGTGCAAACAGAGAAAGAAATTTTAGACCAATTTTGCTAATGAATATCGATGCAAAAATCTTAAATAAAATATTAGTAACAAGATTACAGAAAGGCATTCCAAGGTTAACATTCTATAACCAAGTAGGATTTATACCAGGAATGCAGGGTTGGTTGGCTCAATATTAGGAAAACTATCATCATAGTGAATTATATCAAGAATCAAACTAACAAAAATAATGTGAATATTTCAATAGATGCAGAAAAAAGGATTGATAAGATCCAACACCCATTCCTATTAAAAACACTAGAGCATATAGAAATAAATGGACTTTTCCTTAAAATGATCAGTATCATCTATTTAAAGCCATCAACAAGCATCATATGTAAGGGGGACAAACTAGAACCATGGACAATAAGATTGAAACAAGGCTGCCCACTATTACCATTACTATTCAATATTGTATTAGAAATGTTAGCTTTGGCAATAAGAAAAGAAAAAGAGACTAAAGGATTAGAGTAGGTCATGAGGAAACCAAATTATCACTCTTTGCAGATGATGGTATACTTAAACAACTCTAGAAAATCAACTAAAAAAACCATTAGAAATAATTCACAATTTTAACAAAATTGCAGGTTACAAAATAAAGCCACATAAATCATCAATTTTATTTTTTAATTTTTTAATTTTTATTATTAGAAAAACTCAGCAGCAAAAAATAGAAAAAGTAATTCCATTCAAAATAATTGACTATGGTATAAAATATTTGGTAATCTATCTGCCAAGGAAAAGTCAGAAACTACACAGACACATCTACAAAACACTTTCCACACATATAAAGTCAGACTTAATCAGTTGGAAAAATATCAAGTGTTCATGGGTAGGCTGAGCAAATATAAAAATGATAATACTAACTAAATTGATCTACTTATTTAATGTCATGCCAAACAAACTCCTAAGAAATTGTTTTACAGATATAGAAAAAAATAGTAACAAAGCTCATGTGGAAGAACAGAAGGTCAAGAATTTCAAGGGAATTAATTTAAAAAAAATGCTAAGGAAGGGGGCCTAGCTGTGCCGAAACTAAAACTGTATTATAAAGCAGTGGTCATCAAAACCATTTGGTGTTGGCTAAGGAATAGAGTAGTCGATCAGTAAAATAGGTTAGGATCACAGGACAAAATAGAAAATAACCATAGCAATCTAGTGTTTGACAAACCTAAAGACCCCAACTTTGGGGTATAAGAACACTGTATTTGACAAACAACTGCTTGGAAAATTAGAAAGTAGTATGGAAGAAATTAGGGCTTGACCAAATAGCAAGATAAGATCTAGAGGGGTTCACTATTTAGACATAAAGAGTGACATTATAAGCAAATTATAGGAACATAGGCTAGTTTACCTCTCAAATCTGTGGAGAAGGAAGGAATTTGTGTTCAAAGAACTGGAACTCATCTTTGAATACCAGATAGATAATTTTGATTATATGAAGTTAAAAAATTTTTTGTACAAACAAAACAAATGAAGACAAGAGCAGAAGGGCAGCAATAAATTGGGAAATCATTTTTACATTTAAGCATTCTGATAAAGGCCTCATTTCTAAAATATATAGAGAATTGACTCAAATTTATAAGAATCTAAACCCTTCTCCAATTGATAAATGGTCAAAAACTATTAACACACAATTTTCAGATGAAGAAGTTAAAACTAATTTTAATCACATGAGAAGGTACTCTAAATCACTATTGATCAGAGAAATGCAAATTAAGACAACTCTGAGATAACACTACATACCTCTCAGATTGGTTAAAATGACAGGAAAAGCTAATGACGAATGTTGGAGGGGATGTGGGAAAACTGGGATACTAATATTATCTTTTTTTGGTGGAACTGTGAATTAATCCAGCCATTTTCTGAAGAGCAATTTGGAACTATGTTCCAAAAGTTATCAAACGGTGCATAACCTTTTACTCAGCAGCGTTTCTATTGGGCCTGTATCCCAAGGAGATCCTAAAGGAAGGAAATGGACTCACATGTGAAAAAAATGTTTTTTAGCAGCCCTTTTCATAATGGCAAAAAAAAGTGGAAACTGAGTGGATGCCCATCAATTGGAGAATGGCTGAATATATTATAGTATATGAATGTTATGGAATATTGTTGTTCAATAAGAAGTGATCAGGAGGATGATTTTAGAGAGGCCTAAAGAAACTTACATGAACTGATACTAAGTGAAATGAGCAGAACAAGATCATTATACAAAATAACATAAATATTATATGACGATCAATTCTGATGAACAAAATTCTTTCCAACAATGATATGACTGATGCTAGTTCCAATGATCTTGTCATGAAGAGAGTCATCTACACCCAGAGAGAAGATTGTACGAATTGAATGTGAATCACAACACAACATTCTCATTCTTTTTATTGTTGTTCATTTGCATTTTTCTTACTCATTTATTTTATTTGATCTGATTTTTTTCTCGTACAGCAAAAGAATTGTATAAATATGTTTATACATATTGGATTTAACATATATTGAATTGCTTGCCATCTAGGGAATGAGGTGGGGAGGAAGAGAAAATCTGAAAAACAAGGCTTTGCATGGGCCAGTGTTGTCAAATTATCTATGCATATGTTTTGAAAATAAAAAGCTTTTTTAAAAGAATAAATAAAAATGTGAAAAAAAAACAAATAATGCTTGCTGCAGGTTTTAGATAAAATATTGCTTATAATTTTAAGGAAAATTCACTTTATCTCTATGTTCTCTTGTGTTTTTAACTGGAATTGATGCTGTATTTTGTGAAAAGCTTTTTCTGCATCTATAGAGATTAAACTATAATTTCTGTTGGTTTTGTTATTGATATGCTCTATTATGGTAATATTTTTCCTGATATAGAACCAGTCCTGCATTCCTGGTATAAATCTCACTTGATCATAGTGCATTATTCTGTTGATAAGTTGGTGTAATTTTTCTTAATATTTCATTTAAATTTTTGCATCAATATGCTTTATAGAGATGTTCTGTCATTTTCTTTTTCTGTTTTTTCTTCTTGGTTTAGGTATCAGTACCAAGTTTGTGTCATAGAAGGAATTTTGTAGCACTCCTGTTTTACTTTTTTTTTTCCAAATTCCAAATAGAATAGGAATTAATTTTTCTTTAAATGTTTGGTAGAATTCATTGGTGAATCCATCTGACCCTGGAGAATTTTTCTTAGAGAGTTCATTAATGCAATTTATTTTTCTAAAATGAACCTATTTAAGTAATATATTTCCTCTTTTGTTAATCTGGACAATTTATATTTTTGTAAATATTCATCCATTTCAGTTAAATTGTCAGATTTGCTGCCATACAGTTGGACAAATTACCTCCTAATTATTGCTTTAATTTCTTTACCATTGGTGGTAAATTCACTCTTTATTTTTGATGCTGGTGAATTGTTTCTTTTTTTTTCTTTCCTTTTTCTAATTAATCAAATTAACCAAATTTTAAATCTATTTTTCATAAAACCAAACCAAATCTTAGTTTTAGTTCAACAGTTTTCTTATTTTCAATTTTATTAATCCATCTGCTAAGTTTCAGAATTTCTAATTTGGTATGTGATTGGGGAGATTTTAATTTGTTTTATTTGTTCCTGCTTTTTTTTTAAATGTATATATCCAGGTCATTAATGTCCTCTTTTTCTACTTTTTTAATGTAGGTATTTAAAGACATAAAATTTCCCCTCTGAATGTTTTTGCTATAGGTTTTGATATGTTTTCTCCCTATTGTCATTCTTGTGGATGAAATTATAAATAGTTTCTGTGATTTGTTGTTTAACCCATTTTTTAGAATTATATTATTTAATTTCCAATTAAATTCCAAAATCCAAATACTGTATTTCCCTAGACCTTTTTTGAATATTATTTTTATTCCCTTGTGGCTTGAAAAATAAAACATTAACTATTTCTACCTTTTTGCATTTGATAGTGAGGTTTGTGTAGTGGCATGCACTATTAAGAAAAAGATGCATCCATTTTTATCCCTATTCAATTTTACTTACTATGCAGTTCTGAGCCTTGGTTTTGAGCACAGGGTTCCCTTGTGTTTATAGGGGGTAGGTTTATCTGCTCTTTTCAGCAAACAACCTGGTTTCTCAGAGTTGTCCTTCCTGAGCTGGAATTGGAAGCTGGCTCATTGATTTATTGCTCTACTGAGCCAGGATTGAGAGTCTTAATTGCTGATTTGCTGTGAATAAGATCTTCTCACAGACTTTCCCAAAGTCTGTCTCAGCTGGGTTGAAAAGTCTATTTTTAAATGGAGAGTGGTTTGAGTCCATCCAATTCTGCTCAGAGGCTTGGTTTTATTTAGTTTTCAAGAGAAACTTAAAGAGCTAAAGTAGTTTCTTGGCTTTAGTCTGCCATTTTAGCTCCACCCCTGGAAGTCCTAAAAATATTTTCTTATGGAATTATAAATAAAATATAAAGAGGATTTCAAACAGACAAACTGTAAACTGAATTAGAATAAATAATTTACTTTTATTACAGAAAAGCAAATGGAAATACTTAATTTTATGAATACTGAGCAAACATAAAGTGTTGTTTAATATGTATGGAATGAGGAAATACAAGCAAGATGTTTGTATTTCTAAATTTTACAAACTAATACATAAAATATTGATTTTTTTAAAAAAATCAATGTACCTCTATATTTTCCACTTACTAAAATGATCTAAATAAATATTGGATTTTTTAAAACACTAGGTTTTAGTTTGTATCATTGATACACTGATACGTTGTTGGTGGAATTGTGAATACATCTAGCCATTCTGGAGAGTGATTTGGAACTATGCTCAAAAAGTTATCAAACTGTTCATACCCTTTGATTCAGCAGTGTTACTACTGGGCATATATCCCAAAGAGATCTTAAAGAAGGGAAAGGGACCTGTATGTACAAGAATGTTTGTGGCAGCCCTGTTTGTAGTGGCCAGAAACTGGAAACAGAGTGGATGTCCATCAATTGGAGAATGGCTGAATAAATTGTGGTATATAAATATTATGGAATATTATTTTTTCTGTAAGAAATGACCAGCAGGATGATTTCAGAAAGGCCTGGAGAGGCTTACATGAACTGATGCTGAGTGAAATGAGCAGGAACAGGAGATCATTATATTCCTCAACAATACTATATGATGATCAATTCTGACAGGTGTGGCCCTCTTCAACAATGAGATGAACCCAATCAGTTCCAATAGAATAGTAATGAATTGAACCATTTACACCCACTGAAAGAACTCTGGGAGATGACTATGAACCACAACATAGAATTCCCAATCCCTCTATTTTTGTCCACCTGCATTTTTTATTTTCTTCCCAGGTTAATTGTTCACTGTTTCAAAGTCTGATTCTTTTTGTACAGCAAAATAACTGTATGGACATATATACATATATTGTATTTGCCTTATGTTTTAACATGTTTAACATGTATTTGTCAACCTGCCATCTGGGAGAAGGGATGGGAGGAAAGAAGGGAAAACATTGCAACAAGGGGTTTTGCAACTGTCAATGCTGAAAAATTACCCATGCATATATCTTGTAAATAAAAAGCTATAATAATAATAATAATAATAAAAGCTTTGTTTTCTTCTCTATGTATCCTCTGAAATTTATCCATCTCTTCAGCTATCAATGATATAATTTTATATATGTCATTATCATTTCTAAACAGCTGACAGAAGTGTGTATTTTCCTCTAATCTCTTTCTTATTTTTAACTGTCTATTAGGCATCACCACTGTTTCCAATAAGATGTCAAATAAGAATCTCAAACATGAAAGGTCTAAAATTGACCTGAACTTTCCCCTAACTTGTCCTTCCTCTTTTCTATTATTAGGGAGAATAATACTATCTTCCCAGTCAACTAGGTTGGAAATCAGTTATCCTTATCTTTTTCCCTTTTTTTAACCACTAATATTTAATCAGTTGTCAAGTCTTATCAATTTATGCTCCATCACATATATCACATCCATCATTTTCGTTCTCCTCACAATGCTACCACCATAATTCAGGTCTTACTCATCACCTTTTTCAAGATTATTAAAAATAATCCCTCCCATTTCCTCTCCCTTTAACTCTCTACTTTCTCAAATTCATTCTTCATGTAGATGATCAAAATACTATTTTAATGTTTGGATATAACAGTAATATTTTTTCTGGCAAAGAATAAAACAAAATCAACTGTTTCTTATAGTCTTCAGGTTAAAATAGATTAGTATGGTATATAATATGAAGAGCTTACTTCAACATATTTTTATAGGCCTATTTCACATCCCTTTATACACTCTGTGTTCTGGTTTAAGTGTAAAAATAGTGGTTTACCTCCTAATTCCATTAATCTATATAAGCTTTGATCTGTGGTTGGACTGTACTGCCTCCTGATTATCTTTATTTCAGACCATTTTGTGTAACTTTGACTAATATTTCTGATTAAAAGATGAAAAGGCCTAATTTCTAAAATCTATAAAAACCTGTGTCAAATTTATAGAAATACAAATCATTTCCCATTTGACAAATGATCAAAAGATATAAACAATTTTTAATGACAAAATTAAAGAAATCAAAATTAATTACATCAAACATTATCTAAATCATTATTGATTAGAGAAATGCATATTAAAACAACTCTAAAGTAGCACCTTACACCTTTCAGATTGACTAAGATGACAAGAAAAGATAATGATAAATATTGTAGAAGATGTGGGAAAACTGGGACACTAATACCTTATTAGTAAAGTTGTGAAAAGATATAACCATTTTGGAGAACAATTTGGGACTATGCCTAAGGTGCAATAAAAATGGATCTACTCCTTGATAGAGCAGTGCCACTCCTGAGTCTGTATCCCAAGAAAATCATAAAGGAAGTAAGAGGATTCACATGTGCAAATATTGGTAGTAGTACATTTTGTGATGGGAAAGAATTAGAAAATGAATAGTTGCCCATTAATAGGGAATGGCTGAATAAGTTAGGGTATATGAAAGCAATGGAATATACTTTTCTATAAAAATATGAACAAACTGATTTTTAGAAAGGCTGGGAAAGATGCACGTTAACTAAAGCTGAGTGAAACAAATATAACCAGGAAAACACTGTACACAGTAACAGCAAGATTGTGTGATAATCAGTTATGAAAGAATTGTTGAATGATTCAATGAGCCAAGGCAATTCAAATAAACTTTGGATAGAAAACACCATCTGCATCTAGAAAGAAAACTATGGATACTTAATGTAAAGAAAAACATGCTATGTTCACTTTTTTTTTTCTTTTTCTTCTGTTCCTTTTTCTCTCATTATTTTTCCCTTTTGTTCTGATTTGCCTTTCCAGTTATGATTCAAAAAGAAGTGCATATTAAAAATAATGTACATGTATAATCAGGAAAAAAAGAAAAGAATAAAATAAAAAGGGGGAAAAAAGATTATCTTTTTAATTATTCCTGCATCATTTTGGATTCTTCTCTTTTCCTCATTATTTCTTATTATGTATCTAAACAAGAACACATTGCATTCCTTTTCCTTGTTAGAATAGAAAGTCAGCTCCTTGAAGGATGACACTATGCATTTTCCTTTCTTTTAATTCCCAGTAGATAGCATATAATACATATGCAAAAAGTATTTCTGGGGTACCAGGCAGTGAGTTTTTGAAACACTTCTCTCCCCTTTTGTGGGTAGAACTTTCTTATTAGTACCTTCCATTGTAGAGTTGTGGCTGCCTTTCCCCTTTCAAAACTAGAAACACAGATGAATGAAAGAATAGATATGAATTAAATAGTTTTTTGAGGAATTACTATTTGCAAAACACTGTGCTAACTGCTGGGATCCAAAGAGCTAAAGGAGTTCACATTTTAACCTGAGACTATGGACACATGGAAGGTTACAGCTGTAAATTCTGTGAAAACAACAAAAAGTCCTTAATGTACAGCAGCAAATCAGATGGTAATGTAACATTTTTAAGATCATTTCACTTTTTGATAAAAATCTTTCACTTTTTAGAGTTGAACCAGTTGAGATTGTTAAAGACTTTGGTGACAAGAAATTTCTTTTATAGATCTTCAATAGACATGGCTATAGCTTTTGAATTCAAATTGTAGGATTGTATCACCTTGGGATTTGTTAAGATGCATCTTCAAGTCAGTGATCAGACTTTTTTTAATTAATATGAGCTCTTACAAGAATCATCTAGATAGGTGAGATATTACTGTAATTCCTGAATTTTGTTTTACCACTAAACTTCAGTAACTGGAAGAGAGAGTGAAGCTGACAACTTTGTGCATCTCTGCCTCACTTAAATTCTGTTCACTCTTAGAAAACAAAAGACAAACAGCAATATAATCAAAGTGAAGAATTCATTAATGTATAAAATCCATTATGATCGCATTATATTTTGAGGGGCTTTAAAAAGTATTAATTTTATTCATCTCTTTTAAGACTTCTTTTTTCTCTTTTCAGATAAAATGTTTTACACTTAAGTTGCTGAGAACACTTAATGTGGTATCTGGCACTTTTAAATTATTCTTTTTTTTTTAATCATTGCTTTGCACTATTTGCACAAAGACACTGGAAAGTCTTTAAAAATGTTTTCGGGAAATCTTAATGATTTCATTATATTTTCATTTAAGCCTTTTTTTCCCCTGGCTTAAATTTTCTTATTGACCACTTAATTAAGCTTCTCTTAGATCAGAGATATTCACTGATAGCTCAGTTCCTTTCAAAGAAAATTTCTCCAATATAGAGCTCTTAAATATTAATACCACTTAATGAAACATTTTGATGTGCCTATTAAAAGTTAGAATGAAAACAAATGATCCTTTAGTATTTGAATTGAAAAAAAAAACTACCTTTTTTTCCATTCTGTCTTTCTTCTTTCCTTTTTATTTCTTAATTTTCTGTTGTTATTTCTTTTTTCCCTCTTCTTTCTCTTTCTTATTTTATTTATTTGTGGTACTGTGAAGTGATTTGTCCAGTATCATACAGCTAGGAAGTGTTAAGTGTCTGAGGTAGGATTTGAACTTAGATCCTTGTGACTCCAGGTTCCATGTTCTATCTAGCTAGCAGCTCCTTAATTCTCTTTTTTAACTTTCTCTGTTTCTATTTTTTTCTCTTTCTCTTTTTCTTTCTCTTTTTCTCACTTTCTCTCTTTCTTTCTTTCTTTCTTCCTTTCTTTCCTATCTTCCCTTCTTTCCCCTAGGAAGTGCTAATTATCTTAATGTAGATTGCTTTTCATTCAAGTCTAGGGTATCTGGTTACATATGTTCATGTTCTCTTTTCCTGGATTTTTTTCTGGGTGGTTAATTATACTGATTATTAGTAGAAATCAATAATTTCAGAAACCTATTCTCAAAATAAGTTAAGTTTTAAACATTGTTTTCATCAATTAGCAAAGACTAAACTGGTTGCTCTGTTTCATCTCCACTAGTCATTAGAATTCCCAAGTTTACCTCCCCCACCCTCTTTATAGCAAATTAACTTATGATTCAATAAAAAATAGCTTCTAATTATCTTGAAAAAACAATCTCTCATAAAAATACCAACAACTAGGAAACCAGACCTAAACAAGCAGAAAACTCTGAAAAAATAATTCTGTTTCCATAAGCTAAATAAGAGTCGTGTTCAGAATAGAATAAATATTTATTGAGTCTCAAGCATTGTGCTAAGCACTAGGGATGCAATGAGAAAAAATAAAATAAAAATATTCATGAACTTTAAAAAAAATATATCATCACTTGCTCTCAAGAAAATCATCATCTAATTAGGGAAGATGATATATATCAAGAAGCTACAGAGAAGTTTGTGATATAGCCCATTCTTTCATAATGGAATTGTCAAATATGAGTAGGAAATAACCTGAGGATATGTAGCTTACTGATTTTATTTCATCTTTCAGGATGAGTTTCTAGAGATAATGAAGCTGTAAAGTAGCCAGGTAAGAAATGATGAATTGAATGACCTGGAAGCTTCAACCAGAGTTAGGGAGAGTCCTGATACACAAAAGGAAAAGGAATTGAGGACGTGTAAGTTTCAAAGTAGATTTCATTTTGCAGAATAATGAGTTTCTGGCTAGCTATAGTTCTTTCCCCTCATTGTTCATCTATGGGAACTGATATTAGTCAAAACTACTATGATAATATATGAGGCTGCATTTTTTTTAAATTTCAAAATACATCTTATTGACTCTTTTGTTAGTTATATAAACTAAATTTCTTCTATTCTTTTTGTCATTGTAATATTCTGGGAGTGATAGGATAAGAGTGAACATCAATTGTTACAATCACATTTGAGATACTGGTAGAATGGTTTATAGAAGACTTACCCTACCTGTAATTTCAAGTACTTTTTGCAATTTATCCATTGTATTTCTATTGTCCTTTCATTTTGTTATTTTGTTAATTAAGAAACTGAGACCTTGATTATCTGAGTTATAATAACTTGTGAGGAAATCACTATGCTAATAAGATTGGAAATTTTTCTGTTTATACATTTATTATATTTCTTTATTTTCTTTCTAATTCTCATCAAGTACTATCTTGATAATTGGACTTACCCTATAGATGTCACACTTAGTGACAACAATTGATCAAATTTAGTTATATTATGTTCCTCATAACTCACAAATACAGCCTATCTGTTAGTAGAGACTGCAAATGTGCAACACCATGCTTTCAGGTGCTATCTTCTTTTTGATGAAAGGTTGAATACCTCATTCTTTCCTATATATGTACAAATATAGTCAACTTATCTCTGACTGTACTATTCCACTAAAAAAAAAAAAAAAAAAACTTGTCTTCTTCATTGTGAAGCTAAACATAATATTGTCCAGAGATCAATTTCAAATATCACTGGAAAAAATCAGTGCCAAATACTAAAGGAGAGGGATGGAATGATTAGCAGTCAAAGTAATAAGGATTATTTCAAAAAAGTTATCATTCAAAAATTAAAAAAAAAAGATTGCCCAAATGAGGTCAGAGGACCACAAAGGGAGAATGGGCAAATGGAAATTAAGGCCAAGGAAATTTCAGTACTCCATCATGGCATCACATACAAGCAAAGGAAGAAGTTACCTAATAAATCAATGGTTCCACTTATTCACATTACAAAAGTTATTCTTGGATATAAAAAGAAATGGTGGGCAAAGAAAAGATGGCAACATTAGAAATGTTGCAACATCAGAAAAGGAAAATTGGGCTTTAAAAAATGATATCTTTTTCTACTTACCCTCATACTTACTAGACACTAACATCCTATTCCTTGATCTGCATATTCCTCTCACCATTTTCTTAATTACTTCCCATCAAATAACATTGCACTCTAAGGACCATGGGAATATGATATTTTCAGCCTGTATTCCAGTTGCTTGGTGTACTTTTTTGTACAAAATACATATTTAATAAATCAGTTTTTTATTTGTTCCACAACTCATTATCACCATTATAATTCTTCTTTTTGTCTCTTTTATTCCAGCCCTTGTTGATATCTCATCTACCTTGTCCTGGTCTTTTACATTCAAAAGATACCCATTTTTTGCCTATAACTAAATACAGTTTTCCAAGTGATCAGTAGTTCTTATTCCAAAGATCTTTAGTAAAGCAATTATTTGGAATCTGAGACTCTCTCCCTTCTATTGTACAGTTGTTCAGTCTTGAATGACATTCTGTGATCCCATGATCCAAAACATACAAAGACATTCTATTCTTCACTCTCTCTTGAAGTTTGTCCAAATTCATGTTCTTTTCTTCTATAACACCATGTATTCATCTCATCCCTTGTTATTTCCTTCATTTGCCTTTAATTGCTTAGGATCATGGTTTTGGCTGGTGAGTTCTGTCTTCTCTTATTTGGCCAAAGTATTGAGTGTTCAGCTTCAGTATTTGACCTTCCAGTGAACAGTATGGATTAATGTCTTTAAATATTTACTGCATTGATCTCCCAATGTCTAAGAGCTCCCCAAAGTCTTCTCCATCATCATAATTCCAAATTATCTATTCTACAGTGTATAGCTTTCCTTTCCAATCCAATTCTCACAGCTATACATTGCCAAAGAGATGGAAAAAGTATATCTTTGACTATATGGACTTCTGTTGGAAAAATGACATTTCTGTTCTCTAGCAGGTTGTTCAGATTTACAATTTTTCTTCTATGGAGCAAGAATCTTTTAATTTCATGGTTACATTCACCATTTGCAGTGATCTTTGAATTGAAGAACATAAAATCTGACAGTTTCCATTTCTTGTCCTTCTATTTTCCACGAAGTAATGGAAACTGTGTAATATAGACTTTGTTTTTAAAGACCAAACCAAGTCACTGACTTAATCAGTGAATAAAACCTCTTTCAGTACCAGAAGAAGGAAATTCTATTTCCTTCTGATTTCCATAACAAAACAACTGTAGAATGGTGTTGATGTAGATCTTCACCTCCTTGTCAATGCTAATGGCATTCAGCCTCTTGGTTTGACCTTCACTTTCACCACAGTTATATGACGACAGGAAACTCTACCATTGCCGCTGCTGACACTGCTGCCTCCAGGAGTCAAGGGCATTGGGGAGCCACTGCTCATTCCTGGGCATGGTATCTGCCGTGAACTGCTCTGAGGAGACTCTGAATGACTAATGCAGTGTGAAACTGGGGGAACCAGGACTCAAACCAATCCTCAAATACCATCTAGAAGAGCGCTGAGAGGGGAGGGTACAAGGGACAGGTGAGAAGCTTAAAACCGGGAAACTATATGGGGCCCACAAGTTGGAGAGCAGAGAGACAGAGTCCAGCACAGTTGCTTATGTACCGCCATTCTCCCACTTTTGTGGGACTAAAATTTACCTCGAAGCTGCATTTTTTCCCTTCCTTGTGTAATGATGGAGAAACTGAGGCAAGATAGAGATCAGAGAGGATTTAATACTTTATTTGAAAGGGACAAATTTACTGGGACCAAATGGATCCACTTTTGGGTTCCAGGGATGAATGAGATTGTCATCTCCAAGAATCCAGCAAACAATGTGAGTTCTTAATGCCATATATACACGTGGCTCAGATACAGGGGTAGACTAAGGCAGGGATGGAGTCAGAGCACTGAGAGCAGAAAGAAACTATCAATCTGGTTCTGGCACCATGGGAGGAGACATCTTAATAAGACAGTATCTGATATTCTAATAGATTGGGATGGAGAGAGGCATTTTGATATTCTAAAATATAAGATCTTTTATCCTTATCAAATATTTTGCTGAATAAGGAGTGCTGGTTTTTCAGGCTTGAGCAGAACAATTGAGGGAGAGCAATTCAGGGAAAGAGAGGCAGGACAATTTAGGCCAATAAATTGAGTCAGGATGATAAAAGAGAACTGTGGCGCAACACTTGTATCTAAATTCCTTCATATGAAAAGATGGAAATGATCTGGCATTGTATTAGGAGCACAAAACTGGGAGCCAGGATACTTAAGCTTAAAATATTTCTTCTGAAATTTTTCATTGATTTTACATTAGATAAGCTATTTAATTCCATGCCTTAATCTTCACAATTAAGGGGTAAGATGATATGACTTCTGAAATCTATTCCAATTCTTGGTTCTATGATTATCAATATCAGTAGGAAAGTTCAAAATATTTTAAAATTAATTTAAAAGTTTGATCAGGATTTCTATCAAATATGTATAGCTAAAATATTCAAATACCCCAGGAATTGGTTCCCTTGCTAAGGTAAGTAACGTTATATAATTTTGTAAGTTACTTTATGACAATAAATTACTTATTGAAGCTTATATGACTATTTAATACCAGATATAATGCCCATGTAATTAAGTATACATATACTAACTCATCATGGCATCGTTTATACTTATGCTTACAAGTAATACAAAGAAGCGGTGCCAAAATATTTGATATCAACATATTTTAGAGTATATAATTCATCTTTTCAGCAGTATTGGTATTAAATCCGGAATGCCTTCAAGAAATATTCTCCCTTTAAACATAATAATTGTGTTCCCAGAGAAAATTAATATCTTGATTAATGCTAATTAAGTAACACAGTAGAGGCTTATTTACTTTTGTTTTTTTTTTTATCTTCATCACTTTATTATGCCCATTTTTATGTTTATTTAATTATTCTGTGAAAGAACAGATGATAATTATGGAAGCAAAGCTTTAGAGATGGAAAGGACTATATTAAACACATACCACAATCCTCACTTTACTGAAGAGGAAATCGAGGTCAAATGATTTAGTGATATAGCAAAGGTCAGTCGACAAGCTAATCAATAGAGAAATCAGGATTGGAACAGGTATTCATTCTTTGCCCCATTTCTTACCTATCCTTAATCACTCAATCAGCATTCCCTTAGTCAAACTGAAACCTGAGAAAGACCTTAAATTAAAAAGGCTAAGGTATCTCACTGCATTAGGGGCCAATTCTAGTAGTCCAGATTGATATCTTCCCACTGGATTCAGACAACTCCTAAAAAAAGAAAGAAAGAATGGTTACTTTGTACAGTATTCCCTCACTTAAATCTAATTAATTTGCAAGGCATTACATGACCTTCTTGATGTCATGATCCTCTTAGGAATGACAACATTGTCTTATCTCTGACAATTCAGATAGTTTCACCTTTACATTTGAGTATTCCATCCACAGAGGTCACAACCTCTCTGACTAAGAAATATCAGAGCACAAGCCTTCGTTTTTACTCAAAGTGTTTCCTACTTTGCAGGAATCCAAAGGTATTTTTTTTTCCCTTTAGCATTAAAAAATCATGAATGTAGGGTCCCTTCTATTCCCTGCTGCATCATAGAATATTTTACTTCTATTGCTAGTCATATTGTTGTATCTAAATAAAGTATTGAATGCTATATTTGCCAAAAAAAAAAAAGTTAATTTTAAAGCAATGTGGTGTAGTTAAGAGTACAGAATTTTGAAAAAAAAGAAGACTTGACTATGAATTCTAACCATACTTTGTTTATGTGAATTTCAGCAAGTCATTTAACCTATCTGATTTTCAATCTTCTCATCTCTAGAAGTAGACTAGAAAGTTGAATTAGGTAATTTCAGATGTCCCTTCTAGTTCTAAATCTAAGATTTTCCTATTATTAAATGGATTCTTGTATCAGTCTATGTATGGGTGTGCAGACACATATGTATACTTATTGTATGTTTACATATGCATGTGTATATACATATACATATACAATATTTATACATACATGTATACATAAGAAGCTTCACTAGATTTTCTTTAAAGAGAGAAGTGACATCATTAGTACTATATTTTAAGATCATTTTGATATCCAAATGAAGAACATGATGGTAACAGGCATATAAGATTAATTATGAGACTGTTGAAATAGTTTATACATGAGGTCCTGAAGAGCTGCAAAAAAGTAGTGATAGTATAAGAAGAAAGAAGTTGGAAGAGAGGGACGTGATAAAATGAAAGAGGGAGAGAATGACATATTCTTTGTCGACGTAGTTAACTAGGAGGATGGTGATGGCCTCAGTAGTATTAAGAAAGTTAGAAAGAGGACAGGTTTTGGGGAAAAAGCAATAATATTTTGTTTTTAGACATTTTGAGTTTAAAATAGATAGATAGATGATAGATAATCTTGTTCTGACATGAACATAATATGAAAAACTGCATATTATCTTAATTCTTCTTTACAACTTAATTTCAGATAGTTGAAGGTTACTACTGAATAACTCTTGAACTTTCTCTTGTGCTTTTGTGCCACAGTTTTCTTTTAATGTCCTGACTCAGTTTCCCTAATTGTCTTATTTAGTTACTCTATCTCAGGTTATAACCATTCCCTCTTAATGTTTGATAGGATAAAGGTCTTAGATCTTAGACCTTAGGCTATACATATTCCCTCTCAACATTTAATGGGATAAAGGTCTTTATTCATTTTAGATGTCATTGGGATATCAGGAGCTCTCCAGTATCTCCCATTATGTCATCCTAGATGCCTCCCCCCATTAGGTCATCCCCATCCAGGTACCTCTCCCATTATGTGATTGTTATTGTTACCCTATAAAAGAATCTTGTATCCCACAGTCAGGGCTGGATTCTTTAAGACAATAGTCTCATTCAGCCCTGGGACCAAACATGAATCCATTTGGTCCCAGCAAATCTCTCCCATTTAATAAATTATTAAATACTCTCTAATTTCTGTTTTGCTCAGTTTCTCTGGCATTGCAGCGCATACAAAATATATCTAGTATTTATTTATTTAGTTAGTTATTTTTTATAAATCTTTTGAGGAGAGTTCCAGAAGTGGAGCTAAGATAGCAGAATAAAGGCAGGAAGTTGTTTGAACACTTCCAGTTTCTCTTGAAAACCACATGAAACCATGTCTCTGAACAGAGTTTGATGGAATGAAACCATTCTCCAGTTCAAGATAGATTGAAAAAACTTCAAGAAAAGTAAGTCTCATTGGAGTGAAAAGGTTGTTCAGTCCAACTCAGACAGATTCTGGAAAATCCAAAAGAAAAGGTCTTAATTACAGTCAATCAGCAACTGAGACCCTCAGTTCTATATCAGCAGAGAAGGGGATCAGGGAGACAACCTCCAATTCCAGCTCAGAAGGCAAATTTTGGGAAATTAGGCTGTTTCCTAAAAAGAGCAAGCAAAGCTAATCCCTGGAAACACAAGGGGCCTTTGTGTTCAAAGCTAAAGGTCAGAGATGCATAGGAAGCTTGAGAGAGCACCCCTTTTACCCTAGGAGTAGTACTAGACCATAAAAGTTAAAGAGAGAGAGAGAGAGAGAGAGAGAGAGAGAGAGAGAGAGAGAAACATCAAAATAAAAGGGAAAAACATGGTTAAGAAACAGAAAAAAACCTTGAGCATAGAAAGCTACTGGGGTAACAGGGAAGACCAAAACACCATCTCAGATAAGGACAAAATATCCACAAGGGAAATCTCAAACAGGGATATGAATTAGTCTCAAGCCCAAAGAAGCTTCTTGGAAGTACTCATAAGATGCGCAAAAAAAGAATTACTAGCATGGAAAAAAAGTAATTCCTTAAAAAACACAGTTGGCCAAATTTTTTAAAAATCCACTGGAAAAGATAATACCTACCGAAGTACAATTTTTGCTGAGGCAATTGGGGTTAAGTGATTTGCCTAGGGTCATACAGCTAAGAAGTGTTAAGTGTCTGAGACCAGATTTGAACTCAAATCCTCCTGACTTCAGAGCTGGTGTTCAAAGTATAATTTTTAAAATGGGGGGGGGAGGGGGAAGATATAAAAGCTGAAGAAAATCATACATTAAAAACTAGAAGAGAAGAGATGGAAACTAATGATTTGTTGAGACATGAAGAATCAATCAAACTAAAAAGAATGCAAAAATGGAAGAAAATGAAAAAATACCTCATTAGAAAAACAGCTGATCAGGAAAATAAATCCAGAAAAGATAATTTTAAATTTATTCACCTACCTGAAGACCATTACCAAAAAAAAAAAAAAAAAAAAAAAGAGCCTGGACAGCATTTTTCAGGAGATCCTCAAAGAAAACTGTCCTGATATTCTAGAACAGTGGGAGGAATATTCATTTAAAGAATACATTGATCACCTTCAGAAAAAACATAGACAAGGAAAACCCCAAGGAACATTGTTGCAAATATAATGGAAAAATTTCTGCAAAATTCCAGACAAAAACTATTTAAATATCAAGGTGCCACAGTCAGGATTACCCAAGATTTTACAGCTTCTACAATAAAGGATTGGAGGATCTATAATACCATAATCTTGGAAGTTCTTGACTAGAAGGCAAAGGACCTGGGATTACAATCAAGAGTTAGCTACCCAGAGAGACTGAACATCATTTTTCAGGAGGAGAAGGGGAGAGATGGATCTTCAATGAAGAGACTTTTAATCATTTCTATTGAAAATAACAGAATAAAACAGAAAATTTAATCCACAAACAAAGGACTCAGGAAAAGCCTAAAAAAGTAAGCATGGGAAAAGTATAAATTATTTAAAGTTTAAAGTGTTTACATCCCTACATGGGAAAATGATATCTGTAACTTTTGAGAAGTATATCTGTCATTGGGCCAGTAACAGACAGAGGGGGCCATCACATGGACAGAAGGTGTGGTTGTGAATGAACTTCAATATGATGATAGCAAAGGAAAAAAACATTATGGTTTAGAAAAAGGTCTGTACTAGAAGAAGAGGAAAGCAAAGTTATAATGGGACAAATTAGAGTCTAAAAACAGAATATGGAGGAACATGTTAAAAAATATTCTGATATTTCTATTTCTTTCAAATGATATTCAGTTGTTAGAATGTTAGAATGACCTCCAAATCTGCTCCTTGAAATCTCATCACTAATTTCCATTAATATATTTAGATCCAATTCAGATGTTATTTTTACTATGGAATTTTCCATGATTTCCTATAAATATATGTGTGTGTATGTGTATGCATGTATATGTACATATGTATATGCATGTATATACATATATGTGTGCATTCTTTAGTTAGCCTTGAAATATAATTTGTTGCAATTCTCTTAAGTTTTTGAAAATAAATATTAGCAGGGCAGTTAGGTGACACAATGTAGATAGCACTAGCCCTGAAGTCAGGAAGACCTGAGTTGAAATCTGGCTTCAGACACTTAACACTTCCTGGCTATATAACCCTGGGAAAGTCACTTAACCCCAAATGCCCCAGCAGAAATACATACATACATACATACATATTAGGATTTTCATTATATATATCTTCTCTACAAGAATGCAAGTTCTATCAGAATAAAATCATGCTTCATTTATATTTACATCTTCCTGAGCACCTACACAAAGTTCTGCAGTACTTTAAAAGATGGATATTTAAGTGAATTATAAGATACTTTTACTTGAGGCTCTATTTCCAATAATAAATACTTAGCTGTGAAAATTAATCATATATTTATTGATACTATCAATGGCTTAGGCAAGAAAGAATATTTTTAATGGAAACAGGTTTTCTTTTTCCTTGAAAATAGATATTTAAGCACTGTGAAACAAAAAAGAAAGATAGCAATAATAAACTTTTGATTATGAATTAAGAGACATGGGAACTGTCTATGCCAGTATAACTAAAAAATATGTGTGTTCTTGAGGTACTGAATTCACCTTTGGTCTTCAGTTTCTTTATTCTTATAAATAAGTTGATAAATGATTGTTAAAGTTTCCCTCTACAAGATGATTCTAATCATAAGGCATTTTTATCATTTGTCCTTCTCTCCCACCAATGCAGGCCACTAATTAGTTATCCTACTCCTGCTATGTTATCATAATCCCCATAGTAGCTCTTCCAGTTTTTCTTGCCTCAAACTTCCCAACCCACATTCTCTAAACTGAGATACTCAATTTACATGAAGAAAATGGAGGTTTTATTCCGAGTTCCTACTATCCTCCATGTCTCAAAAAGCTTTGACCTCACCCCAAAATTATCTTCATTTAAAGAAAAAAGTGATACATAGATTGCTTACTGTCTTGGGGAGGGGAGAGATAAAGAAAGGAGGGAGAAAAAAATTTGAAACAAAATCTTAATAAAATTTATGGTGAAAATTATCTTTACGTGTATTAGGAAATATAAAATGTTGAGGAAAAAATGGTGATGTTTCTTTTCTCACATATTAATCGCCCTCCTGCTTTTCTCATGACCTACACCCCCTCAAACAAATGAAAAATGATCTTTAACCAGAAATGCGAATTTTTATTTTTCATGAACTACTACGTTTTCAAATTAGATTCAAGAAATATTCTCATACTGATTGTTCTCCTGTCTTGCAAATCTAATCTCTTTTTTGTCTACATTATGATCTCTAATTCCTTAACCCCTCAGTTATCTCTCAGGCTAATACCCCATATAAGCAGGGAAAAGTACTGATTATCTTAACTTTTTTTTATATTAATTAGGCCTTTTGTTATCTTTAAGTGTACCTTCATTACAGTCTCATGATTGGTGGAAGCTCCTGATTGAATTTCTAGTCAAATTCTTTGAATTAAAAAAGTCATCAAAACCCCCAGTTACTTTATACAATCAGAAGGCAAAATGTGATGCAAACCCCTGAGATTATCTTTTCTCTTATAACAAAACCTGTCTGTATGCCCTTTCCTTGCTAAAAATTCACATTGAGATTTTACCTGTTAGCAGCATAATAAAATCTTTGCCTTTTGATTTAGAGATGGTCTAAGGTTAAAGATTCTTTTTGAGACACCTCACAACATTGGTCTGTAACTTCAATATTCTTATTGTGTTTCAATATTTGGTAGTAAACTCCAGCACCACCCAATAGGAACTTTTGCTCAGATGACAGGATTCCCATTTAAGACCCTGGAAAATAACAAAAGGGAGATTTGCAACAAGATAGATTTTTAAAAATTATTTTTAAAGCTTTTTATTTTCAAAATATATGCATAGATAATTTTCAAAATTCATTCTTCCAAAACCTCGTGTTACAAAATTTTTCACTCTCTTCCACTCTACTCCCTTACCTAGATGAGAAGTAAACCAATACATATTAAACGTGCATTTTTTCTATATATATTTCCACAATTATCATGTTGCACAAGAAAAATCAGAAAGAAAACAAAATAAGAGCAAACAACAATAAAAAACTGAAAATACTATGTTTTGATCCATACTCAGTCCCCCCAGGCCTCTCTCTGGGTACAGATGGCTCTCTTTATCACAAGACTATTGGTACTGGTCTCAATCACCTTACTGTTGAGAAGAGCCACATCCATCAGAATTGATCATCATATAATCTTGATCTGCTGTGTATAATGTTCTGGTTCTGTTCACTTCACTCATCTCCAGGATTCTCTGAAATCATCTTCCTGAACATTTCTTATAGAACAATAATATTCCATAACATTCATTTACCATAACTTATTCAGACATTCTTCAACTGATGGGCCTCCACTCATTTTCCAATTCCTTACCACTACAAAGAGGCTGCCACAAACATTTTGCACATGTGGATCCTTTTCCCTTTTTTATGATCTCTTTGGAATACAGGCCTAGTAAAGAAACTGCAGAATCAAAGGGAATGCACAGTTTGAGAGCCCTTTGGGTGTAGTTTCAAATTGCTCTCCAGATGGTTAGATAAATTCACAACTTCACCAACAATGTATTAGTGACCCAGTTTTCCCACATTTCTTCCAACATTTCTTTTTCATGTCATGTTAGCCAAGCTGAGTGGTGTGTAGTGGTACTTCAGAGTTGTCTTAATTTGCATTTCTCTCATCAATAATGATTTAGAGCACTTTTTCATATGACTATAAATGGTTTTAATTTCTTCACCTGAAAATTTTCTGTTCATATCCTTTGACCATGTATCAATTGAAGAATGGCTTGAATGCTTATAAATTTAAGTCAATTCTCTGTATATTTTAAAAGTAAGATCTTTATCAAAACTCTTGCACATAAAAATTTTTTCCCCAGTTTTTAGCTCCCCTTTTAATTTTGTTGGCATTGTTTTTGTTTCTTCAAAACCTTTTTAGCAATATAATCAGAATTAGATGGTTGTGTTCTTCTGGCAATATATGTTGGATATATATGTAGTTGTTGTTGTTCAATCATTTTTCAGTTGTCTTTGATTTTTTGTACCTCATTCAGGGTTTTCTTTCCCAATATAATGGAGTAGTTTCTCTAGTTCATTTCATGAGGAACTGAGTTAAACAGGGTTAAGTGATTTGTCCAGAATCACACAACTAATAAATATCTAAGACCAGATTTGAACTCAGGAAGACAAATCTTCCTAACTTTAGGCTGGCACTCTATCTTCTCTACTATCTAACTTGTGGAGGAATGACGTGAATACAAATAAATTTCTTTTCTTGTCTTTCCATTCTGAAAAGAAATTCCAATTCTATGGTTAACCCACTTTTGAATTTAGAATATTTGTCTGTAAGAAAAGAATAAGAGAAAGAAAAAGGGAAAAATTTTGTAAAAGCAAAAAGCATTGCCTTGTCTTCACAAATTTTGTATCAGTTCACTACTTATCTTCTGGAATAACTAGATTTACTTTAAGTTAATCTCATAGAAAACAAATATATTAACTCCAACAAGAAACATTTTAAGTCAAAAGTCTTAAGTTAACAAATTTCATGGAAACCAGTAAAACTGATATATTTTTAAATACATGAGGAATATTGACTCAGGAACAAATGCTATTGCATTTGACAATTACAGACAATGAAATAATAAGACAATTAAACAACACAGATATGACACTGCTTTTGTTTGTTTGTTATTGTTATTTTAAATGTGGGAAGTAACTAGAAAAGCAAGAATAAAAGTTATTCAATTTTCTGTACTTTATTATGAGTAATAAATGACTTTTTGATTTCTTCGTAGTCTATTCTATGGCTATCACCTCTATTGAAGAGTTATGTTCTTTCTCAGGTTTTGGGGGGATTGATCCTTGGTTTCTTATATTTGCCAGTATTTGAAGACTTGTTCAATTTTGAGGCCTTTCTCTTTTTTTTTTCCCCATAAATTTTAATTTATGCTGTTTCAGAGATGAGGATATCTTCTGTAGATTCATTTGTTATGCTTGCTTTCTAAAGTTCTGGGTAGTTCTACAGTGTTGCTTGAATTGGAACTAAATATGGAAGCTCATTATCAGTTGGATTCTGTTTTGCTCTCCTTTTTGCCTCTAGTTCACTGTTATCCAAAACACACTCACTTTGAAATTTTACTTCATTCTGGCCATGGTTTGGTGGCTACATTGTTACTTGGTTTTTACACACAGAGACACATACACATATATCTGAATATCTCAGTTTCACAATGTTACTTGTTTTCCATAGCAAGTAAAGGTCCATTGAGAAAGCTTGGGAATGACTGAAGGGACGAGTTAGGGATATTCACAAAATTATTGATAGCTTGAGAGTGATAATAATCTGGTTAGTTTTAGGCATTTCAAGGTCTGGGAAGGGGAACTGGGATCCAGTCAGTTGGATTTGATAATTTTTTTTTTTTTTTTTTTTACTTCTTAAATAGTTTCTCCCTCCCCTCCCCAATCCAGCTTAATATTTTAAAATAAAGCTATTACTAATTTCATATGAGCTTAAGAAAAATCACTCAATTATGTGAGACAAAAAAGGGGGGGAGTATATTAGTTGTTTTGATGTTAAATAAAAATAAGCTAAATACTGACTAATTTGACAGAATAAACTATTTTAAGCATATTTATATTTTATTAGGCATATATAATATAAGCTACATGTACTGATAATAGAAATTAAAAACAATTAATCATTCCATGCTGCTAAAGATTTTCAAATCAGGAAGTGATTTGTCTCCCCTAAATCAAAAACCTAGTAAATGTTAGAAGCAGTGACAGAACGAGATTTCTGGACTACCATTTGGGTTTGTTTTCTGTAAATTCCCCCTTTTTTTTCTTATTCAGCAGGGTGTTTGATCTCAGAGTATGTATACACAGTGCCACCAAAAATAATTAATATTTTTAAAAGCACTCATGCATTTGTTTGCAGAATAATATTCTTTTCATTAGCTCTCGTAATTTACTATAAGAGGTAAAGTAGACTAAATAATCAATGTTTTTTACAAATGTGCTGCTTAGGAATTAGCAGTAAGAATTCCCAAAACACATATGAAATCCATTGCCACCAATCTACTTCTTATTGTATATCATTTGTGCATAATCCTGGAGCTAAGCAATAGAATAAAAGAACATATATGCATAAATATTGAAGCTCTTCCCTAACCTTTAAACTTTATGAAAAACTAGATAAAGTTAAATTTTAAATGCCTAGGTTATATAATCACTTCCAATTGATTTTTAAACCTAAGTGTCTAGGTAGTATTTGGATGACATTTTAAGAATCTGTGAAATTGTCACTAAGTCCTTAAAGTTACATGCTGTTGTGCCTTCAATTCACATTGCTCTATAAAGTTGGTTAGATGAATTGTAACAATTTCAACAAATAAGCAGAGGGTGTCAAAGAGTATTTCCTCTTTTTTGATTGATCTTTTTGATTGACATGTGTAAACAGACTAATTTGCTTCTGATAGCTGCCTGCATATCTCTGTTAGACTGATCAAGAAAAAAGCTTCCTTTTAATTAGATTGTTGAACCCTGTGGGGACCAATTACACATTTGTTTTTCCTTACATTGAGCCATTTAAAGCCCAGGAGGTTTTGGAGCTTGCTGTGCCTGGTAAACTAGATTAAATGACTCCATGTCCCACTAAGTCTAATGTGTGTGAGTGAAGGTAAGATGGAGATTTCCCAAGTGTAAGTATCCTATAACATTTGCATTTTTAATCCAGTTTTGCAGATCCAAGAACCAAGAAGTAAGGGATTACCAAAGGAACAATAAAGTTATAAAGAACATAGTCATAATATATTAACAATGAATGAATGAATGCAGTTTTCTTAAGATAATATTTCAAAAACTGGCCAAAATAATAAGATAATTTCATATATTTGAATTGTTTTAACAGTTCATTTCAATTATAAAAAAAAAATCATTAAGTTCTTAAAATGTGTGTAGCAGTGTGCTAGCACTGAGAAGGGATATCCAAGGTCAACTAATTCAAAATTAATCTGATAATGAGCCTCTCTTACTATAGCAAGAACAAGGGGTTATTCAGTCTTACATGAGGACCAATAATGATGAGAAGTTTACAGTACATTCGAGCCAGGCTGATGTGCATTTTGACTGGAACTTTAGATATTTTTTGATAAATCTTCCAATCCAGTTAAAAAATCATCCACATCATCAACCAACCCTTAAATGACAATAATCCTTAAGGAAGCAAGAGGGGAGCTCATTTAGAAGAGAAGATTCTATTTGTTTTATCAATACAGGTTTTGTATTAACTATGAGATATCCTGATTGTTCTGTCTAGCAGATTTTTAGAAATCATTGTTATTGCTAAATTCCCCTCCTTTCTTTGATCTTTTCTTTCATCTCATTAACAGAAGGAAACAATTGCTATTTTATACACATTCTAAGCTATCAAGTTCTTCCCTCCCAAATTAATAAACTTGTCATGGTAAATTAATTCATCATCTGCCTCAATATTTCCCTAAACTTTTGTCATTGAATGTGTGGCTTCAAACAAGCTCAGACCTAGAATAGATCTTAAATTAGAAGGGAAAAAATCACCCACTGCATCCTGGACTATCACAAGTTATCTTGACTTTTATCTAGCCACTGGATTTTGATTATCCTAGAGGGAAAGTAAAAGACTTTAGGGCTAAAAATTTAAGAAGAAAGAAGAAAAAAAAATTCTGAAGAAAGAAATCCCCTCAGGAACTCTAATAAAGATAAAGACTTTAAAAGACTTTTGCTCCAAGGAAAAAAAAAAAAGGAATGAAACAAAACAAAATCCTCGAAAGTAAAATATAATAAATTGTGAAATGGTTGAATGAGCTATAATAATGAAAGTAATGGAATACAAATATTTTGTAAGAAATGAGGACATAGATAATTTCAGTCATGAGAAAAGTTATATGAACTGATGGAGAGTGAAGTAACCAGAACAATTCATAACATCAATATTATTTGTAAAATAATAATTTTGAAAAAAAGTTTGTATACTATTAAAGCATAAAGTGAGAAATTTATAGAACAAAAGCTGGGAGAACTCAGCAATAAAATGATTATTCCTGATAATAACAATGAATATTTATCCCTCTAAGATTTATAAAGTGTTTAGCAACTGTTATTTCAGTTGATTCTCACAATAATCCTTGGGGTATAAAGGCCAATATTATTTTCATTTTTCAGGTTAGGAAAATCAAGCAGTTATCAAATGACTTGCCTAGAGTCCATGGCTTTTAGTTATCTGAGGCTGAATTTGATCTTAGGTTTTCCTGACTCCTGATATAATACTCTGCTCTCTCACTTCATTGCTTTATGTTTCCAAAACACCAAGGATAAAATAAATTAACCAATTCTTTACAGAAAAATAAAATATTTAGAATGCAGAAAAAGAAAAAAATATATATATGCATGTATATTTATTGTGTATAATCAATGAAGAGATTTATATGTTTTGACATTGCATGTTAGTTACAAGTTGATTTCTGTCCATAAGGGGAAAAAATAAAATCAGATAGGCAGGGGGTTACTTAAAACATCAGATAGTACATAAACTTTCTGATGAAGTAACTATGCTCTTGCTACAGTTTATTTACTTGATCACTATGTTGTAGGAATTATTTTGAAATTTTGTAATTTTAAAATAAATATATTAATAAAACTTTAGAAAAAGAAAGCAGTACTTTCTTACAATAGGAACTAATTTATTTATTTAATCATTACCATTATATTTATTTACACAGAGTTTAGAAAATAATAAGAAAATAATAATAATAATAAATTATTATTATTCTAATAAATAATAATAAATTCCAAATTTCGATTAAGATGGAGAAATAGAGAGATGATAGATAATTTCATTACCATTATATTTATTTACACAGAGTTTAGAAAATAATAAGAAAATAATAATAATAATAAATTATTATTATTCTAATAAATAATAATAAATTCCAAATTTCGATTAAGATGGAGAAATAGAGAGATGATAGATAATTGTTGGAATCCTAGAAACAAGGTGAAAACTCAAGGGAGATGTCACAATACTGGTGTTAATTCAATGGAATTGATACAGTGCTTATTGGTTCACACCTTAGAGTGAATCCTTATAAGGTGATAAATTGTGAATACTGATAGACAATAATGCTTATGTTCACACATTTAGAGAGCTCATAAGTATTTAAGTACTCAATGGAGTTCACACGTTTGGGAGATATCAGGGTTTAGTATGAGATATCTGAATTCACACCTCCCTTGAAGCTCTTAGAGCCAGAGAGCACTCTGGGAGATATCCCACAATCCCACTCTCAGAGAAAGAGCATAAATAGAGCTTCAATGAGCCACTCGAGAGTCTTACTTCAGAACATTGACTGGGGTCTGAGAGGAGCACTCTGGGAGGAAGCCCACAAGCCCTCTCTCTGAGGCAAGAGAGATTCATTTTTATCTTCCACCTTGGTGCTGGCTGGAGGCTGAAGAAAGCAGAGGCAGGAGCAAAGGACAAAGCTGCAAGAACTCTTAGAACCAAGCAGAAAGATAGGCCTCAACTAACCAGGCTATTTTGGAAGGAGAAAATAAACGTTTGCATTTTTACCAGCTGGCTGCATTTTGGGTGATTATTTACTTTCAACTGAAACTAAGGCTGCCTCCAGAAAACCTCCCCGAGAAACCCTCTCCCCAGAGAGAACTATTATTATTATAAAGAAAAAGAACACCAGCAGATAATAAATAGGTAGGATCAAAATATATGTGTAAAATATTGTTCAAATGATTAATATGGCTAAATATTTTGCTAAGTACTGAAGACATGAAAAAAAAAGAAAGAAAATGAGATGTTCCCTACTCTCTAAAAACTTTATATTTTAATAGAAGGGTCAAAAACAGCACAAAAAGAAACTGAACTTAGGAGGGGAGGGTGGAGCTTTGACAAAGCTTCATAAGGTTTGCACAAGTAGTGTGCATGCCATCATCCAAATCATTGCTCAGACTGTTGAACAGAATAGAGCCAAAGATAAATCCCTGTGATGTTTATTATTCAGTACTAGTGTGATGACATCCTTTCAAATCCATCTGTGTTCTGTGAAACCTTGAAAGCTGCTTTGCTGAATTAAAAGTGTTCTGTGTTTACAATTATCTCACAATTTTCCATTCTTTCTTTCTTGTAAGAATTGAAGTAATCTGCTCTTTGTAATCACTGATTCCCTTTCTCAGTACTCTCAGACTAACTCTTTGATAATTTTATTCCAAAATATTAGTGACAATTAAACTTAAAAACCTAAAGTTAAAAAAAAAAAAAACAACCTTTTTTTTGGAAAACCATTTTTTATGTCTTCTTCTGTCTTATGGCACCTCTCTAGTCAAAGTTCTTTTTCAGTTATATGGAGATGTGATCATAGAGTTTGAAACAATGTTAGAACTCATTGAATCTGATCCTATCATTTTTCAGATGAAGAAACAAGGTCAAAAAGATAAAGTGACTGGCCCAAGGTCACATAGGTAATAAATATCTAAAATATAATGAACATAGGAAGTTTTAATTCCAAGCCGATTGAATCATAGTTTATGCTATCTTTGCATCCCCACCCTCCCCTGGAGAAAAAAAAAGCTGATAGGGGATAGGTAACTGATAGTGATAACCTCCACCAAAGTACAAACACTGACTTCCTCAGTATGTGAACACTGCACTTATTAGTTTCCATCTATAAATCTGACTTGCATAATAAGTTAATAATAAGGGTAATAACTTTTTTTTTATTTTAACCAGGGAAGATAAGAAATGGAAGTAGTGTCTTTTGAAACTTTAGAGTAAAAATTTCCTTCACTCCATTAGCATAGATTATAATTATATAAGAATATAAAATAATTAATTGACTTTAAGTATTTATCATGATACAACACTATGCTAGGTAATAAAGATATAAAAGAAAAAAAAAAAAGAGTGCCTGTGAAGATTGTGTATTTTTAAATCAGCAAAAGTCAGGAATTCAGGTTAGGGAAAAACCGTCAGTCTTTATTCTCAGTGAAGAAGGATCAGAATGGAAGAAATCAGGAAACAATGTGGCAGCTGGTCAAGCTAGCTCGACCAGCACCACACAACCACCTGGAGTCTCAACCCGGCCCTCTCCCCCCAGCTTCTTCCTCCCCCCTCTCTGCCTCCACCCACCAAAATCGTCATTTCCTATACAAACATCAGGATTGAAGGAGGTGGGCAGGGACCATTCTTATCAATCATGTATTTTAATAGAGTATGCCCAATTCTATTTAGCCTCCCTTATTGGGACCTCAGTGCATCAACTCAAACCTCATCCCATTACATCTCCCTTTCTTTTATTTTAGAACACATGGTCATGCCTTGACTCCTCTGGGTTCAGAGCCCCCAGGGGGATCACAATTCCTTCTCAGAGAAGGGGCACCGAAAAAGGTGACCGCCTCCCTGACTTCTCAGAAAAGGGGTAAAGCACTAAAGGAGATGATCACGCCCTACCAATCTCAGGAAGGAGATGAAAACACCAAAGGAAATGGGGTTGCTAGGGGTTTCTGGGCTGAAGGGTCTTATTATCACAAACCATCAGCATGGGAGGTAAACAAGCACATAGCAACAATGCAGAGGTTTTGGGGATGACCCTCCCTCAGTCAGTGAGGCTCGATGTGGTGTAACAAACTTGTACAAAATGGGTAAAAATATAAATCAAATTGTTGGAAAAGATCACCAGAAGTCCCAGAAGGAGGGTATGTAAAAAGTCACAACACCTTCTTCAGCAGCCAAGTATCCAAACCATCTATTGTCCCTGCTTCTGTCAGGGGTCAATGATCCCACTGAGTTTTGAAGCCTGCAAAAATCTTTTTTATGTTTAGGGTCCAATGATTCCACGATTTTTAAAGTTCTGTAACGTCTTTCATTTTAGAATCCAATTTCCTGAGGTTTTTTCCCAGTCCCATGTTTTTTCTCCCTTCCAGAGACCAATGATTCCTGAGGTTTTGTCCAAATCTTTAGTCCATGGGGTCGCCATAACTGCCATGCTCTTTAAATGGTGAGCACAATCAACAAGAACCACCCATATTTCTTGGGTCTTCCCTTTGTTTCAAGGGTCTGCTCCGTCTCTTGCGATGGACGGCGAATATGGCTCGTTGCACCCATCTGGTTCCTTCTCCACCTGTGAAATAAAACAAACCCTCCCCCAAACGTTGCCTATCGGTCCTTTCTTTCACCACTTTCTGGGTCTCTCCACATCACCGGATTATCTAAAGATAGTGGAGCTGCTCGCACTGGACACTGACCTTCTGGTGGGTTATAAAAACCTGTCTGCCGGACCAGTGCATCTTTGCAAAAAATCAAAAGTTAATAGATAAAGGCTAGATTTAGAAGTTCTCTGGGTTACCTGTGGCTCCCCTTTCTTTTTTTTGGAGGAGTGTCTTTATTCTGTTTCTCCTCTCCACTATTCCTGTCCTTGGTTAAAAATATCCCATGGTGTGAAAAATTTATACTGTGCACAAAAAGTGTGCAAAATTTTTAAGTATAAGCAGGACCATTGTTTTTTTTTTCTTGTGGACACCATAATGGCAAATCTTGTGTGAAATTAGTCCCCGGTGCTCTTTGCTGCTGGCAGAAAAGTGAATCCCAAAATTCTAACAACATGGATGAAGGCAGACAACCAAAAGATTTATAATGGGTCACATTTTCCAGATTTCACTGGGTCTCAAACCACGAGGGTTCTTCCCTAGGCAGTGTAGGAGCGTGGAAAGGAAGGCAAGCAGTACAGGCTTTACTACCCTGCTTCCTCTCTTGTTATTCCAAATTGTAAACGTAAAGCCACAGCGATATTTAGAATGAGATCCTGAGCTTCTTTGGCAAAGGGTATGACCAACATAGTTGAAGGTATCTGCCTTTGAATTGCCATCAAATATGGGACCAATCCACTATGAGAATGGACATGTAATTATAGATCTTACCTGGAGGCTTTTCACTCGCTCTTGAAGTTTTTAAAGAGCTGATATATATTAGAGGCTACAAATTTTATTTGGGCTTGTGGCAATTCTTTGTACCACACCTACTGGAATAGGCCGAATCAGATTTGTATTTATGTCTCCTGGATAATAAGTAGAGCTAGAATGATCACTACAATTCATTCTGCTGAGTGGACTGAAAAGGGTTCTGACTACTCTCTTTATGGTTAGATCATGAGATACACAGCACAAATATTATGTTTGGATGCATCCGTGAAGATAGTTGGTCCTTGAAGAGGAACTTTGAAACTTTTTCTTCAAGAGTCCATCGCCAATTATGTAATAGTCTAGTTATCTTAATGGAGACCCATGTAAAAATTGGAGCCATGGCTAATAAAATTCCACTCTGGGATGGTCTCCAACACAATTAATTTTGTATTGGTATAAAAGGTGTATATCTTATCATGTCTTGTCCCAGATAATTGTACTACTCCTTAGTGGCCTTTAATAAAATTCTAACCACAAGCACTGGGTAGTGTAAGGCTTTGTTCTGGTTGTGGAGGTTCACCCACTCTGTCACCTGTTCCTTGATGAAGGACTGCTGTGGGTGCCTCTTGTGGGCAAAACTGATAGATCAAGGGTTTTTGGTGACTCTTTCAACCCATTGGATAAAAGCTAGTTCAACTTCTCTCAAAGCCTCTTGAGCTTCTTTTGTAAGCTGGCTGGTGAATTTAAAAGCACTGTCTCCCCTTAAAATGTCATATAATGGTTGTAACTGATAGGTAGTCAAACCTAACACTGTCAATCCATTGGATATCTCCTATCAATTTCTGAAAAATCATTCAATGTGTTTAGCTTTTCTGTTCTTAAGGAGGTTTTTGAACTGTAAGCACCTTAGGTATACTTCATATCCAAATATTGAAAAGGAGCATGTCTTTGAATTTTTCTGGTGCTATGTATAATTTGTAATTCCTTAGTGTTTCTTGGTCTTTTGTAGACATGCCTCTAACATTTGTTCCTCAGGTGCACATCCCAAAATGTCATCCATGTAATGTAGCATAACTTTTGGAATGCTTTTCTTACTGACAAGAGCACAACAACATACACTTGACACATAGTAGGACTTTTCATTCCCTGTGGCAAAACTGTCCATTCATATTCTTTTAAAGGCTCAGCTAAGTTAATGCTGGGCACTGAAAACAAATCTTTTCATATCCTTCTTATCCAGAGGGATAGAATAGAAACAATCCTTAATATCTATGACCCAAAGAGGCCATTCTCTAGGCAACTGAGTAGGAGATGGAAGTCCAGACTGAAGATTTCCCATAGTTTCCATCTGTTCATTCACTTTTCTTAAATCCGTCAACATCCTCCATTTTCCAGATTTCTTTGTCACAACAAACACTGGGGAATTCCAAGGACTTAGAGAAGGTTTTAAGTGTCCTTGGTCAAGCTGCTCCTGTACTATATCTAATAAGGCCTGAATTTTATCTTTACTTAAGGGTCCTGCTCTATCCACACTGGTGTATCAGTTTTCCATTGGATAGGAACAGGTGAAAGTGTTGGCAGGCCTTCAACAGCAGCCCTGCTTAAAAACCGAAGTACCCATTTTAACCCTAATTGCTGTAAAACGTCTCTTCCCACAGATTGATGGGGATTTTTTCAACTATAAAAGGAGTAAAACTCCTGTTTTGCCTTCAAAAGTCCATCTCATAGGGGCAGCACTAACTGGCTGCTATTGATCCTCCTACACCAGGCATGTAGGTGTCTGCTTAATCTTTGGCCGTTGATTGGGCCAGCTGGCCCTCTAATGACCGTTCCGACTGCACCAGTGTCTACCGATCCTTCCAATGGAAGGCCATTTATATAGAGTGTGAGCATAGGTCGGTCAGTTGTTACAGCTGCTGTCCAGTAAATTGCTGGATTTTGTGATCTGGAATCAAAATCTGGGTGACTATCACCAGGCTGCTTATTAGGATTCGGTATGAGTAAACCTGATGCTACTATTTCTCCTGGGTGATAAGTCACACATTGTCGGCCTGTATTGGTGACTGGGATATTATCTACACATTCCCCAGTTTCCCACATCAGTATGTGGACGGACACTGTTTTGTACGTACTCTCAGGAGGTAAAATGGTCAAGCCTACTGTGCCCTGGAGGCAAGGGATCCAAAGGCTGGAGAGGAACAGATTTCACCTCTCAGGGGGATCTCAGTTGTCTCAGTGCATTCTATTCTCCCCAATTGTAATCCCTTTCTTCCATCAGGTTGCTTCCTGGCTGATTGATTGTGTAATCCCTTTCTGCCATCATATGGCTTCCTGGCTGATTGGTCATATTGGGGTATTGGCCGTCTAGGCACTCTCTGGGTGCACCATTGGTGCCATCATGCCCCAAGTGTTTTGCCTGCGGCCCTGGGTGGGCCCCTCATCCCATTCCCTGAACCTGTCTACATTCAGGCCCAATGGAAGCCTTTGTTGCATTTTGGACATGGGGTACTGTTCTTGTTCTCCCACCCTGTTTCTCCTCTGCCTCTATACCAACATTGAGCTTTCGATGCCCTACTTTACCACACTGAAAGCATTGATGTGTTCTCTAGAAGTCCCATGCAGAAGGGACCCTGTCTACCATGTTGGGATCTTGGGAAGTCTGCATCATAGTCTGGCTATAAAGGCATTTGTGCCACTGTGGCTGAGCGTCTTTTGAACTCCTCTAAAGGAGCATCCTTAGTCCCTAGTATAATCCTTCTGCACACCTTATTAGCATTTTTCCTTAGAAGTTGCCTTATTAAAACATCTGTTGTTGGTTTTCTCCATTAGTTCTTGTGATCAGTCTGCAAATGTCCAAAAGTCAGCAAAGGGCTCATCTGGCCCTTGCATTATTTTTGAAGGCCTCACCTTTGTCATTTTATTGTGAATCAAGCCCATGCTTTGATAACATTAGCAACAATTTGCTCATATGCTGCTACTGAATAATTAACCTGTCGTGATTCGCATATGGACCTATACCTTGTAATAGGTCATAGGTGATCACAGCATAAACACATTTGACTATTTTGTTGGGCTTATCCTACAGAACTCACTATATTCAGAAAGCCACATGTAATTTTGTCCAGGTTCTAAGGCAACCCTTGCTATAGATTTCCATTCATCAGGAGTCAAGATTTCAAAAGCCAAATTCTGTAATAGCATCTTAACATAAGCTGATGTAGCCCCATAAATAGTGCAGGCCTTTTTAAGATCTTTAATGTGCATACCCTTTGATCCAGCAGTGTTACTACTGGGATTATATCCCAAAGAGATTATAAAGAAGGGAAAGGGACCTGTATGTGCACGAATGTTTGTGGCAGCCCTTTTCGTAGTGGCTAAAAACTGGAAACTGAATGGATGTCCATCAGTTGGAGAATAGCTGAATAAATTGTGGTATATGAATATTATGGAATATTACTGTTCTGTAAGAAATGACCAACAGGATAATTTCAGAAAGGCCTGGAGACTTACACGAACTGATGCTGAGTGAAATGAGCAGGACCAGGAGATCATTATATACTTCAACAACAAATATATGATGACCAGTTCTGATGGACCAGGACATCCTCAGCAACAAGATCAACAAATCATTTCTAATGGAGCAGTAATGAACTGAACTAGCTATGCCAGAAAAAGAACTCTGGGAGATGACTAAAACCATTACATTGATTCCCAATCCCTATATTTATGCCCACCTGCATTTTATTTTTCACAAGTAATTGTACAATATTTCAGAGTCTGATTCTTTTGTACAGCAAAATAACGTTTTGGTCATGTATACTTATTGTGTATCTAATTTATATTTTAATATATTTAACATCTACTGGTCATCCTGCCATCTAGGGGAGGGGGGGGGGGTAAGAGGTGAAAAATTGGAACAAGAGGTTTTGCAATTGTTAATGCTGTAAAGTTACCCATGTATATCCTGTAAATAAAAGGCTATTAAATTAAAAAAAAAAAAAAAAAAAAAAAAAAAGATCTTTAATGATTTCTAGGTTAAAAGGGGCATATCTTCCTTCGACTTTGTTCACCTGAGGCATTAGACTGGGAAATTACAGGACAGATAAGCGGCTGAAGCTCCAGGATGTCCACACCCTTTTCTTTGGCCTTCATTAAGCCTCTTGCAGTCTGCTCATGATTGGATGCTGGGGGAGGTCTGGTGCTGTCACCCCCCCACCCCCTCCCTCCTCCTCCATCCTGGAGGTGGAGTTGGTGGAGGGAGAGTCAATCACTTGCTCCTGGGATGGGGCTGAAGGTGCCTCCCTGAGGGAAGGTCACCACACCCTTGCTCACTTAAGTCTTCATGCCCTGTGGGGAATTCATTAATCTTTCATTGTCTTTCTCCCCTTAATATCATGGCTAATTTTGAAAGTGAAGGAGCCAAGGTTTTTTCTTCCTTCTGGGATAGGGTTTCTTAGTGCTAACTGAAATATTTATAAATAAAATGCCCAATGGAAATTGAGTGAGGGAACATTCTCTGAAATCATGGAATCCTTCCCAACCCTGGACCAGTTTCTCAAGGACCTTCCTCCTCTACGACCAAAGGGTGCAGTTTAATATACCCACAAATCCCCAATCTGTTCCCAAGTTTTAAATAACCCATGTTTTCTATCGCTTATGCATTTTTCTATAGCACCACTTTGGGTGGGTTGGGGGCAATGGAGGTCTTTAGCTAGCATTTGTCCCATTTGGCCAAAAAAAAAAAAAAAAAAAAAGATTTGGGTTTAGTTTTGAAAAAAGTTTTATTTGTATTAACAAACTCACCCAAGTTCCTCGTCACAGAGACTTTTCAGTCCTTGGTTCCCATCGTTGGGTGCCAAATGTGAAGATCGGATTTTTAAATCAGGAAGCAGGAATTCAAGTTGGGGAAAAGTCGTCTTTATTCTCAGTGAAGAAATGGAGGTGGAAGAGAATAAGATAAAATGTGTGCAGCTGAGTCAAGAAGCTAGCTTGACCAGCCACACAACCAGGAGGTCTAACCCAGGCCCAATCTCCCCCACTTCTCCCTCCCTCCCTCTCTGCCTCCACCACCAAAATCGTCATTTTCCTAAACATCGGACTTGCACAGAAATGGGAGGGCCATTCTTTATCAATCATGTTATTAATAGGTATGCCAATTACTATTTAGCCTCAAGTATTGGGACCCAATTATCAACTCAAACCTCAGCCCATTACAAGTGCCACCTCTTATGTAGCTTATATTTAATTAGAGAAAGAAAAAAAATGAAAAACATAAAATTGGTAGAAGAGAGTGGGGTTTTAAGGAAATCACATAGGGGCCAGGAAACCAATTTATATAACTAGTAGATGTTTGCCAACGGCCACTTTACTTTCTGAACCAGCAAGTTTTGCAAAGATTATTCATGTGCTAGCAGTTCCAGTGGAATAAAAGACAAATTGACATCTCTAAATCTATAAATATAAGTTTTCAATCTGAAGGTATATAAGAAAGGTCAATTGTCATAACAGTAGTAAATGGCATATAGCTATTATATTATTATGCCATTTATTTTCTTTATCTCAGGCTGAATATGTGACTTATCATAGAGCATATCACAGTTCATTCTAGGCAAAAATACAAGTCCTGCACTAGTCAAAATACATGCATAGGAAATCTCTAAGGAAGTGACAGTAAAATTTTTCAGCAAGATTTACCTGTCCTATTAGAAACCTTACATACATTTTATGAAGATTGTAAAGCTGCAGTATTTCTGCAGACTGAAGGGCTTCCTCTGGTTCTAAGTATTGTGAATTAAAAGTCAGTTTTGTGTTTCTGTGTTTTTACTAGTTAGGATCAGGTTTTAAAAAGTGGTAAATGGGTAAAATCTAAAAATGCAGTTGGGTTCAGTGCTACACTTATACATCTTCCTCAGTTTTATTTTCAATCTTTGCTTTCTTAACATATTTAGTAATTCTCTATATGCTGAATTTGCATTAGAAATACATTTCTGACTCTTGTGATTTTACATTGCCTTCTAAGACATACTTAATAGAAGGCCTTTGTCTCATTTGCTTAGGAAGTAAAGACCTATGGGTCATGTTAGATAATAAGCTGAACATGTAATGTTCTTTTTAAAAAATAAATAATGGAAGGCCAATAGGTTATGAGAAAAATATAATCATTCTTCCCTTTTATTCACAGAGGTCATACCCTTACTACGGTGATATGTCCAACTTTGAAATCCACAATTGAGAAGGGATTAAATTCAGGGGAGAGAGAGAAGAAAATATAATTAAAGGTCTTGACAAATATATGAAATTCCAAAGTAATTGGAATTATTTAGCCTGGAAAAGGGAGAACTAAGCAAGTGCTGACCAATTTAAATGTTATCTAATGAAATATACTCATAATTTGCTTTCTTTTTTTTTTCCTTGAGAAAAATAAAGAAGATGCAGTGACAACTTCCAGATAGACTTTAGATTAGAATGGGTAGCAAACTACAAATATAGTAAATAGATAGACATTGGATCTATTTCTCTCTAGAGGAAAATGAGATTGGAGTTAATATTAATCTTTCTAAGAGAACATAAATGGGTTTTTCCTGGAGCCTCTGAATATCTCTTCCAGTTTAAGAATTTTGTGAATTTAAGTCCTTTATCAGGGCTGGAGGGGAATTTTATCCATATTAAATAGGAGATAATCTATTTCATGAAAAAACAAACGCAAAGACAAAATGTCCCAGGTAGTTGCCCTCTCTGGAAATGCTATGGTGCAATGATGGTAAAAGAGTTATCTTCTTGAAATTTGAAATTCATTTACATGTAATGGACAAGGTGAATCTAGATAACAGACTCATTGCTGCTCTTAGTCTGCAAAAATGATGTCTATTCATCTCGCTTAATTTATTCTTCAACTATTGCTTATTACTCCTTTTCACTTTAAATTACTTTTCATTATTTCCTTCCTGAACACTGATAGTATCATCATCATAAATAAGCTCCCTGCATTCTGAAGAATTCACCTGCTGTTTGCCATATGTTCGTATTGTTATTTCACCTTGCCA
This sequence comes from Sarcophilus harrisii, assembly GCF_902635505.1. Lineage (NCBI taxonomy): Eukaryota > Metazoa > Chordata > Mammalia > Dasyuromorphia > Dasyuridae > Sarcophilus > Sarcophilus harrisii. Next base: position 420,631,027 of record NC_045426.1, read on the forward strand.
GAGTGACTAAAATTATTTACAATTTTATAGGTGAGAGAAAGACCAAGAGTATGCTAACATTCTTACTTTTTTCAACATAGTTCTCTTAAGGAACTTCAGTATAAAGCAAAGGGAGTTTAGCAAAATAAACTGATATGAAAATCTCTCTGGATGAATTCAATCAATCAGCAGCTATTGATTAAGTATGTCAATAGATTAGCCACTATGCTAATCACAAATATAGTAAGCAAAAATCCGTGATTGTTTAGAGAATCTTTTATACTTCAGTAATAGTTATTCGCTCTAAAAAATTAGTTCTATAAGAGCAGGAGAAATGCATTATCCTTCATTTTTTCCCCCATAATCTAGACAGTTCAATTTCACAAATGCATTTTACTTAACAATATATTTTTCTTGTATTGAAAGTTCATATATTTTGGTAGAAAAAATGAATATTCTTATTCGTAAAGTCTTTTTTAAATGTATAAAGTAATCTGTCACAACTTCCAATTAAATGCTTCCTTTTCTTTTAAAAGAGACTCTATAATCTCAAGGTCAATGACAGAAAATGAACAATTATTCTCAGGAGAATATTTAATGTTTTTATTTTCTTTATCACAAACACATATGTGTATATATAGATATATTTATCTTTCCATATATCTATATGTCTAGGTTTATAGGTATGTGTATATATATATATATATGCATATACATATGTATGTATGTATATGTGTCTATTTTACCAGTTAAGATAAACAATGATGCAAATATTAGTAAAAAATGAATCATTAAAAGGTCAGAATGTTGAAATTGAGAAAAAAAGTAAACATAACAATGTCTAATATTGGTGTTTTATTTTGAAATACACTTTCATTTGAACAAGAGTAAAGGAGGAGAGCAGAGGGCTGAACTTTGCATTCTATTTCTCTTATGAAAAATATATGAATAGCTATTTTACATATATCTCATAGAACTTGATATTTTGAACTTTGATATTTTGAACACTAAAATGTTTTTGTTATAACTTAATTTTCTGAAAAAATAATATATGCTAGCATCATGAATTATGAGTTGTTACTCTACATCTCTATACATGAAACCATGATCTCTATCATGGACCTTGATGCAATGAAAAATGAGATCCACAAGATCCACAAGCATGCTTACATAGAGCAATTAAATATCTAGGTACAGGAAGTCAATTCCTTTTGTTATCTGGACAAGACTTTCACCTTAATAGTGACAAATATCTTTGGCCCTTATAAATCTGTTTGCTCTATTCCTTATTTAATAAAGATAATTAAAGAACTATTAAATATAGCTATTTTTGTAGCTTCATTTTCCAAGGAATTTGTATGATATAAATATTGAGAAGTCATTGATAAAATTTCATTTCTCTATCAAATCTGTTATTATTGTTTTAATCAAAAATAACTTAAAAATGGACTCTTGGATTATCACTATCTCAAACAATTATACTAGTGTCCAGAACTTATCTTGTATTTAAACAAAAACATGGCTAGTGACTTCGTGTTTATTCCCTATTGATTTTTGATTGTTTTTAAAAATGATATTGCATACACATCCAAAATGCATTCATGATTTTATAGAAATTTTAAAAAGAAGATTTTGGGGGAATTGGACAGTTTAATTGTTCTCTAAATCATCTTATTCAAAGGAAAATGCCACATACATGCCTTTTTAATCCAAATTATTTGGCATCAGTTGTGAAAACAGCTTTTAATGATTTCAAAATTGTTTCAAGTTTGATGCAGATTTCTCCTATGTGCACATGGACTTATCTAACCAATCTTCCCTTTACTGCTATTGTTCTAATTTTGTAGATGAGAAAACTGAAGCAGGGAGAAGTTTAAAAATGTATCCAGTACTACACAACTATTAAATAATATGGACAAACTCGTACTTGGATCTTGCCATCTTCATTTATTTTGATGCATTTATACAGCATTATGTTAAGCATAAGGAAATGGGATATGTATAACTAAAGTATGGCTTTTCCACAGTTGTCAAAAAAGAAAAATAGTGTGTTATTGTAAATGACAGACTTTTTTTTTTTATCATCTGTCCAAGTTTCTCAATAAATTCTCTCAGGATAAGTATTTGTAGTCATGAAGTATTGACTCCTTTCTTCCTATAGTTTAAAATATTACTTTGATTATCATTTCTTATGAGACAGGTCAATATGCAAGATGTAGAAGATTTGACAATTGAAAACAAAATTATTTTTTAAGGAGACAAAGACTTTGTATTTGTGTAAAAATAATTCAGACAAGTTTATTGAGCATTTTGTATGTATAAAATATGGAACTAATTACAATGTATGGTAATTCACAGACAATATGATCTATTGTATACACAGACAGACATCACATTTTTTCTCCCTCAAAAAGTTATTGACCCACATGAAAAGATATGATATGAAATCATAGGAAATTGAATGACAATAAACAATTGAATCATGTTTCAGGAGAACAATATGTCTGGTAGTGTTTTATCATTTGAAAGATGAGTGATGCATACAATAAAGGTGCAAATAGAATTTTGTAATATAAACAATAACCTGACATCCAGTATAGTTCTAAACTTGTATTTTTTACCCAGTGAAGAACACTACCCTTTGCTAATAGCTAAATCTATTGAAGTGCTGTTGCCCTAAATGCAGATGCTAGTATTTACCTCAATCCTGTCTTAGGTTTTTGACTAGATCATCCTTAGTATGACAAACACTGGCACAGGGAATCTACGATGAGGTGAACTTTTGTATACTCACTAATTATTTTTTAACCTTCTGAATATTTTACTTCAGCTATAACTGAGTAAACCTCTTTTATTACCTGGTAAGATGTTCAGTAAAGGTGCCATTTCATTCCATTCTCAATTCTGAGACATAGCCTGTCAAGAAATAGGCTTGGTCTACTATGGGAAAATTTATTCAAGATCTCTCTTATGGTCTACCCTCTGTGAAAAAAAGGTAGTTTTTGTCATCATTGTCCTCATCATTATCAACATGCATTTTTCTTCTGTAACTCTAGATCAAGATTGCCATTACATTTTTTTCTGTAAAAAATATTTTAATAAATTGTTATACACTATACTTCTAGAACCTCTCATACTAAAGCATCTCTCCATGTCTATCACTTTCCTAGATGTGTTACATCTCCCTATACAAGTCCCCAGGGACTGTCTTACATTTCTCTTTTGATTATTATCTTACTATCTGAGACATAAATGCTTAATATTTTTAAGGAGAAGCTAAGTGAAACAGTGGATGAAACATTAATCTTAGACTCAGGAAGACTTCAGTTCAAATACATCCTCAGTCACTTATTAGTTATGAGAATCTCAACAAGTCACTTATTCTCTGTTTTCTTTACTCTCTTCATCTGTAAAGTGGGGATAATAGCACCTCCCAGGATTTTGCACAGATCAACTAAACTAATTATTCTAAAATGTTTAGCATATAACAAGTGTTACATAAATATTGTTTGTTAGCTATTCTTTTATTTTCCCTTTTTCTAGCTCCAGCACATTTTCCACTGTATTGTTTAGCAGCTTCAGCTAAGCTTGACACACAGTATATGAAGAACTTAACTTTAACTGAGATAAACAAGGAAATAGTCACAAATATGAAATAGTTCTCATTCCTTTCTGGTTACCTCAAGTTTTGGGTAAATGGTGGAAGTATGATGTAAAAGGAGACAAAAGATAAGATGTGATTGCATAGTCCTATAATCCCACTTGACTGGGAAATTAGGGCTACTGGTTCTCTTGAGTTCAGGAGTTCTGAGGTTCAATGGACAAGACGTAGTGATTGTCCCCAGAATTATATCAATATGGTGAAATTCTGAGAGCTGGCAGAGTGCCTTGGGGAACATCAATTTTCTTGATTTAAAGAGATTCAGATCCAGCTTAGAAGTGGAGCTCATAGATGCCATGATAATCAGTAATGGGGACAGAAGAGTGAGTAGCCCCTATACTTACAACCTTAAAAATGACAGCTAGTTTTAAAAAATGCATGTGAATCAATTGTAGAATGGCTGAACAAATTGTGGTATGTAAATATAATGGAATACAATCATGTTATAATAAATGATGAACAAGCAGATTTCAAGAAATAAAAGAACATGAAAAGACTTACATCAAGTGTTCTGAGTGAAGTGAGAAGAACCAGAGGAATATTAAACATAGTAACAGCTATGTTGCATGATAGTCAACTTTGACAGATAGTTATCCTCAGCAATATATTGATCTAAGACAATTTCAAAAGACTCATGACGGAAAAAGCTTAGAACATTATAAAGTGTGAATGCAAATTGAAGCATACTATTTTAATTTCTTTGTGTTTTGCTTTTTTCTTTCTCATGGATGTCCCCTCCTCCTTTTTTTCCCAATTCTTCTTTCACAATACAACTATTGTGGAAATATGTTTAATATGACTGTATATATATATATATATATATATATATATATATATGTATGCACATATATATGTGTTTATATGTATGTGTGTATACACAAACATATATACAAGATTGCTTTCCAACTTGAAGAGGAGGAAGGGAAACTCAATATCTTACAAAAAGCAATGTTGAAAACTATTGTTACATGCAATTGGAAAAAAATAAAATATTATTAAGTAGAGGAAAATATATGTGGGGAAAATAAATATGTCTTATATTCAATGTCTACTCATTGATAAAGTATGACTGGATTATGAACTATACCAGGGGAGAGAGAATTAAGAATGAAAAGATCTTAGATCTAATGAAGCACTGGACTAAAGGGTCATGAATTTAAAGCCATAAAGGACCTTATAAGGCCTTGATACTACTCCCTTCTGATTTTGAAGATAAGAAAACTAATTCAGAGAGATTTTAAGTGATATTTTCATCATCAAACTACTAGTAAAGTCTGCTGGTAGTTTTGATCCCAGGTTCTCCTGACTTCAAGGGTACACCCTCATCTATTATGCTACACTTTATTTCTGGATCTATTGCTGGATTGCAGAATAAAATGTAGATGAAAAAGAGAAACTAGAACAGATAATTTATTATAGAGCTCTATAAATGAAAAGTAAAGATACTGAATCTGGATGAGATTAGTGAGTCTGAAATGGGAGGTTCATGTATAAAAAGTATAATGTCAAGCAGGAGTGGAGAATGTCCAGACCATATAAACCCTACAAAGTCATCTGGTCTGGCCTTGCCAAAGCAAGTGTTGGTAAGGATGTGCTGAAAGCTAGGTACAAAAACATCCCACTTCTTGAGGATTTAAGTTGATAATTTTGTATATCCTGGAAATAATGTTATAAATATCAAAATGGCCCTTGGTAGAAAAGAAAAGAAAAGGTCCTTTATCCCTAAATAGAGGAATAATATATTTCTTGGTATATGAATAGGTAAAACTAAATTTTTTACCAATTTTGCGTAAAAATATTTCTTGTAAATATCATATGATTCCTTTTCTATATTTACAGCATGATTTCTAAGACTAGACATAGACCTTAAAGCATGAAAAAAATTGACATTCATCTTTTATGTATTTGTGTAGCATATAGAAGAGAGAGAGAGAGAGAGAGAGAGAGAGAGAGAGAGAGAGAGAGAGAGCGCAAAGATGCAGGAGGAAAAAGGAGGAAAAAAATCTCTGCTTGTGATTCTGGTAGGGATGCTTTTGTGAACTTAGTCTTAGTAGGTACCTGGGTAAGCACATAGACAAGGAGAACCTCCTCACTATGTGTCACCAGTACCTTACTAGTATATTTAGAAAAGGAGTACAGATACTAGCACATAATCCATTTCTACATCTCCTTTCTAATCAATCAAATCACTGAGACATACTTGCTTATTAAATGTCTCAACTTTTCCACAGACATATCACAAATATGTATATATTGTATAGTAATAATTTACCATATACTCTCAATGCATAAATGTATATGAAAAAATATGAGATGTACATAAATACATACATATATGTATATATATATATATATATATATATACACATATATACATTTATGCACATATATATATAAATGGAAGAACATAAGTTACAGCTCTCCTGCTGCTCAAATTGACTTATAATTATGTCATAAGTTGTCCCTTACATGCCTCAAATACACCATACATTAATGCATATGTAAATATATTTAATGTACATCATATACCTATGCAAATATGTTCATGTGTTAATGACCTATAATCAAGTAGAATTACACATATTTAATAAAAACTATATGTGTGTTTATTTTAAATATCTGACTAATTAAAAACCTCTATATTTTATCTCTTTCTTGTCTTAGTTTCTTTACTGAACCAAATGATGTTTCTTTTATTTCCTATTTAATTCTGTAGGAAATTCATTTAGAAAGTGCTAATTGTATGTGTGTATGTCCATCCATCTTTTCTTTTTCTGCCCCTTATCTTCTTTCTTTTCTTTTCTTTCTCTACATACTTTTTTCTGTCTTTCTTCCTTTCTCTGTGTTTTATACATATATACAAATATGCTTACATATGATATATTGAAAAAATGCTACAAAATGGATTTGCCACAAAAGAAGAAATAGATTATTGAATGAACCATGTGAAAAAACTAAAATTATCTAGACATGTATGTCTATTAGGTAATAGTTCTATTATGTAGAAGATTCTGAATTCTACTAAAATCTCAGGATAAATTTTGAGAAAAGGAGAGAAAATGAACATGGGCACAAAGAAACACGCATACACACATGTGCACGTGCACACACACACACACACACACACACACAGGTAATATCCAAAAACAAGCTATGTAGTTCATAGTAAACTTATTTCTTCTTTGAAACTTTACATAAGCTGCTTGATATTCACTCACATTTTTTATGCAAACTGTCTGAGTTATATTTGATTTCATTTTGAGTTTCCCTAAGGCTTAATCAAAGGTATGTCTTTCTTCACAAGAGCTCTGTTTCTCAAGATATGATGGGAAAGAAACTTTGTAAATGATACTTCATTTGATTTGGATTGGCTATTTATCCTTCAAGATTTTATTACCTTGGGAGGAAAAGTGAAGAACTAAATAGAATATATGCATACTTTCAAACACTTTTATTAATGCATCCAAGGGGTAGTTCATCATCTTTGCTATTAAAAATAGATAAAACAGGGTGGTGAGAATATAATTCTAATTTGCATAGTCCATTCAATCAAGTCATGTTATTTCCTTCCCTCAACTCTAGTTCATCAGAATCATTCTTTACAATTTTATGAATATTTAGAGCTCAATGACTGAAAACTCGGGTATCTGATGGGGATCACTATAGGATCTGGAATGGGGAATAGCAAGTAATACAAACAAGAAACAGACAATCATAGGGCAAGGGAAAACTTGCAAAAATCAAAGACTAAGAAGGATACCAGGACAAGGGAAAAGATGACCTTCCTCTCCCAGTGGTTCAGATCATACCCCTATAAGTAACTTTAATCCTATAAAAGCAGCAAAAAAAAAAAAAAAAAAAAAAAAAAAAAAAAAAAAGCATTCACAGGAAAGAGAGTGAGACAGAAAAATAAAGACTACTTTATTCTGGTCATTTTAAAGACTTCTGTTGTCGTTGTTGTTCCAGTTACATAAATAAGGTTAAACTCATTTAGATTAGATTCAACTAGTTATGAAGTTATGAAGGAATGCTTCAAAATCCTCTCAGGGAATTTCGATGTTAGATCAATCGTTTTTACATATGGCAACCTTTCAAGTACTGGAATAACATTATAAAATATTTTCTTCAATTGCTTAAAAGGTCCTAGTTTTTTTTTTTTCTTTTTTTTAAAAATTTAAATAGCATAATCTCAAGGGTTTTCACTATCCCATGTAATACTCCTCTGAAACTTTATAACATATTGTTCTCCTTCTTAAAATATGGGACACACACACACATACATACACACACACACACAAACATACACACACATAATGAATCCAGTATTGCAGGTGACCAAGAAAGACTATAATAAAAATTTAATATATCAGTCCTGGAACCTCTACATCTAGTGTCATTCAAACAATTGTTCTTTGTTTGTTTTGAATGTGTTATTACCCTGCTGACTTATTGTACCTGCATACAAGGAATGTCCTAGATCATTTTCTCTGACAAAATATTTTATATGTCTCTCCTGTCTTCTGAAGTTTATTTTTTTAACTCATTGTAGGATGCTGGTATAGTCGTTATCCATTCCATCTTAAGGGAAACCATAATAAGTGGTTCCCAAAATTCCTCCATCAGAACTATTTTCATCACCGTAAATAAATATTGATTTCAAAATAACAGTTCCCTTCCCTGCTTTCTTTCACAAATTAATGGAATTTAATATCATTAATTAGTTTTTACATTTCCAGGAGAGAGAATACTCAGATGCCAAGAAAATTATAACCCTCTATCAGTCACTGCTGTATACCGTATATCTGTTTCAAACTTGTGATGTATTTATATATGTTCATGCATAGATTTGCATATAAATGTGTATATACAAATATAATTGATGTGTATATACATGTCTGTATATATGTGTATACACACATCCATTTCTTCTGCTTGGGTGGTCAATACTATATTCTCATGACAATATTGCTTCTTATTTCTGCTTCAAATAATTTTCATTCAAATACTTTCAACTATGATTTAACATCAAATCACCAAGTAATTCATGAAATTCATGTTTTCTCCAAGATACCATGTTAAGTGATTTGGAAATACAGAAAAATCAGACAAGAGCCCTAATTAAAAGTTGCTAAAACATGTTAACAAAAAACTAAATTATTTGGCTAAATGTTATGAATTAAAAAAAAAAAAACCTTCAAAGACAAAATGCAATAAGAATTCTTGAACAGGAAAAGGAAGGAAGGAAAAAAGTAAGGAAAGAAAGAAGGAATAAAGAAAGAAAAGATTGGACAATGAAAGAAAAGAAGGAAGGAAAGAAGTGAGAAAGGAAAGAAGGCAGGAAGGAAGGAAGGGAAAAAGGAAGGAATGAAGGAAGAGAAGAAGAAAGGAAGGAAGGGAGGAAGCAGGAAAAGAAGGAAGGGAGGAAAAAGATTAAGGAAGGAAAAGAGGGAAGAGAGAAAGGAGGTAGGAAGGAAGGAAGAAAGAAGGGAAGCAAGGAAGGAGGGAAGGAAGGAAGGAAGACAGGAAGGAGGGAAGAAAGGAAAAAAGGAAGAAAGTAGAAAGAAATGAAGGAAGAGAGAATGAAAAGGAGGGAGGTGTTGATGTGTTTGTTCTTTAAAGTAATAATAATAGTTCTCTCTTGGAGAAAGCAGGTTTCTTGGGGAGATTTTCTGGAGGCAGGCTAAGTTTCAGTTACAAGTAAATAATTACTCCAAAATCGCAGCCAGCTGATAAAAAATGCAAATGTTTATTTCTCCTTCCAAAACATCCCGGTTAGCTCAGAGGCCTATCTCTCTGCTTGGTTCCAAGACTGGTGCAGCTTTGTCCTTTGCTCCTGCCTCTACTTTCTTCAGCCTCCAGCCAGCACCAAGGTGAAAGTTGTAATGAATCTCTCTTGCCTGGGACAGAGGTCTTGTGGGCTTCCTCCCAGAGTGCTTCTCTCTGACCCTTGGGAATGGTTCCCAAATAACTCTTTTTAGCTTTAAGAGCTTCCTCTATATATATATGATCTCCCAAAGGTTAACTCCTCCTTCTGGAGAGAATGGGATTCTGGGTTATCTCCCAGAGTGCTCTCTGTCCCTAAGAACTTCAAGGGAGGTGTGAACACAAGCATTATTGTCTATCAGTTGTACTTAGTACCTTGTTTCAAGTTCTGGCCCAAAACATCTCCTTCCAAGATCAAATCAATTATTGAACCATGCCAAATTAGATAATCATTGTCTCTATCAACTCTAATGGTTTAACAGTTTGTAAAGATTCCAACAGGGAGGGAAGGAAGGAAGGAAGAAAGGAAGGAAGGAAGGAAGGAAGGAAGGAAGGAAGGAAGGAAGGAAGGAAGGAAGGAAGGAAGGAAGGAAAGAAGGAAGGAAGGAAGAAAGGAACTAAGGAAAGAAGAAAGGAAAGAAAAGGCGTAAGCTTTGATCTGTATTGACATCAACAGCTCTCTTTCTGGAGCATAGTGTGTTTCATCATGAGTCATTGGGATTATCTTGAATCATTCCATTCCTGAGAATGGTTAAGTCATTCACAGTTTTATTCCTACCCTGTTCGTTGGTTCTACTTATATCATTCTGCAGCAGTTCATGTAAAAAAAATTTTTTTTTTTCCCACTCTGTAACTCTAATTTCAAAATTACTGAGAACATGGGATTTTCAAATGAATGGATCATGGAATATTCAGTAACTGTGAAAAAATCCTAGAAACTCATATTACAAATGAATTCTTAACATCCCTTTAAGTGAAAATAACTTAATCAAATTCATAATTAGTCACTGCTTATACAAGTATTCTGGGATAGAATTTTTAAAAATGACTACAAAAAATTAAGAATACTTCTCCTCTCTTCCCTTTCTCAGAGAACTTCATTGTGAAATTTGAAAGATAACAGTAACTTCTGTTTAGTGTCCTTGCAATAATAGAAGAGAGGAAAATATATCTACATCAAGATCCCAGGGAAAAAAAGGCATTGGGGGAAGAGTAGCCCCGGGATTTAATAAGAATCTTATTGAAAAACAATAGAACCTACATAAATGAACCTGCCTGAGGGTTATGCAAAAGGGACTCAAATATAAAGAAAAAGAACTGTCTATCTATCTATCTATTTATATATATATATATATATATATATATATATTAAATATATGTATTATATACATATATTGTAAAGATATACATATATATATATAGCATGTGCATGTATGCACATATACATATATGTACACATGGGTGCACACACATAGATATCTCCTATGTATCTCACCTTTTCAAAAAGAAATGAAATAAAAAGTAAACTCTTATAGTAAACACAACTAGATTCTATTTTGTCAATGTCCAAAAATATCTGTCTTAACTCTTGAATCCATCACTTCTACATTAAAAAGCAGTTAGCAAAGAACATCAAAAATTCTGCAAATCCATAGTTGATCTTTCAACTAATAGTAAAGTTTAATTTATTAGAGGTTATTTGTGTTGTAGTGTCACTCTGAATATTATGTTAATAGAAAAAAATGAATTTTGTAGAAGAAAATGTATAGTAATACTTAATATAAACATAGTGCTATTAAGTTTGGAAAACATTTTCTTGAAATTAAGATGCACAATTATAATCAACACTCTTTAGTGAGTAAGAAATGTGGGTTCATATTTCTAATCATATGAAAAGATGCTCTAAATCACTGTTGTTTAAAAAAAATGCAAATTAAGACAATTCTGAGACACCACTACACACCTCTGAGATTGGCTAAGATGACAGGAAAAGATAATGACGAATGTTGGATGGGATGTGGGAAAACTGGGACAATGATAGATTGTTGGTGGAATTGTGAATGAATCCAACCATTCTGGAGAACAATTTGAAACTATGTTCAAAAGGTTATCAAACTGTGCATGCCCTTTGATCCAGCAGAGTTTCTACTGGGACGATATCCCAAAGAGATCTTAAAGGAAGGAAAGAGACCCACATGTGCAAAAATGTTTGTGGCAGCCCTTTTCATAGTGGCAAGAAACTGGAAATTGAGTGGATGCCCATCAATTGGAGAATGTCTGAAGGGGTTATGATATATAAATGTTATGGAATATTATTGTTGTGTAAGAAACAACCAACAGGATGATTTTAGAGAGGCTTGGAGAGACTTACATGAACTGATGCTGAGTGAAATGAGCAGGACCAGGAGATCATTATACATTTCAACAAGAAGACGATATGATTGTTAATTCTGATGGACATGAATCTCTTCAACAATGAGATGATTTATGCCAGTTCCGATGATCTTGTGATAAAGAGACCATCTATACCCAGAGAGAGAACTGTTGGAACTGAATGTGGATCACAGTATAATATTCTCACTCTTTTTGTTATTTGCTTTCATTTTCTTTTCTTATTCATTTTCTTTCCTTTTTGATCTGTTTTTTCTTGTGCAACAACAGAATTGTATAAATATGTTTACACATATTGGATTTAAAATATATTTTAACATGTTTAACATATATTGGATTGTTTGCCAACTAGGGGAGGTAATAGGAGGAAGGAGGGGAATATCTGAAACACAAGGCTATGCAAGGATCAATGTAAAAAAATTATCCATGTGTATGTTTTGAAAAAAAAAACCTTTAAAAAGTAAAATTAATGTAGGTTGGGAAAGCTTGTGATTCATTATGCATAATTTCTAAATGATGAAAAATTAGCAGCATCAAAATTTGAACATGTTGTAATTAGCAATGTCAAAATTTGAACATGGTGTTATGCTTTCCCACCATTATTAATTTAAAAAAATGTGAACATGACTCTTTATGAAAGTGCCTTCACTCTTATATCCAGCACTCTAGTATTCCTAAGTGTCCTCTAGCTCTTAAGCCAATAAAATGATTTTGTTTTCAAGTGCATAATTGTTTGTTCAGTTGCTTCAAACTTTTTTCTCATTTTGTCAAATTTAGCAATGGAAATACTCAAGGTAGAATACTGCTGATATTATGGCAACAACCAACCTGGATCCTCATAGATACATAAAACTGAAAATAATCAGGGTGGTTTTCTATCCACTTATGAGTGACATATTAAGCAGAATACTTTTTTTTGAAAAATGTGTTTATTCATATTGTGCTTCATTAGTAGATTAAATTTTTAAAGCATTAGTGGATATTTTATTCCTTGTTTTTTTATAAGGTTTTATTTTACAATCTAATCTAACTATATTTGGAAATATTATACACACACATATATGCATGTATGTATGTACTCACATATAGATACATGTTCATGTTTTGCTTTCTTTTTTTTTAACCTTGCAATTGAATGTGCGTTATTTCTCAGCCTTGCTTATTAGTCTCTGAGAGGTCATAATCGACTTGAGCAAAGTGAGACAGTAGACAAAGAGTAGAAATTAAAAAAACAAATACTGCCATTACTTATATTTAACACTTTTTAAATGAGTTCTCCAAATTATTTATGGAACCCTTAAATAAAGTGGCATTTAAGATGCCCTCACTTTGAGAAGTGTTTCTGACCTTATTCTACTTCAGCCAGGTGGCCCAGTATGATTTCCCTAGTGTTCTCGGGCATGAATATAAATTTCAGTTTTAATCAAAGATAAGAAGGAATTGCAAACAAAATATAAGGAACTGACACTGAGACAAGAGCTTTTAAAAAAGTATTTGAAAGTTTAATTTAAAGACTTGTAGAAATAATACAAATGTCCTATGTAAACATATTGATCAATATGTAAACTTTCTTATAATTTACTGGAAACTGTTTCCACAGAGCACAATAACTGATTCATTATGAAAGCAATCATTCTTTGAGAAAAGTAATAGAATACTCCAAAATGTTTACCATGATATACAAGATGGTCCAAGATAAAGTCAGTTTAAATAATATTTCCTTAGTTTAAAACACATTAACTGCTTTGTAGCCTAAAATAATATTCATATGCATAGTTAACAGTTGGATATATCATGTATATAGTATTAAATAATCACATTAATAGTGAATATGGTAAGAAGGCAAATACAAATAGAATTTATACAAGAAATGCAGGGCTAGATAAATATAAAAAAAATTACCATAATCGACCATATCAATAACAAAACCAACAGAAATCAAATGATAATCTCAGTAGATGCAGAAAAAATTTTGATAAAAAAAAGCATCCATTTCTATTAAAAACACTAGAGAATATAAGGGATAAAGGGAGTTTTCCTTAAAATAATAAGCAGCATCTATCTAAAACCTACACCAAGCATTATTTATAATGAAAAGAAGCTTGATTCATTCTCAATAAGATCAGGACAAAACAAGGATGTCCATTATTACCACTATTATTTAACATTATTATGGAAATGTTGGTTTTAGTAATAAGAAAAGAAAAAAGAAATTAATGGAAGTAGAATAGGCAGTGAGGAAATAAAATTATTCCTCTTTGCAAATGATATGATGATATACTTAAGGAATCCTAGAAAATCATCCAAAAATCTACTGGAATCAATTCACAATTTTAGCAACATTGCAGGATATAAAATAAACTCACACAAATTGTCAGCATTTCTATATATTACTAACAAATTTCATCAGCAAGTGATAGAAAGAGAAATTCCATTTAAAATTATCGCAGACAAAATAAAATACATGGGGATCTACATACCAACATAAACCCAAGAACTGGATGAACACTGTTACAAAACACTTTTCACACAAATAAAGTCACATCTAAACAAATGGAAATATAGTAATTATTCATGCATGGCTAGGCTGAACTAATGTAATAAAAAGGACATTTCTGCCTAAATTAGTCAGCTTGTTCAGTGCCATACCAAACTGTCAAAACTTGCACCCTTTACCAAAATAAGGTCAAAATGGATACATGATTTGGGTATAAAAGTTGATGCTAAGATAACAAGGAATAATCTACCTATCAGATCTTTGGAGAAATTAATAATTTATTGCCAAAGAATAACTAAAAAACATAAAGTCAAAATGGACAAGTTGAATTAAATTAAATTAAAAAGGGTTTGTACAAACAAAACCAACAGAAAGAAGATTAAAAGAGAAATACAAAGCTGGGGAAAAAAATTCTTTACAGACAGAATTTCTGATAAAGGTCTCATTTTTAAAATATATAAAGAACTATGTCAAATGAATAACAATAAAAGTAATTTCCCAATTGATTAATGGTCAGAGAATATGACCAGACAATTTTCAGATAACAAGGTTAAAGCCATTTATGAGTATATGAAAAAAAAAATGCTCTAAATCACTATGGATTAGAGAAATGCAAATTAAAACAACTCTGAATTATCTTCTCACTTTTTTTTTTAATCTCAAATTGGCTAAAATGAGAGGAAAAGATAATGCTAAATATTGAAGGTATTGAAGGGAATGTGGGAAAATTGGGACACTAATGCATTGGTGATGGAATTGTGAAGTAATCCAACCATTCTGGAGAGGAATCTGTTTGAAGGGCTATAAAACTTTGCATACCCTTTTGACCCAACAGTGCCATTACTGGGTGTGTACCTCAAGAAAATCATAAAGGAGGGCAAAAGGACTCATATGTGCAAAAATGTTTACAGCAGCTTTTTTCATGGCAACAAAAAATTGGGGGAAAAAAGTGGATGCCCATTAATTGAGGAATGGCTGAACAAGCTACAGTATATGAAGGTAATGGAATGTTATTGTTCTATAAAAAGTGAATAAGCTAATTATACAAAGACCTGGAAAGATTTACATGAACTGATGCTGAATGAAAAGAAAATCAAGAATACATTGTACACAATAATAGCAAGAATGTGCAATGATCAACTATGAAAGGCTTGGTTCTTCTCAATGGTTCTCTGATCTAAAGCAATCCCAATAGACTTTGGACAGAAAATGCCATCTGTAACCAGAAAAAGTTGTAAGAAAACTAAATGTAAATCTACACATGTTATGTTCACTTATTTTTTTTTTCTGTTTGTTACTCTCTCCCATTATTTTTCCCTTTTCCTCTGCATTTTCTCTCCCAACATGATTCACAAAGCAATGTGCATTAAAAATATATTAACTTACACAAAAAATGAAATAATAAAGAAAAGTTGTCCTGAAATCCTAGAACCAGAGGATAAAATAGAAATTCAAATAATCCACAATCACTATGTGAAAGAAATCTCAAAATGAAAACTCTCAGGAATATTTTAGCCAAATTCCAGAACTCCAAGATCAAGGAGAAAATATTGCAAGATCCAGAAAGAAACAATTCAAATATAGTGAAGCCACTATCAGGAAAACACAAGATTTAGCAGCAGTTAAAGGCCTAGAGGGCTGGGAAAATGATATTCCAGATAGCAATGTATCTAGGATTGTAACCAAGAATCACCTAGCTAGCAAAACTGAGTATAAAATTTCTGAGGAAAGGGTGGTCAATCAATGAAAGAGAGGATTTTCAAGCATTTGTGATGGGAAAAAAAACAGAGTTGAATGGAAAAACTGATTTTCAAATACAGGATTCTAGAGAACCATAGTCAGGAAAATGATATCTTAAGGGATTTAAAGTTTATCTGTTTACATTCTTACATGGGAGGATGGTACTTGTAACTCATTAGAATGTTCTCATTTTTATGGCAGTTAGAAAGAGTATATATAAACAGAGGGTAAAACTGTGAGTTGAATGTGAAGGGATATTATCTTTTTAAAAAAAATTATGAAATTAGAAAGTGAGAAAGCATTGTACTGGAGAAAAGGAAAGGGAGAAGTGGAATGGTACAAATTATCTGCCTTTAAAAAAAATAGGCAAGAAAAAGTTTTTACAATGGAGGCAAAAGACAGGGAGCAAAGTGGAAATGAATGAACCTTATTCTCATCATAATTGGCTCAAAGAGGAAATTACATACTCAATGGAGGTATAGAAATCTATCCTATCCTGCAGGCAAAAAGGAGAGGAATGAAAGATATGAGAGGATGATAACATATTTGAAGAAGATCAGGATGAAATGAGAATGAGAATAAATGGGGGGAAATATAATTAGCAATAAGTGTAAAAAATTTGAAGCAATTTTTTCTGAAAAGATCTCATTTCTGCTTCTCTTTTTATTATTAGAGCTTTTTTTATTTTCAAAACATAAGCACAGATAATTTTTCAGCATTGACCCTTGCATAGAATTGTATTCCAAAATTTCCCTTTCTTCCCCCCACCCTCTCCCCTATATGACAAGTAATCCAATATATGTTATGAAAGTTAAAACATATATTAAATCCAATATATGTTTATGCAATTATCTTGCTGCATGAGAAAAAATCAGATGGAAAAGGAAAGGAAATGAATAAAGAAACAAAATGCAAGTGAACAACAAGAATGAGAATGTTGTGTTGTGATCCACACTCAGTTCTCACAGTCTTCTCTCTGTAGATGGATCTCTTCATCACAAAATGATTGAAACTGTCCTCAATCATCTCATTTTTAGAATTATATACATTAGAATTGATCCTCATATTATTTTGCTGTAGCCATGTAAAATGATCTCCTGGTTCTGCTCTTTTCACTTAGCATCATTTCATGTAAAGGTCTCATGTCTCAAACATAAAAGCAATTGTGTCAAATTTATAAAAAAAAGAGCCATGCCCCAATTGATAAATGATGAAAAAATGTCATCTGTGTGCAAAGAGCTGCAAAGTCAAACATATCCTTTGCCCTAACAACAGCATTTACTAGACATAAGTTCAAAAACAATTTGGGAAAAATAAAAAAGGAAAATTACCTATATGTCCAAAAATTTTTATAGCATCTCTCTTCTCAAAACAAACAAACAAAAAAAAAGTATGGAGATGTCCATCCATTTGGGAATGATTCAATAAACTGTGGCATCTGTGTGTTATGGAAAATTCTTGTGCTATGGAAATGAGCAGAATGCTCTTAGGAAGGAAAAAATAAAATAAGAAAAATAAAAACCTGGGAAATTCTCCATGAATAAAATGATATATATTGTATACAAAATAATAACAGTGTTCTAGCATAATTAGTTGTAAATGACTGTTATTCTCAATAGTATGATCATCCACAACTCTGAAGAACTTATGATGCAAAAGCCTATCAATACCCAATAAAAGAACTAATTGTATCTGAGTACAAAATGAAGTTTTCTCAATTTCTCTCTCTATTTCTTTTTAGTTTAATTTTTTCCTTAAGGGTTTTTATTTTAATTAAAATGGATGTTCTGTTTTCTTTAACAACTTGCCTTTAACAGAAATGTTTTGCATAACTTCACATGAGGTTTCTTAATTGTGGGTCAGAACAAAGGAGATAACCTAGAACTCAAAAAAATCTTAAAAACAAATCTAAAAAAATGTTTTTTAATTTAACTGGGCAAAAAAACAATATTTAATTAAGGCTGTGATGACGAGCCTTTTGTCATAGGTTCATGTTTGGAGACTATAACATTACAAGATCCATGAACATCAATCTGAGCTCTCTGAAGGGTGGGAGATGAAAAAAAAAAAAGTTTTTTTGATTAATTAATTAATTAAATTAATTATTTTCTTTGCAAATGTGAATAGAGCAGAAATTAAATGCTAAATGGATATAACCTCCTTCCCTATAAAGAAATTCCCTGATTATATCAAAAGTTGGTAAACAATAGATCATTGGTCAAATACAGCCAGCTACCTGTTTTTTTTAAAGCTCCAAGGTTTGTATGAAAGCAGGTAGTGGAGCACAGGTCATCCCACAATCTATACAGTGCCAGATTTTGCTTTAATTTTTCATTTAACCTTATTAACTTTTAGACAAATAAAAATTATTTTATTAAAATTTAAAACTGGTTTCTTCAGAGACTTTCAAGCACATTTTTGTTCCACAATTCTACTTTTCAAGTTATGTACCTTGGGAGAAAATAAAGGTTTCAATTTTTCAGCTGTCAAAGCTGAAAGTATTTTTGATCTGTAATTTTTTTTTCAGAAATTATAATGTTTTCTTTTGTTCCATGTAGTGGTAATCATAATGTCTTGAGTATGCATTTTATTTTCCAAACTTCCAAGGGTCCCTTTATTACCAGTTCTGGGTTAATAATGTGAGTAATCAATGTAGACAATACCATTTGAAGTACTATTTTCAGTTCCAGTATCATGTTTTGATTGAGATGTTGACAGGTTGAAGCATTTGTAGTAGACCCAGTAGGATAATGAAGAAACTAAAAATCATATTGATTAATAACATTTGTCATGTACATGGTAGTCTAACATTTATGAAATGTATAAGA
Organism: Sarcophilus harrisii; assembly: GCF_902635505.1. Taxonomy (NCBI): domain Eukaryota; kingdom Metazoa; phylum Chordata; class Mammalia; order Dasyuromorphia; family Dasyuridae; genus Sarcophilus; species Sarcophilus harrisii. The sequence goes on from NC_045426.1 coordinate 420,649,886, forward strand.
TATATTTATAACATTTAAACCACTGAACAAATCCATAAGGAAGATATTGTAGTTATTATTGTGCCAGTTTATATACAATGGCATAATCAGTGCTCTTGACTGTGCAAAGGGTTTTAGCATGGAGTAGGAATTATATATTTTTTTAGTAATGGTTGGCTTTTTTCTGCTTTGCCTACAGAAAATAGCAATAGGAACAATAGGTGGATGTTATATGTAGGGAAATTTCAGTCTAATATAATATTCTGTATCTCAATTGTTCAAAATTATAATGGATTACTTTATCAAGTAGTGAGTTTTATATCAAAGGATGTGATCAAAGATGACACTGAATGATGATTTGTCAGAAACATTTTAAATTAGGTTAATGATTCATGTAGAAATTGGACTAAATTACCAGTAAGTTCTGTAACAAGTATTTAACAAAATATTTGGGGTAAAACAATAAAGTTTGAATTTGATAATGGAACTTGTCAAAAGAGAAAGACAAAAAGGGAAGAGAGCAACAAAGTTAGAACGACAGAGACTAAGGAAGACAAAAACAGAGAGATAAAGAGACAATGACTAAGAAATAAAGAGGAAAAAATCAAGATAGTATGTGTGTGTGTGTGTGTGTGTGTGTGTGGAAAAGAGAGAGAGAGACAGTGACAGAGAGAGAGAGAGAGAGAGAATATGTTTATTGCTAGAAGAAGTTGGCTCTAAAAGACATTCCAAAGATGAGTTTGGTACCCATAATGAATAAAATGTCTTCAGAAAATGACAATTTTGAAGAATAACATTCATTTTTTGTTTACTATTCCTCATATATGAATAACACTTATTTATAATGAAAATGGATACCTAAAGAAAATTGTATGCATCTAGAAAAAAATTACTTTAATTCCTCTTCCAATATTAGGGGATCTATAGTATAATACAATATAATAGTATAGTATAGTATAGTATAATACATAGTATAATACATTTCTGCTGAAAAATGAAGGGAAGTAATACATCCAAAGATCAAGATAATCAGATGAGCAAAGGCAAACAAATTCTATTTGGGGATTTAAGCAAGAAGAACAGAAGGGATTAAAGTCATCTTTGAGTCATATTCTAGGTTCCCATGTCAGGGATGTCTGATATCTTTAATGTTTACCTGGTCAATCCAGCAGTGAACATTAATAAAGAAAATTAAATAAACTTACTCAGTTGAGTTACATGACATGATCTCTGGGGACCAGCTTACTCAGAATATCACTAGCAGTAAAATTTCTAGTGATAAATCTCTAGTTTCATAATAATAGGAATTAGGAAAACATATATACTTCAGGGGTACTTGATTGAAATAAGGTGGGTAGTTCTTTCACATACTGATACTCATAAATTATTCAATTAGTCAAAAAGTTTTTTTTTTTTTTTTTTTTTTTTTTTTTGTTAGATACTACTCTGTGTTACTCATCATGCTAAGTGCTGGGGATAAAGGAAGAGGCTGATGGTAATTCCTGCTCTCTTGCCTGCAGGTGTACATAAGGTAGGATAATATTCCAAGCATGAGAGGGAAAGCCAGGAAAAAAGTCTTAATAACTTATTACCAAAATAATCAATGACTGGATAATCAATATCTAATGATGAGTGAATGAAATGAAGTATTCATTTCCAAAGTATTTCCAGGTTGGCAACACTTTAATTGATTTTGATAAGCATTTTTATTTGCTTACTCCATGTCTATCTCTGTGCTAATCACTAAGGATATTAAGGCAAAAATCAAGATTTCCTGTGCAAAAAACCTTCAGATTTTGAAAGTTAATGAAAATTACATGCAAAATAATAGATGGTATATGCTGGGGAAAAAAATGATAAGGGAGAGGAGAGAAAGGGGAAGGGGGTGGGGAGGGGAGACAGAGACACAGAGACAGACAGAGGCAAAGAAAGACAAAGACAGAGACAAAGGGAAAGAGACAGGAAGAGGGAGAAGGAGAAGGAGAAATTGAGATATAGCAGTAAAGTAGCTAAATAAGAGAAAAATTACCAAGAAAAATTCATGTTTGAATTCCGTGAAAGGATGAATTCATTTGGAGGGGGTGGTTAAAAGTGCTAAACGTGACAGTTTAAATGTATTAAACCCAGGAAAAGATCACATGATCAGTCATTGAGAGAGAACAATTTCAAATGAGTGATCAAGTCAGAATTCAGAATAAGATAAAAAGAATTCAGAATAAGATAAAAGAAAGTACAATCCATGGTTTGGTTGATTTTTTCAGGAATCCAGTAGGGAAAAGGAATAAATACCTAGAACAATATGTTAAAGTAATAGTAAGAACAAGAGAAGGATCTCATTCATTCAATGATCTATCCATTTATCTGTCTATCTGTCTTTCAAATTCTATCTTTGCATCTATCTATGTTTTTTTTCCTATTTATATATTTGTAGGGTAAGAAATTTGTGACTATTTGTTAACAGAAAAATATCAGTAAGTGAAAAGATTAAAAATTAGATAGATAATAAAGAAATAACTATGGACCCACCCTGTTCTTTGTCTTTATTTTTGCAAAAAGTACAATGACATTAGCGAAGTGATGTCATGACTTGAAAATCAATCTAATTTAAGTGATGAAGGGCTGTACAAAGTTATCAGCTTCACTTTCTCCTTTGAACTCAATTCAGTCCAGTGGTAATATATAGTTTAGGACAAGTAGAGATGTTCCCTAATGAAGTGGAAGTCCTTGGCCTTTTGACTCAGTTTGACTGAGGCAATGCTCATTCATGCTTAAGATCAGGTCAGAAATGAGGTAAAGAATGGGGTCTTTTGCCTAGTTTAAAAAAACAGTGGGGAGTGTTTGGGGAAGACCCTCAGAGTTTCTGGTGAAAACAGGAACAATTGCTATTTAAAATTACTACAAGCCATCAGGGCCCAAACAAAGACTAAGCAAGACTTGAACAGCATTTTAAGGC